>NC_135320.1:46465156-47153281 GCF_048772815.1 Callospermophilus lateralis | reverse complement strand
TATTATAAATTATGTTTATTATTATAAGATGTTAAAAATCTTGCATTCCTGGAATAATTCCCAATTACTCACCATGCTTTATCTTTTACATGTATTATGGGTTTGATTTGTTTATATCTTGTTAAGAATTTTTGCATCTATGCTTTAGGGAGTATTGATCCACAGATTTCTGCTGTTTTGTGATGTCCTCATCTGAATTTTTAAAAAAAATTAAGGTAATGCCTTGTAAGTTAAGATAATGCCTTATTTCATAAACTTAATGGACAATACTAATTCTTCCTCAGTTTCTGGGAATAGTTTCTGTTTGATTAGTATCATCTTTTCCCCCCTAAATAGTTAATATACTTTACTAGTTAGGCCATTTGTACTTGAATTTTAAATTATGTATTCTATTTCTTTAATAGATTTAGGGATATTCACATTTTAAATTTTGTGTTCTATCTGTATTCTGGTCACTTGCTTATGGGAAAAGGAATTTGTCTTTTTATCTGCTTTGTTGAGTTTATTGGCATGAAGCTGTTAATAATATTGCCTTGATATTTCTTCTAGTATGTGTCAAATCTGTATTAACATCTCATTTTTCATTACTTGTACTGGTAATTGTATTATTTTGTTTTTTATTGATTCGTCTAAATCAGAGTTTGTTAATTTTTTAAAATAGTCATTTTTTTCTTTATTGATTTTCTTTTCTTTATATTTTATTCAGGGGGGGTTGTTTTCTATTTCATTGATATCCACTTTTATTTTCACTATATCTTTACTTCTGTTTACCTAAGGCTTAACTTTTCTTTCTCTGGTTCCTGAAGAAAAAACTTATATCATTGATTTTAGACCTTATTTTTCATATATATGACATTAGACCTATAACTATGCATCTAAACATTTAACTGTATATATTAAATTTTGATATGCTATGGTTTTACTTCAGTTAAAATATTATCTACTTTCTTTAATAATTTCCTTTTTAATCAGTGAGTTATTTACAAGTGTGTGTTATACTTTCTAAATATTTAAAATTTTTGTGACATCTTATTTCTCATTTCTTACTTTTGCTGTTATCAATAAATGCTACATATTTGAATGCAATCCCTTTAAATTTAACAATACTTGTTTATAGTCCAACATTTGGTATATTTTCATGAATGTTCTGTAAGGACTGAAAAATTATGCATGTGCACATACAAACACACATGCGCACAATACACACACACACAAACTGCCATACTGAGCACCTGCAAAGAATTCTTACGTTGTTAGTTACTGTAAAAACATAGCCATTCAATTTTATCATCAACAGGTAACAACTTTCTTCTAATACTTTTTGAAGGAGATTCTGCTGTAAGCTCCAATCTAGAAAGTTGGTTTCCAAGAAAAATTATGCTTTGGGCAAGCCTCATGGCAAAATCTGTGCAAAGTTCTCTACACTATTGATACCTGGAGAAAGAGTATCATGTGCTAGCTTCTGAGTTGACATTCAAACAACTACTGAAGCCCCCTTTTAGATACAGAAGCAGATAAATTCATAGAATGTACTGCAGAACTGAGATCCCGAAAAATAAACTCAACTGTAGGTCTGAATAATAATAAAAGAAATTTAACAGTGGCTATTTGTTTTGGAAAACTTTGCTATTACTTTTTACATTATACTTCCTAATGAAAATATGAAGTCTATTTTATTTCAGTCTGTCTCTAACTCTTAAAACATTAGACTATTTTCATAGTTCATTTTTTTTATATTCTCAAAATTGTATCTTTTTCTCTCTGACTTCTCAAAAATTTGAAACACTTTTCTTGAAACTCTTTCTTTGGATGGCAATGAAGTTATTTGCATAGATTCAGTAATAATTTTTCTTCCTTTTAATCAGGATATAAATGGACAAATCAATTTTGTATCTAAAACCATACCTAATGTATTACATTTGGGTGCCAATATCATTGATACCCTTGAAGCCTACCAACTATTGGGAATAAGAATTGTATATGGAACTTTTCTTTATAAAACCTTCCCAAGGAACTTTTCTGGTATAGTTGTTTGACTTAAAGCTTCTCAGCCCTACAGATTAAGAAAAATCACTTGACAGAACAGAAACTAGCTAAGTGTGGGGAGATTAGAAAAAAACACAATCTCATTTAAAGATAATAGTAGCAGAGTGGTGGATATGAATTTTTTTGAGTTTTGTTTGCTTTGTTTGGCAGAGAAGGGAAAGGGAGAGAAATAGAAAAAGAAGAGACAGAGCCCTCTGGAATGAGGAAGACTATTTATTGCAAATACCATCCTAGATTCCTTTTGAGTGATTCTCCAGGTGGAGAGAATCTTCTGCACTTAGTGGCTATTATTTCCAGCAACTCTAGATTTTCAGAACATTTTCTAATGAGGCATATATAAGTTTTTCAGTATCTATGTCCACAAAGCAAGCTGATAAAAAATGAGTCCAGCATTATTGTAATTTACATTTATTTTGGAGATCATTTTTTACCACAAAAGGGGAATGTCGAGGAAAACAGTAAATAAAACATGCAGAATTTGGAAACATGTCTTTCGAATGTTCTATTGGAGCATTATCTAACAGATCTACCAAAGGGTTATCTAATTCTTCAGAATTATGTCGTATTTGTCTACTTACTATTTACTGTTCATTAGGGTATTTTATACCTTTATAAGGTTAGTCATTAACTTATAGAAAATATGCTGATGAAATTTATCTTTGTCCAATAAATAATAATGCAAACGAATTTACTCTCAGAAATGCAAATGTTTTCTTTATATAGAAAAGTTTACAACATACAGTTTATAGTTTATTGCTCCAGAGAGCATTAACCACTTTTATGTAATTAATCAGTTTTATCTCACCTTATTTTAATGACAGAAGAGCTTGACAAATTTAATGTGTCAACTCAGTCATGTGATCAGACTGATTCTTCACCAGAATCAGAATGTTTACATGATTTGATGGCTATGGCCTGGTATCAACATTTTACAAGTAAGGTGATATTCTGGTCCAAGTGAAGAAGTTCCCTAGAAAAAAAGATCTTAACATGTGTAGTTTCCAAGGAAAGATAGTCAGTGAGTCAGTGTTGCATCCACATATTTTTTTTTTTTTTCCTAATTCTGGGCAACAGTTCAAAGAAAATGTCTATTACAGTGTCAGACACTTTCCAACATAGTAGAAAAAAATATTTCAGCCACAATCATGTAATTGATCAGTTGCCATATCGAGTGGCCTATTTCAGCTTTTAACCTAAAATTTCTCATTTGAAAGAAATATATTTAAATGCCACCTGAGTATTGGTATGATATATCTAAATTTCTCAATAGGGAAAGTTTGAGTAGGAAATATGATCTTCTGATGAATAGGAAAGCCTATTTCTGGGGGGTGAACTGAATTTATAAGCTTTTAAATAAGTGTAATAAGAAACTTATCAGTAAAAATCTTTATCCTTATTTCCAGAAAAGAAGTCGAAATACTAAATACTTGTCATTGGGATATATTTTAAGATATAATAATCACTTTATTTGGAATTTTATTCCAGTGTAACCCAAATCTGATAATGTATTAGTATTTTACAATTAGCCTTTTAAAGTTGGCTCATGTAAATAGCTAAACAAATCCTTGGACTTTTTTAACCCATCTTATACCTATCTTGTTCAAGATTTGCCCTTGTAAAGCTGAAAATTAAAGTGCATCCTTAAGCCAATACAAAATAGGTATTGCTCACAGATTCTGGATTTTCCAGATAGTATAGATATCATATAGCTATGCTTTATAACAACTATAATGATTACATATGCATCAAAATGTGTATGGATTTTTACTTCTTTTGCAAGAGTTAAGATCAATTCACAAATTAGAGAAATTATTTGGAAAATTATGTGTTTCCCTTTTGTTATTTGTTTTGGAAACCTAGCTATTATATATTTGTAAAAAAGAAAAGAAGGAAAAGTAGCTAGATAAGGAGAGGAATTTTTTAAAATAATTGCTTGTGAACATTTTTTTTACTTCTTTGTGGCACACCTTTACATTGACATACTCTGTAAAATATAAGTTATGATCTAAGATCACAAATCCTGTAGATCTGTATGAAGTTTAATCTTTGCAGGTATTTTTTGCTTCTTTGATATTGATTCTAACGTTTAGAATCCAATTGTTTTTCAGAGAAGTATGATCTGAGAATAATTACTAACAAAGTAAAAAATAAAGACAAGTGTCATATGAAAACCATAGTTTACAAATTGAAAGAAGCATACTAACTCTATATAAACCCTAATTGTAATTGTTCATGCCAGTGCATCTTTATGAAAAAGATTAGTAATAAACTTTGACTAGCAGAAGAAGTTCAAATGTTTGATTTCCAGTTTAAAATTCTAAAATCAACATGCATCTGATAACTTCTGAATATTGATAGTACTAAGTTTGGTGCCTCTAAATTGAATTCAGATGTGGGTGCACCTGGAAATAATTGTGGCCTCTTTTAGTTATTTGATGTCTAAGGATATTAGACTATGACATTCTTGATATTTATGGAAAATATGGTATTTTAAATTTTTCTTTGCTACTTTTTTTCCCTTTCAATTCTTCCTTCTGAATTCTAAGAAAAGTACATGCTTGTGGTAAAAATTCTATTTATTTCATATGGTGTGGAGAAAAATGTGAAAGCTGGCTTCCTCCATTCTACTTTTCTCAGTTCTATCATTAAGAGGTCTTTAAGCAGTGTACATAATGACATGTATTGTGGGGGTATTGAAAATCTTTTCCCTAGTTTGTTCTTTGTATTTTGATGTTCCTGTTATATAAAACTTTATTTCTTTTTGCAGTAGAATATAACAATCTTTTTCTTTATGGCTTCTAGGTTAGTGTTATACTTAGGACAGATTTCTCTGCCTCAAGATTATAAACTAATGTATCAATCTTTTTTCATTTTGATAATTTTAGATTTAAAATTTATAACTTTAATTCCAGTGGAAACTTGTTAGGTTGTTTTTATTTGAGAGAACTGAAGAAAAGACTTGATATCTTTTTTTAAAAAAATGATTGAGTAGTAATTTTTCTAATTTTCTTTACCTTATTTTTTAAATATTTCAACATTTTCTCCTTTACTTTTAAATAAAGTAACAGGATTTTACATGGTCACTATCAATTCTTCTTTTCTTAAAAATTTTGCTACAAACGTTTTCAGTATCTCAGTGGTATTGATAAACATAGCTCCAAGGAAAATCGTCATAAAAGAAGGAATTTATTGCATATTCAATCTGCTTTTTGTTTGAAGGATACGGTTCTCCTGATTTATTTAGACTGCAATAGACTGATAAAGAGAGCTTTTGATGGAGAAATTGTTGACAACTGAAGTTTTATAAAGTTATGTAATGGCAGATTCTTGGCTATAGGAACTTTTTTCTTTCTTATTCTTTTTGCTTTTTTTTTTTTTTTTTGGACCAGTTGGAAGACAAAATAAAACAGATACTTTAAGAATTCAAAGATTTTAAATAAATCATTAACATTGAAACTATACAGAGAATATATGTTTTATTAAAATTTTTGCTGTATCCTGAGTTCTAATGTCTTGCCCACATACATGGTGACAATGAGAAAGCAGTCTTCTGTCTTGGCTCTGTCACTCTCATGGTGAAGTCGATTATCCTTATATATTGTAAACTCAAGGAAATACAGGACTGCTAGAGTCACCTAAAACTTGTTCAAAGCTTAGTTAATAAAACTAAAAACAGAACTACGATATGATCCAGGGTATATATCTAAAAAAATGTAGTCAGCATAGAAAAGAAATGCCTTCATATCCATGTTCTTGGTGGTATTTTTCACAAGAGCCAAGCTATGGAACCAGCCTAGATGGTACCATTATCTGATGATAGATGCCTGAAATCAGATAAATGAATAAAGAAAATTTGGTACATATACACAGTGGAGTATTATTTATATTTATATTTATTTATATTTCTATTTATAATATATTTATATTTATAGCCATAAAGTAGAACAAAATCATGTCATCTTCAGGGAAATGGGTGGAACTGAAGGTCATCATTTTAAGTGAAATAGACACAGAAAGAAAAGTATTTTGTATTTTCTCTCATATGTGAAAAAATATTTTTTGAAAAGTAGAAAATGGACTATTAGGGAATAGGAAAGGGACCGGGGTGAGAGAAAAGAGAAGATAGGAGGGAAAGGAGGGTGAATATTATCAATGCACAATATATATTTATGGAATTATCCCAGTGAAACCCATTGATTTATTCATTAATATCTGTTAATGAAAAGCAAGTGAATAATAAAAAATTCTTTTTGTCCTTCTACTTCTCCCACCCTCAAGCACACTCTCCCTTACTTGTACATTTCTGATGAAAGTAGTATGGGATGAAAGATTGTCTCAGGGACAAGGGAGCAGGTAATCTGTAGCTTTCATAAATTTGATGACAGAGAAATAAGTATGTCAAAAATGAATCACTACATTGCAGCTAATGCATTCAGTCAAAATTAAGGACAAATAAATTAAAAGCTAAAATGTGTATGATGTCAAAAATGCAGAATAGTTTAAAGATCAAAAGCAATTTACTACCAGGTTCCAATTTCAGCACAATTGCTTGATAGATATGTGCTATTTAGTATTTATTGACAACCGTGTACTATTTCACCTCTGGCTTTGTTTCCTCATCTGTAAAAATAGTTTTAATAAAAGAAAAATTCTGAGGTATCCTAAATTTAATTATAATGAGTAGAAGATGGAGGGTTGAAAGATAACAGCTGAAGGTGAGACCAACAAAAAGATTTTAGTGTTGAAACCTTTACTTACATATCACAGCCTGTGTATGTATAAACTTTATAGATTGTTGACCCTAACCAGTCCAAAAGCACAATGATTTCTCCATAAGAATTGCCCTCCTATTCCAAAGCTTTTTTTAAACAGCTTCCTATAATTTTGTTCTCCTTATTTCTAACCAATGTAGCTTCCATATAAACAACTGATGCTTTTGTTATGCTTTGAATATGAGGTTTTTCCCTAAAAGCTCACCTGTGGATGCAGAAATGCTGTAGATGGGTGGGGCATGGCTGGAGGAAGTAGGTCACTGAGATGTGCCCTTGGGGATTGTATTTTGTCCCTGAAACTTTGGGTTCTCTGCTTGCTGAATTTCATGAGCTAAGCAACTTTCCTCTGGCACAGACTTTCACCATGATGTTCTGTCTCACTGTAGGCCCAGAGCAATGAAGTTGGCACCCCAATGAAACTGTGAGCCCCTGTGAATTGCTCTTATCAGATATTTTGGTCACAGTGATAAAAAGCTGATTAACACAGCTTTCTTTCCCTGCATTTTCATTATAAGAAATATTCTCAGTTCTGGTCTGGTGGACTTATTTTCCAAATGCTAACTAGTCTTGTTGCTAGTATTTTGTGGAAGCTTTTTTTTGGGCCTGGTCCTTTTTCTGGCTGACATTTGTCATAACTCAGTAAACCCTTTTATTCTAAGATCCCTGGTTGCAACAATTTACTCCTTCCTCCAAATACATAAATAATACACCATTTTGCAGAAAATAGAAGTATAAAAGAGAAAATAATCACCTATAATAGTATCACTCAGAAAAAATTCATATAAGATTAATATTTACTTGTACATTTTTCTTGATTCATAGCTATTTTCCCATATCATTTATATGTATAAAAATGACTTCTAAGAATTATAGAATATTCTTTTATATTTCAAAAATAGGTTAGCCACTTTGATATATCAATGTATCTGTATCTATTTTTTTGTTTATCTTGGTATAAATAATGCTGATAACAAATCATTGTTTGCAACTTTGACTATTTCCCAAGAGAGATTGCTGGAATTATACTCTCCTCTGAGGGTATGTAATTACTTAGGACCTTGGTTCATTTTGATAAAGTATTTTCTGGGAAGTTTGTGCTAATTAATATTTCTACCAGATGTATTGCTGTGGCATTCAGGATAATATGTTTTTAATTTTTGCCATTTTGATAAGTAAAATTGCCATCTCTTTTCTTATCTTTGCATAACTTTGATGATGTCTATTTTTTGCTCCCCCCCACATTATTTTTATAAGAATTCATTTGTATGTCTTTCAAATTAAAGATAAACCTTGTCAATATCTTAACTTTATTGGTTTGTGAAAGTCCACCATCAAAATTAAAATAAATTACCATTTGTATTTTTGCAGCTATTTATAATTATTATCTAATTTTCCAATTACAACTTGTCTATGATAGAACTATGCTATATTAATTAAGTAAAAATTTTTATTTGAGGCTGATTTTAAATCTACTAGCATCTGCTACTATATAACCCACTAACCCCCTTTGTAGATGCTAAGATTCATGGCCTTTTTTGCTGGATGCTGGCATCTGGTTATACAATATCTCCTAAGGAATCTTACCTAGACCTACCTTTGAATCTGTTTCCTCAAAGCTCAGATATTTTTGATAGACACACCCCATGAAATTCTCTCTGCCTGGCACACCAATCTTTTCAGGCTGAAGAGATATATTGTTCTTTAATAGGATCACAATGTATTATCAGGTTTTCTTTCCCAGATATGAAAATTATTTGCATTTCAAGGGATGGGTATAACATTGGGGATTTCAGACAACAGTATTTGGCAAATATAAAAAATGTTTTCGAAGTGGATAGTTATTTCGAGACCCTAAGATGAGACTGGACTGTTGGGTGGAAATTAGTGGCCTACATAACTATGGAGTGAAACTTGGGTTAATATAAATTAATTTTATAATTAATTTAAGATCTGATATTGATTAACTCTGTCGATTCTGCACCTGTTGTAGAGTCTACAAATCATTATGTGTTGGCATACTAACAATCTTAGAACTCAAATACTAGGAATCACTTGAATTTGACAGTTAAAACAAACAGTAACTTACCACATTGAAAGAGCTGAAAAGTTCAAAGAAAGGGCAATTTAAATGATCAAGGAGATTGAAATTCTGAAACTTTGAAGATGATGAACTAGAAATATTGAGCTCTAGTCTGAAAATTCAAATGCTGATGAGTAAGAAAGATCAAAGGTCATACAATCATAGAAAATTATAAAGGTTTAACAGGGAGACTTTCAAACTTAATATTAGAGTTATGGGACCCCTATCTAATTCACAAATCACATTTCTAAAGAGTTCTGAGGAAAGTGGATAGTATAGCATAATTTGTAAAATTAGAATATATGGATAAATCTAGAGATAAAAGTCCCATAAGGAGCTATAATCTGTCAGTGGTGGTTTGGGTCTTTCTCCAGGGTTTCTTCAATAATGGCTTCATGAGGAATATTTTCCTTCCCTTCCGTACTTTTCTTTCTCCTCATCTCTCAATAGAGCAATGCTAAGTGCTATTATATTATATAGCTTCAGTGTGATACCTCCTAAAGTTTATGTTAAATTTAATTATTCCTATATTCTGTATTAATCGTAAGATAATTGTAAATGGTTGCAAATTTTGACACTTACGATAATTTAGAAAAACCATTAATTCTAAAAGATCAGTGATTTTACAGAATTTGAAGGTGCTTATGTGGTTTCTTAGAGCAGGAAAAAAGCTATCATGCTATATGTGTAATTTTCTGCAATTTTACCACTTAAACTACATGTATCTGAAAATGGCTTCTATATTCAATAGCTATGAAATAAATTGCCTTTTCTTGATAGTACTACAGGATAATGTAAAGGTCATTGTCATGTTTTAGACTTTTAACAACTTTCATTGTGCTATAAATAACTGCGGCTAGCATTTTTATTTCATGCCACCTAAGTTATATAAATTGGATTTTAAGATGTAAAGTGGTAGGTGAATTAAATTGAAAACGTGTACACAGCATATAGCTACAGGTCTCTTTAATTAAAATCTTTTTGAGGTTTCTGCTAAAGCTAAAACTAATACTCTTAACATTTCTAGTTCTTGAAATCTGGGTTTGAGTTTCATGTAAGATAAGAAAGCCCTGTGGAAGTGGTCAGAAAATCTAAACAATTTTATCTGTCTTGGGCTGTTCCCAAACACTGCAGAAACTCCTATTCTGAATAGTTGCTTCATATTATTGTTGATATTGTTGTCCTTTCTATAAAACACCTTTTTTTTTTTTTTAATGGCAGGTACAGGAAGTGTCACTGTTGACAAGGTGTCGTAGTCACATTAACATCTTGCTGACTGGCCAGCTGGGCTTTGACAGCTTCACTGAAAAAGGACACAGTGTGATAGAGATAACAATGTTAAGAGTGAATACAAAAAGTAAAAGGTGACAAAGAGCTCAGCTAAGACACACAATAAAGGATTCTAGAGACTTACAAGATTCCATGTTTAAATTCTATTAAAATATATTTTATTAATTGATTAACTCATCACCTTTATGAATCAATCACTGTTAGTGAATATAACCTGGGTCTGTGGTAGATGTAAGCTGACCAGGCATGGTTCCCAAATTTAAGGTGCTTCTGGTTAATAAGGCAGATAAGACAAGTACACAAAAACAAATAATGCAAATGTTAGGCCTCAGAGAAGCAAATTTTCTCTGTACATTCATAGGAAAGAATGATAAAACATGTTGGTATATTTAAGGAAGAATTCATGATGAAACAGGAGTTTTGAAATGACCTCAACTGTAAGTAGAGTTAGAGGCTGAGTAGAAAGCATTCTTGAAAGATATGAGAAGGTGAACTCAATTAAATAATAGTGAGTAGTTGCAATTTGCTAAGTCATGGAGTACAGTATTTATTTACTCATGCAACATAATTAATTAATGAATGCTTGGTAATCTACCAGGTGCCAGCTATACATTGATGACTAAAGCAGACTTGGCCTGGACCTTTTTGGAGAAAATTATATTGTTTAGGTTTAACCTAAAAAAAATTATAATTTATACTGTTTAACCTACTGAAGACACAGGCAGTAAACAGTAAACAGTCTATCACGTTACTATTTCAACTTGTAGTATAGGCAACCAAGGTCTAAACAAGGAACAGAAGAAGAAAAAAAATCACAAGTGTTATGGTTTAGATATTAGGTGTCCCTTCCAAAGCTTATATGTGAGTGCAAGGAAGTTTAAAGGTGAGATGATTATGTTATGATAGTTTTAACTTAACCAGTGTACTAATCCCCAAGATAGGAATTAACTGAATGGTAACTATAGGTAGGTAAGGTATGGCTAGAGCAGGTGGGTCATTTACCATGTGCCTTTGGAGTGTATAGTTTTGTTCTCAGTGAGAGAACTCTTTCTCTCTCATTCCTGGTGTGATGTCCTGAGCCACTTAATTCTACCACACTCTTCCATCATGATGTTTTGCCTCACCTTGAGCCCTGAGGACTGAAACCAGCTGTCTATGGACTGAGACCTCTGAAATTGTCAGTGCCAAATAACCTTTTACTCCACTAAAATTGTTTTTGTCAGGTCTTTTGGTCACAGTAATGAAAAAGTAGACTAAACCAGAAAATGGTACCAGGAAGTGGAGTCTTTGCTTTGACTAACATCTTCATGTGGTTCAGAAGCTTTTGGAGCTGTTTGGATTTGTGGGAAGAATTTTGATAATTTTAAAGCTGAAAAATGGAAAAGCTTTAGAAGGTTATAAGCAGAGCTTAATGGATGATTCTGGTGGAAGCTCAGAAAACCAGAATGTCATAAGACTGTGGACCGGAAAGACTGGATTTAACAAGGCTTTAGAGAAAAAGAGGACTCTATTGGGAAATTGAACTAATGGCCATATATGTTTGTTGTGGCTAAGAAGTTGTCTAACTTTTGCACGTGTCCTCAGACTTTGTGCGAGGCTCAATTTAAAGGTGATGTACTAAGTAATCTGGTGGAGAAAATTTCAAGGCACAGCCGTTAGCAGATGGCATGGGATTGCTGGATACTTTTAGCCAAGTTTATTATAATGCTCAGGCACAGAAAGCAGAGAATAAAGATTTGAATAACTTGGAGTTTGGCCAGAAAACTGTTAGTAAAACTGGGGCTAAGGAAGATGTGGTTGTTAAAACATTACAGCCACCAAAGAAATGCTGTTAAGTACCTTACCAAGAAACATGGTAAGATGGCTTGAGAGCACTTCAGGGATTGAAAAGACCACACCTATCTCAGGTTCAAGGGTGTAAAAGTAAAAATTCCTTTGACAAGAGACCATGAGGGCACCCTGCTTGCACAAGGGGGCCTAGTTTTTCACCATGCTCAGTCACCCAGTTACTCAGAAGTTACTGAAGCTAGGGTCTCTGGAGGCCTGGCTAGGGCTCAAGATGGTTGCAGACCTCAGCATCAACCATGTGGTACTAGTTCTTCAGGAATGTAGGTACTGGTACTAGATACTAGGTACTAGTTCTACAGGAATGTAGGAATATAGTTAAGGGGTCATAAAGGCTTCTGCTAAAATTTTAAAGTAAGACCTGGGAGGGCAGACAAAGTGCTGCAAGTCAGAGTCCCTTGGGAAGTTCCTGAGAGGGCAGACTATGGAGATGTGAGGAGGAAGCCAAAGCTGCAATGGAGACCCCTGAGATTAAGAAATGCCAGTGACTTGGGATTTCTACTGAGGAAATCTGCAGGAATTGAGCAGAAACAAGCCAACAGGAGACTCCATGTGGGCTATAACCAGAAAAACCATAGGAGTGGAGTTACAGAAACCCTCTGGAAAGAACATCATGATGCCATGGGCTCCAGATGCTGGACATGGAACTATAGGACCTATTTGCCAAGCTGGATTTTGTTCTTGCTTTGGCCCCACAATTTCTATGCCACTTTTTCTCCTGTTTATAATGGAAATGTTTACTATTTACCTTTATATATTAGATATGTATATAACTTGCTTTTGTTTCTTATAGGAGCTCATGCTGAGAATTTGCCTTGAGTTTCAGAGGAGACTTTGGACTTGGACTTTGGGGAAATTCTGGAACTGTTAATACATGCAGACTCTTAAAATGGACTAAATATATTTTGCATTGTGAGATGAGCATGAGCTTTTGTGGGCCAGGGGCAAAAGTTTATAATTTAGAGATCAGGCATCCCACAAAAGCTTATGTGTGAGACAATGCAAGAAAGTTTAGGGGTTAAATGATTGGGTAATGAGAGTTTTAACCTAACCAGCGTATTAATCCCTTGATAGGAAATAACTGAATTAGGTAACCAGAGATAGGCGGGGTGTGGTTGGAGAAGCTAGGTCATTTACAGTGTGTCTTTGGGGTGTATACTTTGTCCTTGGTGAGAGAACTCTCTTTCTGTCTTTCTGCTTCCTGGTGTAATGTCCTGAGTCTCACCTTGCACCCTGAGGAATGGAGCTAGCTGTCTATGGACTGAGACCTCTGAAACTGTGAGTGCCAAATAAACTTTTCATCCTTTAACCTTGGTCTTGTCAGGTCTTTTGATTACTTTGATGAAAATGACCAGAACAACAAGGGAGTGCTGTTTCAAATCATCAGAAATTTCTTGAAGAAGAGATATTTAACTTCAGAACTAAAGGATGAAATGTAGCCAGCCAATGAAAGAAGAGACTAAGAAGAGAAAGAGTGTTCTAACCAGAGAAAATAGAAAAATGTGCAAAAGTTCCGAAGGGGTATGGAACTTGTATTTGAGAAACTGAAAGCAGGTCATTGGGATTAGAGTGAGGAAACTGGATGAGCTGAGACTAGAGAGGTAGACAGGGATCCTGATCACATAGGAACTTTGAAGCTTTATGCTAATGTTTGATTGCTACTCAAATGCGATGGGAAGTCATGAAAGAATTAAGTAAAGATGTAACATGATATGAATTTTTACTCTGGGTGCTAATATGGTAGCTAAATGTGCATATATAAACAATTGAAGTGGGGAAAATAGGCAGGCAGCTACTATAGCAGTGAGGAAACTATAGTGGTTCAGACTGAATGCCTGCAGGCATGATAGAAGTTTATGATGTCAAGTCATATTTATCAGGATTTGCTGATGGCCATAGAGATATGAGGCTGTTAAGGCAGGAAAAAGTCATGTGAGTTCAGCTTCACATTTCATACCTCTGGAAGCTTCCTCTGACCCTTGCAGGTTGGAGCATGTTTTCCCTCTGCAGTGCTTGCATGATACCAGTGAGTATCCAGCATTGTACTTTTCATGTTGGAGGGCAACTACTTGTTTATGTGTTTGTTTCCTTACCTAACAGTAAGTATCTTGAGGGAATAGACCATATTCATTATTGTCACTTCTCATTCATAGGCCTGCAATAACTTGTTAAAGGAATGAGTTTAGGTTGAATTTGTTAATATCATTTGGTTTTCTGAGAACATTAAAGGGAAAGGAATCAAGTGGAAGAAGAGATTTAAATAATTTCAGTTGAAAAGGAAATGTGTGAACAGGCCAGTATATTAATCTATAGATTAATAAATGATTTTAATCCAAAAAATAGTTTAAAATTAAAATTCCAGATGTCTAAAATGTCAAGCAAAACTGTTCATTTTTTAGATGTATGTTAGAGTGGTTGAGTTAAAATAATTTATTGAAACATATTTACTCTATAACCCATGAATATTATATGATTTGATACAACCTCTATAAGTTTGGGACTTTGTGCAAGTCAGTTTTTAGTTCCATAGGTGATTAAGAGAAGGAGAATGTTAGTGAAGCAGGAGAGCTGGTTTGTATTCATCCTTCACTGTTATCCAATTGATAAATTCATTTCTATGAGCCTCCATCATTTCTTCTACTCATTAAACATGTCTAGTATGTGTTCAGAGCACTAGGCCCTGCAGGTACATGTTTAGGGAAAAAGGGAGAGGAACCTGAATTCCAGTGCTTCATAATCAACCTGTGCCCTCAAGTAAGTTTGAATTGCTTAAGCATATCTCTTGAATGGGAAAAATTTTAAGGCCTTGTCAAAAGAGTTCTCATTGCTTTATCAGGAGTGATACAAGTGGAGAGAAGTGAATCTAAAGAAGACTTAAGGGAAAAAATGAATAGGATTTGTTTTTAAGTATTTTTGAAAATATAAGGGGAGGGCATGATTCAGTTTCCTACTGTTAAAAAGACAAAACACACAAACTACAACACTTAACGAAGCCCACCCAGTATGTTAGTCAGCTTTTCATCACTGTGGACAAAATAACTGACAGACACAAATTAGAGGACAAAGTTTATTTTGGATTCAGTTTCAGAGAGTCAGACATGTTCAACAAACTCCACTGCTATGGGCCTGAGGTGAGGTAGAACATCATGGCAGAAGGATGTGGTGGAGGAAGCTGTTTGACTCATGGCAGCGGAGGTGGGGCGGGGGAATAGGGCCACAGCCCCTGTGACCTACCTCTTTCAATTACACCTACCTACCAAGAGTTACCACTCAGTAGTCCATTTGAATTATTAATCTAACAAATGGATTCATGCACGGATGAAGTTACAGATCTCATCTAATTATTTTCCCTGTGAACATTTCTACATTGCCTAACACATGAACTTTTTAGGGAATATCAAAGATCAAAAAAGTAGCACCCAGCATAGGTATTTGTATTAGAAGTGTCCATTGTACTCCACTGTCTACTTCCCTGTAATGAAAACTGCCCACTCTGATGTTTCCAGAGAACTGTATTTATACCACATAGTCCTTCCTTTCTTCCTTTCTTCCTTATGGAGAGATACTGAGATGACCTGAAGAGCAATCCTGTATGAATGGTTCCTAGGTATGCTTTAGCTTTAGTTATTAGTATTTTTCACTTTAGTTCCAGGTTTGTTCCAGATATTTTCCTTAAAATAAATCTCCATTTTCTTGAAGCAGGTTTGGTTTGTTTTCATTCTTTTCCACCAAAAGAACAAAACTAAAAATAATGTTTCTTAGTACTCTGTAAAAAATTGAAAACCTATTGCAAAATAAAGAATTAGGGAGAAAAAAATTCCACTTTGAATTAGGTACAGAAATGGCTCTGAATTTTCATGAAGAATAGACTATCTTGTAGGATGCAAACTTTCTTAGAGCTCTGACTTCTGCTTCCAGATATATATAGTTGCAAGTCTTATTTTCAATATCTGGATGCTAAAGCTGATGATGCACCTGAACCATCCTGGAAGTTTGATGCAAATCTTAATCCCAGGACCTTGCCTTTAGAGATTCTGTAGGAAGTTTAGGGTACACCTAGGCACTTGTAATTTTGACAAGCTCCACCAATGATTGTGACACACAGCCACAATTCAAAATCATGACTAATGACCTTGGGCAGTGATGACCTTAAGATGCATTGGAATGCATATGGAAAGATTAAATCAAGCTAATTAACATATCTATCACCCCACTTTTTTATCATTTCTTATAGTAAGATAATCAAAACTTGCTCTCTTAGTTATCTTGAAATAAACAATATATTATTGCTGCTTGTAGTCATCCTGCTGTGCCATAGAGCTCAAAAGCTATTCCTTCTGTCTATCTGATACTTCATACCCTTTAATCCACAATTTCTATTCCCTGGCTTTTTACTCTTGCAGACTCTGTAACCACTATTCTGTTTTCTACTTCTGGTTCAACTTTTTTAGATTTCACAAGTAAGCGAGATCAGTATTTCTCTTTCTGTATTGGGCTTATTTAATTTAGCATGATAAACTCCAGATTCATTCATGTTGTCATAAATGACAAGATTTACCCCCTGTAAAGTTGAATAGTAATGCATTGTGCATATATCAACACATTTTCTTTACTTATCTATTGATGGACACTTTGATTGATTCCATATCGTGGCTATAGTGAATTGTGTTTCAAAGAACATGGGAGTGCAGATTTCTCTGACATGTTGATTCTAGTTCCTTTGGATGTCTATCCAAAAGTGGAATTATTGAATCATATGAGAGCTCTATTTTCAATTTTTAAAGGAATCCTATATCGTTTTCCCTCATGGCTGTACTAACTGACATTCCCATTAACAATGTACAGGAGTTCCTTTTTCTCCAAATCCTAGCCAACATTTGTCTTTTATCTTTTTGATAAAAGCCATTCTAACAATTGTGAGTTGATATCCTATCATGATTTTAATTTTTATTTCCATGATGATTAGTGATGCTGAACACTGTTGGCCATTGAGCACTAGAACTTTTATCTCTACTTTCTTTCCCTCTGACTATCCCAGCTCATTCCACAGAAATTGAGAAATTATAAACAATAGAAGTATTAATTGATTAAAACTCTCATCTTAAAAGCATTTTACCTTCTTACCCCAACATTTTGGATATAGTAAAACATATATAGGCACAGGACATTGCTAAACCATGGGATGATGCAGTATGGAATCATTATGAACTCCTGATCTCATCGTGGTTAGAATTTAATGATTTATTTCCTCAGTCTCAACAACTATAATTAAACACAGTGTCATCTAGGTTATCTGTGTCCAGGTTTGCCCAGGATTGAGGGGTTCCCAGGTTCTGAACTTTTAGTACTAACTTTTAGTCCTTGACATGCTGGGGTAAGCAGGTCACCCTTGTATCATCATCAGACCTTCTCTTTGACCATATTTTCCTTACTTCCAATTAAAGGTTTAATTTTATACTTCATAGAGAAAATAGAGGCTATCAGGTGGGAAAACTCGGAGCTTCCTTTCCAGTCTATTAAATATCTGGCCAGTGATCTGGTTCTATTAGACATCTTTTTCTGCAATGTCTTTTGCCTCTTCATGTCTAATAACTCTTTCCCTTCATCATAATGTTAAAGTGTCGTGTTTTTTTTTTTTTTTTTGCCAAGTGCAAACATGCTCATAAAAATGCCCCTACATGATTCTAAAATTGATAGAACACTTTTCTCATACCCACCCTTTTGTACCATATAGCAGAGGATGACTTAACCCAACGGAAGTTTGACAATGCTCTTCTCATTTTAAAAATTCTTCATAATGTTGAATAAACTCCTTTTCTACCTTTGCATATCGTCCTTCTACTTTGAGACCATTAGCACTCATCAAAATACATTTCTTGGGTGCATTTTTCTCACTGATGGCAGACAAATATACTCAGCTTTATTTTTTTTATATCTGACCATCTTCATTTCATCCTTTAGCAATGTAAACATGTTCACATATTTTCTGTCTTAAGCACAAAACCTACTCTTCCTACACTTGAATGCTTCTTACCCTCCTTCCTTGTTACTTATTTCATTTGAAAAAGAAATATCTTTTCTGACTTCCCTTTCCAGGTAAATCACATTATGTCTATCTCTTCAATCCACTTCACTGATAACTAAATAGTTATTTACTGATAACTAGATAGTTATTCTCTATGGCTTTTATCATTTATGACTCTGCAAAATAGTTATAATTCCTCCCCTTTTATATTCATAATCCTATGGAGGTTCTTCTTTCATTTTTTTTTTCCTGCTGAAACTTTATCTAGTAACTAGAGCACACTAAAATATTGATGAGTCCAGCTTTACATCCTTATCTCAGCTTTCCATTTTCTCTATAGATTCTCCATGGCTAAATTTTTTTCTTTTCTTTTTTTTCCCTCTATAATGTATTATCTACAACCTATGTTTGGAGGCCTGCCAAATCTCTCTCTAGATACCAAGTTTCCTAAACTTTTTCTACAACTATCAATCTCAACATTCCCTCAAGGGTCTTATTGCCCAATTCCCCCATCCCAGATATCCTGTGTTGACAATTCCACAGATGACTCAGTTACTGAGAAACTCATGTGACTCCATTTTTGAAAATAAATAAATAACAGCAGCTTCTACCTCAAGGCCTGTCCAAGGAAGGGGTGTGACCCTTGTCTTTGGAGAAACCCACAGAGCACTCCTAAGCACATACCTACCCTGCTGAGTTGTTTGTCTGTAAATAACAGGAGAGATCTGCAGCACCAGGTGAACCTGGTGTCAGGCTAGGTGAGGACCCATAGCAACCCCCCTAGCAACCTCCAATCATCATGAGACAGGGAAAATACCTGGAATGCCAGATGACCCCCAAGTAGTTTATGGTGGTTGATAACATGTTGGGAAACCATGTAGTTCAGCAAGTACACCTCTTGTGGCCTAAACCAATCAGTTCAAAGGAATCCCCCTCTTGTACTAACCAATCACCCCTACTCAACTTGTTCCCGCCAGTGAACGTGCTAATCAATGTTAAGAGTTGTTGTTTGATTTTCCCGCAGTATGGAATGATTTGCTGTGTGATGTTGTGACGCATAGAGTATACCCCCAAACCTATAAAATCTCACCAAACAAAGGACCGGGACTCACTCCCTGGGACCGCTACGTTGGGAACAGTTGTGAGTCCAGGCTCAAGCTTGCAATAAAGACTCTTGTGTGATTGCATCAGATTCGGTTCCTGGAGGTCTATTGGGGTCCCACGAATCTGGACATTACATTACCAACTCTAGACAATTCATTCTCCTTCACAGTTTTTAGATCCGTCTCCTTTTCTCTTCCTGGGTGTAGGCTCTTATTCTTTAATAGGGTATTTCTGCAGCAGTGTTCTAAGTGAAGTCTCTGACTCTAAGCTTGGCCTCTTGGATCAATTCTCCACACTGTTGTCAAAGGGATCTTATGAAAACACAAATCTGAACATTGTGGTTAAGATTGTGTTCTCCTGAATGAGACAGATTTGAATTTATAACCAGTTCCAACACTTATGACCTATAATCTTGGGCAAGTTTTCCAACCTCTCTCAGCCTCAATTTCCTCATTGGTAAATCGAAATTATACTTACTATCTTGGAGTCTCGTTTTGAGGACTAAATGAATAATTTATTTGGCATGTTGTCTTGCATTATAAATAGTACTCTATATTTGGTTACTGTTATTAATTATCATGGTTATACTTAATGTTTTTGTTGATATTTATTATTACTCTTCCTAACTGAATTCCTTCAGTAATTCTCTATTATAGATTTAAGAGAAGGTCTTAACCTTTGGGTGATAGACAGGGTCTTTTATGATGCTCCCTTGTTTTGCTTTTCCACTGTCATTTAATGCTACTTTCCTTTTTCACTCTATTTTCCAATCATAGTGAATTTTTAAATAGATTTCCCATTTTTTTTCTTTTTTGATCCATTCTTCAATATTTCTTGACTTCAATTGTTTGCTTGGCTAACTTCAGAGCATTCTTCAAAGTTCAGTTTCAGTTTAATCTTTTCCTAAAGAACTTCCACTTCTCCCACCCTTACAGTGTGGATCAAATATCATGTTTGTTCTCTTAATTTCCTGTGCATATATGATTTTACCACACCATATTATTCAGTGTATTATCTTCCCCAATAAGCTATAAATGTCTTAATGGCACCAACAGTATCTTATTAATCTTTACATTAGCAATTTCCAAGCCAGTGCGTGGCACATAGTAGTTGGCACACGAATGTTGACTGTTATGCAGGTTTTGGATTTTTATAATGATAATGTTGGAGCAGGAAAATATTATAATGCATACAATAATAATTTTAAAATAAATAGATAATTAAGTGCCTACATGAGTATTATAGTTAAGAAATTGTGTAGTAGTGGAAAATTTTATGTTATTTGGAAAATTTCAAGGAAAACATATATTTAAGATACAGGAATTGCCAGAATGAGAATTTTAGGAATAGGGAATTATAAGAGCAAAGACGGAAGGAGCTGGTAAATATAATGTTTTCCTTATGTACCCTCAAATCTCCCTGAGATTTTATAATTTGTTAACTTTTAAAATTTAATTCTCTCACTTAATTATGAGGTATATAGCTGAGGGAACTGATGATTAAAAGAATTGAGTAAGTTTGTAAAGTTCACACAGCAGTTACATGGTAGAAACAAGATTCAAATCCAGATCTGCTTGACTCTGAAGGATTGCTTTCTTCCCACCAACTGATGTATCACATGTTACTCTGACTTCTAGAGTAACAATGAGGTTAAGCCAAGATCAAGATTGTGATAGACCTTCAAAGTCATGCAGAGGAAGCATTTGAATATTCTCTATTGAGTTACCATAGTTTTTTTTTTAATCACTATTTGTATGGTGGAATTAAAGAGGCTGTGTTAAAATCAAGAATTGGCAAAACTGTGCAGTGAGCCTGATTCTACTATCCTTTTCTGCTCCCAAAGGTGGACAATGCTACTAAACAAATGCTGCTTTTGCCTAGTTATATATATAACTTCAAAACCTGTATGAATGGATAGATATTCATTACAAGTTTTAGGGGTTTTTTGGCAAGTACTAGGGTTTGAATTCAGGGGCACTCAACCACTGAGCCACATCCCCAGCCCTATTTTATATTTTATTTAGATACAGGGTCTCACTGAGTTCCTTAACATCTCACCATTACCGAGGCTGTCTTTGAACTCAAGATCCTTCTGCCCCAGCCTCCCAAGCTTCTGGGATTATAGGCATGTGCCACTGCACCTGGCAAAGTTTTAGGTTTATTCATAACATTCTTTCTTTCTAGTACCATTCTTCTTTTCTTACAGAAAATTATCTTGCCTCCATTTTGAATGAGCTGGATGAAATTGTAAAGCAATTGTGAATAACCCCTTACCATAGGGGGAAAAAAAAAAGATTTCCTGAAGACTGGGGCAGACTACCTCTGCCTTACATCACTTCTTTGTAGGACCAACTAGTGAGCATGTGACCTAAGCTAGACTTTCTTTTCAAATAGAATCTTGAACAACATTATTCAGAATTGAAAAACAAAACACACAAATGAAAAAAATCAAAACAAAACCAAACTTCATTTACTCTAGAACAAAAACCCTAATAAGATAGGGAAGAGGCCACCTGCTGTCTTTGTGGTTTCTCTTATTTCTAAGCATTTTCGTTAACCTTCTTATCTGTTCTGTGAATTTTCTAAAAACATTGTTCCAGGGATTTTTAAAATTTTTTTCCCCAAAAAAGTTACAGTCAATTTCTGGGATGTGCAACCAAAAAAAATTATAATCAATACCATTCTTATTTAGTCAGAGTTGGCACATGATTTAAAAACCAATAGGTTTATAATTTAATAACAATAGCATATAATTTAAATCTAATAGGATTTATGTATGGAAAACATGCTACAGTGTCTTTACAGTATGTCATCTTGGCTAAGCTAGAACTGTATTTCCCACAATTCTCTTCCTCATGTGGTTCCAAGTTAGAGTTCACCAAAAGATAAAACATTGTGAGATTTAGGAGGTAGCAGTGAGGTGGGAGCCATGATAAACTGAAGATCTTCATGGTTACTTATGGTGAGAAAATTACAGATGTGTCTTCATTCCCTTGTTGATGTCCAGATCTTCACAAATGCTTTCTCTGAACACAGCCTCCAGACTCACAAATGCAGGATCAAGAGCTTTCCATAAATTTGGTGCAGAGGTGCATGCCTGTAATCTCAGTGGCTTAGGAGGCTGAGGTAGGAGGAGTGTGAGTTCAAAGGCAGTCTCAGCAACTTAGTGAGGCCCTAAGCCACTCAGCAACACCCTGTCTTTAAATAAAATATAAAAACAGGCTGGGGATGTGGCTCAGTGTTTAAGCACCCCTGTGTTTAATCCCTGGTACAAAAAAAAAAAAAAAAGAGTGAGCTTTCCATATCCTATTCCACTGCCTTTCCTTTGTGGCTCTATTTTTCTGGTCTTCTGGATTCCTTGAATGACTCCAGTTTGCCCACTCAGGTCAGCGCTTTAGAAAGGCAAATTTCCCTGTTTCTTTAACTTTTCTTTTTGGTTTCTTTCTCCAACTTTTGCAATAATTGAGTGAGGTCCTATTCTATAATACTCATAGAAGTTCTTTGACCTTTATTACTATAGTTATTGGTAACAGTTTTTTTTTTTGTAGAAGAACAGAACATTAAAGATGGCAATCTGTAATTGTGTTTTCTGATCTTATTAGATTTAACAACACCTAAGGTTCTTGCTGTCAGTAAAAAAAAGGGGACACTGGATAAGCCATGGCATGTAATAGCAAAACAGCTTCTTAAATTATCTTCTGTGGTTACCTGTAATCAAATGCCCATAGAAGCAGTCTTTGCCTCACTAAGTACCTCCTTCTGTAGAAAATTTTTAATGAAAATGAATGTAATAGTGTTGGTTGGTTGCACTGGAAAATATGAAGAAAGAAAATGAGCTCAGGGTTTAAATTCCCAGATTGAGGTCTGGGTAATGGATTAGAAAGCTTGAATATTTGCTGTGAGAGAGAAGGAATCTCAGACCAGAAAATTTCTAAAAACCAAACCCAAAGTGTAATCTGGAGAGTGACTCAATTATAATTCAACCCAACATTTCAGGGTTTTTTTTTAGATTAGAAATAAAATATTGATTGGGAAGGAGGTGGGATGTGATACTTGAGATGGAGACGTATGGGCTGATTCTGATGATGCAGAAAAACTTGAATTTTCCATTTTATTAAGTCTAATTTTCTATAAGAAGCAGACTTTCTTTCAAGTTTGAGGAATGTAGTTTTCCTTTTCCTTAGAAAACTTAATTGTTCTCATCTGAGAACCTACCTTTCAGGGAAATATTGATCCCTGTCTGCACATGTCCCATCATTTCTATTTGCTCTAGATCTGTGACACAACTCAAGTTCTGGAAAGATTCTGGAGATTGAATAAAATTATGACCTGAATAGATTTATATATATTATACACCAAAACAGTTATTTTTCTATAATTTATTCTTAAGTAAGAAACCTAGGGAATATGTGTGAAAATGGATTAAAGGGATATTGTTCAGAGTAGGATAATATATTGTTGAATTTATTGAAACTGCTTCACTAAGCTAAAATTCTGTTTATAATATAAGTGGCCAGAAAATAGTTCTAATTCTTGCTTTAATTAGTTTATTAAATGAAGTCAAGCTACCAGAACTTTCTTTGTATATCACAGGGGAAGTGTTATTGTGGAGTATTGTCACCCTGAAAAGTTTTATGGTGACTTTTTTAATGCAGGCAAAAAGTGACTAAGGTCATTAGGTCTAAGGATGAAGATACATGAGCTGTATGCTAAAATATTACTTAATTTATAGAAATGGAAGAACGCTGAATCTGGTGAACAGAAGTTACACTTGGATCACCAAATTGAGAATTCATTTCCATTGGTGAGCTAGTTCTAAGTCTTCTTGAATGAAGGGGAGCCAAGTTCCTTTAAGGAAGTGCTTTATAGTACCAAAAACTTACCAAGTGTGTGTGTGTGTGTGTATATATATATATATATATATATATATATATATATATATATATATATATATATATATATATATATAACTAGACTTTCCCTAAAGAATCTGTGGCTATTTTCATGGGTGCATCTGAAAGAGTTTTTATCTACAAAAGTAGTAAACTAAAGGCAATGCCTTAACCTTGGATGCGTTTCAATATTAGTGCCACCATCAAAAACTTGAAAACATAGAAATGATGATTTCTAATACATTCCCATTCAACTTACCTGTTTGGTATGTGCAGAAGATAGATGTTGGAAAATAACTTAAATCAAATAGTAAATTAAATTGCAGCAGCTATCTCAGATGTGGTTTCTTCACTGAAGCAGATCAAAATATTCCCTGGTATAGAGTTATTAATTTAGTGGATGTATATTTTAATCCTATAATGAGACCACCTAAAATAGTCAACTTTCATTCTACTTGGCTTGCATAGATATTTTCTATCCTATTTCAAAGCTAAAACAACTTTTTAGCTATCAATATAATTTAGTCTGCAGATTCCTTAATTAATTTGCAATTCATAGAAATCCATTTTTCCACTATTCATAAGCTGTTACTAGTGAACAACAGTAGTAACTATTAGACATACTTTGGTAGTACACATCTATGCCAAAGGATAATAATAAATTTCAAAACATTAGTAAGTACTGTGCCTCAGAAAAATGGCATAAGGCTACCATGGTCTAGAAAATGTCAACCTATGTCCCTCAAAGATAAAGGAAAAGTTGCTATATCTGTCCCCCTTCTCCCATCATGGAAGAAAAAAAAAATCTCATTGCCTCTTGGGATCCTTTAAATTACGAATATGGTGAACAGAAGTTATTTATTTCATTATTGACTGACTTGAAAGGCTCCAATTTTGAGTGGGGTCCAGAAGAATATTCAAGTTGGTGTCAGTTAACCCAGAAGATATAATAATATTTTAAGTGTTTGAAATGCTTGAAATATCCGTGGCAGAAAGAAGTTTTATAAATTTTTTTTTTTTTTGGTACCAGGGATTAGACCCACTAGTGTTTAACCACTGAGCCATAACCTTAGTACTTTTTATTTTTTATTTTGAGACAGGGTCTTGCTAAGTTGCTTAGGGCCTTGCTGTGTTGCTGTGGCTGGCTCTGAACTTGCAATCCTTCTGTCTCAGCCTTCTGAGCCACTGGGATTACAGGCATACACCACCATGCCTGGCAGTTTTATAAAATTTTTACCAGGACTCTATAGTTGGGAATATGTTGAGCTATGTTCTTCAGATTTCTGGGTTGTTACTAAATCCCAGAAGAACTTGAACTATTACCATGTATCTCCAACTTATCATGCAAACTGATCTGCCCAATATAAATTAGGTGTCAATTGATCCATTAAGACATAAATTTAGGCATGCAGAGCTTTATTCTACCACCAAATGGTAGCTCTATATACAAGATCAGGCTTGAGCACATCCTGAAGGCACAAGTGAGTTTCATCTCAATGAAATAGTTTCCTGCTGCCTATACATCTGCTTCTCAGATGAGGTTCCTTTTGACCAATCTACTAAGGAAGAAAATCTTTATAGATTTTTGTAAGGTTTGGCATGATAAATCGACACTAATGACTAAGTGGTTTGGTTTAGAAGGAACATGATTTAAACATTTAAACAAGAAGATTCTACAGAAATGGTATATGGATGGACATCTCCAGTTGGACAAGTTGTGAAGATATTTGTGTTTCTCAATAACTAAGGGTAAGATCACTTGTTCTTTGTCAATCACCAGTCACCTTCTTTGAGCTCTAAAGTTACCATGAATAAAATGGTGATTGTTTCTGCAAACTGAACTTCTGCTTACTAAGGTGAGTCTGGTTAGACATGTTATTGAGTGCCTATGTTAGTCAGCTCTTCATTGTTGTGACAAAATACGTGAAAAAAAAAAAAAAAACAACTTCAAAGAGGAAAGATTTATTTTGTCTTACTGTTTCAGAGAGTTCGGTTCATGGTCAGACTTCATTGCTTTTAGGCCTGAGGCTAAGTTGGAAACATTATGGCAGAAGGATATGGTAGGGAAAAGGTGCATACCTCATGACAGTAGGAAAGGAGAGAGAGAGAGAGAGAGAGAGAGAGAGAGAGAGAGAGAGAGAGAGAGAGAGAGAGAGAGAGAGAGAGAGAGAGAGAGAGAGAGAAAAGAAAGGGTGGAATAAAATAAAATATGTTTTTCCAGGGTATGCCGTCAGTGACCAACTTCCTCCAACTAGACCCCATTTCCTACAGTTTCCATCACCTTCCAATAATGCCATCAAATTATGAATCTATCAATGGATTAATCCACTGATAAAGTCAGAGCCCTCAAGATGCACTTATTTTCTCAAAGGCCCACCTCTGAACATTGCTGCAGTGGGGACCAAACCTTAAACACGTTAGCATTTGGGAGACATCCCAGAATCATACCTGTCAGTAGCAGGGCCAACACTTAGTTCCAAGCATGCATTATACCCCAAGGGACCAGTCAGTGACTTATTGGCAAACTGATTACATAGAATAACTTCCATCATGCCATCATGGAAAGAGCAGTGATTTTTTTTCCCCTACTTTCTGGGATAGATATTCTAGATATGAGTTTTTCCCCCTCCCTGCTCAAAATACTTCCAAAACCACTGTCCATGACTTTCAGTTGCCTTGTTTTGTGCCATGGTAGTTCACACATCATTGCTTTTGAAGCAGGACCTAATTTAAAGCTAATAAAATATGGTATTGGCCCATGTTTATGGAAATTACTGGTCTTATCAAGTTGCCCATCACCTGGAAGTAGCTGACCTTAGAGATGGGTGAAATGATTTTTTGAATACTCAGCTATAGCACCATTTGGGTGGGTATCACTCTGTGGTCTGGGGTGATATTATTCAGGGTATAGCATACATTCTGAATCAGTGATCAAGGTATGCTACTTCTCCCAAAGCTAGGAATTCCAGGTCCATGAATGAAGGATTGAAAACTGGAATAACTTCCTCAGTAGTGTATTAAACAATTCAGTAGAGAAGTTTTTGCCTCTGTCACTGTAATTTTGAGTTCTTTTAGTCTAGAGTTCTTTCTTGCTCCATATCTAGTTCTTCTATTGTACCAGGTGTATTTGACTTTTTACTTAGGAGCTTTTCTAAGTTTTATTGCATCTACTTAAGTATGATATTTTGGGATAGAAAGTCAAGGAGAGAATGATATTGTGCAGAAAAAACTCCTCTGGGGCTGGGGTTGTAGCTCAGTGGTAGAGCATTTGCCTAGCACATGTGAGGCACTGGGTTGATTCTTAGCACCACACAAAAAATAAAACAAAGGTATTGTGTCCATCTACAACTAAAAAATAAATTAAGAAAATTAAAAAGAAAAAAACCTCCTCCTTTCACTTCTCATACCTTTCCCTGCTCTGTGATCAAAAAACTCAGGTTTAAAATTTGGCAATATTCACAAGATATAGACCATTTTTATTATTATAGTCCTCAGAAGTTGCTTTCATTTATTTCACTCTCTTTCTTGTCCTCCCACAAAGCCACAGATATTTCAGTACTTAGGATTTGAGTGCTAAGTTATGTCATTTCATTTGAACTCGTGTGTTCCCATGTTAAGATTTTATATATATATATATATCTCCATCCTTCTCTTTTCTTAATTTTTTAAGACAGCTGGACTATTGCCCAGTCGTATTGGCAAATCACACTCCTAATTTATGCAGGAGATGATAAAGCCCCATCCTTGCTGATTTTTAGTGCATAGAAGCATATGGAATCAAAAAGTGCCAGACCCAGCTTTGCACTCCAGGAATGTGTGGGAGGGCTTACCAGCACGTACAGGGTGAAGAAAAAGGAGACATGAGTAAAACTCATAAAACATCTAAGTTTTCTTTCATTACCCTCACTTTTGGGTATTTTGGTATACATTTCTGAAAGAGATATATTTATGAAATATAATATATTGCTTAAAATATACTAGACAACTTATATATAAAGAGATATTTTATTTTTTGAAAAACTTTTTATAAGACCTCTTTAAAAATATTCAACTACATGCTCCATTTCCCTCTATACACCCAAGAATTTCATGGAATTGGGATATAGTTGTTTAAAGTTAATTTGATGAGAATTTTCCATTTAATTTGGAAATTTCAATAAGGGGAGTAGAAACTTAGTGAGATTTTATTTTCTACCTTAAGTACAATATTAATTTCTTCAATGCTCTAATTTGTAGCCTGCTGGAATACGCACACAGAGGAAGTCTTGGATTTCTCTTGGCACATTTTCACATCATAGTCTCTTATATTTGTTATAAGCATTAAACTGTGCCCAGTTCTTTCAGGACCTATTAACACATTCTCAGAACATCAGTTTTCTCCTTATTTGAAGTCAATGAGAGCTCCAGTTAATGGGGCAGATCTATTCCCTGAAGGCTGAATCTAGTCTAGCCTTAAAAATACATTTAAATATGTTACTATAGTTCCAAGTATTAGGCAACTTTTTATTAAAACAAATTTCCCTATCCAATCAAGCAGACAGATGCATTGAGTGAGGAAATAAACAAAAACCAGAATAAAAACAAAAGCCCCAATCAAGAAAGAAGAAATTTCAAATTAAAATGATCCTTTTAGTCCACTTGTTCATATATATTGTTGTAAAAAGTGATATAAATAAAAATATAAACATTTTATTTGCTTGCCATGGTTTTAAAGTAATTGATTATTATTTATTCCTTGTAATATAATTGATTATTACTTATTCCTTGTAGAAAAACAGCTATCATTTGCTTTCTATCAAATGATAGCTATCATTTTTTTCTCCTACTAATACCTCTCTGATTATCTATCAGGAAATACATCTCCTTGTTTTTTAGTCCTTTGCTTTAGTGGTGCTGCTCCTCCTACCAGATTAAGAATAAAGTAAATGATTTAGACCTTGTGTATTCCCATGACAGTGGTGACTAGTTAGGGATGGTCTTGTGATCTCTTGAGAGTTAAAGAGATCAAGGATTCTTTTTATGTGTGTGCTGGGATAAAGGCTCTTGGTTTTTCTTGATGGATATGCATCTTAGAGGACTGGATTATTGGTACTCTAGTCATTTTGCAATCATAGAGAAGTGGAGTCAACTTCAAGGAAGCTGACCTGGAGAAACAGAGATGAAGAAAATACTCTTCAGTACCATGATTTGAGCCCAGAATGAAAATAAGCCTGCATTTTCATCTCCTGACTGCCTAGTTATTTGATACAATGAGATCTCACCTCCCTGTTTTTTGCTTGAGTTGTTTTAAGAGAAGAGATCATTTTTATTGGTACCTTCCCCAAAAGTACTGCTATTGGTCTTAGAGATATTAAGAGATAGAAAACACTGCTTCTACCTTCAGGGAACTCACAATTCTCGAAAGAATACATACATAGATGCCAATTATTCTAAAATATGAGAGTTATGCAAGGAGTTTGGAAGCACAGGTTGGGGTGAGAGTGGGACAGAGAAATCTTCCCAGAAAAGTGACATTCAAGTTAAATCTTCAAAGAAATGCATATTTAAATAAAATTGGCCTGATTCCTACCTAAGTTTGGGATCCTTCAAAAGCAGACCTGGTTATAGAACTTTGGTATAAGTAATACTTTGGGACTTATTTCCAGGAAGCAGAAGTAAGAGAATGGGGGAAAGTGACACAGGCCAGCCAATATGGGGCATGATTATAAGTGAATTGCCATATATAATTTGAGACTTAGTCCCATTGGTGATTCTTTGAATCCATCTGGCCAGGGAAATCATTGAATTTATCTGTGACCTACCCTCCCTCATTGACTGATGTTTGTTCCTGGAGTCTTATCTCGCCTGAACTTCTCAGCTGCACCTGTGTATCCTGGCAGATTTTCTTCTGCTATTGGAGAAACCACTAGGAAGAAATGAAAGAGGCGTATGCTGTCATTGTTCTGGGAACTAGCTGCAGTAAACTGAGGTGATCCAAAGGATATGAATCAAGTTCATTCCCATTTTCTGTAATGTTATCCTCTTTTTATTACTTCTGTTTTCCCAGTGATTGTATTCTAACGCTTTTTGTTGGTTTGGTTCTGAGATCCTTACTCCACTGAAAGATCTATTTCAGTTTAGCTGTTTTCTTTCCTTTACTTTGTGTCAAAACCGATGTGAATCTCAGTCATCTGTCTTGATTTCCCCTGAAATCCTACAGAAGTGCATTTTTTGTGTGTGTGGTGTATTTTGATGGATATCTCTACAGCACAATTTTCAGACGATAAACCCAGTGGAAGAATTTTCTTCTCTGCAATTAAAATACACTAAAGTTTATTGTTGCACATTCTTGGTCTTGAAAAGTCCTACATTACTATTCTAGGCTGGCTTCCTTAGGAATAGATCCTGAGACAAGAAATCCTGGGCAATAATTTCCTAAGGGAATAGCTCCAGTGGAACCTGTAAGTCAATGAAGAAATCAGACCAGGCAAAAACATCGGCTCACCTGATCTCACATGAGCTCTTTGGAGTATTGTCCCTAAAAAGGAAAAGGGGAAAGCCTTTCATACCCTTATGTCAATCAATTACTGGCTGCAGGCTACCTCTTGGGAGAGGGAATAAGTTCTCCAGAATTTTTGGATTAGGTGGCTCCTGTTGATAACAGCAAATAATTATTAGAAGTATGTAACTGTGAGTTGGTAGCAGCCAATGCTCACAGAAGTTGAGGTGGATGCACTTACACTTGATTTTCAAAGGACATCTGAGTAGGGCACCAAAAATTTCTATTCTGGCCACTATGTCATGTTAATTTCTCATTGAACAGACTCCTGCACAGGCCTGGCCCTTGGCAAAGGTTCTCATCTCCATTTTTCTCTCAGGATTATTGCTTGCTTTTTCACTTTCTGTGCAGCGTGACTAATTCTAAATAAAAATTTGATATTGCACAAAACAATTTAACTCTTAGTCCTCTTCTAAAATGAAGCATTCTTTTACCTACCCAAAGGCTCACAAACATGTTCAGTTAACCTAAATGCCATTGCTTGGTTGACTTTTGTTCTTGTTTAGTTTCACAAAAAGCTGACAGTGACCTTGAAATTTCTGCCTTCTACTGTTCCTTATCCATTTCTAATTGTGGAACTACAGCTTGCCACCAAAATGAATGTCTGCATTAACAGAAGAGTTGATAGCTGGTTTTGATTTTAGACAGCAACGATTTTATCTCTGCAAAAGATGAATAGCAACCAGTGGAGGAGACAAGTTTACTTTCACTAGATAAAGCAGCATGTGCAAAGATGTAGAGGAGTGAACATGGTAAGCTTAGAAAATGTGAAAATAGCTCAGTTTGGCTTGGAGCCAAACTGAGGGAGGGAGACAGGAGCCATGAGGAATGGCCTGCAGAGGTAGGCTGAGAGAAGTCAGAGCTTTAATGTTCCAGCATGCCATGCCAAGGAGTTTAGACCTTGTCCTGAAAGCATGATGTCATGTTCATGCATGATAAATACTGGGCCAGAATCATTAGTTATGAAGCTTTTTTTTCAAACCGTGAAAAATTATGTTGTTTCTAGATGAAGATTATGACAATAGTGAGGAAAATCACTGTAAGTTTAAAGAGAAAGAACAGAACCAGATGATAAATAGCACAGAGCAAAGGGGAAGTGAGTAATCAAGAAAGACTACCAGCTTTTGGATTTGCACATTAAAATTTGCTGATTTTTTCCCTTATTATTTCTACTCTCTCAAAAATGCAAAAATGTTACCCTGCTCTATATATTGTTTTGTACCCTATCATATCATGAATACCTTTTATTACAATATAAATAAATAAGTATATATCAATTTAAATAGCTGTTCAGTGTGTTTTATTGTAAAAATGTAAAATCACTTATTTAGCTAATCTCTTATTGTGGGCTTTTAGATTGTGATTACCTTAAAATATTACAAATCCCATTTTTAAAGGCAAACATTTGTTCATATTATTATTATTACTTTAGGATATTTCTGGAATAGTAATTGCTGAATGTTGATAGGTTTTGATAAACATTATCAAATTGCTTTCCAGATAGTTCACGTCTGAAGATATTTACAAAACCACCTGCCCTTTGATAGAAAGTATCTTGAAAGTTCTGCTTTGTGAAAGAAGTTTTCCCACAATTACACAAATTCTGGTAGCATAATTTTAAATGTTTTGTGACTACTTTTACTTCTGCCTATTTTATAATTGGATATCCAGGGTACTTAGGCATTTTTAGAGTTCTGGTGAGAAATATTGTTCTTTTCTATCCTGTATGTAACTATTGATCTTACTTTTGGGAAAGAAGAACATAATCTAAAAAAATCAACTTTAAAATCTATGTATGTAGTGTTTATTGACCAATTGATAGTTAGAAAATCTATTTATGCAACTATTTATTAATATAATAAATATTTATTGAAAACTCATATTTATTCTAGGTAATGCAGATAAAATCCATTCCTTCTTCTTCCTTGGGTAGTATAAACTCATTTAGTAATTATAACACTAATGATGAGATAAAAATAGAAACAGGCATTGATGTGGTGTTTGCTTGGGCCAAGCAGTGTTCTTTCAGCAACCCTTAGAAGCAACTAATGTTATCATCCTCAAGAAGCAGACAAAAAAGCAAACAGGATTCTTCAATCAATATGTACAGTATATGATTTGCAAGTCACAAGATGCAGACAGTGCACATTGGAGAGGCTCCCACCAGTCTTGAAAGAGTAGGTGTTAGCAAAGTCATCCCAGGAACCAATATCTGAATTGAGACCTCAAGATGGAAGAAGAGTTAGCTTATATGTATTCAAAATTTTTCAATATTTTTAAACTCTTTAAGAATCTCCCATTTATTTGATAAAATAGTGTCCACTTTGAGGAAATGTTACTTTGTCTTGTGGTCTAGGGTAGACAGGATCATTCTTGAGACTCCTTTCTAAGGGTGTTGTCTATTCAACATTTCCGGATTCAGTTCCCTGATTTCTAGTTTCTGACCCTCCAGTTTTACTAAAAATATAAGTCATGGTTTCCAGTGACCTTCTAATTCTAAATTAAGTTAATTTTTTAAGTCCTTGTATTATTTGGCATGTTTCATGAATTTAAAACCACTCATTATTCCTTTTGATTTGAAAATTTCTACTATCCATCTAATCACATAAACCAGAAATTTGAAAAACATCCTATAATATTTACTTTCTGTCATTTGTCTCCCCTATAAATTCTTGCCTTATTCCTTGCCTTTGCATGCCACATTTTCCACTGGACAAACTTAAGGACCCTGTTTGGTATAATTTACAAGCCATTCTCAGTTGGTGGTCACTAGCTCCAGTCTTTATTACCAATGAAATTTATGGTTAAGACTCATACCCAAGATTAGAAGCAAATCATTAGACTGATGTGTTTCCATGTCGTCTTGAAAATCTTTACTCCAGCTAGATGTGGAAACTGGTAAATCAGAGACAAGCCATATCCTCAGTTGTCATTTACATTCCCCATGTTGATTCCACTTCCACTGGATTACAGAGATACTTGGATTAAAGTCCTTTCTCCTATACCCTAACACTATCTTTTGGTATCAAACTCAAACTTCAGAACTATGTTTCCTCACTTAAATATTTGGGTTAACAATAGTATCTTAGCCATAGGACTGTTTTTAGGACTAAATGAACTGACACATATAAAATACCTAATATAACGTCAGGCATGATGTAATTCCTCAAGACTACTAATTATTCGTTATTATTATTGTTACTGCTATTTTTGTTGCTATAGAAACTACCATAGGTGGCCAGGGACCCTGATGTGACCTCAATCTTAATGAAATAGGTCCTTATAGGATGTAGTATCTGCATAACCTTTCCTCACTATTCAGTAAGAGCAAAACCTCTGGAACTATGGCTACAGCATGATTGATTCTCCAATTTCAGCTTTGGAATGGATCTAGTACTACCTAGCCTGTTTTAAACACTGCTGAACATACAAGCCAGAATGTAGCAAAGATGAAAAATGTTTAATTCTATAACTGTTTTCAAAAACCTCATCATCATCTACTACAGGTTGTAAAGCCATAGAAACTGACTCTAATGAAAGCAGCAATAACTTGCAGGAATGGAACACAGGTTCCCAAGTTGCCCATGTAGGAGCTCCACTGGAGTGTGGGATAGTTGCTGAGGGTGGAGATGATGTCACTGACAACTTAATTGTGTTCCTCAGCATGTGGAAAGGAATCCTCAGGGTTTGTTATTGGAGCTGTAATAGTTGTCTTGACAGGCTCAGTCAATTTTAATATTTAACTGAGCACTAGGATAGAAATCTCTGGATGATTGAATAAATTACCTTGGGCCTATTCTCTGATTTAACACAAGTAAATCAGATTTGTTGTTGACAACAGACTTTAGAAACAAAGTGTATTAATTAGAAATTGGCACCAAGGTAAGAAGTAGGACACACTATATATGTTTCCACTGAAAACATTGGTTTAAATATCTATCTTCTTTATTGTATGGAGGCCACCTCTAAGAATCTTCATAATTCTATAGTAGTGGTTGTTCAGGGCCTTATACAGCATCAGATGGGCAAATAAAAGAAGAAAATGAGGAAAAGAAAAAAAATTGTATAAAGAAAGAAAACAAAAGGCTGATTTTTTAAAAAAAAGCATAGAAAAATCAAAATATATAAATCAACATGTGAGCAAGAGTAATGACATGGTTCTAATTTTTTTTTTTAAATGAACAGTTCTTTCCTTCTCATCGGGGCTGATAAAATTAATATTGGTCCATACCCAATTCCCAATTTTTTTCGGCTACATTCTCTTCTTTTTTTGACTTGTGGTGTTCTCCTTTTTGGTCTTATCAACCCAAAAGTCAAGTTGAGGCACACTGAGGGTGCCAACAAAGAGTTTTTCTGAGGATGGTCATCTGGGAAAGCAACATGAAATTCCAGTTGCTTGGAATAAGTATTGCTAGAATGGCATCTGAGGTATCTGAGTTGTCTAGTTTTACAGAGAAGGAAGGAAGGAAGGAAGGGAGGGAGGGAGGGAGGAAGGAAGGAAGGAAGGACTGGTTGTTATTGGTAGCCAAGAACAGCATAGGTCATTAATTTGTCATCAGTCACTTAATATTATACATTCCAAGAAAAAATTGCAATAAGAAGGAACAAGTCAGTTATCAGTCATTTATTACCCTGATGGCATCAGTACATATATAGGGAACTAAATTGAGGTAGTTAAAGGTTAAATTAATCAGACCATGAGACTTTGGAATCTAGGATGGTGTGACTTCTGTCTCAACACTCATACCTGTCCGGCATGATAGGAGTTTAAAGACCTTTTTATTTTATTTTTATCTTTAGTCTCATTCTTCTAATTTCAGGTATTTTCCACTCTCTGCATAGGTTAAGAGGTTTGTGCCATTTTTACTAATCATGTAACCATATAAAAAAAGGTTTCTAGAAAGTAAATATTATAGTGACAATAGTTTGTTGTTGAAGCTCTTTCTTGTACTTTTTATTTTATTTTGTATATCTGAACACTTTTGTAAAGATAAAATGGCAAAGTTAGTGAAAAAAAAAAGAGCTAGTATTTTTTTTTGAGAGCTTTTATCTGCTAAATGTTTCCAAAAGCTCATTGTATTTAATTTTCATATCAATCCTGAAAGGTTCTTTTCAGTTTAGGACACAGAGACAAAGAAAGGAAGAACTTTCCTAAAGAAGAACAAGAGTGGGGTAACATTCAGAGCCAAGTTGTGTTAAGGCATTTGATAGGTTAACACAAGAACAAAGAAGACACTTGGAGATGGCATGTGACATACAAGGTTTACTAAGAGATGTTTATAGGAAAGATCCCCTGGTGATGGGTTGGAGAGCTGCAGATCTATTTTATACGAACATCTGTTTCTTATGGTGCCTCTGCTGCTTCTCCAGAAAGTAGTGCTTCTGTCCATCTTGGAGCTTTGTCTAGGGTCAGCCAGCTGGAGGATCACTTCCCTCTCCAAAGTGCTCTGTTCTACACCAGTTACTACAAGGAGGTAAATTTCATAGTTAGGTTATAGAAGCAGCATCAGCTTGGCTTGATTTGTTCCATTGTATGATCAGCACCCCAAGGATCCTGGCATACATGCAAGAAAGTAGCTTTCTGCAGATAGTAGAAATTCGCCCCAATTCCCAGCATGATGTATGATCTTCTGATGAGAAGAAGTCACTGTTATTTAAGATGGTATGTATCTGGGTATTCCAGTTTAGTCTTGTTCTCTTAATGTGGCTAGCTTTTTGGGAAGAGGGAAGGGCACTTCAGGGCCACAGGGCTTACTGTCCTCCTTTTCACCGAGGATGACACAATGGGATATGTTTAATTCTATGTCTAGATGTCTAGTGAGAAACATCTTAATAGGTGGGATTCTTGATCTGTGTGTGTGTGTGTGTGTGTGTGTGTGTGTGTGTGTGTGTTGTTTTAGTGAGATGACAGAGCTTCAGGAGAATGAAGATCAAGACTCTTCTAGGAAGAAAGTGTCTCTGAATGATATTCCCCCCACACCACCCGCATTTTCATGCTGCAGTAGTGATTAGTTGGATCAGAGGAAATGCCGGCTACTCTAACTGATGTCTCAAACAGGGAAGTTTTGCTTCCACCTGAAAATGAAGGAAGGGCTCTAGAGTCATCAGACTTGCCTTGGCAATCAAGACAGAAAGGCTTCAGGATGGGTTCGTTGTGATGTCCTATCCAGGGGAACTGGGGAACTATCATATTTAAGTTTTAAAGGAATCCAGTTGACGCAAAACCAAAGGAAATTAATATTTCAAAAAAGGGAGAAAATTCAAATATCAACCAGAGAAGTCATCTGTTCTTGATGTGTTGTACCACTACTATAGTATGCCTCAAAATGTGCAAAATCCACTTTAAAGATTAACAAAATTTCTAATACATTTAAAAATGAACCAAGCTAGGTGGTTTGAAAGTAACTGAGGTATTTAAACCAGATTTTTTTTCTTTTACTTTTTGTACTTTCCTGTGGAGTTAACACTAAGTGCAAAACTTCTGCAAAAGACAAAATATTATTGTCTTCAATGGGCTTTTGGATCAATGGAGCCATCAAGGAAAACAACACTGATTTAAGTATACGTCTTTATTCTCTGATGGGTACCAATAGCCTGCAGAAAAACACAAAGAAATATTAATTGGCATGCTGATATGTAATAGCTTGTTTCTAGACTGAGAAAAAGACAATTTTATTTAATTACAATAATACATTTTACTTTCAAAATGTTATGGATTGGCTTACTAATTTCCTGGTAAGAGCAACTTACTTGGTAGAAAATTAATTCCGCAAAGTATCATTGGGTATAGAGATAATGTGGTTCATAAAACAAAGTGGTAAACACAAAGATTATCCTTCATTTTTAAAACTAGGCAACTTTTTAAAGTTTGTACATATAGATGTTCATGTCCTTATTATCTTTTAAAGGGTTACACTTACATAGGCTGAATATTTATCTTCCATAAATGTATAAATCTCTCCCACATATTTATGTGTATGTATCTGTGTTATAGTGTGTATGATTTTCTGTTGAAGAAAGTGTACATTATTTTTTTTAATAGAAAAGGCAAGGCTTATCATTCAGGTTAGCAGGAAATCTCCAAACCATTTAAATAGGGAGAAAACTGAATTTTAATATAGGTGTTTTAATTGGCAAGACAATGACAGCCATGTCGACCCAATAAGACTATTTCCTAGTGGCTTTTGTGTTCATCTCCATTTTTATTGCCACCATGTTCTCTGCCATACTTCTGTTTGGAGGAAAGTGACGCTGGTGCCTGTTTCCTCCATGGAATGCTGGTGAGGGAATGGAGTGTTTCTTGAATATGTCCCACTATCATTTAAACAATGGATGACTGAGTTGGAAAATGAGCTCACATATATTCGAATTCCAAAGGTTTAAATAAATCAGAGGGCTGAATAGGTAAGAATTAAGGACAGATAATAGAAGGATTCACATTGAAATTTGATAAACATCTAAACATTCTATTCAACTGATAAAAGTAAGCAGTATCCTCTCATTTTATCCAGTGTCTCAACTAAAATCTTCAAATTATTTTCTGGAGGCTGTCTTTCCCTTAAACCCATATTTAAGAAGAAATTCTTTGAGCTAAATTCTTTTCTGCTAAATTTTGTATATTCTTTTGAAGACACAAAAAGGAAAGTTTTATGCTTACTAAGGACTTTGGACTATCAATTTGAAATCGTCTCAGCCTCTAGAATTAATTCTCCTTGATTTATATGACCAGTTTGTTAAACTTCAGTGTCATCACTGTCTGCTTTCTTTTTCTTTTTAAACAAATTTGTCATCAAATTAAAGATATCAATAACAATGATATCTGGGAGAAAACACTGAACCATGCTCAAACTAATTGAGTCAAAAGAAAACACAAGCTTCCTCTTGTAAGCAAATATATGCGGCCTTCAAAGGGTTCTATGAAATATATAAATGCATTTTGAGATAATGAGTTTTTAGAGTATGTCAATTTTGTCTTAATTGAAAAAAAATGGGAAGTGGAAGGAAAATATGAGATATTTTTTTTCTTTCCTTTTTAATTTTTTTTTTTTTTTTTTAGCAATGTCTTGGGCTGAGTTGTGTCTCTAAAATTCATGTTGAATGCCTAACCCTCAGTACCTCAGAAGTAAGTGTATATTTGAAGATAGTCACCATGTTCAAAAAGGTACCCTATTTCCCTCTGATCCATGGGAAATACATTTCAAAACACTCAGTGTGTGCATGAAACTGCAGACAGTACTGAACCATAAATACTGTTTTTTTCTATACATCCATACTTATGATAAAGTTTAAATCTGACATAGTAATATATTAATGACAACAATAAAATAAAACAATAACATTCTATAATAAAATTTATGTGAATATAGTCTCTCTTCTAATGCCTAAATAATGAGATAAAGTGAGGAATGATATAGACAATGTGATGTAGTATTAGGGTGCTACATAAGGCTTACTTGAACACAAGTACTGTGGTATCACAACAGTTGACTTCATAAAAAGATGGCTACTAAGTAACAGGTGGTAGCATATACTGCCTAGATATGTCAGGCAACAGTATGAGTCACTGAATGGGTTGGAGATGGTGTAGGATGGTGTGAGATTTTATCATACTACTCAGAATAGTGAAAAGTTTAATGAATTGTTTATTTCAGGAATTTTCTATTTAATATTTTTGTACCACATTTGACCATGAATAACTGAAAGCAAAACTATAGATAAGAGAGGACTAATGTAATAAGGTAAAATGAGGTCATATGAGTAGGACCTAATCCATTATTGCCAGTGTCCTTATAAAAGGAAGAGACTGGAAATATGAACACAGGAAGATGACCATGTGTAGACAGAAGATAACCTTCTACAAGCCAAGAAGAGTTCCTCAGGAAAAACTAATCCTGTTGGCAATTTTATTTGTGTCTTTTCTTTCCTTAAGTAGTGTAAGGAAATAAATTTATGTTTTTAAGCCATCCAGTCAATGGTATTTTGCTATGGCAGCCCTAGAAAACTAATACAAATGATATCTTAATTTTAGTAGTTTAAGATTATTCCTTTTAGGTCTGGTTATATAAAGCAGCATTTGTTCTTATGTTAGACAGTGTAAGGTGTCAGAAATCACTGCTTTCTTCTTTTCAGATGTTTTATTTGTTTATATCTCCTCAAATAGTACTATTAAGATGGTAGCCACCTGTTTAACTGTTAATATCCTTATTATGTTATTCTTAATATACTTGAAATAATTTCTTTTGTTTTCTTTTCTTTGTAATTAGGTGTAGTGATTAGATTTTGCTGTAAGCTTGAATGATCTACTTAAATGATGTCTTCTTTCTTATTTGTTCTTGTCTTCTAAATTGCCCTGATTAGCAATAACAACAAAGGAATTGAGAGTTCAGTATTATCGTTTGAACACAAACTCCACTTTTTGAAATGGTTATCAGGGTCCACCAATTCAATGGCTTTTCTCACAGCCTCAGTTCAGACTTGCTTAATGAAGGATGTAAAAGGAACCCAGGTTTCCTAACAGCATTAAACCTTCACATCAGGAGATATTCTAGAATTTATCATGTGCTGGCTTCTTTTAAGCAAACTCAACCAAAAGCGTTCTCTTCTTTGAGAAGACCAATACACAGGCCAGATCATCATGACTATATCTTTACTTATTTCCTATGTAAGTTAAAAAAAATTCAAGAAATATGCTAGCCAGCTGTTCTCAGAATTTTCTCAGTGTGTGACTTTGAAACATGTTGGCAGGAGAAGAAGGTGTGAATATTCAAATGAATTTTCCTAGAAAGGATATGAAATCTTCTTCAACATTTAAAAAAATCTATTTAATAAAACTTTTTTTTTTCCCTTCTGGAAAGTATAAATGCATTGGATGGAAGCAAATCCCTATTATAATAGGTACATAGGGGAGGGGATTCACAAATATTCATACAATTTTTCTTTTGTTTAGATAGTAAATATTTCTCTTCTAGCTCATAAATACAGGCATTTTCATAGAGATTGGGGTTATATTTGGGGATAAACACAGGTAGAGACTAGGTTCATGAGCAGTTTACAATTTAGTAGGGAAGACACATTAAATGACTAATAAGCACATATATTATGACATAAATGATTCATTATTAGTTTAATGTAGTCATAAGGGAGAAAAACAAAGTTAATGAGACAGTTTGGTATAATGGTATTTATCCCTGTATGTATGGCTAGTCTGCCTCAAGACAGATGAAGAAGGCAGAGCCTAAAGATGCCCTGTTTTGACCTTTGCATAAGAAGAATGAGAAACCATAAAAGTGCTTTAACTAAAAGAAGATCATAATTGAAAATACATTTTAAAAATGTTAATACAAGAGCACTGAAAAAAAAATAGATTGATTGGAAATAAGGAGATCCAAGGATGCAAAGTGAGCAGAATTTCATGATAGTCTATGCTAGAGAGGATGGTGACTTCAACGTAGGTGTTCATCTTGGGAGTGTGACAAACAGGACAGAGTTTGAGAAGTTTAAGGGGTAGAATCAATAGCACTTAGGATGGTATGAGACATGAGGAAGAGGGAGGAATTAAGAGAGCAACCACAATTTCTAGTTTGAATAGATCGATGGAGCTGCCATTTTTGAAATAGGGTATATGTTGGTAGTACTTTGCTGATGTTAAAACAGCATATATGCATGTTGAATGCTACAGATCCCATCAGTCTAAGGGTATAAATAGAAGTTATACTAACATTAATATACTCAAATTTCTAGCTTTAAGTCTTACTTGCTCACTTAGTTCTTTGTGGTAATTTCTAGAGATTCAGAAGGAATTTGTGTGTATGTGCTTCCATGAAATAATTCAGGACAGTGATCCTTCCGGTGTGTCATTTTGATGGCTCCATACCTAAAGATAGAGGGCTCCACCATCCCGCTCCTGTCTTCTGCATCCAGGATGCCTAGTGTCCCTTACACTGGAGACTCATTGGCCCAACTGCCAACTAATTTGTAACATTGCCTGGTGGGGCTGAACGTTCTGAACAGAATATTTGCTCTCTTGCTCTTCCCCTCCCTCTCTTCTCTCTTTCTTTTCTCATATATGGTGGGATTGCCTAGGGAAATTACTTACAAAGCACTGTAAAGTTCCTTCCCACACCTAGCCAGGGGTGCCCACTCACTGCTGGGATACTGGGTTAAGATTGCTTTCTGTTCTAATTGTGTCAGCAGTGCAGTATCTGAAAGGGGGATTCCTCTCCCCTCTCTTGGGCCTCCTCTCTGCTTACTTCAGTTATCCATTCATGCTCCTTCCTCTCATGTGCTGAATTGTCTTTCAGGGTCTCTGTGTATCTTTCTACAGCTTGGCTTGTATTTTGGGCTCCCAAGTCTATTAGCAATGTATTATATATACTTTTTCTATAATGGCAGGTTCCTATCTCTTCCCCAGGGCTCTCAGTCCTTCACAATTCTCCTCAGATCACTTATGAATAAATACATGCAAGCAGATATGTGGGCAAACGAGTGGCCTGACCTAATATGGCTCCACACAGATAATTATAAATTGTAAAAGGGTATTTTGTTCTTAATTTCCAACATCTAATATTTAAAAATGACAAGAAGCTTACAGAAGTCAATTAAACCTCACAGTGTTGTATGTGTGGGTGGGTAAGACTCTACTTCCTGGTGTCTAGGGGAAGGAAAGACTGTGTCTAGTACAATTACAATTCTTAAGGCTGCTCATATGCCTGACCTACTCCTTCACCGATTTTTCAGATTCTGCTAGTAGAGATAGTTCTTTTTTAACTTACTTATCAGCTCTTCTTTATAAATTCAGAGCATTTTTTTCTTTCCTACATGATTTTCTATATTTTTGTCAAAATAAACTTTGGTTTTAGTTACTATTTGGGGGATCATTAGTTTTTCTTGCAAATTATACTTTGGTCTGGGTTTAGAAAAATATTGTTTTCATATCTTAAAATATAGGATGTTCCCTAGGGACTTTTGAACCATTTATTTTGTGAGATTATTTAAAAGATTCTCTTTCTTTTAGTATTTAAAAAAACAGAAATAGCAATTTAGGCCTATCGTGGAAAAAATTTCAGCATTGGGTAATTATAAAACATCAACATGTAGATACTTAGTCAATTTGACAGAATTAGGAGTTGTTATAAAAAGTAATTTTTGTAAGTTTTGATTTTTTTTGTAAATTTTGAAGAATCATTGCAAATTTCCTGTGTATTTCTATTATGTTTAATAAGCATTTATATAATTATAATTATACAGAGCATCCGATACTTTAATAGCAATAGATATATAAATGGCTACCCAACAAAAATATTCACACTCTTTTGAAAATACATACTAAGAATCACTATGTGTTGTAATGGTTACATTCTTAAAAATATAGCACTTTCTTCATCCAGAATATTCCTCAATTGCCTACATTGTCTGAGTGGCAAAGTAGCATTTTAGGACAAATATCTTTCTCATTAAAAAAAAAAAAATACTCGGGGCTGGGGTTGTGGCTCAGCAGTAGAGTGCTGATCCTGGGTTTGATTCTCAGCACCACATATAAAGATAAAATAAAGTATTGTGTCCAACTACAACTAAAAAATAAATATTAAAAAAATACCTGGAAGGCATTAATGGGTTACTATTATTATTATCTCAAAAAATCTCTGAAGATCTATAGCTACTTCAAAACATTTTCTGTAATTATATACAGCAAAATTAATTCTAGATGATTCATAATTTATGTTATGAATTGTCTGAAACATTAAGGAAATTAGTTCATTTTTTTAAAAAAATAATAACTGGACTATAGAGATGTATAAATTTACTTGCTAAAACAGCCTTCATCACATCTTTTTTTTTTAATATTTATTTTTTTCTTAGTTTTCGGCAAACACAACATCTTTGTTTGTATGTGGTGCTGAGGATCGAACCTGGGCCGCATGCATGCCAGGCGAGCATGCTACCACTTGAGCCACATCCCCAGCCCCATTCATCACATCTTTGTATAATTTTCATTACTTATTAAAGTACTTTTTTACTTATTTCCCTAGTAACACAGTAGGTAGAATGATTATATAGAATAATTTTTAAAAATGTCTTGTTTATAAAATTTTTCTTAAGAGAAAATACAATTTATCATGATGGTTAAGTATAAAGACATTTAAACCATACTGCCCAGGCTTATATTCTGAGGTTATAATTTGTGCACTATATGAATTTGGGCACATTTCTTAAACTTGCTGTACTTTGTAGTTTATATCTTAACCCGAAAGATTGATGTAAAAACTAAAGGACTCTGTGTGTGTGTGTGTGTGTGTGTGTGTGTGTGTGTGTATGTAATAAAATAGTGCCTGAAATTAACAAGCTGAACATGTGATCACATATTAGCTTAGTTTTACTTTATTTTTCTTGTTTTATTTTAAGAAATTATGGCCTGTGTAGTTTTTCCTTTTTATATTTTGATGATGTGCCATGATCACATTTAGTAAGTATCTAAACTATTACAAATATGGCAGCTACTCCATGGGTAAAAGCCATCACTTCCTTTTCTTGACATTGTTAAAGATGAAGGAAATCAAGAAGAGCAGATCCTAATTTATTAAAATATCATTGAGGGGACATATTTTCCATGTCTTTTATTCTCATTGTGAAGTAGGAAGCATATCAGCTGATAAATATGATGAGAGTCATGAGTGATGGCCACACATAACTGTCACCATCAGGGAGGAAAACATGTCTTGGGACACTTGAATATCAAACAGCATTGAAGGCCCCCTTCAAGTTGAGACCATTAATTTGCAGTAGAAGCAGCATGCATAGCATCATAGCTTTCTCCAACCGTGAAAGCTTCCTTTATCTGTAGAAATGTGAGTTGTTGGGGGAGGTTGGAGGAAAGGAAGCATAAAATGGGAATAAGTGAGCAAGAAAATGAAGCCGACCCTGGGAAGATTAGGACTTATGATGAAATGTAAGATCAACTGTGGAAGGGTGAAAGGAACTTGGGAAACTGAAGCAAAGGAGATGCTGTGGAATATTGGCATGTGGAAGTTTAAAAGTGAAGCAAGTGTATGTGAAGATGTGATGTAGGAGCAGCTGTGAGGTGTTTCTGGATATTGAGTAGAGATAGAGCTGCAGAGAAGAGAATTTGGAGGATACAAGAAACGGTGGAGTCAATTCGGTTATCAAATGAAAAGAAATGAGAATGTAACAGCTATATAGCAGGTCTCTTTCAAAAAATTTAGTATGAAATTGAATGGGTCAGTGGGCTCCAAGAATAATGTCTTTGAGAGTGATATACATCTTCAGAACCAGATAGAACAAGTAGGAAGCTATAGACATTAAAGATATTTTATGTTAATTCTGGCAAAAAAGAAAAAAATGACACTGTCTCAAAACCTTATAAGAAAATTGCATATCTAATATTAGGCATGATTTGGGCTTTTTTCTTTCTATCTTGATGCTAGGAACATTTTCATTTGAATGGTACAGGAAGGAGTCTACTTAGAATCTAGAGGGGAAAAAGTACCATTATTACTTTACGTCATTATGAAAAATATTTACACATTCATAATTATTTAAGCATTGTTTCATAGAGACATTCATTCTCATTGAACATACATGCAATGTATGGGATATTTTCTGATCATAAAACAGAATGTGAATTGTATTAGCTGTAATAATATAGAAAAGTATAGTTACAGAAAGTATAAAATGGAGAAGAAAGAGTACTAGTTTTAATAACCATTGGGGAAACAAAATGATTTTTCTAACAAAAGACAATTTTCCTAGCCAGCCTCCTGTACTACTATAGGAGAGAGAATATATTTATTAGTGAGGAAATAATAGGGATTTATATGCATGTTGCTACTGCATGGAAATGTCTTCAAATTCTGGGCAGAATTCCATATAAATCTATTCAGAAAACTAGAAAAGAGAACAATTACAAAGACTCTTACTGAGAGATAAGAAAACTCACCTTTGATTGGCTCCTGGGTGACTTGTGAATGACTTCTAACCTGATCTTAGAGCTATTTGTTCCCAATATCCCAGGAACTTGATTGTAAGACTAACAGATCTGGATTCTTATCAGGCTTGTATTTTCAAGGCGACACCCTGAAAGGGTGGGTTATGAGAAAGGTAGAGGGTTATGAGACAGTCCCCTTCCTTCTCTTTATTAAACAAAGAGGGCTTGATCATCTTACCCTAAAAAATAGAAAGCTTGATCACTCTACGTTATAAAACCTCATCTTGCAAAGTGAAGAATCAAAGGATACATGGTTGATGGAATAAGAAATTGCCATTCAAGTGTCTTTTATTGTATGCAACAGAGTTATAGGTACTAAAAATTTTGATATAACTACAAAATTGAAGAAAGGTGGTATCTTAGAGTCCATTCGGGCTATTATAAAGAAATACTTTAAACTGGGCAATTTATAAGTCATATGAATTTACTGTTCACAGTTCTGGGAGTTGGGAACTCCAAGATTAAGTAGTAGTGAGGGATCGTTCTCTTCTTCAAAGATGAGCCCACTTACTGTATCCTCACATTCTGAAAAGGCAAATGTTGTGTCCTTACATGGTAGAAGGGGTCAGGGAACTGCCTTAAGCTTCTTTTAGAGGGGTACTACTGTCATTCATGAGAGCCTCCTGTCACATCCCACTATGAGTTTTTGGGGGAACACGTAAATCTGGACAATAAGCAGGTTGTATGAGATAAATACTCATTTCTCTTAGCTGAAAATCAATACAAATTGTGTACTAGTAGCAAATTGAGTAACAGTTATATAAGTGCCCTATTTAGCAGTATAAAGGAAACCTAAGGATGATAACACAGAAATGCTAAAAGATGATAGCGTTTATAAGCATTATTGGCATGGGGAAGATGGAGCTGTTGTCATTTCTATTTATTTATAGTGGTGAATGTTAAAATTTGGCCATTAAACACAAGCACACTTGAAAATGTGGAAGCCAATGATTCCTAGTGCAAAAAGTAAAAACACAAATGTAATGAAGCTTTGATACTTTCTTTTCTAATTAATCAAAAGTTTCTATAGCTTTTAAGAGGAATCCTAGTGAATGAAGTCTTATGTTATATACCTTAATGATCACTAAAGTATTTACTGATATTCTGAAATATATGGCATTTTTTGTGCTCTTTAAGTTTTGAAACTAAGAAGTTACTTGCTTGGTACTATTTTTTAATAGTTCAGTACTTAGAAGATCCAAATATACATATTCTGGATCCCTATATTCTGAATTATGACAAGGGTAGCTTAAATGGAGAAAGGATGAGATTTGAATTATTTCTGTCTTTATAAGTGAGGCACACGCTGAAAAAAAAAAAGAGGAATAAGTAAAGGAAAATTTCAGTTGACATATTTTCTAGCCAATGAAAAATGAAAGGTTATTGCCTGTGCTTGAAGGAAGTAAAAATAAGTCATTCTGTCAGCAGTGACTCTATATTATCTCCATCTATCTTCTCTCTCCTCTCTCCCCCTATCTCTTTCTCTCCATCCATTTGCTGGAAGTGCACACACCTTTATCCCCTTAGCTACCATAAAAAAAAAAAAAATTCCTCACACAATCGATGTTGAGCAACATTTTTAAAGGCAGTAGTAATGCATTCTGCAATTTCGTCTTCGTTTTAATGCAAAATTTCAAGCAGTTTATCAATGTCAGACAGACTGCGTCAAACACACCGTTTAACAAATGTATCACATAGAGAAGTTGTCTGGCTCAGTCTCCTAAGAAACCAAGGAGGAAGGAGCTAATAATTTTCTGGAAATTGTAGTTGGTTTCAGTAAGTGACTGTAATTTTTTTCCCCATCCAAAAATTCATCAGACATCTATGATCCTAGTATTTCCTGTCATTTAATTTCCAGCCTGTTATATTTTCCAGAGGAGATAACTTTGAACAAAATTTAATTAATGCAGTAGACATGAGAATCTACCATGGGAAGATAGCACTTTTCTAATCATTGTGGTGAATAGAAACAGGTACATTTAATTTTTGCTCTCAAGTCGTTTATACTACTCAGGTCGTAAGGCATATAATTAACTGTAATGAAGTATAAGATGCTGTGCATTTTGGAATAAAAGGAGTAATGCAGTACTACGGATTCTAGGAAGTAGGAATAAGAGAATTAGGACTGAGATAAGGAATCTACAGAGGCTTCTTGGGAGGAGAAGGCACTAGACAGAGCATTATTGAGTATAGATGGGGATGAATGAGAGGGATTTTCCAGGCAGGAAAATAGCATGTGGATAAAGGCTTTAGAGACAGGGAGCCCAGCCTTCTGGCATATACCTGTAATCCCAGCGGCTGGGGAGGCTGAGGCAGGAGGATCCTGACTTCAAAGCCAGCCTCAGCAACTGTGAGGTGCTAAGCAACTCAGTGAGACCCTGTCTCTAAATAAAATACAAAATAGAACTGGGAATGTGGCTCAGTGGTCAAGTGCCCCTAAATTTAATCCACAGTACCCACCCCCCACCAAAAAAAAGAAGGGAAAATATGTGGAAAGTGAGCTCTCTAGATTGTCTAAAGTTGTAGGAAGAAGCATGAGTTCACAAGAGGCAAGGCTAGGTCAGCTGGTGGGAATGAGCTTGTGGTGGTCCTTACTGTTAAGCATTTGGGCATCCCTGCCCAGGGCCTGTTGAGTTTTTGATAGGAGTGTTCCATGAAAGAAGGGGAAAAGAAAGGCAGAGAAGCAGCCTCTGGGAAGAAGAGGCAGACTAAACAAATGCATTTTAAATTTCACTTGTTGCTTGTGGTTCTCCCCCTAAACCCACACCAGAAAAGCAGATTGAAAAGTTGTGCCCTGTCAAGGTGTGGCCTCACCTGTGTGAATTTACTTTCTGTATTTTTAAAATGGAGTCCAAAGAAGAGCATAACCTATTTTGCTCTCTGCATACTCATGAATTGTGATTTTCCTTCCTTGGGCTGTTGCTTTTCTCTTTTGAGCTTCATAACTGGAGAGACTAGTCTTACCAGCATGTGATGTTTCCTTTTTCCTAATTATTTAGTGGTTTCCAATAACCAGAATCCTTCTTAGCTTTCTAGAATTTACTGCCTTATCATAATCCCTGGCCAGGTTCTAAAAAGCATCCCCAGTTAAAACAAACAAACAAACAAACAAATAAAACACAGCAACAACAAAAACAAGCTGATATATGTTAATGGAGCAGAGTTAAGAATTAATCTTTGTTTTATGTAACTGAGAATTCATGGAATCAATTTTAATTTTGGAAAAATACTTAAAAGGGAAATTGTTAGTTTTTTATTTCACTAATTCATATACTAATATTCAGGGACAACTGGAATAATAATCAATTATTTATTCATTTCTTTTAAGCAATAAAGCTCCTTTCAAAGAAGATAAGAAAGAGAATGAAAAATTGCATTTTAGTAAAACATATCACAATTGCAGTAGGGACTACAGATTTTTGATTAAAGCTCTGTCAATATTCTAGTATCAGAGGTTGAGATTGGCCCTTAAACTCATACAAGATAAAAATTAGAGAAATAGGGCTTCAGGTCAGTAATGCTTTCTGAGAAAAATCAGTTATTTTAAATGGTGTATTTTGGTATAAATTTTCAAAATGGTGGCTCTATTAGGTTTATTGAGCAGGGAATTGAGTGCTTTTTCATTTTTAAAGAAGTGCCATTAAAAGTTGTGGTTTTACAGGTGGCTTTTTATTTCTTTCGCATCTAAGTTGATGCTTTCTGTGAAAATGATTTGTGGCTCAGCATTTACTCTGTATATTATTAATAAGCTTTGAAAGTTTGCCATAAAAATAAAACCATATTTCCCTGAGAGATAGAATTGCATTTCTATCTTTTTAAAAAGAACTTTGAGGTAGGAAAAGTATGGGGTAAATTATAGTGGTTTCATGGTATTAATTAAAATATCTCTGATGAACATCACAAGTTGAACATGATAATTTATAAAAGGCATTTTTATTAACATATTATGATTGCTTATTGATTTTAAAGTTGGTCTTGAGATCTACTTGGGCATATTTAATGTGAGATTTTTGAGACATCTCTATTTAATCAAATGTATTTACCTAATTTTCTACAACTAAAATATTAGGACAATAAAATCTTTCATGGTAAGGAAATTTATAAAATAAATTTTTACATGTTTGTGTGAAACTTAAGGATATTGGCTATTTTGTTGGTTAATAAATATTTTTACCTGGCTATTATAAAATATAATTAGCAAGATAAGTATTATTTTCAATCTGTAGAGATGAGGAAACTAAGAGCAAGAAAATTAGGTTATTGCACCATCCTACCAAGGATAGATGATTGAGTCTACATTTAGATCTCTAAACTTCTGGTCATTACTCTTTTTATGAGAAATATTGATTCTTGCCAATAAATCTAGTTTTCAGGTTAATTTGACAGAATTATATGGATACCTGTTTTGGAAGAAAATCGGAATAACATCAGTAACTTCTCAAATAAAGTGTGTTCTATTGACATGAACCCTGAAAGTTATTATATAGCAATGCTTCAGTGTATTGATATTATGTAAAGAGCATATTAGTGAACTTTGGCCCAAATTTTGGAGTTATGAAGTTTAATTTGAGCCCTAATTGTGTGTGTGTGTGTGTGTGTGTGTGTGTGTAAGCACATCATAAATTTGGCTCTTATCTATGTATGTATGTATGCACATGTCTGTCCATCAGTATATCATCTTTTGAGTTTTAACATGCTTTGCCTCAGGTAATTTGGTAAAGGTACGGAACATTGATTCTCCATGGCTTACTATTGTTGTTTTTTGCAGGCCTGTATAAGTAAGCCTTCAATACTTATCTGTTGAATTAATTGTATTAATCTTTAGTCAGAATGGAGAGAGCTACACAGTCTTTCTCTTCTTTAAAAGTCTTATGTACACACTCTCCATATCTACATTTTATAATATAACTGTGAAGGGACTTTAATAGAGTCAATCAGCTCACAAAATGGCTTTGAAATTATGTGCCCTTACACATCACAATAGGAAATCTAAAATTGGACAGAGGACCAGTTCCTTCCATAGTCAAAGGCATAAGCCAGATCTTCACAGCTATTTCCCCCAATGCATACTAAATAGCCCAGAGATCCATTTTTACAGTGGGTTGAATATTTGACATTCTTCATCATTTCATAGTCTGAAAGTTTCCAGTACCACCCAGATGTGCACATAAAAGTGTTTCAGTCCCATAAGTACATTCTTCAAGGAGTATGTATTCCATTACACACAATAAAAAAGTAGAAAATGTGCAAATCCCTTATATAAAGTCCTTAGCCAGAAACAATTCTATCTCCATCTCCAAGGAATTTCATAAATCTTTCCCAATTCATATACAACACTCCTGTGCTATTTCCAAAGAAATCCCTTATCTTTTTCCAGAGATTTCTTTCTCAGTCCTTTAAAATATTTCCAGGAAGTTCATTGTTGCCAATTGCTAGGCTTTAGAGAAATTATGACTGAAACTTAAGGTACAATAAATACCCTATTATTTAAAGTGTATAAAGTTCATGTCATCACAGAGAGAAAATAATGGCACATAAAGCCAGATTTTTCTCTCAGGCTTGAATAAGCTTTAGGTAGCCGCCTCAGTGGTCAAGAGAAGAGATTGAGTCCTGGGCAGAAGTTTCAATCATACATGTTTGTCCCTTTATTGAAGAAACCTGTAAATATTTATGGTTGGTAGATGCAGCATCAACTTTTAGAAAGAGTGTGAATGTATTTCAAGTCATGCTGCTAGAGTCCAGTTAAATTCTAGAGCTTTTCTTTGTGAAGAAAAAGATTTTATTTTCTGTTAATATTATAAAATAGATAGTGACTATGATCTTAACATATAAATAGAAAAATTAGATGGCATTGCTTATGTATTTGAATTCAAAGTTATAAGAAGAAATTAGACAGGTAAATTATATAATTCATTTTTTCTCTTAGCTGAGAGGAAGAGATTAGATTCAGGTTCTGATAAAATATAAGTTGAACAAAATCTGTTGCAGTCATGCTACCATTGTTATGGTTTGTATGTTGAATGACCCCCATATGCTCATGTGCATTTTTCTAATGATAATATTGATCATCTTTTCAGAGATTTATTTACCATCGATAAATCTTTTTTGGTAAAAAAAGATTTTTTTTTGCCGAGTTTAAAAGTTTTTTTTAATATTTTTTAGTTATTGATGGACCTTTATTTTATTTGCTTATTTATATGTAGTGCTAGGAGTCAAACCTAGTGCCTCACACATATGAGGCAAGCGCTCTACTGCTGAGCTACAACTCCAGCCCCTAAAGAATTTTTTTTTCCCTTACATGTTCTGGATATGATTCTTTTGTCAGATGTATGGCTTCTATTTTCATTCTATTCCAGAAAATAAAAGTTTCTGATTTTTTAAAATTCAGTTTATCAATGTTTTTCTTTTATAGATTGTGCTTGTGGTGTCATACCTAATAACTTTGCCAAATTCAATTTCAACAGAGATTTTCTCCCAAGTTTTCTTCCAGAAATTGTATAGTTCTGCATTCCACATTTAAGAGTATGGGTCATTTAATTTTTGTATAAGGTGTGAGGTATATATCAAGTTTGTTTCTTTTACTACTATGGAAGGAATTGTGCCAACATTTCTCTTGGAAAAAACCTACCCTTTTACTACCAAAGTGCCTTTGCATCCTCAAAATTTAACTATATATGTGTGGGTCTAATTCTTTTTTAAAAAAAATTGCATTAATTAATTAATTTATTTGTTCTAATTTGTTATACTTGATAGCAGAATCTATTTCAATTCATAGTACACAAATGGAGCACAAGTTTTTAGTTTTCTGGTTGTACACAAAGTAGACTTATACCATTTTTATCTTCATACATGTATCTAGGGTAATGATCTCATCGCACCATCTTTCTTTTCCCCATGTCCTTCCCTTTTTTTCCCTCCCCTTTTCCCTATCCAAAGTTCCTCCATTACTCCCATGCTATCTCTGACCCCCATTATGGATAAGCATCCACTTATTACAGAAAACATTTGGCCTTTGGGTTTTGGGGATTGGCTTACTTCACTTAGCATGATATTCTCCAACTCCATCCATTTACTTGCAGATGCCATAATTTTATTCTCTTTTAATGCTGAGTAATATTTCATTGTGTGTGTGTGTGTATTATATCACACTTTCTTTATCCATTTATATATTGAAGGGCATCTAGATTGGTTTTACAATTTAGCTGTTGTGAATTGTGCTACTATAAATATTGGTAGGCTGTGTCACTGTAGTATGTTCTTTTTAAATCCTTTGGGTATAAACCAAGGAGTAGGATAGCTGAGTCAAATAGTGGTTCCACTCCAAGTTTTCTAAGGAATCTCCATACTGTTTTCCAGATTGGTTGCACCAATTTGCAGACATGTGGGTCTAATTCTAACTCTCTCTTTTGAGTCACTAATCTGTCCCTTGCTACACCAATGTCACCCTGTCTTAATTACAGTAGGTTTATAGTCTATCTTAAAGCCAAGAGGAGTAGCCCTGCTTCTCACAGGGAAAATAATAGAAGACTTTGACAAAGTATTTTAAACTATCACAAAGACTCATATTTTCTTCCAAAATAAGCATTTAAATTTTTATTTTATTTTATTTTGTTTTAGTTGTAGATAGACATGATATTCTTATTTATTTATTATTTTTTTAACGTGGTACTGAGGATTGAACCCAGCACTTCACATGTGCAAGGTAGGCACTCTACCACTGACTACAGCCCCAGCCCAATATAAGCATTTTAATGGTATAAATTTCCCACAAGTACTGCTTTAGCATTACTAAAATTTTTAGGTTTTATTTTTATTTCTATTCAGTTTAAAATGTTTTCTGATTTTCTCTGAGTCTTCTTTGTTCCATGAATTATTCAGATATATGTTGTTTTATTGCTTAAATATTTGGGGATTTCCTCTTGTCATTGAATTGTTCATTTCTGGCTTAATTTTTGTATGGTCTAAGAATATAATTTCATGATAGTATCTATCATTTAAATTTTGTGAAGGTTTATTCTGTATCTAAGAATATGATCTGTGTTAATCTTCTTTGAGTACTTGAAGGGGGTGTACATTCTGCTAGTTGGACAGAATGTTCTATAATTATCAATTGGATTAAGTTGGTTGATAGGGTTTTCAGTATTTTTGCTTATTTTCTGTTTATGTTTCATAGAAATGATTGAAAAAGAATATTGAAGTCTTTCAGAATATGAGTTTATTTCTCTTAAGTTCTGGATTAGCTTTTTGATTGGTGAATTTAGAAGCTTGGTTGCTAGGTACATAGATATTTAGGGTTTTGATTTCTTAGTGAATTGACCCTTGTAATTAATTATGTAATCGCTCTCCATTCTTAGTGATTTTTCTTTTTTTTGTAATCTACATGTTCCTGATGTCAATATAACTATTCTGGTTTTCTCTTAATTTGGGTTGGCTTGCTAAATTTTTTCGCCATCATTTTTCTTTTTAGCATATATGTAATTGGGTGTGTGTGTGTGTGTGTGTGTGTGTGTTGAGACTGTGTATATTTAGATCTTGATTTGACCAGTCTGATATCCCCAGAATTTAATTGTACTTTGGCCATTTTACTGAAGTGCAATTACTAATATGTATGGATTTATGTATACCATTTAATTTTCTTTTCAGTTTGTCTAATTTGTTATTTATTCTGTTTCCCTGTTGTGGAAGAGGGCATGTAGTATCCTTGTGTAGTTGATTTGGTTTAGAGTCTTGGAATCATTAAGAGAAATGGGTTGTAATGAGCCTCTCCCCTATTTGCTAGCACTGGACTGTTTTGCTGTTATATTTTATTTAAAAATTAATGCTTTGAATTTTCTTACTTCTTTTTTAGAATCAATGAAAATAAAAGCTAGGTGGTAAAGCGAAAAATAACCCTGGTAAAAATAGAAAAATCCCGAGGACTAAAATGGTCATCAGAAATATCCAATTCTAATAAAAGTTGACTTACCACAATACAAACTGCTTAATTTTGAGGCAAAGTTTCAGTTTTATAAAGATGGATGTCTATAGATGGAACATGGTATAGTTCACCAGATGATGCGATCATAGTAAATATATGTTTATTTGAATATGTGAGGTACTGAGAAAGGAAAGATCCATGTCTACTCTTCTCTTTTCAGTGCTATGGCTCCTACTGTATTTACATAGTTATATATAATTCTTTACACAGAATATACTAAATAACTGCTTTTAATTAAATAGGGTTGTTTTCAATATTTTTTGGTGACTAAAATTGGGAGAGAGGATATTTTTCTAAAACTGCCTGTTTTGTGAGTAGTAACAACTCTAAGGTGTTATTGCACTTTGGAGGGCCTAGGATTTTTACTTTGTGCATTTGTCTGTTTTTCAGATGCTTCTATGCTATCCTTTGAATGTTTGTATTCTCTCCAACATTCTCATTAAAATTTACTTCCTAGCCGGGCGTGGTGGCACATACCTATAATCCCAGTGGCTCTGGAGGCTGAGACAGGAGGATGGAGAGTTCAAAGCCAACCTCAGCAATTCAGTGAGACTCTAAGAAAGTTAGCAAGATTTTGTCTCTAAATAAAATATAAAAAAGGGCTGGGGATGTGGCTAAGTGGTTAAATGTCTCTTGGTTTAATTCCTGGTACTCAGAAAAAAAATGTTATCCCTGATGAAACAGTACTATGAGGAGGACTTTGGGGTCTGATTAGGACATGAGAAGTCTACCTTTGTGAGTGACTTAGTTCTCTTAAAAGAGCTAGAGGGAACTAGCTAGGTGCTTCTTGCCCTTCTACCCTCTGTCATGAAGACCCAGTGACAAGTAATCCTGGCAGTGGAAAGCAAATCTCACCAGATACCAAACCTGCAGGAGCCTTGACCTTGGACTTTCCTGTCCTCCCAAACTGTGGGCAATATATTTTTGTTCTTTGTAAATTATCCAGAAGGAGATATTTTGTAACAGCAACATGAATGGACTAAGAAACTCTAGTCAATACCTATTTTAAATTAATGTAATTTCATTATTTTCAGAGTAAATCTTAATTTTTTCATGTTTTATAAAATGTTAGCTCAATCTCTCTCAGGGAAGGCGACACAATTGCTTCCACTCCTTTTCTGTAGATCATGAGAAATACACTTCCTCATTATTCTTTGACAGATAGCCATGTCAAGAAAATCATGATAATGAGTTCTACTGGTATTATAACAGTGAGCTGTGCGGCAGGTTAAATAGTGGCGCCTAAAAGATGTCCATCTCTCAACACCCAGAACTTGTTCATGTTTCCTTAAAAAGGGGACTTATTGATGTGAATAAGTTAAGGGTCTTGACAGAGGGATATTATTTTGAATTATTTGGGTGGGCTCAATGTAATAAAAACGTAATTTAAGAGAGAGATGGGGGTCAGATTAAGAAAAGGGGATGTGAACAGAGGTTGAAGTGATTTCTAGATGGTGGTCATGAGCTGAGGAATGCCAGTTGACTCTGAACTGCAAAAGGAAAGGATATGGATTCTTCTCTGTGGAGACTTCACAAGAAATGGAGCACTAGCCACCGATTTTGGACTTCTAATCACCACAGCTGAATGCTGACAAATTTATGTATTAAGATAATGGTAATGTGTGACAACACCAAGAACAAACCAATATGGTTTGTTAGGTGTATGAGTCTTCTGCTAAGATGGGGAAAATGATATAAAGAGGAGTGTAAATAAACTACTATGCACTGGTTCAAAATATTTTAAGACTCTTTCTGCATGATAGAAAAATTAGAGGAGAATCCAACTCATTAGATTGCTGCTTGGTGGCTTTCTAAGTAATTGGACAAAAACTATTCAGGAAAATAGTTTCTGAAGTTGTTTACTGTGAATTTGTCACAAAGTTATCTGAGTCCAGTAAGAAAGAACACCCTCCACAAGTATGTAGATGGATTTATTAATTTAAAGTAGGCATCAAAGGAAAATAGAAGGCTAGGATTCAGGGTAAGTCACTTCCCCAAGGACAAAGAAAGTGTCCCAGAGCATAAGGAGTCTAGACTGTGTGTACCTCGCTTGTATTAATAGATAAGAACCCTAGAAAGAAACCTGTCCTGGGCTTTATATCTTGTAAAGTGTGATTTTTTTTGGCTAAAGCATTAAAGTACATGATGTTTCTAGAGCATACTAACACAGAGTCCAAGGTGCTTCACATAATTCTACTTCATCCAAAGATGTTGCACTTCCAGCATTCATTCTAGAGTTACTTTTGAGAACTACAAATGGGAAAGGAGAAACTTGGGTTGGTTCAAGGCCAGCCAGAGAACTATCCTGCATCATTCTCTAATGAAACAGGCTATAACAACAAAAAAAAATGGTGTCTTTAAAAAGCTGTTTTTTTTAAAATTAATTATGCTGTGATTTCATATGTATATATAATATTTACATATATATGTGTGTGTATGTGTGTGTGCATGTGTACACACACATATACACATACCCATTATAGAAATATATATATATGAATATATATATTTATATATAGGTATATATATTTAATATATATTTATATAAATATATTATATATATTCCATTATGGAAATATATATATATTTATAGTTATATATAAATATATACATACATATACATATACATATATACACACACAATGCTAATATCTATGCATATATATACATATTAGAACAATATTGATACATATATGTACACATATATTTGTATAGTTGTGTATTTTGTAAGACTCCAAATTTGCCAATCTGAGGTATTCTAATTATGGTATTTTTCAGGAATATAACCTGTAACTATTGAAAGAAATGTTTTACCTTTTATATCAATCTTTCCTTCCCAGTTCTCATTTGCTTAATTAATTATTCATTAGTTTTTTTCCTTTACTCATTCACTTAAAAAATTCATCAAGCAGTTGTGTGCTGGATACTGTGAGAGATGCTAACCAAGGCCCTGACTCCAAAGTAATTTACCATTCAGTGGGAGAGATTCAGATATTAACAAATAGCCTTACCAACAAGGGAGAATTGAATCAATACCACATAAAAGTATATGTGAGGGACTTTGGGAATATAAAATGCATGATTAATTGTGCTTGGGAAGATACAGGGAGAAAGAGGCACTTAAGGTGGATCCTCAGAATGTAAAATATTTCAAAGTGGAGAATGGAGGGGTAAGAGCTATTTAAGTTTTACTGTTTTGTATAATCCAGCATGTTTCTTTTCCATCTTTCTTTACTATGTTTTGCTGTGGTTCTCAATAATTTAATGCTTATAAAATAAGATATAAAAATATTTTGTTTATTCCTGTCAGATCATAATTCAGAAACTTACAATATAATGGAAAAAAGATAATTGGACAATAACTGCATGTTTTTTTATGTACAAGTGACATATAAACTCATGCTTAAAGTTGGTCACAGCGTTGGTCTGCTCAGGCTTCCACAACAAAAATAACACAGTCTGTATGGTTTAAGCCACAGATTTGTTTTCTAGAAGTTCTAGAGGTTGGAAAGTGGAGGATCAAGGTTTTAGTTGAGGTTGGTTTCTGGCAAGGGCTCTCATCTTGGCTTTCAGGTAGCTACTTTGTCCCCAAATGACATTTCCTCTGAGACTATGTGGGAAGGGATCTCTTATTCTTTTAATAAGGCCACCAGTTCTGTTAGGTTAAGGAACATGGTTATGACCTCATTTAAGCCTAATTATTTCATAAAGGCATGACTCCAAATACAGTCACATTAGGGGTGAGAACTTTCACATATGGATTCTGTTGGGACACAATTCCATCCATAGCAGTCCTAAAAAGATCAAATGGAATGAGTATATGTGTAAAATATGTAATGAGTACATTTTATGTACCAATCACTATTTTTGGTTTTGGAAGGTAACTGTGGAATGCACCTTGGTATGTGGTTTGATATTTTATTACAGGAAGGCCAAGGGTTAAAAGTGACAACTAAATGAACTATATGCTTGTGGCTTAAAACAAATGCCATGAAGTAAATAAATAGAGTGATTAACTGGGAAGGGAAAGAAGTACTCCTTTAAATAACACTTTATAGCCTGTCTGAGAAGGTGATAATTGAACTAAGAAAAAAGAATGAAAGAGCCAACCATGTAGAGATAAGAGAAAATAAAGTTTTCTAGGCAGAAGCAGCAGAAAGGGCTTGAAGAAGAAAAGTGTTTGATGTTCTAGGAACTGAAGAGTGGCCAGCCTACCTGAACTATGATAATTTGGAAGGCATATTTAGGATGAGTTGGTACAAATAGACTAGGGTTAAGTGCTGTAAGTTCTGGGAGGTAATGGTATAGGGAATTAGGAATTTATTCAGAATGTAATAAGAGATTGTGGAAGGGGTTTAAGTAGAAGATCAATAAAATATTATAACTGTTTCAAAAAGATGACTTTGGGGTTGCTGTATGAAGAGTAGATTGTACCAGGGACAAGAGAGAAAGTCAAGTCCACTAACCTGTGTAATGTTTGGGTGTAAATTAGAAAAAGGTGTCCATTTCTTAAAACCATGGACTCCGTGTTTGGCAAGTTATACTTTACACAGTCAATGTATACATGTGCTATACACAAATGTCATTAGAATAAGACATTTTCTATCTTAGAAAAAAGTATCATAATGAATAAACATACCATGTAACTTATGGGATGTGCATTTGAGCAATACATGAAAACTCTAATGGATACTAAATACAAGTCTTCTGTATTATTCAGGGGAAGAGAATGGAAATGGATTAAATCTCTATATCCCAGTTCCTATGGAAATAGAAGCAGAATAATTGAGAACTTTTTGGTGGCAAAATTGCACAAATATTAATGATTGGACTTAAGAGATCCAGAGATTATATGAAACATTGAGAGAAAGTTTATTTTATTTTATTTTTGGTTGTTGATAGACCTTTATTTTATTCATTTATTTACATGTGGTGCCGAGAATTGAACCCAGTACCTCACACATGTCAGGCAAGCACTCTACCACTGAGCCACAAAGCCCTTTATTTTATTTTTGTTGTTGCTTTTGGTGATAGTGATGGTGGAAGGAGGAGAGAATCAAGAATTTGAGGGGGTCCAAGATTATCAAAGATTTAGTATTTGCAAGATCGCAAAGTAACTGGACATTTGAATCAGTGCTGTTGAATAATGAGAAGGATACAAATAAAATTAGAATCATTAAGAAATTCAGATCCCACATAAGGGGAGAAATCAGACACATAACATACAATTCATTACAAGCTGTGGGATATTTGCAGAAAGAGAAAGGGAAGATAGTCTCATTTGCTTATTAAACATTCTGAATTTTGACTATCTGTAAGCAGGTAAAACTATTGATTGAAGAACAAATTAGAGCAGGTGCTGTGGGGCTGGTAGACAGATGTCCATCATATTGCCTAGGAGTATTTCTCATTTCTGTCCAGAATTCTCAGCTCTGATTATTGTTCTGCATTAAAACAACATCCACAAAATCTTCACAGTAACTGAGAAATTAGTAATTATTTATCTTTATTTAAGAAAGAAAGTAAGGGCATTGCATACTATGATACTAGTCAAAAGATCAGGTCGTGGAAAATCCTTGGAAACTTTTCTTGCTAATTACAGGGATAGAATATTCAAGACATTTTTATGCCAACTGAGAAATGAATGGTAGAATCTGCACTTCTGAATACTTTGACGAGGAATTGACACTGAAAACGAGTTTGATGGAAAATTCTTGTTATCATGTATAATGATTTGAGTACATTGTAGTAAATAATACACCAGTCTATTGGGATTCCATCAGTGTCTGATTTCTTAAACAGAAAGCACTGATGAAAACCCCAGATTCTTGCAAAAATGTTTCTGGGTATGCTGAAGCCTGGTTTTGCATAGTATAAAAGGAACTTTAATATTCAATTGGGAAATATTTTCCACTGAGAGGAAGAGTTTAGATGATCACATCAACAGGTTATGGAATACACATGTCTAAAGGTTGTCAAAACAAATTTTATATTTACTAGGAATGAAGTCATTCACACCTGAAATTTCCCAGAAGGACTGCTGCAAATTTATAATAAGATATTATAGTTGCCTGCAAAATTAAAGGAAATGAAAGACTTCTTTTGGGGGGGATGATAATTTGTTGAACTTAATATAAGATTAAAAACATTCTCATCAGGACTACTCTATAAAACTCTCTGCTTAAAGATTATTGAAGGTAACAGGATATGTACATAAAAAGAAGTCTCTGTTTTCTTAGCCATGAGCAGTGTGGACAATTCTAAAAATATTAGCAAAAACACTTAGTTTTTATATACACCATATCAAAATGAGTATTTTAGATTGCACTCTGTGATACCTCTATGGGTATGACTTTAAGGTATATCTCCATAAAAGAAAAAAAAAACTGCCATTTTGAGGGTTCTGTTAAATCTTCCTATCAGAAACTGCAATAAAATATATATGTAAAATTAGACATATTAATCACTGCTTTTTCATATGTGATTTATTTACTGATCTCACTTATAAAAAGAAAGAAAATGAAACACTTGACAATTAATATTTAGTTTCTTATTTGTGAAAAAGTAATTCTAATTCTTTTCCAGTCTTCATTATATTAACTTTTTCTAAATTTGTGTCCCAAATATTGCCTAGGAGCCAGTGCCCAGTTCAGCTTACTTGTGAGGCTATGTCACCATTTTTGGTATAGATAAAAATGTAGCTTCGTTATTATCTGGAAAGGAAATATCACTGCCTAAATCAAATGATAACATTTGGTTGAAACTGTGTATAATGAATTTGAGTCTAAAATAAATTACAAAACCAAACCAAATTCATGTGATTTGTACCATTTTTCTTTTTGTCTCTGGGAAATATTATCTTCAAAACAAACATGAAAACACTTAGGTAGAGGGAATTTTTTTAGCTTTTTTATTTATTAAATTTTGTTTTGTCCTCAGTGATTCATTAAGTAAAACTTTATTCTCAGTATCATGCAATCATTTCCTCTATCTAGTGACAAAACATCCTCCCCTCTCCAAAGAATAGGTAGTCATTCCCTTTTCCCTTTCTGCCCCCAGTCTCAGGCAACCATGAACCTACTTTGGTCTCTCTGGATTTATCTAATCTAGACATTTCTTGTAAATGGATTTAGACAATATTTCTTTCTTTGGGTCTAGTTCCTTGCACATATGTCTTTAAGGTCTAACCACATTACAGCCTGGGCCAGTGCTTCATTCTTAGTATCACTATTTTATTGGCCAAAATCATACGATTCGTTAATGATATTAAACATGATATTGTGTAGTATGTATACATAGTGGAATGGCTACATCACATAATTATCATTTTTTTGGTGGTAATGTACTCTTTTCCTAAATGATTTTTTAAGTTTGAAATATATTATTAACTATAGTCCCCATTTTGTACAATAGATCCATTGAACTTAATTTCTCCTAACTGTATTTTCTATCCTCAGCAATAATATCTCAAGAATCCTCCAGCTTCCAAATCCTAGTCATCACCATTTTACTCTCTGCTTTTATGAATTTATCTTTTTAAGGCTTTACATATAAGTAAGATTATGTGGTTTTCTCATTTGTGTGTGTGTCTTAATTTCTCTTTTCCAGGTCCATTCAACCTGTTGTAAATGATGGATTTTCCTTCTTTTTAAAGCTGAATAGTATTCTATTATGTATGCATTCCACATTTTCTTTATCCATTCATTAATTGATTAGCATCAAAGTTAATCCATATCTTGGCTGTTGAGAATAATGCAACAATGAACATGTGTGGGCAGATATCTTTGACATTAACTTCATTTCTTTTAGCGATATATCCAGGAGCAGTGTTGCTGGATCTTATGGAAGTTCTATTTTTAATTTATTTTCTAGGAAATTCCATACTGATTTCCATATGGCTGTAAGGATTAAGTATGGGTGCAAGGCCTAACTTTTTTGCAAATCCTCACTAACACTTATCTTTTCATCTTGCAATTGAGTTGGACTCCTTATATGTTTTTAAATTAGCCCTTTATTAGATGTGTGGTTTGCAAATATTTTCTCCTTTCTCTGGGCCATCTCTTCATTATGTTGTTTCCTTGTCTTTGGAGAATCTTTTTAATTTGATGTAATCCCATTTCTCTATTTTTGTTTCTGTTGTCTATGCTTTTGATTCCAAAAAAAAAAAAAAAAAAAATGATCACCCACACCAATGCCATAGAACTTTATTGCATGTTTTTGAATAGTTTCAGATCCTATGCCTATATCTTTATTCCATTTTAAATTGTTTTATATGGTGTGAGATAATTTTATTCTTATTCTCATGGAGATCCAGTTTTTAAAATGTGATTTATTAGAGACTACTTTTCCCTGTTATGTATTCTTAGCATCCTTGTTCATAAATGACTGATTGTGAATACAAAGATTTATATCTGGGCTGTCTTTTCCTGTTGGTCTATGTGTTTTTATGCCAGGTTCATGATATTTTGATTGCTACAGCTTTGTAATATATTTTGAAGTTAGATGGTGTGATGCTTCCAGATTTGTTTTACTTACTCAAGATTGTTTTTGTATTTTAGGGTCTTGTATGATTTCACATAAATGGTTTTTTTTTTCCTTGATACTGGGAATTGAACCTAGTGTGCTTTACCATTACACCTCAGTCTTCTTATTTTTAATTTTGAGAACAGGTTTTTGCTAAATTGCCCAGACTGTCCTCAAACTTGCAATCTTCCTGCCTCAGCCTCTCAAATAGCTGGGATTTAAAGCATGTGCCACTATGCCTAGCTTGATTTCATAAAAAAGTTTTAAAATATTTTTTTGTGTGTGAAAAATATCATTGAAAATTTGATAGGCTTGACATTCAATCTATAGCTTTCTTTGTGTAGTATGCACGTTTCAACATTCTTCATTCTTGTAATCCATGAACATGGGATATCTTTCCATTTATTTGAGGCTTAAATTTCTTTCATTAATATCTCATAGTATTCAGTTTACTGATCTTGGTTAAATTTATTCTTAGACATTGTAAATGAGATTGTTTTATTAATTTCTTTCTTAGATGGTTCATTGTTACTGATTTTTATATGTTGTTGTTATTGTTTTGTAATTTTTTTATTTTTTATTTTTTGGTACCAGGGATTGGACCCAGGGGTGCTTAACCACTGAACAACATCCCCAGCCCTTTTTAATATGTTATGAGAGACACAGTATCACTGAGTTTCTTTGGGCCTTGCTGAGTTGCTGAGGATGGCTTTGAACTTGTAATCCTTCTGCCTCAACTTCCAGAGTCTCTGGGATTATAGGTGTGTGCCACCACAGACAGCTTGTATGTTGTTTTTAATTCCTGAACTTTACTAAATTTATCTATAATTTCTAAAAACTTTTTGGAGAAGCCTTTTGAATTTCCTGTATAAATTTATGTTCAGGAGTTTTACATTTATATTTATCATGTATATTGGCCTATAACTTCCTTTTCTTATAGCATAATTATCTGCTTTTGAAATAAGGGTAAATATTGACCTCATAAATTAAGTATGGATCTTTCTTTCTTTCTTTCTTTTGTAAGAGTTTGAGAAGAATTAGTGTTAGTTCTTCTTTAAATGTTTGATAAACTTAGTAATGAAGCCATTAGTTCCTGGGCTATTCTTCCATTACTGATTCAATCTTCCTCCTCATTATTATTCTGTTCAAATGTTCTATTTCATCATAATTCTGTCTTTGTAGGTGATATGAGGTTATGATTTTGTCCATCTTATATAGGTTGTCTAATTTGTTAGTGTATAGTTGTTCATAGGCATCATGTATATTTCTTTGAATTTCTGCTATGTCAGTAATGTCTTCTCTTTAGTTTCTGGCCTTGTTTTTTAGTATTTTCTCGTATTTTATTAGCCCAGTGTTTTTCATTTTTGTTTAGTTTTTTACTCTACCTATTGGTAAAACTCTTAATTTTGTTGAACTTATCTATTGCTTTTCTAATATCAATTTTATTTAGTTCAGCCCTGATATTTATTATTTCCTTCTTTCTACTATTTAGGGCTTAGTTTGTTCTTTTTCTAGTTTCTTTAAATATTAGTTTGAGCTACATCCTCAGTATTTTTTTTTTTTTGAAACAGGGTCTCACTAAGATGTCTGAGTTGGCCTCAAATTTGTGATCCATTTGCTTCAGGTTCCCAAGTTGCTGGGATTACAGATGTGTACCACGGTTCCTGGCTGAGAAGTTTTAAATTTGCCATTTGGATTTAACTCAGGGAAAAGTGACATGGACATTACAGATGTGGAGCACATGCATTGGGAAAGTGATTTAATTCTTTTGAGTTCCAAACCTTTATCAAATTAGGGATATATTTTTAATTAGATCCCTTATATTAAGCATATACCAGGACTTGCTTTTTTCTACATGTGATTCACCTGGGACCACAAAAACATGTTACTTGGATTGTGAGTATGTGTAAACACTGAGTTTAGAATGAAAATAATTTGTTGAATAAACAAAATACAGTGAATAATATATATGAATTTATATAATAAGATAGTTTACACTAATTAGTTAGATGTAATAATTGATGGGACATATCTACTCACTGTGATATTTCTAAATTGTAAGTTGTCTGTGGCCATGTTAGCATAATTTGGCCGGCCTTCCTTCCTTCCTTCCTTCCTTCCTTCCTTCCTTCTTTCTTTCCAGGGATTAAACCCAGGGGCACTTAACCACTGAACCACATCCCCAGCCATTTTTATTTTTCATTTTTCAGACAAGGTTTCACTAAGTTGCTGAGGACCTCACTAAATTGCTTAGGCTCTTGCTAAATTGGTGAGGATGGCTTTGAACTCATGCTCTCTCTGCCTCAGCCTCTGAGTCACTGGGATTTTAAGTATATTGAAATATACTTAAACACTGAGCAGGAATGTGAGAGTGAATGTACAGTACTTAAACTGGAATTGCTCTTCTTTGGTATATGACCACACATTGGACTCTATAATAAAGTATATGAAACTGCTACTCTACCTGTTGGCAAGCTTTCTCCCTAACTCAGAGAAAAGACTATAGTGGGTTGAAACCCCCCAAACAGAATGGATATGGGTCCTAGTCATGTGAAAATCTTAATTATCCACTGAGACTAGCTAAGGAGTTATTTGGGCAAACATCACTGTTGCACAAATTTCATACCTTTGTTTTTCATGAATGAGTGAATTACAGATTGATCCCAATAAAGTTATACATTAGGCTTTTGATTTTAGTACTGTAAAACGTAATTCACTTGATGAGTTAATTGCATATGTTATCCATATTAGAACAAATATATAAATCTTACCAATAGAATTTTCTAAAACTAGGGTAGAAAAGGAAATTTACCTCTCATGTCTATTTCTGGAAAAAAAAAGTTACAAAACAGAGGGACTTTTTCTTTATAATATGCTGTTCTCCTGTAGATAGACAGCAAGTCCTAGAGCTGAGTACACATGGAAGTAATAGCAATATTATTAGGCTATCTCCCTGAGCACTATTTTTTTTACTTCTTTTAATTAAACCATCTTATCAGTTCTTTTATGCTTATTCCAAAGAATAAGAAATAAAAAAGCAGAAGTCCCAGCCATTTATCAGAGTGCTAGTGGGTATGCATTTCTCCTCCAGTTACCACAGATTGCTTTTATATCTGTAATAGCATTTCTGTAGCTTAAAATGTAATTTAATAACACTTCCCTGTGATAGATTTAAGAAAAATGTTTCCTTAAAACTTTCATCTCCTTCTGCTTCCTACTTGAGTCTTTCAGATTTCAAATAATTTGCATCAAGCTGTTTTGTTATGATTTAACTTTGAAAGTCCTTGAAATTTGTATAGATTTTCATAATACTATCTGTGACATAATTGAAAATACTTTATTTTAATATGCTTTTCCAAAATTATGTAAATAATATGTAAACACTAAATCTTGAACAGATTTTAATGTAGATAAAGCTGACAACTTTTCTTTACTTTTGATTCAACTATGTTATAACTTTGGTATATATATACATATATAAACACACATGTAAATGTATATATATTTTTTCATTCTAGTTGTTTAAAAATGGAAATTATTTATATATGTATAAAAAGAGAATTTTCAATATTGTTTCATGCAATTTATAAATTTATCTAAGTTTTGTACATCAAAGATAACTCTTGTTTATACTTAAAAAATGTTTTAGATTTATCTGGTTTGCTTCTTATATCTTTTACATACATAGTTTTTTATATGTGTATATATAAGCTTTTATTTACCTTGCTCTTATTTGATAGATGCTTTAATTTTTATTCTATAATATTATTTTATTTTTATGTATATTTCTAGATACAGATACCAAAAATAGGAATTGGTAGGCTATTTTCATTTTTTTTTTACAGTGATCATATCTTCAACTTTTCTACATACTGGCTAATTGCTTTCCTATTTATTGATTAATTTCAGTTTTCACATGAGGTGAGACATTGTGACAACATTTTAATTTAATTTTTTCTCAATCCTATGAGCAAATATATCTCATTTGGTTACCAGTAAGACTTTTTATTTATTTATTAGAAATTTAAATTATATTTTCTAAAATTACAGATTCATATTCAAACATTATATGAGTAGTACCAAGGTCTTCTCTCATTTAAATGCTTTATCTGTCATTGTTAGGGCATTAATATTCATAAAGAATATATTTTTGAGTATATTGTGCTCTGGTCATATAATTTTATTTTTGTTATATGGATAATCAATGTTCCTAACAACTAACATTTACTAGATCTTTCTTTAACAAGTGCTTAGTGAATCCCATTCTGTTATTAGTTGTCATGTGTAAAGAGATAAATTTTGGGCTCTGTGGTTTGTTCTAGTAATCTGTTATTCTATTTCTTTGTCAAAATCACATTTCTTAAATTGTTACAATTTAATATTTTAATGCCTGGCAAGTCAATTTTATGTTTCCTCCAACAACTTTCTTCTTCATTTTAAAAAATACCATTCTCTCTCTCTCTCTCTCTCTCTCTCTCTCTCTCTCTCTCTCCATGTATATACACACACACACTCACACACTTGTATCTTAATTACCACAAAAGTCTAACAATACACATAGTTTTATAATAAATTTTATATAAATTTTAAAATCTTCTTGGGATTGACTAGACATACAGATTATTTTGGAGAGAATTGGATTTTTGTAATATTGAGTCTTCCCATGAAAGAACATGTTAATTCTCTATAAAATATTAAAAAAAAAACCACTGGGCACAAAAAACCTCAACTTCAAATTATTGAATTATGTATCTACACAATAAAAATGGTGAGAAAAGCCTGAGAAGACACCTATTCTTAACCCCTTTTATGATAATTGAGACAATTCAGGCTGAGAGAAGCACAAATGTTATTTTCCAGGATTAACAATGTACTTGTGATTTTTGGATATAAACTTAGGCTGCCTGGTTCATTTCAAATTTTTGAAGTTTTGATCATGGGTTTAGCTAAACTCTCTTGCATCTTATTTAAAATACTATACTCAATGCTCAATGAGAGGGTCCCTATATAGCACATAAGTAAGATACTATCCTTCCCATTGAGGATCTTAGAGTAGAAGAGAAAATGGGAGAAGGAGGCTTTCAATGCTACCCGGTAACTAGTAATAGTGACCATCAACGAGAATCTAGCAAGAGAGCATCAATCCTTTATGAAGCATTAGAGAAGGAAATACTAATTAATATGGACTATTGGACAGGATTTCTTGAAAGAGTAGGGGGAAAGGCCTCTCAGTGCACTGAGAATAGAATCATGCCTTCATGGACAAGCATGCCGCGCTCAGGGCTAAAGCAACATTTGTCTTAAGACGTAGGTGAAGGGTGGAGGAAAGACTTAGGCTTGGACCAGATGGAGATGCCTATTAAGCCATTTTAAATTGGTTTTATTTTTTTCTGTGGTTATTAGGAAGGTCTTAGGAATTTATAAAACAACAACAACAATAACAACAACAACAACAAAACAGTGACATAAAGTTCCAGCTTAGGAAACAGGAGATTGTATACTGGTGGGCTGGAGAGAAGAGACTGTAGATAGAGAAGTAAATTAAGTTACAGGTAAGTAGGTTCTTATCTAAGGAATTCATAGCAGAAATGGAGAAGAATGTGTTTGAGTATTAGCATATTATGCCTTTTGAAGACCCTGAGAATTGATAGAGTATATGTGTGGAAAGATGTCATTTGGTTTACCACCAGTGAACTGTTTCTTGATACCTTGGGGATTATGCAAAGAGTAAATTAGGAGGGGGAGGTTGGGATGGGAATAATGAGATTCACTGGATATAGGTAGAGTGTGGAGTCCCTTTGAGTCTTCCAGGATTGTGGTTCAAATAGGTAATTGGTCAAAATGGATGTGGAAAACTTGCCTGGGATCTATTAACATAGAGCTGGAATTGAATTATGTATGTGATTAGCAATTTCAGGGAAAGAGGTCAGTAGGTAAAGTGACCTGAAAGTGGAATCCCAGGAAAATCTTTAGCATGTAAGAGTGAGGCAGAGGAGGAGAATCTGTTAAAAGGCCAGTCAGAGGAACAGAGAAAATAACAAATAGAAGTGCAGAAGTCAGGCAGATAGGCAACAACCATTCTCCTATTAGCTCCCCTTTGAAAAAGGCTTATGCTTTATGCAGTGACTATATCTGGGAGGATGAGTTCATTGGCTGAGACTGCCTGCACAACAAGTTTCCTCTAGAGTTCAGTGATATGAATTTTGGGACATTTTAATTCTAGGCTTGTTCATAAGAGGACCATAATTTATCTTCTCAATTCCTTTCTCCTGCAGCGGTAGAATGTTTCATTTCCTCTCATAATTATGTTTCATACTTTGATCCTTAGTCCAAGTTGCTTGGTAGCATACATTTTTTCCTATTCAATTTTCATATTTGATATAGTCATATAAGAGCATTATAAATAAGAAATATGCATATATCTACATAACATATCCACATCCAGTATCTGACATTACTATTGTCATTGTGTTCTTATGCCTTCCTAAAGATGGAGGAATTGGGCACAGCACAGCTGAGCAACTTTCTCTTGGTAGCAGGGGAAGGTTGGTGAGCCTGGTGGGTTCTATTGTTCTTTTCTTGGTCATTGGGTATGTAGTATAATTATTTCAAATACCTTCATCTTTAAATTTGCAATTAAAAGCAGCTAATTGACACAAAAACTTCATTTCCCACCAGAACTTAAATCATTTCCCTAATAACTCCTTTGCAGTGCAGTAAGAAGTCAGTGCCAGGCAGTGACTATCTTAAAATTTCTGAAAACTCCCACTTAAAAAAATTCAGACAATTTTGTTTTTCTCTAATGAATATGTGTTTCTGCACATTCAGAATCACATTACCCTATTTGTTCAGGCAAGCCTGTGAGCAAAGCCCCCCAGGGGCAGACCCACTGAGAAACCAGGCTCTTTATCTCAGAAGGGATACAGCCCTTTCTCCATATTCTGTTGCCACTAAAAGAGCCACTTCAGAGCTACTGGGTTGAATGGTTTTCTAGAAAATTGTACTTTTATTGTTTTTCAAGAAGAGTGGTGGTATTTCCTCTCTCATGGCAGTAATTGATTAAGTCAGCCTGCAGCACTACAAATGGTTGACCTGGAAAATCTATTCCAGATCCTTTCTTTGCTTTCCATTGGTTTAAATTTTCATGCACTTGTTGTCAACTGTGGTCCTAGTAAGTTCCACTTAGGTTGGTTTCTTCTACTAAGTCATTTCAAAATGGTCCCATTTTCCCTTCTTATGAGATACCTGAAACCCAAATACCCTGGGTGCTTAGTGTGAGAAATGACAGACCAGCTTTGGTTAAACCCAGGCACAGTATAGAGAATGACAGTGAGAGCTTCTGGTGACCTCTGCCAGGCCATCTGTAGTGGACAGCTGCTGCTGTGCTGCCCAGAATTCATCCTCCATTTTTATGGCATCAGCATATAACTGTGTTTTTTTTTTTTTGTAGGCAAATATCCTGTCTAAGTGTATGTGATTTGTGTGAGACTAAATCTGCAAGGTAGACACATGACTAGCTATAAAGCAGTATGACAGGTGGCTAGGTTCAAGGATGGTAATTCTAAATATATGCTGAGCAAACAAGAATATACAAATATGTCTTATTTGAAAACATTCAACAGATATTACAGACATAAGGAAAAGTGACTGAAATTGAGGTATTTTAAATCCTCCTTTTATTCAGGAGGATAAACAGGTTGATTAAATTCAGACTTTGTTAAGTTAAATATGCATACTACGTCTTATTAACTAACCATAAATGTATACAAATAGAGTGCCTAACTAATAAATGAGTACAAAAATTAGAAAGCAGTAAAATAAATACCAATTCCAAAGAAAAGCAATAAGGTTAAAAAAGCAATATAAATAGATAGTACATATTTGAATACTTGAGAGAATTCAAATGTATTAGTAATCATAATAATTGTGATTGAACTCTTGAGAATTTATATATTGCTAGAAGAATATAGTATATATATATTATATTGATAATAATTCCAATTAATCAGGATGATATAACAATCCTAAATTTATTGTGCCTATTAAAATATTTTGAGCATTTAATATCTTTATTTTCTTTTATTTAGCTTTATTATATCTATTTTCACAGTTCTCAAGATACTTAGGAATTTAATTTTTTTGTTAAAACCATTCTTTTATTTGTTCTTTACACATGACAGTAGAATGTATTTTGACATATCTTATATACATGGAGTAAAACTTCCCATTCTTGTAGAGGAAGGAAGGCAGTCAGAGAGTCAGCATCTGAAAGGATTAAAAAAAAAAAGATCAAGAAAGTTTCTGAAAAAAAATGGTGAGTGAAAATAAAAGAAGAAAGGAAGAAAGAAGAAAATGAAAGGAAATAAAAGAAAAAGTATAGAGAACAAACAAATTCCTGTGCAAGGAGAATGCTCAGTGAGACTTCTGCTCCTTATTCCAGGATACTTATTGATTTGTTTCTGTTCACATTTCCATGTACTCTTTTCCTACCCCCATCATCTCCATGAGTATTGGATAGTAGGTACCTTAAGAAAGAACATATTTTCAATTATTTTTCTGTCATCTATGAACCTTTTGTGACCTTAATGCCCCTCGGATTACTATTGTGTCAATCACTCCACTCACCTGGAAGGTCTTTATAAGTGCCAATACATGGTAAACTGGGAACATAGACTCAAAAACTTTGAGGACCAGGCATTTACATTTAGGTATATCTAAATATATTTGAAAACAAGTAGATAAATAATCATAAGATAAACATAAAATAATAAGGAATGATGGAGATCTTGGGAGAGAATTCACCTCTCTTAGGTTTGTGATAGACTTAGGGGCTCACAATTTCTATTTTCTACCAGATAATTTTAATTTTGCTTTTTTTTCTTCTAAATCTAATCTTTTTTTTTTCTTTTTGATACCAGGGATTGAACTCAGGGGCACTTAACCACTGAGCCACATTTCCAGCCCTTTTTTTGTATTTTATTTAGAGACAGGGTCTCACTGAGTTGCTTAGGGCCTCGCTAAATTTCTGTGTCTGGCTTTGACTCAGGATCTCTTGCCTCACAGCCTCCCAAGCTGCTGGCATGTGGCTCAGTTAATGAGCTTGTTAATGATGACATTTTTCTATTTTTATAATTCTCCATTATGATTTATATGTCAACTGGCTTCTTTTACTCCTATAGTTTGGATATAGTTAAAGTATGTCCCCCCAAATTTCAGGTACTGAAATCTTGATTCCCAGTGTGACAATGTTAAGGCGGTGGAAACCTTAAAAGGTGGGGACTACAAAAAAATGCTTTGATTATTGGAAATGAAGTCCTCAACAGGGATTAATGTAGTTCTCCTGGGACCTTGGTTAGTTCAAATTAACATAGAGAATAAGTTGTTCTGTAAAGGTTGCACCTGGCTTCCTATTCTCTGGCTTCCTGTCTCACCATGTGAGCTCCCCTTGTCACAGGTGAACCCACCATGATGCCATCCACTAGAGGCCAAACAAATGGGGTGGTCTGCTATTGAACTTTCAGGCCACAAAACTGGGAGCCAAAGAAAACTCTTTCCTTTACATATTACTCAGTTTCAGGTACTTAGCTACATCAGCAGAAAATGGACCAACACACTGATGAACAAAGCAAAGAAAGAGGTAGGAATATAGATTTTTAATCTTTAGTCCTTGAGAATCCCAATTATTTTACTAACTATTCATTCTTAGTATTTATGACTACCACTTCCCCCTCCAAGTAGTTTGAATTTAGAAGTTAGAACATAGGTTTTTTTTTTTCAAGTAGCTTTGATTGAATATTTTTGTGTAATTTAAATGATTCAACGCAGTCACTTTTTAAGGTAATCAATTGTAGGATTCAACTATACTGGGAACCTCTGTTTGTAAAGTTACTGAATGTTAGTAATCTCTGAGGACATTTCCAATGTAGGAATTCAGTGACGCAGAGGCTGGCTGAGAACAATTGTCACTGCTTCACATGCTTATGAAACAGGGAAAGGGGAACACTGGGTGGAGAGTTGTTCTGGAGAAATACCTTGTCTTAGTTCATTGATAACTCACTGTATAAATGGAATATTTCCTTCACTTGCCATTACACTACAATCCCCTAGGCTAATGGTCAACTTTCTATTAAAAAGCAAAAGAAAAACAAAACCAAAAAACCTAACCAAACTTTACATGATCCAACAATATAAATTTCCCTAGTTTGAAATGCAATGACTCTCAGGTAGAAATACAATAGAGTTTTAAAATACAGTTACAAAAGGTAAACTACATAGAAGTTTCCTAAAAGAATTATGCATTCACCTTAGAAAGGGAAAATTATTGTTTTTTTTTTTTTAGAAATTTAGTCTCAATTTTGATAACTAAAAATATCTGAAGTATTTATAAAAGAGGATTTCAAAAGGCAGATTGCCTGAGTAGTGAACAATGTATGAGTCCATTTGCAGTAAAAAATGACAACTAGACCAGTGTCATCTTAAGAGATTTAAACCTGGATTTAATACTCACTGATGTTTAACAAAGTTAGACTCTTCCTCAAACTCCATGAATAGCTTTGTCTCTTGAGTACTAAATAAACAATTTTACATAATTAATCAGACTTTGGAAAACAGAAAATCTCAGACTTAGTAGGTACTCAATTCTAGGCATCTACTAAATTGAACCAAATGTCTGTATTTTTATTTATTTGTGGGCTCAAGGTCTGGATATTACTGGATTCATAATCCTGAAGAGGCCACTGAACTTCCTGATTCTGAAGAGGCCACTGAACTTCCTGGCATCTCAATTTTTAATTTAAAAAGGTATGTGACATACAATATTTTCAAGACTATAGAGCATTATTCAAGTAAAAATGATTTGAAAACCATGTATTGCTACATAAATTTAAATATTAATGTATGTGCAAATGCCTTGTAGCCAAATGTGTTTTGAAATTCAAATACCTTTGAATTTTAGAAAGGTAATAGAGTGTATAGATGGACTATTATATAATGCTAACAGCAAGGACTGATGGCATTTAATAACCAAGTACATTAATTAATAAAGTATTTCTGAAGGGAAATTTGTAAATAATTCATATGGAAATAATGTATATGAATATCTGAAATTTAATGTATTTTTGGTTAGCTTGGGATGAATATATGGTTTCTATGATTGTTGATTAGAATACACTGATGTTTCACCTTGAGTTCCTTGGAATAGGGTTGTAAAACAAGTGTTCTTCATTTTGAACAAGGCCATTCCTTGCCTGAATATGCAGCTATAGTATAGAAACATAATCTCCAATTGCTTTCATAATTAATTTGGCATGCCTTTGTAAATATGAGTAGCAATGAAATCTTTTCAGTAGTGGCTCCTAGACAAATATTTCATTTTCTGCTGAAATCCACATAGTAATTCAATTCAGGTGCAGAGAAAAAAAATAGGAATATTGCAGAACTAAATGAAGAGAATACAAATTAATAAGACAAGCCAAAGTAAGAAATAAAGTGAAAATTGTACATTCATAATTTTATATAAATATATTATATATGTATATAATATATAATTATACATAATATTATTCTATAATATATAATATAATTATACATAATATAATATATATATTTAAAAGAATATAGTGTGAAGGTGAAAGGAATAAGCAAAAAAATGTTTAGGTAATAGCATGGGAAAATCATGGACAGACGCATCTAATTAAATAACATAATTATTTCTTCTTCAAACCAATAAGATGAAGAGATGATAAACCCAAATTTTCAATCTCCACAACTGATATAGAGAAACTGTGGAAGAAATGAAATTATATTAGAACTTAAAAACCCTCTGGAAAATTATGTCTTGTTCTTGAATATTGATGAAAGAATACCTGAGTTCAGGGAAGGAATAATTCTAAGGATTTGGTATGGGCCATCTGTATAATCATGATGTTGCTAATTTTATCAGAATGTAATACCAATAATGAAAATTAGTATGAGAAGGGAAAGTCGTAAGACAAACACTGAGTTTTCTTTGACGTTGGGAGATAGCAAGCGCTGAATTCTGAATAGCCTGTATTACACATCATTTCCACTAGAATGGATTTCAGAGCACCTATGTTCTACAATGAGTTGTTACTAACTACTGTGTGACTTGGGAAAAGTCACCTTTCATCTCTTTTCTTTTCTTCTGTAAAATATAAAAGTCAGACTGTATTACCTCTCATGCTAGTTTAAAATGTAAAGTTTGAACATTTCAGAAATTCCTTAGAACCAGTGGGCATCAAGAGAAGGGGGCTGGTTCTTCATGTGGTCGGGACATAACCTCATAACTGAGGATACAGAAATAGAGAATATTTGATTTCAGGAACAGGACTAAAGACAATATCAGACGCATGAGGAAAAATGCAAATGCAGATCTTTGTTCTTTTTAAGACTGCTATACTTGCATGGAATATACTTAATCCTAACCTAGCTCACCCAAATCTTAGTAATTTTTCAAGGTTTTACTCCAGTTCTGTGTCCTTGATTAAGCCTTTCATGATCTTGGTTACCTCTCCTTTGTTGCTTGATATTTTATTATCACTATTTAACATCCCATGGTTGTTCGTGTATGCTCTCTCCATTTTAGATTGGATATTTTTTGACTGTAACACTACTGATGTCAAGATGATGTTATAAAAAGATAGGGTATATTGTAGACTCTTCACCCTGGCATGGAGATTCTGGAACCACAAATGCATCTCTCCTGAGTAAAGTCCTTATTCACTTAAAATAGAGCCATTCATTCCTCTTTGCATTGGAATGTATTTTGATTTTAATTTCCCCAATCAGGATATGGAATTGTAGAATTTGAGCATCTTGATGACTTGAAAGTGAGACATGATCTGACAGGTAGTTAGTCTACAGGTCATTATGGGGAAGCTGGTCTGGTAATCTTTTATTGCCACTAGGGTAGAATGAAAGGAAAAGTTTGCTTTTGCTGATTAGTGCACACCATTCTCATCACTGCACTGTAAGTCATAAGAAAAAACATAATTTAAGCAAGAAAAAATTGATTTGTTCATTCATTTCTCCAGCAAAACATTTTTTTCTTTCCCTGCAAGCCACACTATTGAGTATTTAGGGAATACTCAGTTGCACTCAATGTGATCTCTACTTCAAAAAATTTCTTACTGGTTGAAGAGTTTTGATTCAGAAGAGAAACTTGTAATTTTCTGTAAAAGTTTCCAGTAGCGAATTTTCTGATGAACAGGGATCATTTTTATGTGGCATTCCAGGTGAGTTTACAAAATGCTTCTGGCTCATTGACGGACATGCAGAGAGAACAAAGCATTTGGATATGTTTAGCAATTTTCCCATCAACTGTTACAGATTTAATTTGAATGGTAAGCAGAGTAACTTTCAGGAAAGTTAATTTGGTCTCTAGTCACAGTGATCACTTACATAGCATAATAAAATATGTAGCACTTTTCAAATTCAAAGCATTTCGTCAATCAAATCTAATTACTGCATATATATGCTGTGGCTATATTCTGTCTGTGCTAGTTTGCTTTCTACCCTTAGGTTTATTTCTCTTTCACTTGGTGCATTAAAACCTTGGTCTTGTAAAGTAACGATGGATTCTCTTCATTTCAAGTCTGCTACTTTAAAGTTTTCCTGTAGGTTGGAAAACCCTTTTAAGGTTGTTTTGGTTTAGCAGGAGAGGTAATGCATCTTGTGTTCCATGGCCTTCAATAAACAGGGTAATAGGAAAGCTTTTTTCCTATCATATTCATCAAGAGAAAACAAAAAGTTCAAGGTTATGAGACTAGATAAAGCATACTCCAGGATCATGAGAAATAAACCACTAAAGCACTGGAGTGCAAAAGCAATTTGTGAGTCAAAACAATACAGCCATAGGCAAGTCAGCCTCATTTATTTGACCAACTCTTCTGATAAATATGTGGTCCTCTTATCCCAACTTTTGTCTGACTCACCCCTCCTATCTTTATTTTCTGGAATTCCACTTTATACTTGAGGTATTTCTAAATCCTATGATAATATGTAGGTAATGCTCTCCCTATGTAGAATATACCCTCTTAGCTTGTTTTAAATAGCACAGTATCACCGCCACCACCAATAAGACAACAAAACTCAAAGATTTTTCTCTTATTTAACTTTGAGTATTTATATCTGTCCTTCACTGAAAATGTCAGGATTTTTGTTTGTTCTTATTTACAGATTTTTATGGAGGGATATACTGAGCAGTACATAGACCAAAGTGGATGGACTTCTGTGATATTTCAAGCAAATGTGTTGCTGTCTAGAATATTTTAAACTGACATTACATCTTCTGGGAATGAAAAAAAATAGTGGAAAATTATTTTTAATCCATCAAGTTTTAAAAGTAATGTTGTCTATTATGAAAGTATATAGCAAATGCATGACTGTTTTGTTCCATTTCCATTTTAGAAGTTATTGTTGAGTTTTAATGTGATTCTTTCCTTTAAATATTATAAAATATTCTACTAGTTGATTTAAAAACACCTTAAGTCATTGTTCCATTTTGTAACCTATTCAATGTATATGATATCCTAAGGGGGAAATGTAGTATTTAATTAATTAATATTATTAGTCTGTTTACTGGATCTCAGTTGGCTGACAGCTCTTTAATGGACTGATGAACTTTTTTGACGTTTTTCATAGGCAAAGACAAAACTAACGATTACAGACACTGCCAAATCCCCCAAATTCACTAGGGACTCATATATTTAAAAAATGTTACCTAAATCATCTTTATCAGGAACATCACTAAATATTGCCTAGCTGAGTAGATTGTCAAGTATAATAAATAATACCCAATTTATTTTTTATTAAAAATATTGGTTCATTTTTCAAAGATGAAAACCCATCTTGATATTAATTCATTGCTAAGTATAAAAGGCACATTGCCCAGTATATAGTCAGAAGAAAAAAATATCTAGGAAAGTTCACATTTGATGCAAACAGAAACACAGCTGAAAAAGGCAAGTTCTTTGTGTATAGACTTTTAATAAATGATGTTTTAAATCAACTTGGAGTTTAATACAGTGAAAATTTTGGAAATATCAGAAAATATGAAAAAAAATTTCCAGCAAAAACTAAATCACATTGACACATTTCAGATTTAATGCTTTATATAATCTCATAGTCCAGACTTTATATCTTTGTATCCAACAACTTATTTTACTTATAAAAATTATGTTCAAGAAATTCGGACATTTTTAATGGAAGAAAATGGGTACATAAGGAACAGCTCTAAGAATATAATTTTTATTTGGGAAGTATAACTTTTATTCCCTCACATTTTTTTTATTACACATAGGTGTCAAAAAGCTAATGGAGTCCAGGTACTCTGACATAGAGTAGTCATTGATTTTGCTTAGTGATTATCTTGACATGTTTACTTATACTTTACAGTTTCATGAAATAATAAAGAAGGTATTTTTTGAAAAGGAAAAATTACCTTCAGAGCATTTGACATGTATTTATTTGATAGATATATGTAGAGGTAGATGAAAATCTATGTGTAACAAACATCAAAAGGCCTTTGGCAGGTTGTGGTTGTATATGCCCATAATCTTAACAACTTGGGAGGCAGAGTCTAGAGGTGAATAAATTTGAGTCTATTCTGTTTGTTTATTTATTTTTTCTGTGGTGCTGGGGACTGAACCCAGGGCCTTATGCATGTAAGGCAAGCACTCTACCAACTGAGCCATATCCCCAGCCCTTGAGGCCATTCTGGATAACGTTGAAGCCCTAAGCAACTTAGCAAGACCTCATCCAGAAATAAAAAATAAAAAGGGTTGGGGATATAGTTCAGTGGTAGGACATTCCGGATTCAGTTCCCAGTACTGCAAAAGAAAAAAAAAAAAGAAAAAGAAGAAAGAATAAAAAAACCAAAGCAACAACCAAGGCCTTTGGACTGTGTTGAGAATCACTAATAACTCACAGTTTTGGTTTCCACTTGCCCTTTCTTCATAAAAATTACCCTTTGGGAAGAAAACTGTCTGTGTATATGGAAATCACAAAACAAAGTTGTTGGGATAAACATTAATCAGTGCCTAGAAAATATTACAGTGAGATAAAAAGAACTCTAAAGAATGTCATAATGAAGGAAATGAAGCAGGAAACCTGGCCACTTGCCTTCTCGCCAATTTTTAGATGAGGGTCAAAATAGAGGGACTTTGGTTGTGAAGTCAAAGAATGTATCCATAAACCATCTGAAGAAATCCATCTACACAGCGGGCATGCAACGTATTCTATATATATTCCTCCTGCTTTCAGACATGATGAGGCCCTCCATTGTGCTCTGGTCTGGTGCATTTAGGAGTGAGTGAGTAATAAAATGTCCAAGACCTCAGGGTTGAGTCCTATAGACTTTATTTCTTTGGGATTGGTAAACAGATGCCTGGGATGTTTGCAACCCCGGGGTTTAAAAAGGGTTAATTCTTAAAATCATGAAAACAAAATAATGTAATACAATCAATTCTGTAAATTCAGAAAATGTCTCTAAGGGAGATAAGGTGGAGAATACATTTAAATAGTTCTTCTATTTTCAGTGAAAAATCTGTGTGTACTCTTTCCCAAACTTAAAACTTTCATTTTTCTATTTTGTAGAGCAAATATCAGATGCAATAAAAAAAGACAAACTGTTATATGCTAAAAGAACGAAGAGAAGTGTTACTGGGCTACGAGTTTTATCAATTTGCCTTTAAAGGGATTATTTACAATATATATGAGGTGATTTTTTTTCCTCCAAATAAATGCATTCATAAATTTTTCTTGTAAATACATGATAATGGATTTAAACCAACAGAGAGATGAGATAAAGGACAAATAATATCTATTTATAATAATGGAAGTTATTAAAATTTAAACTGATAAAAATTTAAGGAATTATTAATTGGTTGATTAGTCATCAATGTGGATAATGTTTGATGGACTGTGTTTGGTTTCTTCCTTTTCTACTTGGCTCCCAGGTATTTTAAAACACAGTCAAAAATGGCCATAGTACCCAGGAAAAATGTAGGTCTATCACTCCTTGGTCTTCAACGTTCAATGATAGTGGGGTACCGTTACAGTCTTCTTTATATCTCATAAATGCCTTGATATGTAATATTGCAGTTGGAGGAAGGTTAACTGGGAAAATCTTAGCAAAATTTTGTTTGCAAAAGTCTCCTCAGCATCCCTTTACCCAGCACACACAAAAATAGTCTTGTCTGCCCCAATCCTGTTCTACCTTTGCTCTATTCTATGACTTTTGGCAAGAAAAGGAACATTTCACCTTTTACTGAAAATTGTTTATGGATCTCTCTATAAAATGTTTGATAATCGGTTATCCCAAATCAAAGCTGTTATTATCCTGTCATGTTCAATATAGGCATTTCACTCCTGATGGGAATATCAATTTCCCTTATCATGTACATGAACTCGATCACGGAGAGAATCTTTTGCAAGCCAGCTCTGACCTCACTTTCCTCTGGTGCTTTATTACGCTGCTCACCATTCTTTTCTCATATCCTGTCTTCTGCCTCAGGATGGTAGCACTGTCTCATGCCATTTATCATATTGCACCTTGCACATACATTTTTTTTAAATCAACTTGACTCTCCTCCCTCATTCATCTTTATCTTGATCAACAGAAAAGTTACTAATCAATTTGTCCTTTTGATTGATTATTATTAATCAAGGGACATCTGGGTTGAAAGTTTTAAATGCCTTTTAAAGACATTGTATAAATTATCTTTTGAAGATATAGAATACATTCATTCTTCTCCCAGAAGATTACTGGGAGATGTTTTTAAATCACATAATGACTTATTACATGGTATATTCAAAATATTGTTATTATTATTACTTTTTTCCTACTAAGTTCTCACATTTCTCTACTCCTAATATTATCACTTATTTTTCAAAGTTTTACCTTATAATGATCTTTACTTTCATCGGTTTATAGTAAGTATATTTTATATTTCTATTTTTCAAATGAAGTCACAATCATTTCATGTGTGATTTCTTGATTTTCTGCCATTAATGAGATAGAAATGGAAGCATTAAATATTTGTTCATTTATTTAGCACACATTATTCACCACCTACTTGGAGTGAGGTCAATTCCAGGTTTTCAAAGATTATGTATATTAGAGGATAGACAGCTGAACCATGACTTAAATGTTAGGATAAATTTAAGCACATGCTTTGAGAACATTTGGGTGGATTGCTTCATTTAGTTTGGGAGTCATGGAAAAGGAGCTTGAAGAAATATATTTTTAAAACAAGACCCATATAACACACAGGTTTATGCTAGGTCAACTAGACTGAGTTACAACAGGTTTATCAAGCACTCCTTCCCAGCATTGTGCTGGATTATGGATGATTGCAAGATACATTCACATGTGTCTTGGTAGAAAAAAGTGAAAGAGCCATGCTTTGCTTTGGAGGGTTGCTGCAGGTTGTCAAGCTTGAGGGTTGTGTTGGCTCACCTTTTGGCATGGGTCTACATGCTGGGATGAATTTACTTTCTTTCCTGTTGGATTTTCTCCCACAGGTTCTTTGAGTCTTTGGTTATGCATGTGAGCAGATCTGTGGTCAAGGCAGTCAGCTTCTCCTGCAGATCTGTCCTAGAAATAATGCTCTTAGGAGAGCCAAGAGATAAATATAGGTTCCAGTTTACCCTGTGCTTCCCAAATTCTCATTGCTCTTTTCCACATTCATTGTCTGACTACTGGCTCAGGTCATCTATACCTCTTAAAGCTCAACCTCAGGTAGAAAAAAAAAATCACCTTGATAGATTTCTTACCCACCTTCCACACTTGTTAATTTAATCTCTATAGAAGTCTCTTGCTCTATATCATTGGTAGTGGCCCTGCTTTTCTGATTAAATCTTTAGTGATACAAAGAGGATTTTACAGAAAACATTTATTTTTCTGTATTTAGAGTATAAAATCATGGTGACAGATTGGGGCTAAAAAAGCAAATATGATATAAACCACCAAATGCCTCATACTTCATAAAGAATTTATCTAATTTTATAGAATGGATCTCTTAGAAATTGAGATGAAGTCTTAAGCAAAGATGAAGTGTGTGTATGTTATTGCTAGTTACCCTTTAAGATCCAGTTTACAATTATTTCTTTTTAACAAATTATGATTTTCAGATCTGAAATTTTGACTTCCAAGAACAACAACCACCACAAAAAACTAGCTTATTTCTTAGTCCTCCCCAAATAAATAGGCGTAGTTTATTTATGGAAAGCAGGCTCTATGCAAAGATGTCTAAGTAACTTTCAGCATGTGTCCTTGTAAAGATAAGATACCCATTTTGCTTTATAGCCCTTCATCTTTTATGATGGCCAGAATAGAGATTAGATAAATGGGGTTTGAGCAATTATCTTCACCCATGTGGAGGAAGCTACATATAATGAAGCTGATAGAGTAGCAGGACTCAATGAACTTGAGTCTCAATAATTTTATGAAGTCATCTGGTCAGCCCTAGAATTCTTGCATGCAAATCTCATATAATAAATAAACATTAGTGTGAAGTTTCCAGAAAACTTGAAAGTACAGCTACTATAGGATCCAGTAATCATCATATTGGGTATATTCTAAAGAATTGAAATCAGTGTATCAAAGAAAGAAATGTCTGCATCCCCATATTTATTGCAGCTCTATTCACAGTGGACAAGAAATGACATTAACCGATTTTCCCATCAAAGGATGAATGCTTAAAATAATCGGGAGCCAAGTGGTGCATGCCTGTAATCCCAGCAACTCTGGAAGCTGTGGTGGGAGAATTACAAGTTGAGGATAGCCTCAACAATTTAGGGAAGCACTAATCCACAAGTGAACAAGTGAGTCCCTGTCTCAAAATAAAAAGTAAAAAAGGCTAGAGATGTAGGTTAGAAGTAAAGCACTCTTACGTTCAATCCCTAATATTAAAATAAAAGAAAAAAGAAAAAGACAGAAAAATGAAAAATTTATATTTTTGTAATGGAATATGATTCAACCTTAAAGCAGAAGGAAATTCTGTTATTGTGACAAAATGGACTCATCTGGGAGACATCGGGTTAAATAAAATAAGCCAGACACTGAAAGACAAACATAGCATCATCTCCCTTATATGTGGAATCTAAAAATGTTGAACTCAGCAGAGAGTAAAATAGTAGCTATCAGGGGATGGGAGTAGAAGGGATTAGGGAGATGTTAGTCAAGGCTAAAAAATTTCAGTTGGGAGGAATAAGTTCCTGAAATCTATTGTACAACATGGTGCTGATGGTTAATAACCACAGCTCACGTCCTTGAAGATGGCTAAAAGAGTAGATTTTAAATGCTGTTACCACAAACATTAAGTATGTGATATAATGATATATTACTTAGCCCAGTTTGGTCATTACATTTTATACAAGTATCAAAACAGCATGCCATATACCACAAATACATACGATTTTTATATGTCAATTAACAATAAAAATATGCATTAATTTTATTTACATTGGGGGTCTCTACCAGCATACCTGTTCTTGTATAAGTAATGGAGGTTTTTCTTATGTAGAGGGAGAAAGCAGTCATTTCCCTTTTAACCCCTAGAAGGAGAAAGCAAGGTAGAGGTGGGCAAGATTGCATAGAAACAGGCTGGAGATATAGCTCAGTTGGTAGAGTGCTTGCCTCATATGCACAAGGTCCTGAGTTCAATCCCCAGCACCACAAAAAAGAAAAAAGAAAAATATTGCACATAAATATCAGGCATGGGAGAATGCACCACTATTTAAACGAGATAGATAATTAGCAGCAAATTTTATCAGAAAGGTGACAGGGTGGTAGTAAAATGACATAAATCTTGTTTTAGGCAGACATAGTTTTAAATACTTTTCTGATACACCCTAGGACATGATTAAAATAGATTTAACTTAACAATGACTGTGCTGTGACTGACTTAGGTTTATAATAAGCATTGAATTAATTATCACATAGCCTGGGACATAGAAAGTTCTCAAAAATGTTAATATCATTAATATGTTGTCAAAGATATTTGTTAAAAAAATACTGCAGTGATGAAATAATAATAATACATGGTATTAAATAATTCTCACTGAGAAGTAGAAGAGTTCCAAACACTGGGAAATCCTGCTAACACACTATCTATATGTCACAGACTTTTTCTTTTATTCCTTTCCTAACATCTATTCAATCAATCAAGCTTCAGGTAACACAGAGAACTATTTTAAAAAGGAGCTTTAAGTTATTTCAAAATTGTTGGAATGTCTTAAAGAAAGTAAGTCAGAGGTTACCTTGCAGCTGTGATGTAGAGAATAGGAACAGGCTGTTGTCTCCGCTACACTCTGATGTTATACCTTCTTCACATCCATGACTCTGGTAAGATGGAGAAGGACATGAAATTTAGCTGCTGCCAAGACTACTTGTACAACTTTACCATCTTAGAAAAGAATGGTCTTTACTTCCTTTACCTCTTCCAAATTTTATGAGAGTTAATCTCATTGAAAGATCCTAGGCTGTATTGAGAAGCCTGACCTTAAGGAAGTTTTGGAAAGCAGATTTAACTGTTCAGTTCCTCTAACACTTAGAGATAGAAGGGACAGGATAAAGTAGAAATGGATATGAATTGCAAACCAGCAATATCTATCATGTGAAGCATCCCTGTTGCATGCATTAGAATGACTAAATTAAAAAACAATACAAGTTTTGGAGAGGACATGAGGAAGTTGGGACTCACATATATCATTTATAAATGTTAAATGATACAGCCAGTTTGGAAAACAGTTTGGTAGCATTATGTGAAGCTAATAATGTACTTTCTATGCAACCTAGTCATTTCATTCCTATGTATTTATCCAAGAGACATAAAATTTGTTTCTACACAAATACCTGCAAACTAATGATCATAGAAGATTTATTGTAGTAGCTCCAACATGGAAAACATCCCAGATGTCTTTCAACAGCAGAAGGCATAAAGACATGAGAGAATATTAATATATAATAATAAGCTATGAAAAGGAAGCATTACTGTTGTAAGCAATATCATGACTGAATCTCAAAAATATTATGAAGAGTGAACTGTGTGACTTCATTTCTATAAAATTCTAGGAAAGATGAATTCAATCATAGATAAAGAAATCATATAAGCAGTTGTCTCTATTTAAGGATACAGAGGAGATTGGAATGAGCATAAGAGAACTATTTTAGGTGATGAAAATATTTTGTATTAGAATATACAATACCACTATGATTGTATAAGCATTTACACATGTGTGTATATGTCAAGACTCATCAGAGTCCACGTCTGAAATAATTTTATGTAATTTGTATCTTGATAAAGTCTTAAAGTGTAAAGTATCCAAGATTTTACCCTAGTTGAAAGTTAAATAGATAAGTTATATAGTTACTTAGTAGTATCTATCTACACTTATGTGTATACATATGTGTATATGTATCATAATGATCACATATGTAATGTATATATACATATATTGAATGTTCATATATATGTATATAAGTATATATATATAATTAAAAGACTTCTGGGATAGATATAAAGACAGTTTATTATTCAGAGTAAAAGAATCAGTGAGAATAATATTATTGACCAGTTTCCTGAGTTTTATTCCTCACAGGGTGATGTGCTGAAACTTGAATTATACATGTGCTTGGAGGAAAGGAAATTACTGGAGAAAAAAACCCAGATTAGGAAACTCTAGTCTGCTAAAAAATTGCCCATCAACTTCTAAGAGAGAACTTACCTTATTCTGGAGTGTAAACAAATCTCCATGGAGAGATTTGTATCTTTACCACTGTAGAACATATCAAGGGGGGAAGATGTCTCTTGACTTTTCTATTCTGCAATATGCCCTTATATAAAACATTCTTAAGTTGACTATAAGTATCTTTCTTTAGAAGACCCAGATGATGCAGATATGTGAGATATTCATGAATATTTATGGACCATTAGTTCCCAACCTAAAGTTGATAAAAAATTGACTATACTGATTAGCCTGAAACATCATGTTCTGTTAGTTCAAAAAAATGTTTTTTCAAAGAATACCTACCATTTATATATGCCAAGTTGACTTCATACCAGTTGTTTGTACCTCATGTGTAGGAAGTTCCTGTTACCTAATTATATTCCCAAATGCTTCTAAATGAAATATTAATTTCTTCTAATGAAATTTAAATTATTATTTAGTAGTTTCTTGGATCAGTTACTAATTTCATAAAAATCCTATATTTGATATACAGTATAATTGTTTTCAGTATTTCAAGAATATAATGCATTTAATATGGAAGAATTCTTCATTTGTTCTTATTACCTTTTGTGTATTAAGTTATGCTTTGTAAAGCAGGATCATTAAACATCTGGAAACATTTCAATGTTGTTTCTCATGGAAGTGTTTGGGTAGCTAATCTTACCCACTTTTTACTCATTCAGCAATGAGTACTATGTGTCTAGGCTGGGGCTTGTTTTTCAGGATATTTTCCCTAGAGCAGTACTCAGTAGTCAGATCACTGGGGGCTTTTTAATTTGAAAAGTTGGTTCCCTTGGCATTATGAAGTAGCATAGCTTGCTTAAAAGAAAATTTAGCCAGAAAATCAGAATTCTTTTCAAGGAAGCCAACATTCAGAGTTGAGAGAAAAAAAATCACAAACCCCATATATATGAAGAAGGAAAGGTTGAAAACTTGAGTAATTTATCAAGTTAGCGACTGGTACACATGAGAATTGTAGATAATGAGCTTTGACTACTGGTGAAGTCAAAATTGAGTAACAATATATAGTTCTGGAGTGACTTGGAATCAGATTCTGTGCCTGTTTGCCCATAAGGAAGCAGATATCCAGTGCTGAATGGGCAAGTAGAGTGGCTTTGATCCTAAAGAATGGGAGAGTAACCAAGATACCTGACAGACAGCACTCCCTCCCCTGCCCTGGAACAGGGGAAAGGCACATGTACCTTTGACAGGTATTAGTCCCTACATATAAGACCCTATGTAGACTTTTATCTCTGGTTATTTATAACGCTTCTCTGGAAGAACATTAAGAATAACTAGATGTGCTGGTTTTGTTTAGTAAGTGCTGCTAATAATATGCTGGTAATTTCTTGGAAAAAAAAAACAGTTCTGAAGAATCAGTTAGAAGCACCCATTTTGGAAGAGAGTATCTTCTACTCTTAGAATAAAAGGCAGCCACCCAAGTGGACCAAATGACCTTAATGACAGGGATACTGTCCTAATGAGAGTACCTGAGCAGATCATTCTAGGATTTTCAAATTTGTGTAAGAAGCTTCTCTTTTGGATAGATGGATTAATTTATTTGTTTTTAATTCAAGGTCAGCAGGTCCTAAACCTGCCTAAGCCAAGGGAAACTAGAGGATTTCAACTTTCTATTTAGCTGGGTGATGACTTTATCAAATACCAGATAATATGCCTAGGAAGAAAGAACAATGAAACACTAGGTGATTTAATCAAGTTAAAGCCTTTAAATCTGCATAGAAGATTGAAATAAAGTCAGAATGAGGGTCAAAGGACTATATGATAAGCTAGTCTCCAAGAGTGAATGTGATGTTAATAAGAAGACTATAATCAATGAAAGAATAATGGGATAAAAATAAATCCCAAATCAAAGTAAGACCATATTAATTTAGTGAACATAATCAACAACCACTGCTAAGCTGGGTAATTTAGTTTAAAAAATTAAGTAACCCCAATATTAAAAGCTAAATAATTTGTTTAATTTTGCTTGGTTTAAAATGTATTGGAAAATTGTTTTTTTTTTGGAATTTAATTGAATATTACTTAGACACACACACACACACACACAAAGTCATTAATAGCTTTGCAATCATCTGGACATATTTTGCATCCTATCCTAGAGACTCTGGTGGACAGACAGGGTTGAATGCTAGGAACACTTGCTCTTTCACGCCTAATATAGCAAAGTTCTTGGATCACTAATTTATAATGACTTCCCAGTGTAACTGAGCTTAAGCAATTGACTGAAGAGATCAGCATTAACCAAGGTTTCTTCACTGATTCCTTTAAAAATATATTTTTTAAAAGTACAGTTAAATTGCCTTGGTGTGGGAGGAATCTTACATACAAATTGAGCAAATCAATAGCACAAGTGAAAGAAGACACTTGGTGATTCCATTATATCAAAGTCCCTGAGTCATTATTAGGAATGACAGGTAATTACATTTGTTGTTATAGATGCAGTGCTTTGTGGGTCAGATTTGAGTTAATCTGGCTACTACATATGCCTGATTGATTTATCTCTCACACAGATAGTCAGATCAGTTAATCCCTGTGTCTTGATTACTAAACATTCCATAACTATGAACATGGATAAAGGTTGCCAGTGTTCAAAACCAGATCTACTTTCTTGCCACCAACCAACTCAGAGCTGGGCGTTGGGCCATTTAAAATATTTAAGCACTTAGAAATAAGAAATACTCAAATGTTTTTCATCCTGGAGACAGAGTGCCTGCTAGTTAAGCTGGTTTGTTCCTGAACCTTTGCCCCCACACCCTGCCCAGATTCTCTATGTGCCTTCTGGTTCTTTTACCAATTATCCTTAGACTGGGAAATTTCCAGAGAATATAATATTTTGCATTTTAAAATGCAGTTTATATAACAGAAAGAAGTTGATGAATAAAAAGTGGATCTGCTGGAATAGGTCCATTTTCAGTAAAACTGCATCTACTTGCAGCGATGTCAGGTGGAGGCTCAGACTCTGGGAAACAGATTCCAGATCCTGGCAGGTGAAAGAGATGTAAGATGCAGCTGGGATAGTAGACGTTCTTTACCCAGAGGCAGCAGCAGCCTTCAGCCTCCATCTGCATCCCCATTTTGCCCCATGGGTCATTTCCATAGGCCTTTTTTACATGCAGGGCAAGACAAAAGTGACACATTGCCAACAGGTTACTCAAGTGGGAACATGCTCCTAAGTAAATTTGTATGATCTTGAGTACATACACTGAATCAGAGTGTTCATGACCTTGGCTACATATCCTAAACATAGCATGCTGGAAGCCTTGGAGAGTGAGTCTAGCTATAGCCTTCTTGGACCTGCTACAAGCTTTTGAGGGAAGGTAAATTTGATACGCACACACAAACACACACACATTGGTATGTATTTCCAGAATATATACAGTCATATTTTGAAGCAGATAGTCTAAATAGAATTAAATTGGAAAAAATCAAAAATAGTACAAATAAAAAAGTAATGTAGAAGATTGTTTTGTGGTTCAAGTTGGATCCACAGGTCGACAGCATTTGTTTGTGATCACTCTTTCCAAGGCCCAATTCTCAGTTATGAAAATCAAATTGTGACAAAATCATACTCCAGAACTAATAAAAAATTTCCAATTATAGACAAATATTTTTACTGACCATAATAATTCTTTCTATTATGAAGAACTCCCATGATCCAATATTTGAGAACTTAGGAAGTTGTAGGTACAATGACATAGAATGTGTTTTGAAAATAAAAGTAGGTTACGGTAAACCAAGTAAACTATGCTCCATTCTCAATAGAGAATCTCTTTCTGAATACCTGAATTCCCATATTGCAGTGTGTACTACTATCATTCATTAGATGGAATCAATAAGGAAACAAATGATGAATCTCAAAAAAATGAAACTTTAGATAGAGAAAAACATTACTCCTGCCCATCTCTACTTGTTATGTATTCTATGCATGCTGTAAAAGGTTTATATTTCATCAGATGATTAGATTAAAGCTTTATTTGTGGAAACAATTCTGTTTACTTTGGTTTTACTAAAGGCTTTCCAAAGTTCTTGTGGCACATGAGCATACAAACAATTATCTCTATGTGCTAATTTTATAGATGTTTATATGTACCTATTTATACATTCTTGAGTTTTTAAAAAATTTTCTTACACTCTCAAAAGATGAGTTTGGTTATAATTTTGAAGAGCATATAATCCCTTAACTGAAAACAGTGACTAGAAGTTTCTAAGTAGCTTCAGTTTAAGTTGGATTGAATTATAGTTATACTACAATTATGTAGAATTTGCTCTTTTAAATCAATAAACATTTTCATTATGAAATGCTTTTAGAGCACGTTTCCTCAACAGGCCTTCTTATATAATGCTGTTATAACTATTTCAATACTTGACTGCATTCTCACAGATTCTAAAGTAATTAGATGTGAATTAGTAAGATTTAAAGATATAATTTTCAATTTCTCTAACAAACATGACTGAATTTGAGCTTTAACCATTTGGCTGTATTCAAATTGACTAAATAGCTTGAAAGAAGAATAAAGCCTGAAAATGATTAGGCAGCACATTGGCAATAGTATAAATGCTGATTCTTTGCAATAGATAAATGGAAGCTGGTTGGGAAAAGCGATCCATATTATATCTGCTGTGTAAGTTAAAATAAGAAAAGATGGATACTAAAACATGGGATGGGCTTGGAACCAGGTCCAGAAAAGAAATTACATGATGATGTATAATATGTGAAAGGTAGTAGAAGATATTATCTGGAAATTTAGTAGGATCATTGCTTATTCATTTTTATAACTTTTTATTAAATTTTAACTATAAATCAAATAGGATAACTAGTAATGTCTTGACGCTGAAGAATATGGTATCATCTTTAAAAAGATGGAGAAAGTTTGCCAGAATAGTTTGTGTTAAAATCCCATTCCATTAAAAATAATTGAAACTAATTCCAAAAATGTTGTTGATATAGGAAAATACTTTGAATAATTTTATGACTGTAAACTAGGTAGCTACAAATTAAATGAGGTCTGATTACAACTGCTACACTTTGGACTCATCAGCATGTTGTGACCAAGGGCTCACTTCCCTCGAACTGTACCTAGGTAATAACTGAGAACAGAAAAACACTAGGGCTGACTCATTTTAGCCTTAAGAGGAATTCCCCAAATAGACTTGTTTTTCTTGAGTTCTCTGATCTTCTGGTCTGAGACTTTCTCAGAGCTGTTCAACCTATTTGGATTATTTCTGTTGACCTGCCGGAAGCAAATGTGTGATCTTTTCTTATAATGGCCAATCTGCTATTAAAGCTTATCTAGAACAGTTTTCATTTCTGCTGTTATACTTTTTATGTCTAGAATGATCATTCCTAGAATTTCCTACTTAGGTTTTTTTAGAGCTTCTGTTTTGATTTCTGAGATTCATCTTACATTACTCACTAATCCCATCTATTTCTTTAAGTCTCTTTCATTTAAGTCCTTAAATTTATTTATAATGAGTTATTTGTATATTTATCAGTTAAATTACAACATCTATATCAACTCTGAATCCATTTTATTGAGAAATTTTTAATCGCATTTTCTTGTTTCTTTCCATAAAGAAAAAAGCAATTTTTTCTTTTTATAATTGACATTGGAAATGCATCTTTGTTGAGAGGCTTAATTTGTTATCTCTTAAAAGTGTTAAGTATTTTTGTGGCATATTTGTTAGTCATCTCCTTTTGGTTTTATGTATGTATTCAACTTCACAAAGATATCGCCATAATTTCTTCAAAAAGCTTTTAAAGCTTTTTTTCCCCTCTACTTTTCACTTGGATCTTGTTTTGTAGTATTATGGGAAATTTAAATTTATTTTTATATGCAAAAGCATTTGCCTCAGCAACATTTATGTATTATAAACAAACTTAAAAATCTGTTATAGACTATGAGAAGATACTTGTAGTGTACATACCTACAAGCTTTACTAAATAAATAGAGCCTCAGAATTAAAAAAAAAAATTGCAGTAGAACAATATCCAAAAACTATAAGGCAGGTTATACGGGAATATGTTTATATTTTAACTAAATGTTAAAATCATGAAAATGTACTTCACCTCCCTAGTAATCAGAGCAACACAATTAAAACAACAATGAACTATTATCATACATCTGGTTGAGTGACATTAATTATAAAGTCTGATAACCCTAAATGTTGATGAGAATACATTATATAAACAATCTGAAAAATATTTTTTTCATCATTTAATATACTTGGGTAGGTGAAAACTATAACTGGCCACTTCCTTTTTTTCCAAGGAAGCATGTATAACACTGTTCTTTGTTTAGAATAACAAAATATTGGATCAAGGTTAATGCACATAACAAATATATGGTAAAAATAAGTTGCAGTTTATTTATCAAATCAGAAATTTGTTAGTTAAAATAAATTAATTGTAGTTATATGTACTGTCACACTTTTGAACAATAAGAGAAAGTTAATTCTGTGTATTTTTGGTATTATATATATGCATGTGTGAGTGTTTAAATATGCAAAAGCATATGGTTTTCTAAGTATATATGTAGTAAAAGTACAAAAATATACTAGAGAATGATCAACCTGTAAATCAGAATAGTGTTTTTTTTTTCTAAAGAAGTAGAAAGAAAGGAAATATGAACCAGTAGTGGTATACTGTAATATTTGATTCTATCTAATTAGTAATAAGTAATTACTTAAAAATAATAATTAGAAGGAAAATATTAGAATAATTTTAACTATGATACATCCTGGCAGTGAGTAGAAGATGATGTCATACTAATTTCTACAATTTATTTTGGAAGTATTTTATAATTTTAAAACATAGAAAAGACAAGCAAAAAATCCACCATTGTGAGGGAATTAATTTTGGTGACAAGTCTTCCTTTGCTCACACTTCTGTATGATACTGTTATTAAAACTTTGGGTGAACCCACCTTTGATTAAAATAGTATTTCAAATGAGGCTGGAGGGATACCTGAAAGCTACATCTATTTCTAAATATCTTTCCTTTGCGATAGTGACTGCGACGCCCTCTATCGACCTCTTTCTTTAAGGCACCTTCAAGAACATAAATGGGCTTTAAATTTTAAAACATGACTATCAGAAAAATGAAAAATTATACCCCAATTGATTCAAATGTATGAATTGCCAAGATCATTGTAATGTCATGTGTAGCTAATAAAAAGAAAAAAATGTGAAAAAAATCACTATCTGGAGATGAAGAACCATAACTAGCATAAATGTTCTTATAAGACTAAATTTTACTTCTACTTAATAATAATATATGTGCCAGAGTGTTTTAACAGGGGATAACTAACTTTAGATAGGGTTTAAAGGAGTAGCCAAAGATTAGCCTAGGCTCTCCTTACATGTCTGTAGCAGGAAAGCAAGATGGGAAAAGAATTGACGAAAATTGTATTTGAAGACTCTGAGAAATTTCAGTTTATCAAAGGAAAATACTATTTCACAAGCAGTTTACCTCAGGTCAATGTCTCAAATGGAGGTGAACTCATAAAAAGCCCGGACAGTGTTATTTAGCTTCTGTTTGAAGGCCAATGGCTGGCCCCTATGCCATGGCTCATTGGCTCCTCTGGGAGAGAGAATTGGGCTCAATATGTAGTTAGAGGAGATTAACAGTTTCATATGTCATCTCCCACTTCTGTAATTACTCATTCAACCTATATTTTGGAGACAAAAAATGATTCTCTTTAAAAGCTAGACCTTCCTATTGCCCCTGTGTATTTGTTCACTTGCTGACCATAACTGGGATGGAGCTATTATTCCAGCAGAAGAGTCCTATTAAAAGAACATGGCATGGATGGTCACTTGCTTTCAGTTTTCACACAATGGTTTAGGTTTATTGAACTAAATTTGTCCCACAATAGTGGGCATATTTACAAGTTAATATTGTCTTTCTCCACTTTAGATTTACATCTTTTTCTCTTGAAAAATTCAGGGCAAGAATTTTTTCTTATCCCCTTTACCACCAAGATACTCTTTCAGATAGACTAATAGGTTATGTACTGATACAACGGTCAATAGAGATTTGCCATTTAGGTGTTGTCATGCAACAATAATTTGGGCCGTTTATTGTAATCTTCAGTATGAAAGGTGAGGGATTCTCTTTCAAGAACATGCTGCCTTCTGTAGCAAAATATTGATAAAAAAGATGCTTTTATGGCTTGCTTCTTATTGGTGTGGATGGTTCATGGATCAAACCTTCTCTCCCAAAATATGAACACATTAAAATCTTCATAAAACTCAGTGGCTCAGGAGGCTGCGGCAAGAGAATCAGGAGGATGGCAAGTTGAAGGTTAGCCTTAGCAACTTAGTAAGATCCCATCTTGAAATAAAAAACAAAAAAATGGACTGGGAATGTGGTTCATTGGTTAAGCTCCTGTGGGTTCAATCCCAGTACCAAACAAACAAAATCAAAACAAAACTTCATTAAAATTTTTTTAAATGATATCCCCAAGCCTTCTCATAACAGAAGAGCCTTACATTAGCATCTCTTCCTAACTCTGTGGTCAGTGAAATCACATTATTGTTTTTTTTTTTTTTAAAGAAAGAGTGAGAGAGAGAAAGAGGGAGAGAGAGAATTTTTAATATTTATTTTTCAGTATTTGTCAGACACAACATCTTTGTCTGTATGTGGTGCTGAGGATCGAACCCGGGCCGCATGCATGCCAGGCGAGCGCGCCACCGCTTGAGCCACATCCCCAGCCCCCCACATTATTGTTTTAATCAACCAATACCACTAGAGCCACCAAACACTGCAGTTTAGGACTTCTCAATCTCCTCACTATGCTGGTTGTTAAATTGGTACCTTGTTCTAAATTCAGTATTACTATGTGCATCAAATTCATTATTATCCTTTTAACCTACAGTATTTTCAGCAATTGTTGTGAGTGGCTTCTCATTGTAGCAAATTTAATATTTCAAAACCATACAACTCCAAATTAGAGAAAGAAGTTACATACCCATATTTTCTAGAAACTCTTTTTCCTTGTTCTTTCGAACCCACAATAATTCTTTTAAAGGATTATGGTATATGATAATCTTTCTTTCTTTTTGGTGGTTCTGGGAGTCAAACCCAGGACCTAGCACAAGCTAAGTATGTGTTCTATCACTATCACCTCATCTCCATACATTATTATCTTAATTTGTTCCCATGGAAAAGATATAGTTTAATTCCCAAGCATAGGCTAAATCTTATGTTTACTAGGAGGCATATGAGGGCAGGGATGAGTAAAGCAATTAAGGGTTCCCATACATAAATAATTGAACTTTGTTCTTGAAAGAAGTCATTCCAGAAGAAAGGCGAGCCAATTCACCTTTGTTGTTTTAAAGAACAGTCAAGTTTCGAAGGAAAAACTGCTTTATAATGTGGTATTGAATTCTCTTGTCTTCCCAAGCAGCTTTCTTAGAACCAATATTGAGTACAATTGGGGACATACAGTATAATATAATTATGCATCAAGAGCTAAATGTATTTAAGAGTTTGAGGGTAGAAAATTTGGAATAAGATCTCCATTTGACCCAGTTATCCCAGTTAGGTTTATACCTAAAGGACTTAAAATCAGCATCTTTCACTTATACAGTCACATCAATGTTTATAGCAGCTTAATTCACAACAGCTGAACTATGGAACCAGCGTAGGTGCCCTTCAACAGATGAGTGGATAAAGAAATTATGGTATATTTAAACAATGGAATGTTACTCAGCCTTAAAGAAGAATAAAATTATGGCATTTTTCAATAAATGGATGGAGCTGGAGAATATGCTAAGCAAAATCAGCCAATCCTAAAAGAACAGAAAGCTGAATGTTTTCTCTGATTTGCAGATGCTAACACACAATAAGAGGTCGGGGAGAATAGAGGTACTTTGGATTAGACAGAGGGGAGTGAAGGGAAGGTGGGGGAGGAGGTAGGAATTATAGTAGAATGCATTGCACGTTATTACCCTATGTGCATATATGATTACACAACCGGTGTAACTCTACATCATGTACAGCTAGAAGAATGAGAAGCTATACTCCATTTATGTATGATGTGTCAAAATGCATACTACTGTCATTTATATCTAATTAGAACAAATAAAAAAAGAGTTTGAGGGTAAGGCATTGGTGATGTTGGGACAAGCAGCACTGGCTGTAATTGAAAGCAAGTCTTCTGTTGGCTCTAGGTTCAAAGGAGATGGAGCACAGTGGCTTTAGCAGTGTTCGGCAAAAGTGATCTATGGGCAAACATCAGTGTCCTCAATAACAGATATCAGGAACCTCAATGCTGATAACATCATCTTTGTTAGACAGCAGTATCTTAAGTATTATAATTCTTTTCAGTGGTTGGTGGTTGGATTAACTATGGAGAGGTAAAACCAGAGAATAAGAGGATAGTATCTAAGGGAATTTAGATGTAAAATAGATATGAGACATCTATTGGAGACTCCCAAAAACGTTTTGGGGAAATTTGAATAAGACATAAATTCTTTTAGTTCAGGCAAAAGTAAAAAAAAAATAGTTCTAATTGTGCCTCTATTTGGAGCTTCAGTTTGTTGTGATCCTAAAAGCATGGATTTCACATATATAATGGAACACATCATAAGTCATGGGACTTATTCAATAAAGAGAAGAATCGTGTTTGGCTTACTCATAGTCATGTGCTGAAGATCTAATTGTTTATTTAAGAATTTTTTTTAAGAGAGAGTGAGAGAAGAGAGAGAGAGAGAAAGAGAGAGAGAATTTTTTTTTTAATATTTATTTTTTAGTTATCAGCGGACACAACATCTTTGTTTGTACGTGGTGCTGAGAATCGAACCCGGGCCGGACGCATGCCAGGCGAGCGCGCTACCACTTGAGCCACATCCCCAGCCCAATTTAAGAAATTTTCAATAAGTTTGTATTACTCTAAGATTTTAATATGGTTGATTCAGATGACCCGTTACAGATAACTCTAATATTATCCAACCCCCTATCTAGCAGTTGTTTCAGCCTCTTTTCACACAACATGCACACCATTGAATCAGACCCAAGTCTTGCCAATTCTAAGTCCTCAAAATTGACAATATCTTTGTTGCTTTCCATCGACACTCCTGCCCCGAGTTTGAGCATCAGTACCTCTCCTCTGAACTGTGGTAGCGGATTGTTTCTTTATACTTGTAACTTGAATTATGGCTGTGGCCTCTCATCCACACCTCTCACCTGAACTATGGCAGTGGCTTCTTCTCAGCTGAATTCTGATAGTAGCTTCTTTGCTCCTCCTTTCTCTAATCTTATCACTCTAAGCTATCCTCCTACATGATGTTATACTAACATGCAAACCTTATTCCCTTGATCAAACTTCTTCCATCATTCCTTCATCATGTGGGCCCTAATCTCCCTTCACTTCCTTCTCATCTTCTTTATTACAGATATATAAACATGTGCTTTCAATGCCTGATCCACATGAAACTTTCTCCTACTTCCATGTCTTTAATCATGACTTATAATAGACTTTGAATTTCTGCCTTTTCCCTTTGGATACACATTATTACTTCTCTGATACTTTATTCTGCTTCCATTTTACCATGTGTATCATCTCCATTATAATCATACTTATAATTTAGATATTGTTGGCTTACATGGTTTTGTTTCTCATGAACCTATAAGTATGGTATATTTCTGAACTATACTGCTCATATGTGGAAAATATGGTGTATATTTTCAACTGTAAGTGGAGAGCAAATAGTATTTGCTGCATGATGATTTTGAACATCTAATAGACTAAAACAACAGAATTTCTTATAGTAGGACCTGATGCCAGATACATAGTCATATTTGGGAAGGCTCATTGTTGTAAAAATATAGGTTTCCTCAATTAAATAATATTCAAGGAAAGTACAGTGGAAACACCAAAAAAATTAAGAGAATATTAATGAGCTGAACCTAAAATTTGTATGAATACTGAAGTTCTAGGAATTATCAAGAATTTTTGAAGAGTAATAACAAAAGGGATTCATTGTAGGTAATAATTACCAAAAAAATCACTATACCAATTAAATCCAGGTAGCATGTCCACAGGGATATAGACTGGTAGAATAGAAGAGATAAGTCATAAAAATTTGGCAGGGGCCTCTTCTCAGATGAATTCTGATAGTAGCTGGGAGAAGGAAATAGAAAAAAGGTATCATTACACATCAGTGGGTAAATGGTAGATAATTCAATAGATGGTCCATGTTGGGACACCTGAAAAAATTTCCTCCCTCATATCATATCTCAAGAAAGTTTGGTGAATTAAAGGTGCAAATGTGAAAAACAAAATTGACTTAGGAATAAATACTGAAAAATGTTTTCATGTCTTTAAATATTTAATTAGTGGCAATAGTACTAATACTATTAATGTAGTAAAATATTAGTACCTCTACTAATGGAAACTATAAAAATCACTAACACTCATCAGAAGTACTGTGTTGCAGGCCTTGTTTTAAGCACTTGATTTGTGCTAAGTAATTAAATCCTCACAACAAACTCAGAAGTGAGTTATATTACTACCCTATTTTCAGATGCATGAATAGCATTTTAACTTGCATATGGCAAAGTGGGTTTTTAATCCTTCTCCTGAGTCTATGTTCTTTATTCACTATTATATACAAATTACAAGCTATAAAGAAAAACATGAGCCAATGTGATTTCATTAAAATTAAAAATGCCTAAATAGTTGGCCACCAAAGGAGCCACAGATTGGAAAGGACATATATCATACATTCACACACACACACACACACACACACACACACACACCTTAAGTAGTAAGACTTACATATCAATAAAAAAATTAGCAAATGATACGAATATGCAAATCACATAAAGTAAACCTAAATTCCAATAAACATGATTAACTTTCTTAATGGTGGGAAGATGTAAATTAAAAGCACAATGAGATACCACTTCATGCTCAAGTTAACACTGTGTTTTGGAAAAGTGGGGAGAAGTGTTGAATTAATATGCCGTCCTAGTGGTAGTATAAATTGATAGAACCACTTTGAAGAGCAATTATCAGTACCCAGAATAAACAAAGATATGCATAATCTGCAACCCAGAAATTCTATTTCTAAATATTTATAAAGAGAAATATGTTCTCATTTGCATAAGACAATATGTATAAATGTTTCTTAAATCAGTGTTTGTGAGCATCTTAAAAGAGTAAACAACACAATTATCCCTTAGTGTAGAATGAATAAACTGCTTTATTGCTGTTGGGATGCATATTAATTAATATGTTATCTGCATGTTATATAAATATATTACTCCAATATGAACATGATAAAAACCTAACTGCCCAAAAGATGAATATGGCATGATATTATTTATGTAATTCTAAGTCATGTAGATATATTTACATATTAAGCCTCCATCTCATGAAAATTGAAGGGAGATCAGTAGAGTAGAAGAAAGGGACCAGGGGAAGAAAGGAGGGAAGGAAAGAGGAAATCCTGGGGAATGAATGATACTGGCCAAACTATATTGTTCTAGTGTGTACATATATGAATATGTAACAACAAATAACACCATTATGTAAAACTGTAATGCACCCATAAAAATATGGAAAAAGTAAAATTCAGCTACAAGAAAATATCCACATTTGGAAAACTAAATATCCTTCTACCCCACCCATCTCCCCAAAATAAAAAGGTAAACATCCAAAGAGCATGATATGTATGTGTGTGTGTGTGTGTGTGTGTGTGTGTATAGTGTGTATATATATATTCAATTAGTGGAAATAATATACACACACACACATAAAATTCATAATATTTTCCTTTGTTGGGGAGGGAGAAAGAATGGATATGAAGAGTAGGGTTCTAATTACATTTATATCTGTATGGAAATTCTAAAGCAAATATAAAATTCTAATAGCTATTAAATCTAGTTGATAGGTATATGGAAATCTATTATATTATTTCATGATTTGTTGTAACTTTTATATTATTTAATGCATTTTTGTAGGTATTTTAATGTGCATTTGGTATTTATTGTTAAAATTTTAAAAACAACACAAATAACAACAAAGGGCATAATGCCAGTCAACCAGAACACATTCTCCTACAGTTCTGTGGGCGAGGCTGTCAGGCAGGGACAAGTGGTTTCACCATTGCTAATTCTTTCTCCCAGCCCCTCTGCCACTGCATAACAACCATTACTCACTCGTTGTTTAAAACAAATATATGTTGAGAGTCTGCTATTTTCTGGGCATTGCTGTAGTCTGTAGCATTTAACTTCTCAGAGTTTTAAATGATGTTTTATTCATGTGAGTATACTACACTGTCAGAAGAGTATGCGTAAGAGTCAGCATGATTTTTTTTTTTTTCCTCACAGGTTTTTGCCTTTGGGGTATTGGGACCCATCTCTGGCTTCATTATATAACTCCATAAGCTTCTACCACAGACTGTAGTAGATTTGTTGTCCCCAAACTCAATTAAGGAGACACTTTCCCTTAGACACATATGTTTGTTTTTGCTCAAGAGTTTGCCTTATATTAAGTATTTCTTATATTAAATTCTGATATATTGAAAATGTTGAACATAGGCAATAGCTGTCTTTCTGGGGGGATGTATAACACCAGGCAATGTGATGCCTTTGACTAAGGGCAAACCTAGGGAAGGAAGTAGGGTCATAAGAAAGGATTTTCCAAGTAGCTGGTCTTGGGTGCATCAGGCCTGAACATGAGGTCTAAGCGAACCACTGTGTTTTGATTATAATGATTTCCATACTCACACACACCTTATCTTTGATTTTCCTTCAAGTGTACAAAACTCTTTGTGTGAGAGATTCAATAATGAAGTAAGGCTCAGAAATGAGGTGAGAACATCCTTTTCATTCATAACACGAAAATAAGACAGCTGAGAATTCAAAAATTTGGTTTTAAGACCTCATCAGAATGTCCTCACTAACTTAAGTGCATCAAAGAAATATGACTGACACTTTGAAGTGTCACACATACACACAAAGATATTTCACCAGAGAGACAGGCCTCAAGAGCAAACTCAGAAGTGGACAAAAAAAAAAAAAAAATAAGATGCAGTAGTGGAACATAGGCCTTCAACTGAAGTGGGTTTCTTTACTTGATTTGAATGACTTATGTTGAACTTCCTGGATTTTTTGAGAGGATTCTTCCATCATTTAATTACCAGAGGGAAAAATTTTAACAGGATTTTGAAAGTAGTTTAACACTATTTCGCTTTGAAATGAATAAAATATTTATGGAATGAGTGAATGAATCTTCATAGGTTATAAGACAGTGTCTAGATTTATTTGAATTTTCTAATTTCCAAATAGCATTCTAACTATGAAAACTTTATTGGACTCAACATCTACTCAAATGAAATACCTACAGGCATTGATATTTGATGAATTGGCATAAATTTCTAAAAAGTAATAAATTAATGATTCTGTGATTCTAAGGCTAGAATATAGTCTAATGCAAAAAGTATTCATTTTGAAGACAGGCAGATCTAGGTTAGTTCTGAATGTGTTGTTTCATAGCTTTTTAACATCTGGTAAGTCCTTTATCATCCTTAAGCTACAATTTCCTCATCTATGAAATGTGCAATGTGATAACCCCTTTTTAATTATACATAATACCTGGCATAGGTATTATGCTAAGTGTTCAATAAATGCTAATAGTTGTCCTTCCTTTATGAAACATTTGGTTGAAAGTCCAGTGGCATTGTACCATTAGCATGCACAAAAGGTGGTTATTCAGGAAGTACTCAAATTGAGTAAGTATAGATAGCATCAAAGCAAAAGTTGCACTGGACAAAGTTAAACAGGCAAGGAAGATTTTATTCAAATATATTGTGGTAGGAAAAAAAAACGAAGGAAGTCTGAATTCAAATCCACTGAAAAAATGAGTGCGATGATTTTATGCACTGAGGTAAAAACACGGGTCACATGTGTTGCTACTTTAATTTACCCAAGGGATAAGTAAACTTTCAAGTGTCTTTGTGATAAGAAGCACACAGTTGTTTCATAACTTGGAACAAACATCCACCAGAATTAAGCTTCTAGTCTCCCACAGAGAATGGAAGATAGGGACGCTGTCTCCCTTGATGTTTACATGTCAGAGGGATGGCTCCAAGGTGCTCAAGAATGGTAGTCCACATGTGTTTAACCTGATTGAAACATTTAAATAAATGTATAATATATGAAAACATCACATAGTATTCCATTAATATGTATAATTTTGTTTTTGTGTATCAATTCAAATTTATTTAAGTAAAATGATATTTGCTGAAGCTTCTTGGTAAATATTCTTTATCAGATTGAAGCATTACCTGCCTATGTCTAGTATGTTAATTTTCAGTGGGTTTTAAGTTTTATCAAATATTTTTCTGAATTATTAAAGACATCATATGATTTATTTTATCCTTCTTTATATTTTTATTTGTGCATTCTAATTTTACATAATGGGATTCATTGTGACCTATTTGTACATGCACATGACATAATTTGTGTAATTTTACTCCCTAGTACTTTCTCTATCCCTTCCATCATTCTTCCCTGGGTTTCCCTTTCTGTGCATGACTGGTCTCCCTTTTACTCACTTATTTTTTAACTGACACATTATAGTTATACATTAAAGTAGGATTTGTTGTGATGTATTTGTACATGTGCATGTCATAATTTGGTCGATCTCATTCCCCATGACCTCTTCTATCCTTCCTCAGCTCCCTCAATCTCGAACTCCTATCTGTACTCTACTGTTATCCATTCTATTTTTGTCCTTCTTTTTTAAATGTTAGATTTCCTCAAGCCAAGACGGAGAAAAATACTTAGAAAAAATTCCTAAGGAAAACCAATAGCAGAAAGGGTAAATTTGACTACAATACCAAACAAAGTATTATGGTGGATAATTTTATATCAGTAGCAGAGAAGGTCTAGAAACAATACAGGTAACAGTTATTTCCTTTTAGCATAGCAGAGTGCATCATCTATACCTCTGAATGTCTCAGACACTGGTTAAGTATTGCAGGGTGGGGGTGTGAATTTCCCTGGTGGAACTTCAGCTTTTCAGTTTGTATACACATTATCAACAGCTTGAGGGTATCAGTCTGACAAAGTAACACAGGTATTGACTTTTTTGAATAAGCATCAGGTAGCTAGAAAAATGGAAAAAGCAATCTGAGCGTATATGAATGGAGCATTGACATCTGCTAAAGTGGTAAATTAATAGACTTCAACCAATCATAAGTATCTGGCATAAACCCTACTTGATCTTACAGTAACCTTTTTATATATTGCTAAGTTTGATATGATATTTTATTAAAGATTTTTGCTTATATAAGGTTGTCTTGGTCTATAAATTTCTTTTCTATAAATTTCCTTTGACTTTATAGGAAGGGTTAAATTATGTTTCATTTTTGCCTCATTTTGAGATTTGGGTTTAAGATTGTTTTTTTCTTCCTTAAGATTTTGAACAATTTACCAATGAAGCAATTCTGGCTTAGAGCTTTCTTTTGAAGATTTCTTATTACTACATTCTGGATTCTAACAATAGCTAACTGCTTAGTTTTTCATTTTCTTTTATTGATTTTGATATGTGTAATTCTGAGGTATTTGTTTCATTGGAATCATCAAATGTATTGTCATTGACAACTCATGGACATTCATATTGCCATCTTCTTTCCTGCATTTGTAGAAATATTTATTATTTATTCTAACAACTTTACTAAAAATTCCCAGAAAATTAAAATAAACTACATTTCTGACCTTGGGTATTCACTCAGACACATTTCACAAACAATTGCACATATGTACTCTTTTGAATTCAGCATTTTTTCTTTTAACATCACCATTATTCATCTTCCAACGTTATCCATTTCCTTACAATTTTAATAGCTATGCTATTTACCTTCCTGTTTCTATGTAAACCATTTATATTTTTCCATTGTTTTGTTACTATGAATAACATAGTAAAATATCTTTGCACTAATTAGATGTGAAAATGACATAGGGACTATTAAGATTACACAATAAAATGGCATTATCATCATTTTTCTTTTGGATTATTGTCTTGGAATAATTTTCCCAAAGTGTGGTTTACAACATCATCAGTGGACTTGAACAGTTCTCCAGCTCTTGTTACCTAAGGCAGTATGCTTCCTTAACATATTGAGCTACTTTGCAATGCTAGTATCAATGTTAAAAACAAAAACAGAAAATTTAACCAGTATTTTCCAATTGGAGGGAAATATGTCTAACTATGTTAAAAGTGAACTAAAAACGAGTAGTAACCATAAATGGACTATTAAAGCTTCAAGAGAAGGAACTATTAATCCAAGATCATTGTCTTTAATATGCTGCCACTTTATTTGACACAGAATGTTTTTTTGGTTTTGAATTTTATTTTTTTGGTCATAGTTTTTTAGGTGCTTGTAAGTGATGGAGTCAGGGATACCTGATATGTGATAAAGAGTTGTGTGTATGGGTTAAGGTGCTGACCTATAGTCAGGTTTTGAGTCATTTTGAGAGGAATTTTAATTTCTTCTCCAGTCTCCCAACATTATTGTCTTTTGCGTTTTGCTAATGTCTCTGCTTACTTCTAGCTCCTGGTATTCAATGCTCACAAATATTCAGGTCTTCCCTCTTGCTAATGGCTCTGTGCTGACTGATGATGACATAAAGGGTCATTCTTCTCAAGGAAAGTGAGTTGATTAGAGATTAAAAGGTAAAGGAATTAAATGATGCTCTGAAATGTGCCATTTGGGGCACAATCTAGTTGGGAGTTGCAGAGGGAGAATAAGAACAGCAGGAAGACATTGTAATTTTCCTTTAAAAACAAACAAAACTTTCCAGTTGGCTGTAGAAAGAGAATTGCCTGGAGAAGGCAGCAACTGGATTTTATGGTTCCAAATTTTATCTTGAGATTCACCTTTTATATGATCGTCTCCTGGTGATTACACATGTTTTAACCACAGAGAACTGAAGAGGAAAGCATTATCTTTTTGATGTCTGGAGAATCTATAATGCTTTCCAGTCTTTCACTCCTGACATTTGTAACTAGTTGCCCTTTCTCTCATTTCTCTGAATCAGCTTTACCAGAGGTTCATTGATTTTCTTAATCTTTTTTTTTTTTTTTTTTTGTATTGGGGATTGACCCCAGGGTGTTTAACCACTGCCACATCCTCAGCCATTTTTTTAAAAAAATATTTTATTTAGAGACAGTGTCTCACCAAGTTGCTTAGGGGCTCACTAAGTTGCCAAGACTGGCTTTGAACTCTTGATCCTCCTGCCTCTGCCTCCCAAGCTACTGGGATTACAGGCATGTGTCACTGTGCCTGGCTGATTTTATTAATCCTTAAAAACATATGCAGATCTTGGTTTTCTTGACTTTTTTATTCTGATTCCTCTTTTTTCTTTCTTTTTTAAAAATGTTTTTTGCCATTATTTCTTATTTTGTTTATTCTGACATTTATATATGATTTATTTGCATTTTTCTTAACTTTTCATTTGGTAGACAATTAAATTGTGTATTTCCACTCTTCTTTTCTAATACAGGCATTTCAGTGCTACAAGTTTTCTTTTAAGCACAGCTTTAACTATGTTCAGTTTATTTTAGTATGTGAAGTGTCAAATAATTATTGTGATTCATTTAAAAATATTCTCTAGTTTCTGTTTTGATTTCTTTTTGACCTATGTATTATTTGGAAGTATGCTGCTTAATTTTCAAGTTCTTGTAGTTTTTTCCTAGGCCTATGTTTGTTACAGATTTCTATTTAAACCACTGTGATCAGAAAACGTATTTGAAATAATTTAATCTTTTGAAATGTGTTGAGGCTTCCTTTATGGCTCAGCACAAAGTGTCTGGTTTTAAGCATTCCATATACTCTGGAAATGAGAATATAACTTCTCTCATTATATATAGCATTCTTTTTATATTAATTAACTCAAATTTGTAATTGTGTAGTTAGATCTTCCATATCTTTAATTAGTTGATTTCCATTCCTACTTTTTCTGTCACTAATTGAGAGAAGTGTATTGAAGTTTCCAATTCTGATGTGGGTTTGTCTGTTTATTGTGATATCTTCCTGATGATTGACCTTTTGTCATTAGGGAATGTTCCTTTTTTATCTCCCATAATGCTTCTTGTCTTGACATTTACTTTGTTTGATGTTAGTAGAGCAAGACCAGGTTTCTTTTCATTAGGACTTGCAAAACCTCTTTTCACATTTTTTTCTCATAATCCTTTTGTTTTTCTTATATTTAAAAGTATATCTCTTTTAAGCACTGTCTAGTAAGGATTTTTAAATGTTTTATTCCATTGTTATATTTCCTGCCTTTTCCTTGGAATAAAACGTTCAATAACTTCACACTTAATTATTGACTTATTTGAGTAAATACAGAAATTGCCTGCGCTTGATCTGTTTTTTTAATCTTCCTTTCCTCCTTTCTTCTTTATTTCTTTTTACAGTAATTGTGTATTTTAAAATTCCCTTTTTATTTCATTAATTTGTTACATATTCTGTCACTAGTCTTTCATGGTGACTCTAGAAATTTTAACATTATCTCTGTTTCAGAAATAATATACTTTTACAACTTTCCCCAAAGTGCTAGAGCTTTAGAACTTTTTTAAAAAGCATTCTGTGTTTCTTTTTTTTAATATTTATTTTTTAATTGTAGGTGGACATATATCTTTATTTTATTTAAGTGAACATATCTTTATTTTATTTACGTGGTGCTGAGGATCGAGCCCAGTGCCTCTTGCATGCTAGGCAAGTACTCTACCATTGAGCCACAACACCAGCCCCCAACTTTAGAACTTTTAAGCACCATTATTAAAACATTGTTGATATCTCTTTTCCTCATTGTGGACTTTCTTCCTAGGGTATCCTGAGGCTTGCATAGATTGCCATAGGCCCTCAGAGGAAAGAAACAACTGGAAATCATCAGCTTATTTTGAAAGCGTTATACCCTTTTTGGAATTTTAGTTCATCCATTAATTCTTGCTTATAGACATGCCTGTCACCTTTTAAAACATGAGTTGTGTAATTTATCCACCTCTCCTTATTGTAGTAGTGAGAGAGCTGACCTCAATGTGTGATCTACTACATCTTATTGGGAATTGAAGGTCCATCCTTTGTGAAGGTTTTTTTTTTTTTTTTTTTTTGTGGTGCTGGGGATTGAACCCAGGGCCTTGTGTATGTGAGACAAGCACTCTACCATATAAGCTATATCCCCAACCCTCCTTTGTGCAGTTTTAAGACCAGAAGATATGTAAGCCAATATCTCATATCAATTTCTCCAATTTTACTCTATTATTATTTATAAAGTTTATAAACTGGGATTCATTTACCAATGTCTTTAAGGTATATATTGTAAAGAACCATAGTTGTTTTAAAATTCCTACACTCCCTGTATAATTGCTTTTAAAGCAACTCACTTTTGCTGTTAATGAACAATTTAATCCAGTATGTATAAAAATTTACAATGTATATGATTTGAATATTAGAAAATTATATTTGAGTAACGAATTCAAGATGGCTAAAGCACAGTAGAACTACTTGTCCCCAAAATTATTGACCAGACTCTAGCAACAGTAATATGAGTTATAGGCTACCAAATGATAGAACTGGGAAACTAGTTCATTTTCTTTTTATTTCATTTCAGAGATTTACGTAAGGATGAATCATGATCAGATTTCTTTTTTAGAGACATCATTTTGAATTACTGTGGTAATTGTGTTTTAGACAGATGAAACATCCCTGTATATATGGTTGTATGGGGAAGAATTTGGAATCCACAGGAAAACAAAGCTTTCAACGCTATAAACAGTGACATGTTCATAATAAAATATGGGGACATTTAATTTATTTTTCCTGGACACAACAATTACTTCAGATCTTTAGCCTGTTAAGAAGAGATTCATATTGCATGTATGTGTATGTGTGCATGTGTGTGTTACTAAGGATTGAACCCAGAGCCGACTGCATGCTAGGCAAGCACTTTACCACTAAGCTATATCCTAAGCCCTCATGTTGCTTTTCTTTTCTCTTATTGTAAGAGTCTATTTAAAAGTAATACTGGAGAAAATAATGGTAACTGTATGAAAAAATTAAAGGAAAAAAAGAACTCATCATTGCTCAGTATGATTCTTTTCCTATATCTTAATCTGAGATCCTGCTAGAGACATCAACTGTGCTAAGGAATTACATTTTGGGTCCCAAGCATTTCTCAAATGAGCATATATTTTTAATTTCCTTCAGATCTTAGGACCTGAGGATTAAATGAGAAAAATCTGTGTTTGTTTGCAGGGGGTTATGAGGAGATTTTATAAAGGTTGACTTCTCCCCTTGTGTGAAAATTTGGGAAACTGCCCTAAGCAAGACATCTTTGCTTGTAAGTGGATCTAGAAGTTCTTCGAGGTGCTGCATCTGTTACAGAAAAAAGTACTTCATAATGTTCTTCTGAAATAGGTTCCTGAGATGTACCAACTGAGAAGCGCTGACAGCTACAGTAGGAGGGCTTCCTTACACCCTGCACTCTTGCCAAAACTCAGGCTGACAAACACTACTTTCAGAATCTACTTTTCTCACATTTAATTTTTAGACAATGATTTTTGACTCGGGAGATATCAAATACATGGAGCAGGAGTGAGAATCCACTACTCACAGCTTAGACATCCATCTCTCGTACTGTGATGCTCTAATGTAATAAAAATGGTGATGTGGTGGCTGATTTTTGCCCAGTGCTTATCACATGCCAAGCTATATACTGCACATTCCATCTCATTTAATCTTTTTCACTAACCCTATCTGAAGGGCTATAGTTAGGATTAGCTTCAATTATGAGGACTAGTAAACACAAGGCAATCATGGTTTACATAAGTAGAGTTTTTCTCTGAAAAGTCTCATGGTACAAGGTTGGGGCCATCAATAGTCTTCTTTCTTGTTATTTCTGATTCCTGTCCTTCCAGGTATAGTGTAGGATTATACTTCTCCATAACCCAGTGATAGACATGGTTACATGACCTATCTTAATCAGTTACATGAGAATAGAAGGATGTGTCATTTCTGGGAAGAAGCTTTTATGAGCTCGTGTAAGGCTCTAGCAGCTTTGACCCTGATAAGGGCTTCCTTATACCCTGTAGGGCATCTGTTTCATGTCAGCATGAGCAGAGACTCTTGACTTCCCAAGATAGAAGTGACTACTGGGCTTATCTTCTCCGGTTCAGATATTAGGAGCTGGAATTATGATCCATAGTGTCAGGGACCCAAGTTTCATGTATTTATTTCATTGCTTTAGTGGGGATGACTTATTTCCAAACACACCTCATGATTCAAGGGGATTCTGTTGAGTTATAAGATCTGAATTTCAGTCAATGGAAGCAGGGAAGGGATTGAGAAGGATATTCTCTGTGTTCTTTAAATATGTTTCTTCAAAATTACATGTATCACTTTTATTTGGTCTCTTTGGTTATAACTTACTAACATAACACACCATGAAGGAAAGGGTCTGAGATTTCCTTTTTCTCAAAAAATAATCATACATTTAGCTACTATGTCTTTCTTTCAGAAAAGAAGAATCAATATAGAGAGACAACTAGACATCTCTACAAAGATAGTTCTACAATTTTTACCATTTTATAGATGAGAAAGCAGAGGCCAGGACCTGTTCACTAGTCAAGATTCTAAGTTAATAACTGATGGTGTTTGATTTACAATATAAGCAATGTGACACCAAAGATGGTGGTTTAACTACAATATTATAACGCTTCCATTGTTCACCTGTACAGAATAACTTCTTTAATAGTACAAAAATTTCCATGGAATCGTATTGAATTGACTTTTCTATTTTCTTCCCTTTACCCCTCAAGCTTGGAGATGAGATGTATGTCTATATTACCAATTCTGATATTAACTGGGCTAGTTTTTGAAATTTACAGGTTAGGAATAGAAGTAGTTCTGTTAGATCAATCTATCCTCTATCGTCCTCCCTAGTTCCTTCCATTTTGAAAAGCTAGTTCTGGTGCCAGCCTGTTAGTAATTGATAGGCTTAATGGTTATGGAAGCAAATGAAATAAAAATAAAAATACAACTAGAAGTCTTTGAAACCATATTTTAAATCACCATTTAAAATGTAAACTCTATTTCAGAAATAAATATATTTTAAGTAAAAATTGAATTGAGTAACGAGACTGTTTAATATCATTTAAAACAGTTTTAATAGAGCATGGCTAATATTCATAATTCTTTACAACAATCTCTCAACATTACTTATAATAGTTTAATTTCTTCCATATTTATAAGCTATATTTATTAGCATTTTACAGATGTAGTAACTATTTTTTCACTGTTGAGCAAAATGATCAGGAGGAAAACTTTAGTGGAAGATTTTATTAGTCATATTAAAATGTACTATGTATAGCCATTTAATTTATCCTGGCTATAATCCTTTCCTTGGATTGAGAATTTTGTTGTTGAATTTAAACCTTGAAGACATTTTATTATTTAAATATAAAATTTCAAAAGTCAGTGAAACCATATAAACACAGCTCATTTCTTACTGGAGATACTGGTTCTATTATGTTGTTACACATAAAAATGCCTGTAGTAAACTACCAGGACAGAAAATATATACATAGAGAAGAAATTCTAATACTTAGCTTCAGAAAAATGTCTGGTACTGTCTTAGAAATTATTTTTACTAATATTTTTATTCTAAGAAAAATTTTGGTGCTTTTATAGCTTGTCCTCACTGACCCTCTCTCAACTGGCAGAACATGAAGCTGTTAATTAAATAGTCAGGGACTGTACAGTGTAAGTTGATTTATGACATTAGAAGGTACATGAACTTCTCAGCTTAGCCAGTTACAAAGTAGTTTCCTTTAATCTTCATTTACAGGAATTTTGCTACAGCTTGGGCTAATATTTATGGCACTCTGCCTGATGTAGCAACTATGATAGGGCCTTTGGTGGTGGGAATTCTGAGTTGGCAGTCTATTATTCCAGAGCAGATGTCAAAGGGAAGGCATTTAGGAAATGGTAATGAGCTAAAGAACTGTCATACAATGATTTTTTTTTTCTGTGAGCATAGTTCAGTGTTCACTAATACTGGGAAGTATAAATTGTACCAAGAAAAAGGAGTATGTGACTCATTTTAATGTTTGTTGAATAATTTTAATGAATTCCCCAAAGTTATGTTAATGAGACATTGTATATAAAGCAAACTTTTTATCATTGAATTCAACCTAATTTATTAAGTTGCATCATAATCAGGTATAATTTGTTAAAGAACAAAAAAGGCCTTAAAATAATTATATAAAATTTTAAAAAGTTGAACCAATTCTTCATTTGCTAAGTTGTAGCAATCATGCCTGTATAATATTTAATAGTAGAAAAACTAGAGGAACTAAGGATCTGTTTTTTTCCTATTGTCCATAGTATCTTACTTTATTTAATCATCACAAAACAGGTTTACAGGAAATAATATTCTTTCCTATGTATAAACTGCTTCTCAGAAAGATTATGTGGCAATATTAGAATTTAATTCTGGGCACTTCAAATTTTTAAATTCATAGAAGGACCATAACCCCCCAAACATTATAATCGTGGTGCCCAAGCACATGCAAACAGTATGCTAAGAAGGGAAATCATGAGAGTGTTTATATATCTTGCTTATCCTCTTCTGTATCTCTCTTCTTTCTTTGAATGCTTCATTCTTTTCTTTTAATAAGACTATTATCTCTCAAGTCTCAGATTCAGAGGAGCTAAATAAGAGTTACAGAATCTGGAAAATTATTTTTTATTTATATGAAGTTCAAATTTGATTATATGTTCAATTTCATAATTATCTGCCTATTAAAAGAATATCATAGATGATAAGTTGTATTAATCTGAATGTATGCATGATGAAGGACAGAACTGCATATTTTGTAACTAGCATATTCTCAATTTATTATTTTAAAAATTTCCATCAGGATATTTACATGCTTTTGCATCTCCTTTCTTAAGTAAACAACTCTTCTTTAATATCCAGTCTTTCTCCAGCCAGCAATAAATAAAACTTCTTAGAAGAGCTACTATAATCATTGTATCATTTTAGTCACCTCATTTGCTCTCCTCAGCCCATTCCCACTCTGGTTTCTGTCTCATTACACCACTGAGACTGTTCTCATTGAGGTCAATAGCACACTAGGCTGATAAATCCAGGGTCATTTATTTATCTGACCCCTCCCACACTTTTCAGCATTTGATTAAATTAACCAGTTCCTTTTCCATATCATTTCTTCTTGTTTTGCCTTCTTTGATCCAGCTCATTTTCCCAGGCTCTAACCTTTATTATATGGTCTCTTCTTTTTTCCATACATATAATTTCTCAATTCTTGACTTAATTTTTAATTAGATTAATGCATTTATTTCTGTGTTTTCCACCATCCTTCCATGTATTATCCTTCAATTTATGATCTTTCTCTGAACACCTAATTCACGTTCAACTCTCTACAAAACATTTTTACATGAGCACCTTGTTGATTTCCGAGAACAACCATAGCTAGATCAAGTTTTTATTTTTATTTTTATTTATGTTCTTAGCTGTAGTTGGACACAATACCTTTATTTTGTTTATTTGTAAGTGGTGCTGAGTATCAAACCCAGAGTCTCGCATGTGTGAGGCAAGAGCTCTATGGCTGAGCCCCAGCCCCAGCCCTAGATCAAGTTTTTGATGCCAACCCTAATCTGCTACCTCTATTGTTTTTGATACCAAAGGAATGGACCCTTAAGTTATCTGTTAGCTCAGCTTTTTATTGCTGTGACCAAATTACATGACATAATCACTTAAAGGAAGAAAAGTTTATTTTCGCTCATAGTTTCAGAAGTTTCAGTCCACAGTCAGCTGGTTCCATTGCTTAGGGCCTGAGGTGAGGCAGAACATCTGGCAGAAGGGTGTGGCAAGGAAATCTATCTACTCAGTTCACAGAATCCAGGCAACAGGGCAGTGAGGGCCAGATAGAAAATGAACCTTTCCAGGACACACCCCCAGTGACCCATTTCCTCCAACTAGGTCCCACCTCCCTGTTTTTATTCAGTCCTCAATGAATTAATTCACTGATGCGGTCAGTGTCCTCATGATCCAATCACTTCCCCAAAGCCCCACTTCTGATTAGGAGACATTGGGGACATTACAGATTCAAACCATAATAACTGTGACTTTGTTTCCTATACATATGTTAGAAAATTTTATGGAATCTCTATTTACAAGGTGTGTTTCAACATACCTGAGTGTGGACACATAGACTTTACCTTTGATCTTACATTAAGCATTATCCATGTTCCATCTAGGGACCCCTGTTAGCATATTCTGTCAATCCCATTGTTCTTATTTTCTCCAGGATATCAAGCATCCTGTTTGCAGTATCATTTTCGCTCTATATTCTGGGTTATTCCAATACACAAATCTTTTCTAAAATCATCTCTCCTGAAAGCAAAACAAGATCTTTCCTTATGTAATTAACATTACTAGCCAATCTGCGTGCTCCCTTTCATAGCAAAATATTTTGAAAAAGCAATCTGAAGAGAATACCAGAGAGACAATTTAATTTCTCTCATTCAACTCCCTTGATTTAGACATTTGTCCCCTATTCTTCTGCTGCCAAATCTCATGGTAAGTTTATTGTCATGACTATTTGTTCAGAGCAGTAACATTTAATACCCTTAATGGTTCCTTTTACTTTAATGTTGTTTCCACTCGGTTTCTCAAAATAACACCTTCTACAATGTTTCCATCTGCAATCCCTTGCTGCTTATTCCTAATCATTTTTCCCAGTTTCTTCTCATCAGCCTGGACTCTAAGTGTTGTAAGCTTTCAGGGTTCACTCCTTAGGTCTGTTTCTATCTTCATTAACACCCTAGGTGATCTCATCCAGTCATATAGCTTTAAATATTGTCTGCATGCTAATGATTGCTGTCTTAGTTTGAATTTTTTCAGAAACAGACCTTGAGATAAGAATTCAAACACAAGTAGTTTGGAAGATGATTCCAGGGAACTTTACTGGGGTTTGAAAAGTGAGTAAAGAAAGGAAAGGCCTCAGTGAAGGCCATGATGTTTGAGCAAAAAACCACTGTAGTGAAGTGGAGTTTACATTCCATGGGGGATTCTGGGAGTCAGTGTATGGTAAATACTTCAGATTTATGCCATTCTTAGGGGACTTAAATTGCCTGTCACTTTCAGCCTACTTTACTTGCAAGCAATCTAGTGACTACAGAAAGACCTTAGGCCGAGTACCAGGTACTGAATGTTGGAAATTGGACAAATGAAAGTGAGCATGATAGATGCCAAGGTGATGTGAACAGGTATCAGCAATGTCGACCACACCTGCTTCATTTTCAGCTTAGTCCCCTCCCATGGATGCAACTGCCTGTCCAACATCTAAGATATTGTACAGGCACATCAATCTGCAGGTCCCAAAATTCTCTGCTGACTTTCATTCTTCCAAAATTGTTTCCTAGAATATCCCTATTTTTATAATTTCAAATTCCATTTCCAAGTGCTTAGACAAAATCCATGTAATTATTGTTAATATTCTCTCTCTCTCTCTCTCTCTCTCGCTCGCTCGCTCTCGCTCTCGCTCTCTCCTTCTTTTCCTTTTTTATTTTTGGTCTGTCATCTCATCAAGACTGTTTCCCAACACTTCACTGCCATCATCGTTTCTCATGTTGCAATTGCCTCCTTATTAGTCATCTCCTGGTTATATCCTTGTTCTTTCCCTTTTTAGAATCTAAGGCCAACCTAAGTGATACTTGACACTTATCATCTCATTCAAATTAAGAATCAATGCCCTAATTATGATTTACAAAGTCCTAAAAAATTTCCAGTCATCAATTTGACCTTATATTTGATCACTCTCCTCTTTGTTTACTCTACTGCCGTCATCACTTGTCTGGTGTCTTAAGCTTGTTCTTTGTGTGTTTTAATTGTTCATTATACTTGCATTGCTTTTATACCAAACAGTTTGTACATTACTTTTGGTCTGTGCATCACTTTAATACCAGATGGTTGGTCACACATAACCTTCACATCTCTATGTCAGCTTCATACTTTCAGAGAGTCTTCCCTATGTAAAGTTGCACCCTATGCTTCATTGTTCTTTCTCCTCTTAACCTGATCTCCCTTTATAATTTTTATTTTGACTTAATATTATGTACATAATATAGATACATAATTTATATGTATCTATATCTATATGGAAATAGTTTTTTTTCTGTTTTTTGTTTTGTTTTATTTATTCATTTATTTTTCTTTCACTACCTAACCCCAGATTGAGAAATGTTCCTGGACCTGAGCTTTTTCTGAAAGACAGAAAAATAAAAAAAATGTTAGCGCAAAAGCAAGTGTTTTCTAATACTAGAAACAATTTGTTTGTCCTTCAGTTTATCAAGATAGCTTATGTTTGCTTCCAATTAGAGTGCACAAATATGAAGAAGGCATATAAGTAATCCCTCATAGAAAGTTATATCTTCTAGGGTATATCTCTGTAGTTTAAGATGCTGGGGTGAAGAAAATTAATCAACATGACAGATTGTAAAACTTGTTTGACTTTTGATTTTAATCTTATAATTTATAAATAAGCAAAAATATTCTTTTGAAAGGAAACTAGAATATATTAAATTTTTAATTATAATATTATTTCATGCAGGAAAAATTTATAAGTTACTACAAGAATTATTCAATATTTAGTATATGCATGGACACACTAATCAATTTATTAGAAGAGAGCATGTTGTTAAGTCTCTTTTCACAAAATATAGCAGGTGTTTAATAATGTAGTTTCAAAAAGTGCTCAGAACCAATAAACTGGGAAGTCAGAAAGAAGGATGTAATAAAAATGTAAAGATCAGGATCATGATAATGGATCCTATTTCATTACATTCCTCTTGAAGTTTTAGCATAGTGATTCTTGGCAGAAGAATGAATTCTAGAAAAGTTTTCCTGATATTTAAAAGAAGTCATATTCATACTCTTTTATAGGAAAAATTAGGGATTATTAATTAATGGCATTTTATTGGGTGCTGCCATCTATTGAAGGTTGCAAAAAGCAGTAACAAACGTATTGTATGTTAAACTCTATATGGTTAGGAGTTGAGCATTTTTAAGAAGAGGTGATTGATTCCACTGCTTTGTTGATAAAAGGCTTCCCACTAGATGTGACCCTTGTACAGAGTATTGTGGGACAAATAGTCAACAACTCTATGAAGAAGAGGTAGGGTCAGAGTTTCAGAAAGATATAAAAGACTGTTACAAAGTTGCCAATGCACAAACCTGCTAGGTTCATTCAGGAAACTGCACATGTTTTAGTTAAACTAGAGCCAAAAATAAATTTGAGGAAGTAGCAAGAAAAGCACTGAAGGGCATTTATATCTAGCTAGATATTTGAATTTTATACCAAAATATATGAAGACTCAGGACACTAATATATTTGCATGTTACAAATATCTTTGTAGGAATAGTTTGAAGGTTATATTGGAAGAGAGATCATACCAAAGGAAAGTTAGGAGAAAATTTTATAATTCAGGGTGACACTAAAAAATATTGGAGCTAATGTATTTTTAATTAAATGTTAAGATGGGCCATTAATACATGTTTCAGAAAGAGGGAATGTTCAGGACTTACTTTGATTGGATTTGTGGAGTCAGAATAAGGAGGCATATAAGATATTTTCTGGCTTCTGAATTTGATGAATTTTGAATAGTAATACTATCTACTATGATAAGGGATTAAAGAAGTGGAAAGATTGGAAGGTAGGGAGGGAAAGGGTGAGAAGATTATAAGTTTACTTGTGGAAATGTTCAATGAAGTGTACTTTGGACAATAGCTAAACTGTGGAACCAACCTACACACCCTTCAGTAGATAAATGGATAAAGAAACTGTGCTATATATACACAATGTAATATTACTTAGTATTAAAAGAGAATAAAATTATGGCTTTTTCAGATAAATGGAGGGAGTTGAAGAATATCATCCTTACTGAAATAAACCAATCCCTCCAAAACAAAGGCCAAATGTTTTCTCTGATATATGGATGCTGATCCATAATGGAGTGGGGGCAAGGAAAGAATGGAGGAACTTTGGATTGGGCAGAGCAGAGTGAGGGGGAAAAAAGGGAGTATGGTGGTAGGAAAGAGGGTGGAATGAAATGAACATCATTACCCAAGGTAAGGTATGACTGCACATATGGTTCAACTCTACATGGTGTACAAGCAGGGAAATGAAAAGTTGTGCTCCATTTGTATACAATGAATCAAAAGCATTATGCTTTCATGTATAACTAACTAGAACAAATAAAAATGTACTTTGGAACATTGAAATGAAAATTCAGCAAGTGGTTTGTTATCTATTTCTAGATCTCATTGAAAATGAGGGTGCTGGGTAAATGTAAATATGTATATAATCAGAAAGTTACTGGGTGTTGTCAGGTTGGCCTTGGAGAAATTTATTCTGATGCATCAGAGCATGGGACATTAACATTTAATGATGACTAGAGTAAAATAGAATATCATGATACAAATAGAATATCAGCAGGACAGAAGGGGACGTCTACTAAATGTGCATATGTATAAACATCTTTAAAGCTTTTTGACTTTATATTAGTATTCTTCAGAGAAACAGAATCAATAGGATATTATCTATCTATATGTCAATCTATCATCTATCTATCAATTGTTTACAATGTTATGAGTCTAAGAAGTATCACATTCTTCCATCTGCAAGTTGGAGAAACAGGATCATGTTAATGGGTCCAAGTCTGAAGGGCTGAGGAAGTCAGGGAGGGATGGATTAGTGGTATAAAACTTGGTCTGAATTTGAAAGTCTGAGAACCAGGAGCACCAATATCCCATACAGAAGAAAGTATGGATGGTCTTGGCTCAAGCAGAAAGAGGATTCATTGTTGCTCTGCCTTTTCCTTCTATTCAGTTCCTCATTAGATTGGAGAGTGAGTGCACATACTGTGAAAACAGATTTTCTTTAGCCTGCCAGTCTACATGCTAACCTCTTCTGAAATACCCTCACAGATATATACAGAAACAATGTTTTGCCCGGTATCTGGGTCCCTGAGTATAGTCAAGCTAACACACAGAGTGAACTATCAAAAAATCGCTTTGCCTGATGCTGTTTAGAATGACAAAAAGATTTTGAGACTTTAATAACACAATGATAATGGGCAATGTAAGGCTATTTTCTTAGAATGTATTATTAACATTTATAGAAGCTTAATAATGTGATAACAGAAGTGAATTTTCCACCCAGGAAAGTATTCACATGATGATTTGTATCTATTAGAGTTCTTGAATTATTGGTTTGGAGAATGCAATTCTTTTCCATATTTTCCAGAAAGAGTCCATATTCTTATGAGATAGGTAGCAGCATATATTTGTGATCTTGTTTAAGGGCCATGTTAACCCTTTTTCTCTCTGTTATAATGTACTCAGGAAGGACTTGAGATATTTGGATGTTACTCAGAATATCATGTTGGGACCAGATTAAAAGAAACAACCACCATTTGACCCAGCCATTGCCCTTCTCGGTCTATTCCCTGAAGACCTTAAAAGAGCATACTACAGAGATACTGCCACATCGATGTTCATAGCAGCACAATTCACAATTGCTAGACTGTGAAACCAACCCAGATGCCCTTCGATAGATGAATGGATACAAAAAAATGTGGCATTTATACACCATGGAGTATTACGCAGCACTAAAAAATGACAAAATCATGGAATTTGCAGGGAAATGGATGGCATTAGAGCAGATTATGCTTAGTGAAGCTAGCCAATCCCTAAAAAACAAATACCAAAAGTCTTCTTTGATATAATGAGAGCAACTAAGAACAGAGCAGGGAGGAAGAGCAGGAAGAAAAGATTAACATTAATCAGAGACATGAGGTGGGAGGGAAAGGGAGAGAAAGGGGAAATTGCATGGAAATGGAGGGAGACCCTCAATGTTATACAAAATTACATATAAGAAGTTGTGAGGGGAAGGGGAAAATAAACAAGGAGGGAAATGAATTACAGTGGATGGGGTAGAGAGAGAAGATGGGAGGGGAGGGGAGGGGAGGGAGGATAGTAGAGGATAGGAAAGGCAGCAGAATACAACAGTTACTAATAGGGCATTATGTAAAAATGTGGATGTGTAACCGATGTGATTCTGCAATCTGTATTTGGGGTAAAAATGGGAGTTCATAATCCACTTGAATCTAATATATGTAATATGAGATGTCAAGAGCTTTGTAATATTTTGAACAACCAATAAAAAAAAAATAAAAAAACAAACAACAACAAAAAAACCAAAACACGCACACACACACACACACACACACACACAAAAAAAAAAACAAAATAAAAGAAGCAACAAGTATATTGGTGCATATTAAATTATATAGGGTAGTGAGTCTCACTGTGGCATAATCATAAATGCACATAAGAATTTTATCAATTTTACTGCAAAATAATTTCCCTTACTCTCACTACCCCTTTCCCCTGACATCTTCTTCTACCCTAAAGATTGTCCTTGATTCTACTTATGTTAGGTACTACATTTATTGATTTACATGTTGAGCCATTCTTGAATCCCTGAAATGAAAACAGCTTGATCATTGTGTGTGATCTTTGTAATGTATGAATTTGGTTTACAAGTATTTTGTTAAGAATTTGGTTTTCAAGTGTTTTATTAAGAATTTTTGCATCTCTGTTCATCAAAATATTGGTCTGTGACTTTCTTTATTTGGCATGTCCTTATCTGGTTTTAGAATTTGTAAAATGAATTTGTAAGTGGTAGAATGCATTTGGAAGTGTTCTTTCCCTTTATATTTTATGGAAGAATTTGAGGAGCATTGGTTTTAGTTCTTTTTTTTTTTAATTCAGTTGTGAATCTTCCTTATCCTGGGACCTCTTTTGTGAGACTTTTTATTATTGCTTAATACTCATTATTTTTTATTGGTTTGTTTAGGATTTCTGTATCCTCTTGGTTAAATTTTGGAAGGTCATTTTGTTTAGAAATTTATGCATTTCTTCTAGAAATTTCAAGTTATTAGAATATAAGTTTTCAAAATAATCCCTAATAATTCTATGAAATTTATTAGTATATGTTATAATATTCCCTTTTCCATCTTTAATTTTATTAATTTGGGTCTTTTGTCTGTTTCTTTGGTTATTTGGCTAAGGGTTTAGCAATCTTGACTATCTTTCCAAATAACAAACTCTTTGTTTCATTGATCCTTTTATTGTCTAATTTAAGCTCTGGGTTTTTTTTTTTTTCCTTCAACAAGTTTTGGAATTGGGTGTGTGTACTCTTGTTTTTGTAAGATCTTGAGATGCATCATTAGGCTATTTTAAATGTAGGCATTCATAGCTATAAACTTCCTTATTGAACTGCCTTAACTATATCCCTCAGACTCTGGTATATTAATTTTCTATTCTCATTCATTTCTAAGAATTTTAAAATATCCTCCATGAATTATTTGATTACTCACTCTTTGTGCCAAAGTATATTGTTCAATCTCCAAGTGTTTACGTAGTTTCTGTTTTTTCTCATGCTGTTGATTTCTAATAGCGTTTCATTATGATCTGATTAGATGAAAAGATTATTTCAAACTTGTTTGTATTTGCTAGGACTTGCTTTTCGGCCTAATAATCTATTTTGGAGAAAGTTCCATGAGTACCTTAAAAAGAAGTATATTCAGGTGTTGTTGGATAAAATATTCTTTAGATTTCAATTAAGTCCATTGGATTTAAGGTATTATTTAATTATGTAATATTTTGTTGATTTTTTTGTATGGATGACCTATATTTGTATACTAAAATCACCCAGTATTATTGTATTGAAGACTCTTTGTCACTTTTTGGCAGTAGTGTTTGTTGTAGGAAGTTAGGTGTACCAATGTTCGAGTTGCAAATATTTATAGTCATTACATCTTCTTGTTAGATTGTTCTCTTTACCTAAGTTTAGTAATATTCTTTGTCTCTTGTGACTAATTTTTGCTTGGAGTCTACTTTGTAAATTATGAGAATAGCTATTTCTGTTTGCTTTTATATTCCCTTTGCATGGGAAATCAGTTTCTATTCTTTCATTTGTAGTCTGTAAAAGTCTTTGCCAATGAAGTGCATTCCCTGCAGAGAATAGGCAGTTGGGTCTTGTTTTTAAATACAAAATGGCAGTGTCCGGTTTTTAATTGGATTATGAAGACTATTTGCATTCAGTGTTGTTACAGAGAGGTGTATATTACTTCCTGGCATTTAATTTTATTTTTAAAGGTTTGATTTGTTCCTGATTCACATTTGCTTATCTGCTAATGAGATTTATTCTTTCTCAAGCTCTCTTGGTTATTTTTTTTTCCCCTTTGTTTCTGTGTAGGATTCCTTTAGTATCCTCTGCTGGCTTACTGATAATGACTTTCATCAGTTCATGCTTTTCTTGGAAGGTTTTTATTTCTTATTTGATTTTGAAGATAGTGTTGCTGGATATAGTCATCTTGGTTGTCAGTTATTTTCTTTCAGGTCTGGAAATACAGCATTCAAAGTTCTCCTGGTCTTTAGAATTTCTTCTAAGTAATATTCTGTTATTCTAATGGGTTTGCCTTATATGTGAATTTTCTTGCAGGTTTAAAATCATTTTTTTGGTTTTAATTTATGTCCTTTTAATAATATGTCATTTGTAAAACAGTTCTTTTCTGGTCATGTCTACTTGGTGTTCTAAGTAACTCCAGTGTCTGCGTATCCTTATCATTCCCAAGAGTAGATAAATTTTTTGCTATTACTGAATAAATGTTCTATTCCATTAGCCTGTATCTTCACTTCTTTCTCATGACCTATATGTCTTAAATTGGGTCTTTTAATGTACCAAATATCTTAATATTCTTTCATAACTTCTTATTTCTTTTGTCTTTATTGTCTAAATTTTCAAGCTATCTGTCTTGTCCTTGTGTCCTGATATTCTTTCTTCTTCTTGATCTAGCCTATTGGTAAGATTCTCTACTGAATTTTTTATTGACTTAATTAAGTTTCATTTCCAAGAATTCTGTTTGGTTTTTCAGAATCTCTACTTCTTCATTGAAATGCTCTTTCACATCCTGTGTTTTCTTCTTCAGGCCATTCTTTACTTCTTCTAATTCGTTAATCATGCTAACACTTAGTTATTGTAATTCATTGTCGAACATATCACCCACTTTTATTTCTATGTGTTGAGGGCCACAGACAAGTCAAGATGGCGCCTGGCACTTTGCTAGGAAGAGTGGTTTGAGAAGTAAGGACTGAGAGTCATTAAGATGATGGAGATTCCTTAATGACTGACTACTGTATCTAGATGATGTTAATTAAGTTAAGCTGTGTGTAATTATTAAGATGATGAGGATTCCTTAATGACTAATTGATGTATCTAGTTGATGTTAATTGAAACAAGCTGTGTACAATGAGTTAGGTATAAATACCTCTGCTGTCCTACAATAAAGCCGCTCCTGCTGTATCAGCCTTCACAAGTTGCTTGTCACCCCCTGGTTATTTTGTCCAGCCAGACTGCGGCATCTATGGATTTTATTTTTGGGGAGTTATGAATTTTGGGGGGGTTATTTTATTATCTTAATTTCTGATTTTCCCTATATTAATATTTGCACATTCGTAGGGATTGATAACACTTCCATTTTTATATGAGGGTCTTTATTGAGTTGCTTTCTCCTGACAATGTGTGCTAGGCTGGAGGTATATCTCAGCATTGAAGCACCCACTCAACATGTGCAAAGTACTCAGCACTGCTCTGAGGGCATCTATTAACCACCAGGAACAGCAACAGCTTAAAATCAAACCATATGCTAATGTTTAATCAAAACTTATTTAAAATGTTCTCTTACAGGCCCACTAACCAAAGAAAAGTAAAAGGAGCTATAATAATATAGACAAGGCTGAAAATTAAATAATAAACAATTTTTAAAAGTTAATTTTGAACTATATAGAACGTAAAAAGAAAAGTGAAAGATGAAAAATCCAGAGGAGAAAATGGAGTTGAAGGAAAGAGAATAAATGAGAAGAGTAAGAAAGAACAAATAGAAGGTGCAAGTATGAAAATAAAAATGTAGACTAAAGAATAGATCCAAACTAATGAATTTAGAAGGGGAGGAAGAGGAGAGAAGAAAGAAAAAGAAAAATGAGAACAAAAGAAAGACAAAATAGTAGGGGAGAGTATAGACAGAATATAATATAATATAGTATAAGTATAATGAATTAATAAATAAGTACATAAAATTGCATAAAAGTATGTAATAACAAATACTGGGAGGAATGAAATCAAGCCATGGGAAAGCAATACAAGTTTTTTTTTTTAAACTAACATTACAAAAAAAAAAAAAAACCTAAAAATTCCTTCTTGCAGAAGTATTTCAAGTGCAGAGAATCTTTCCTGTGACTTCCCGATTTGGAATCTGCCAGGAATTGAGGGCATGGCAAGTGTTCAAGCCTTGGCAGTATGTCCTCTGAATAACTCTGGGCCTGGAGGCAGTGACTGAATCAACCAGTTTCTGTGGGACACTGTATATTTTCCCACATCTAGATCAGCATCCTTCAAAAAACTGAACTCATGCTCCAGAGTGTATCCACACACTTCACCCCACCCAGCTCTCTCTCTGGTGCAATCCTGATAACCCCAGAAACTTCCATGTGGATCCAGGTGCCTCAAACTGCCAGTTTTAAAAGGAAGCATCCTCCACCTCCTCTGCTCCTTAGATCAGTGGGCTGGCAGTACACACCTCTCCTGTTGCCTAGAACACAATGGATCCTTGCCATAGTCTCTTTCCTGGACCCCGACTGAATCTCTAGCTGGATCCCTGCCAATCCAGTTAAAGAGAAAAACAGAAAAAAAAAAAAAAATATGCAGGAAAACTGCTGTACTAGGGGGTGGATCCTCTGAGTGCTTCTGGGGTTGGAAAGGCTGCCCAGCCCTCCAGCATCTGTGTTGGGGCGCGTGGCTGCAGGTTCCAAGCTTTCCACCAGCCTGAACCACAGCACTCTGGGCAACCGTACCTTCCTGAATTTGTGTGCAGCTAGACTCACTCCTTCACTGAACTAGAACCACCAGTTCTATATGAGAATGCCCTCTGCTTGGCAAACTGACAGAATAGGTCTCCCCTTGCCCAGAGTTTTCAGCAGGTCTGTGTCACAGACTCATTTTAAACCCAGATTAATTTAGAGTGGACACCCGCCAACCCAGTAGTAAAGAATGGCCATTGTTTGCTGCACCTTGGACTTTCAGTAAATGCTGGGGTTTGTGATCTTCTAGGTATTATGCCTAGAAAATGAGGACATAATAATAAATCATGTATTAAGTATTCCGACTAGTTTTTTTTTTTCTCCAAGAAATCTTCATTTTTAGCTCAATCATTCTTACCATGATATAAATTCTAAGAATGCGCTTTAAATACAGGAAAAAATAGACATTAAATATTTTTAACCCACAACTCACTACTAAAAAAATTTATGTATATTGTCAATTTTAAAAGGTGATTTTCTTGGTATTAAGAGAAATATAGATAAGTGTCTGCATTTGCTTCTCGCATAAGCGCTCTTCCATTTAGGAACATAGATGCAGAAGTATACCTTTAGCATGATTTACATTAAAGAAAACTCCACCTTTTTCTTTTAACATTCAAAATTTTAAGAAAGGCAATATTATTTTCAATTGTGGTCTATAAGATCAATTCTGGAATATTTGTTGACCTTAGATGCTGAATTTATATGCTTTGCCTTCCCTCCAATAAAATGTATTTGTGAAAATACTGGCATTAATGTCTCTAAATGTTCACATGTGGAAGTAATTGAAGACTCATGTTTCTTCCCATCCACAAATTTAATGAGCTTGGCTATCTTATTTTCTAAATCATTTTAGAATGTGGCCACATAGATGGTCATTTTCAAAGGATGTGGAAAAATCAGGCACTTACCTACATAATTCAATCCAAAATCCATCAAATAATGAGAATGAGTATTCTATAACCTGAATTACATGGATAATACATTTTGTTTTCCCTTTGTCAAGGGTAGTATCAGTAGGTGGAAATACACGAAGACCATGCCTGTTTTCAGAAAGTCCTGTTTATTCGTTAGAATTGGGCTCACGTTTTTTATGATCTATCCTTATAAGAGTGCATTTCGTGGCTAAAATAATTAAAATAACTAAGAGGACTAGGTTCTGTTTGATTTTGTGATTTAAATAAATAAACCAAATATTTGTCAGTCCAATTAATATGGTTATTCTACTGATCAAATTAGCTAGAGAGAAATTATCTACCACCCTTTGATCTTCATAAATATATCCCTAGTTAAGTGTATGTAGACTTTCAGTTATATGCTTATGTTACAGTCATAGAGATAGTCACTTTGGGCTGGAAATTTCAAACAAACTAATTTTTAGCAGCCAAGGAAAGCACATTTGTGTTTTTTGTGTGAGAATCCATATGATTCAATGGATTATTGTCTTTTATTGTTTACTCAAAATTGCTTTCAAAACTTGGTAATTTTGCATAATTGATACATCAGGTGTACATATTTGAAGGGAGTATCATATCAAGGTCAGTGATAAAAGCTGTGACTGATGCAATTGTTTCTGAATAAGCACTGAGAAAATTAAAATTAGAAGGTATATAGTTCTAATTATGGATAACAGGTGATAGCATAATGGTTGACTTATGGCACAGTAATGATTCTTTTTCTCGTCATTTGTTGTAAATACACAGAGTAAGATATGGAAATGCAGTATTGAAATATATAATGCCTTTGAAAATCCTCAGGAAATGAATTAAAAAATACTAGGTGAAGCACAAAACTCCTTACTGTAGCATATGGTTAAAAGACTAACCAAATGTATTTATTTTTGATAAATTTGTCTAGTACTGTCTCACACACTTGAGGCATTGGAGATTTGAACTATGTTTTATAGTTTACAAAGAAAGTGAATAGCAAAAAGGCGCGAACCTTATCCTTTTGGTCATTGTTACATCAGCAGCATCAAATAGCATGCCTAGCATATAGTAGATGTTCACTTAATTTGTTAAATGAGTGTGAGGGGTAGCTGAGGGGGTTTCTACATATATATCTTCCAATATTTTGGGAAGTCCTTTTTTAGCTTCTCTTCTAAGAGGGAGGAGTTGAAATGAGAAGAAACATCAAACAGAAATAAAAATATTTTAAATATTATCCTACTTTGGTGAGACAAGGATTGAAATTCCTTGGTATATCTTTGACTTGTAAAATGCAAAATTAGTAGTGAGTTATGCACTGGAAGTAGTTTTTGGCAATTTAATAACATATATACTATGGTCAAAGTCAAACTTGGAAAATTTGGAAGTTTAAGAGGATATGTCTGAAGTCCACTTCAGAATAGTGCCTACCTCCTTCTCTTTCATGCTAGATATGCAGTGCATGTTCCCCTGCAATAGGTCAAAGTATCTATCCTGTAATGCTAGCCAGATCTAGTCTGCTACCCCAAACATATCCTTTCCTCCCTAACTTGACAACTCAGGGAGATGATATTATTATTCAATAAACCTACAGCATTTCACAAAACATGGGAAGGAATTTAACTTTTGAGGTTATGATTTGGGGCTGCTATGTGATATGATAGAGAGAGCTTTATATATTCCAGAAATTTTAATTAGTTTTGTATTACTGAATAACAGGAGTTAGAAGTATAAAGGGGAAAAGATAAAATATTTTTAATAATCCTCATTAAGATACCTAATGTGACTTCTAAGTTTCCACCATGGGGTTGGGGGGGAACAAGGGATGAGATAAGAAATTTTACCAAAAATAAATTTGGAAACACTCATAATGATAATATAACAACAACAAAAAAATAAATTTTTCAGGGATGAGAAATGGGAGGGAAAGGGAGAGAGAAGGGAAATTGCATGGAAATGGAAGGAGACCCTCATCGTTATACAAAATTTCATATAAGAGGAAGTGAGGGGAAAGGGAAAAAAAACAACAAGGGGGAGAAATGAATTACAGTAGAGGGGGCAGAGAGAGAAGGTGGGAGGGGAGGGGACGGGAGGTGGGATAGTAGAGGATAGGAAAGGCAACAGAACATGACAGACTCTAGTATGGCAATATGTAAAAAAGTGGACATGTAACCGATGTGATTCTGCAATCTGTTTACGAGGTTAAAAATGGGAGTTCATAACCCACCTGAATCAAATGTATGAAATATGATATGTCAAGAGCTATGTAATGTTTTGAACAACTAATAATAAAAATTTTTTAAAAAATTCCAAAGTTGGGGGGGATTGTGGTCATAATATCATTTACTGAAACCAAGATGAAGAGAACAAAGGGTCTTGGTGGTAACGCATCTTGGGTTGATTTCACCAGAAGAAGAATCTAAGTGAAGATTTAAGAGCAAGTGTTTTATTGAGGAAATATTCCCAGCAGAGCCTGATAAGGCAGTGAGAGAACCAGGTAAGGAATGAGAAAACAAACAAACAAACAAACAAATAAAAAAAAAAAAAACAGCAAGGAGGCAATCTCAGGGAAAGTTCCAGAAAGGAATTTCTGGAATATTAAGTCTTAAGGCAGGGCAATTCAGTTAGGTCCTTATATACCTTTGCTCACAGTCGTGGTGAACAGCTGTGCAGGTAGTGTGGGTGGTAATCTTGAGGGCAGGTTTAACTCTTTTCACATGTAGGCAGAGTACTTCAACGCTCCACAAAGCTCTAAGAAGAGCCACAGATGTTGGTCATTGAAAGCCCACATTTGTGGGGCCGTGTGCAGAGACTTAAAATGACCATTGGTAAGAAGAACTCAGAGGAGATGTGATGTGGGCAGAGGACAACCAGGAGACAATGCTGTTTCCACAGCGAAGAAGGGAGGAGCTGAGATGAAGACTGTCACTCAAACATCAACTGCTTTGGGAATTGGAGGAAGGTAAACAGAACGTTTTTCCTATTAGATTTAACAATTCAGGTGGATTCTTGATGTTAAGTGGAGGTAGATTTGACAGTTGGGCAGGAAAAGAAACCCAATGACTGTTGGTTTCAGAGTGAAGGAGGGATGATATGCAATTCTTTCAAATAGCTTGGTTATGCCAGGGAAGCTAGATATTTGTCTGTAGCCATTTAGATGGGAGAGGCTCTCAGCATTAGTAGAAGGAGCCAAGATAGAGGGTAGAACCAAAAACACAAAATGAAAGACTGAGGACTAAAAAATAAGGGAGGCAGCACATACAGAAGGCTGGTTTGTCCAGAGCATATGCAGCATGGGATACAGAACAACGAGAGAGAGAGAGAGATCTTGGAGAGAAAATGGTTCCCTCCTGGGATAGGAGGGAGAAAAAAAAGAAAGGAAGGAAAAACAAGATAGGAATGGAAGTAGATTTGTCTGCAGCTGTGCAAAAAGAAATGGAGTTATTATCTGATACTGTTTGTGAAGCAGGAAGTAAAACTTCTGCCAGGAGCACAAACTGAGTTATATTTGAAATCAAATATAATCATTATTATGTTGAGAGATTGGAACAGATATTTTTAAAATTGACATTAGAATCTTGAGGAATTCTAATTAAAATTTTTGAAATCAAATTGACTTGGTAGAACATCAGTATTTTCTCAAAATAAGCTGTGCTCCCAATACTACTTTCTAGTTTTGTGAGAACTGCTGTGTTGAACTTCATTCAACATCTTAGAACCTCTCTTTGAACCCAATTAAATCATAAGAAAGCTTACCTGGAAAAATCTGGGAGCGTACAATTTGTGGAGTGTCTGTCAGCTGCTTTTCTTTTACTATTTTAATTTTGAGCCAATAATAATCACTTATTCTTAGCTGCTTTTTGTATTTCCAAATTGCTTTTGAATGTGTTATCTCCATTTGGTCTTGTGATGGATGGCCAGGTGGGCTTAGTCAGGGACTGGAATGAAAATAACAAAAGTAAATGGTAAGCAAATGAGAGAATTGAAACCAATTCTTTGAATTTTTTTAAAGAATAGGATGCATTTGGAGAAGTGAGTAATCATCCTGATGAATCTTAAGTTAAAGCTTAGGGAAACAAAATATAATCAGAAACAGAATGGAAGAGATTATACCCATGGACTGGAAAGTACCTTAGGATTTCCAAAAGTGCATAGTCAATTATGATGATGCTAATGGATAAACAGTGGTAGGTACTCAATCATACTTGGGGAAGGAATGAATTTGTGAATGAAAGAAAAAACTGAGCCTAAAGTGTGATTTTTTTTTTTTCCCCTTCTTGAAGTTAGAGAACTGTTTTTTTTTTTTTTTCCATTATAGAAGCCATAGAAATCTTATTTTTCTAATGCATTGGCCAGTTTTTTTTTCATTAAATTAGAAATTGTTTCAAGGGATAATTATTGAGGAAAATAAAAATTTCAAATTGAAATCAAACTCTAGTGCATTGAACCACAGAAGTAATAAATTGTATTATCAGGAATTTATAATGCAGCACTAATGAAGGATCCTGGGCTGCATCCACAGTGCCTGGGTTGTTTGGACCCCTGATGTCTCACTCTTGCCAGTCTCACTGGTTATAAAAAGAATTAGACTGCACTTTTTAGAGCAAGGCAGAATTTACCTTTTCTATCCTCCCACAATTTCACAGTTATAGAATCTGTGTGCAATGAGATTGTTTTCCCCCAAGCTGTTAAGCTAATTAATGTCAGAGGTTGAATTCAAACCCAGATCTACTGATGACTGGTTCTCCAAATACTTCCTCCTAAGATTTTATTCTTGCAATATAAAACATAAACATTTTTTCCTTCTCTGTTTTATCTAAACCTGTTTGAACTTAATAGAGCAAAAATAGGGATTAAAGGAAAACTTTGTTATATTATTGGAAATAGATTCCTTACCATTGAGCAAAACTTGGGATGAATTTTGACTTACTATTAATTAAAATCAAATTATTTCATATAATGTAACAACTTAGACCATGCTGCAGATTCTGTATGCATATTGTATCTGTGTGCTCTGCCCTACCCCCACTTTCCTCTCTTTCTTCTTCCTGCTTTCTCTGTTCCTCTTTTATTCCCTGTTGGGATGCCAGGATGCTAACTTTCTTTCACTTTCTTCTATCCATTTATCATTCTGTTTCCTACTTCAAGCACTACTTTGTACATTCAGTTTTCAATGTGACTTGACACTAAACTTATATATCCAACCACTTCTTGGTTCATCTATAATTGACAACCCATGTCTTGCTGTCCCCCACCCCCACGATTTGTCACTCCTTCACAAATATTTTTTAAAATTTGTAGGTTGATAACTCTCCTAAAGTTGTGAACCAGACGAACAGAAGTAGACAAAGTTCCTATTCTCAAAAGATGTGCATATTATACAATTAATCATGCAGAAAACATAAAATCGTGGTATAAGGAACATTATGACTAGGACAAATGTCTTGTTTTGAGAGGAAATGCTTCAAATGGTTCATTTTCAGATAGCGTGAGGCAGATGAAATTGTCAGGCAGTCTGTTTTAAGTTCTCAGAGATGCAAACCAACTACTTGAGGCCAGAGGGAACATTCTGGTTATCCTCATGGCAGAAGGCAGGAACTATAAGGAAAACATCAACTTGTCCTGATAAAGAAATGGACAAAGAATCAGAAGATTTGGTGTGTCTGTTTCAGAATTAAAAGTTGAGAGAAACCTAGTGGGGTTTCTAGTTACTGTTCTGGATTGGAGTTGGGTGCTTAAAATCATGTAACTATCACTTTTCCACAAATGTAAAATTCTCCAAATTTGTTTTCCTTGATTGATCAAATTAGGACCTTTAAAACAAAAGGCCTAAAAGGGTAAAAGAAGGAAAGGGTAGGGAATATTATATCCTACACTTGAGCCAGTGATGAATAATAGGGGATGTAGTCTTTGGAATAGGAATTAAAAGAACAAAAGAAATCTCCAGCTGCCCAAACCTGAAAAATGACTCTAGAAGATAACATTAATATGAGGAAACATCCAGAGTCTTTCTAAACTTCTCTTTGACCCACAGGTTCAGTTTAACTGCTATGAATGTTTTAACCTCAAAGCCCCCAAATGGTAAGATATATACTAAGAAAGCATGGCACAAGAATTGTTGACTTAATTGTGGATTGGGTGCAATTGCTATTTTCAAGAGCACTTTGTAAATTGATGCCTAATCTGAGTTCATTCCTATAGGAGAAATGTGTTAGTATGCAGCTACGAGCAGGGATCATACTCACTGGAGGGCAGCATTAGAGAAAGGAAAAGAGGTCCACTTGCTTTGAGTCATGGGGTTAGCCAAAGACAAGATGAAATTCAAAGTAATGGAAGTGATGATGGCTGGCAGATCCTCCTAGTGAGGAATTGTAGTGCATGGTAGAACAGAATGGAGAAGGTCCTTCCACCCATGGTGGAGCAAGGGTAAACTAGAACTGAGTGGACACAGGGTACTCAGCATGCCCATGTTATGGACACAAGACCACATTTAATGAAGCAGAGGAAATTATGAACACAATTTTGGAGAAAATGGGCTTTGAATGTATTTAGTTGGAACTCTGCTGCATGTTGAATACATTTTGTAGGTATTTCTCACCAGCACTACCTCCTTTCTTCAATTAAGATAAAATTTAAGTATTTGTTCTTTTCAAAATAGTCACATAAGATGATTATTAACATATTTGTTAGAGAACATGAGGCTCAACTGTTTAGGGAAATTGACTAATTCATAATGGCTTCAGATTCACCTCTTAATTAGCTGTAAAACCCCCTTCCCCAACCCCTACCACAAACAGCTCTAGGCTTTTGTTAGTAAGAACTTTACTATCTTGTTGAAAAGTCTCCTTTGAGAAAAAGCCAGAAGTGTAATACTGTCTCATGTCAATATCTACTATGACTCCTCTTTGTCCCACAAAAAATTTTATATTGCCAGATACTCTCATCTGGGTGATCCACTTTTTACAATTTTTCTCAACTCAAACAGCAGTGGACTGTTACAGCTATGACCGGTGACAGTTGCACAAATTCTATTGTCCACATTCCATTCTTTTAAACCTGTCTATCCATCTGGAGAATTCTGTTCAAAATTTACCACTGTTCACTAGGATCTATATTCATCTATTAACAAATTTATTGAAATATAACCGATATTTTACAAACAGAATATATTTAAAATGCACAATTTGGTAAGTTTTGACATGTGTACATCTTGAAACTATCATTATAATTAAGATAATGAATATATTCATCAATCCAAAGTTTTCCTGTGCTTTCTGTAATCTGTCTCATTGGTTCTAATATCCACACATCCATTCCAGAGACCACTGATCTGCTTTCTATCACTGTGCCGTCTTCATTCTGTATCTACAGATTCACCCATCCTTGAATCAAAAATATTTGAAAATAATTCCCATCTGTGCTGAACACAAACTTTTGTAATTACACTTTAAACAATATGGTATAACAAGTATTTATGTTACATTGGCATTTATTAGGTTTTTAATCTAGAGAAGATTTAAACATTGCAAGAAGATGTGCATAGATTATATGCAAATACTAGAACATTTTATGTAATGAACATGAACATCTACAGATTTTGGTATCCCCAGGGGTCCTGGAACCAATCCCCAATGGGTGTCGAGGGAAAACTATATCTTCTAGAATTTTATGTAAGTGAGATTAATCAGTGTGTGTTCTTTTTTTTTTTTTTGGTCTGGTTTTTAAAACACAGTGTAATTACTTTGACGTATATCCACAACTTTGCTTGTTTTAGTAGTTCTTTCCTTTTGATTGCTGAATGCCTTTCCAGTATATGAACATATCACCATTAGTTGATTTGTTTACCCCTTGGGGCACATCTTAGTTATTTCCATCTTTTTTTTTGAGTATTGCAAAAACTGCTATAGATAACCATATGAAAATCTTTGTATAAACATGTACTTTCATATTTCTGGGTAAATACCTAGGACTAGAATGTCTGTATCACATGATAGGTATAAATGTACCTATTTAAGAAAGAGAAACTGTTTTCTAAGGCCATATCACTATACATTTACATATCATTTTATGTTTCCAACTGCAGTGGCAGTTTAAAAATTTGAGTTTGTTTCTGCATATATTCACCAACCCTTGATATGGTCGGACTGTAATTCTAGCCATTCTAAAATGTCTGTAGAGGCACATCATTGTGGTTTTATTTGCAGATGTTTTGAACATGTTTCAATGTGTTCATTATACATTTCTCTTTCCCTGGGTGAAAGATCTGTTCAAATATTCATTAATAAATAGACTATGTCTACTTTTAAGCATCCTTACATATTCTAAATTCAAGTATTTATCATGTATACTTGAAAATCTTTTTCTCAATTTGGCTTATCTTTTTATACTCTTAATCTTTTTGGGATAGAAGATCATTTACATTTTGAAGTCCAGTTTATCAGCTCTTTAATTTTATGGATCATGTTTTGGTATCAGAAGTCCAAAATCAAAGCTTTCTTTCTTCCTTTTTTAATGATGTAGGATTTTAAACAATTTTACACTTAGATTTATGACTCATTTTTAAATTGAATATTGTATAGGCTGTTTGCATGAGTGCATGTATGAGTGCATGTGTGTGTCTGTTGAAGACTTTCCTTTATCTACAGATTTGTCATTGCACATATGTCAAATATACATTGTCCATATCTGTGGCTCTATTTTTGAAACTTGCTCCTTTTCTGCTAATATATTGATGTATTTTTAAGTGAGGACCACACTACCTTCATTAATGTAGCTTTATAGGAAAATTTGGATTGAGTAACATTAGTCCTACAAATTTATATTGTATTTTTTAAACTTAATTTTTATTTTTTGATATTGGGGACTGAACTCGGGGGCACTTAACCACTGAGCCACATCCCCAGCCCTTTTTTTGTATTTTATTTAGCCCTTTCAATGAGTGCCTTAGTATCTAAGATGCTGAGGCTGGCTTTGAACTTGAGATCCTCCTGCCTCAGTCTCCCGAGCTGGTAGGATTACAGGCATGCACTGTCGAGCCTGGCAAATTTATGCTGTTTTTCAAAGTTGTTTTGGTGGTTTCATATCCTTTGTTTCCATATAAACTTTATAATCAGTTTATCAGTCTCTTAAAAAAATTCTGTTGTTTGATTAGCATCACATTGAATCTACAGAAGAAGTTGGAAGAATTGACATCTTCACAATATTGAGTCTTCTGACTTACGAACAAGATGTATACCTGCATTTATTTAGGTGGTCTTTAGTTTTTTGGGGGGCAAGATTTTGAGTTTTCAATGCACATTTCTTATAAATTTTTTATCTGATTTTTTTTCCTTTTTTACATTTTTATTGTTGATGCTATTGTAAAAGATATCGTTTTTAAATTTCAAACTTGAATTGCAGTTTTATCTCTTCCTTTTCAATCTGGATGTTTTCTTCCTTGTCCACTGGTTAGAAATCCCATCACCATATTTTAATTGAATTGGGAAAGTGACATCTTCCACTGTTTCTAATCGTAGAGAAGAAAATGTTTAGAGTTTCATCATAAAGTATATTAGGTTTAGGTTTTGTATACTGCCTCATGAATTTGAGGATACTTGTATCCTTAGAGTGCTAACACTTGTTTATCATTAATAATATATGTTTTTGAAATCCTTTCTATTCATCTAAGTGATCACATGGGATATTTCCTTTTGTTTGTTAATATTGGTGAGTTACATTGATTTTTTTTTTTAAAAAATGCTTACCCAAATTTAAATTTCTGAAATAAACTCAACTTAGTTATAGTAATTTATATCTCTGTGTGTATGTGTCTATGAGAGACAGAGACAGAAGGAAGGAGAGGGATTTTATTATTTAATGATATTTTATTAAGAATTTTTGCATCTATGTCCATGAGGAATATGTACATGTTTTTTGTAATATCTTTGATTTTTGGTACCAGAGTAATATAGGTCCCTTAGCATGAATTGGAAAGTGACCTCTCTGCTTTAATTATCTAGTAGATTTATGTAGAATTGGCATCACATCATAATTTCACAGCATAATGAAGCCAACTTGCCTTGAAGTTTTCTGTGAGAGATTCTTAACCATATACCCAGTTTCTTTATTTTTTTAATTTTTATTTTTTTATTGGTTGTTCAAAACATTACAAAGCTCTTGACATATCATATTTCATACATTAGATTCAAGTGGGTTATGAGTTTCTTTAGAGAGAGAAGGCTATGCAGGTTATCTTTTTTTCCTTGAGTGAACTTAACTAATTTTCTTTTTCTAGGTAGAATGTATTAATTTCATCTAAAATATAATTGTATTGCCATATTTACAATAATATTATACTTTATAGTCTATTGAACGCATAGTGATATTATGTCTCTTATTCCTGATATTGGTAATGTTTTTCCTTTTTTCTCCCTGATTTTCTTGGATAGTGTTTGATCAATTTTATTGATCTCAAAGAACCAGTACATGGTTCTTTTAAAAATTGTATTGATTCTTGTACCAGTATTGTATGCTTTGCTTTAGGCTAATCCAATCTGCATATTTCTACTTAAATGGTATTGTGTCATTAATTTGAGTTCATGCTTGCTTATAATTATGTAGATTTCTCTTTTGTCATTTTCTCCATTCTTTATATTTCTTTTACTCAAAATTTGGATGTCTTGAACTGACTCTCTAATTTTATCTTTTCACCCTGGTTTCTCTTTTGGTTTTACATTTTTTGAGATATTTTTAACCTTTCCACATTTCTGCAAAAGATTTTATTTTTGTTGCCATGATTATTGCTGAATTTATGGACTTAAATTTGTATGAAAATGTATCATAGACCACCCATGTATCTTATTTACTGTATAGAAGGTTTGAATATAAATCATTTAAAATCTAAAATATTTTATTAAAGTATTTAGTTTAATTTAAAAATTATTGATCTTAATTCATCTTTTCTATAACAGCTTTTTGTGATAAAGATTTTTTAGATAAAAAAGCATTAAATCAATAGCATGAAAAACTTATCGTTTCTCCATTTAATAAGCAAATGGATCTCTACTTTTCAACTTATTTCATCCTATCCAGAGATAAGTAATAAAGCCTTAAAATTGCCTAATACAATTTATAAGTCTAGGTAGAATTTGTGGAAAAGTGTTGATAGTTAGTGGCTTATAATGTAAGTTTATCTTGCTTAATAAAGAATTTGAATCTGCTCTGCAGAATTAAATACAAAGAAACTTTTAAGCTACAAGTAATATAAAAGAGGGCGAAGAAGTCTCTCTATTAGAATCTTAGTATACTTTATTTATATATTGGCCCAGGAGTCGCCAACTTTTAGTTTTTCAAGTTAAGTGATATAACTGTCATACAGAGGAAAGATGTGCGGGAGATCAGAAAAATTGTGAAACACACACTGATTTCATTAGAATTATTTCGGAAGTTGTTAGACAAAAAAACCCCTGTTTTTTGTCTATCAAATTTTACATCAGAACCATAATAAATTTTCTAGAACTTTATTTAGCTTTTTTTTGGCAATTGTACAATGTAAATTAAGTTAGAGAGTTCTGGAGTTCATAAGTTGCAGTGAAATTTTTTGGATCATAGTTATGCGCTAGAACCATTTTAGAGAGACCTTGAGGAATCTTGTCCCAATTTCCTTACCCATGATATCAATTTATATCTTAAATTGACAAATGCCACAAAGTAGAACTCTTTCTTTATTCTTGATAGCTGGTTGTTAAATTTTCACTTGAGCACCATTGATTATAACCTTTAAGAAAATAAGACTTCAGGATCTATTCTCATATTTCTTCTGGGAAGGAAATGCCATTTTGAACAGCATTTTTAAGTAGAAATGGAAATTCACCATATAGACTTAAGGGCATATTAGGTAGAAAACAAAGGAATAACATAAACAAAGGAAGGGAAACGGTATAGTTTCTCACAGAAATTCCAAGTTTTATGTCCAAGTGTTTATAGATAAGAAATGGCCATAGTTGGCCAGTAGGCAAGTCATGGAGTGCTCTGTGTGCCATGTCAAGAAGGTGAATTTTATTGTCTTGTAGTAACAGAATTCTAAGTTCTAAAGCTAGCATAGTAGAATATGATCTGTTAGGAAGGCTCCTCTATAAACAACATGAAGAATTGGAGTGAACTGACAGCAAGAATAATAGGGAGCTTATTGGAGAAGTTCAGGTAATCAATGATAAGGGTATAAACATATAAGAGGGGCTGGGGATGTGGCTCAAGCGGTAGCACGCTCACCTGGAATATGTGCTATCCGGGTTCGATCCTCAGCACCACATACAAAGATGTTGTGTCCGCTGAAAACTAAAATAAATAAATATTAAAATTCTCTCTCTCTCTCTCTCTCTCTCTCTCTCTCTCTCTCTCTCACACACACACTCTCTCAAAACATAAGAGTATGTTTTAAATTGCACTAAATTTTCAAAGTATTGTTCTAATGTTACTCAAGTTGATGGGAAAATCTTTAAGGATAAGCTTCTTGTCATATATTTGTATACTTTCTCATTTCTATCAAAGAACTTGGTATATACTATGTGTTCAATATTCTTGCTATTTTTTAACATATACCATTCTTCGCATACAAATTTAATCTCCCTCTCTCTACAAAAAAAATGTTTGCTATCTTTTTGAATATACTTTGGTAAAGTATGTACAGCCATTTCCAGGCATGAGTTTTCTTTAACTTCTTTCAAGCTAACAATGAGTCATTTTCTTTTCCAGCTAAAGAGCAAGAAAGAACCCACAAGATTGTTAATTAGCCCAGTCACCCTTCATCTAAAAACAGCTAAAGATTTATAAGCCAATTAAAAAAAGAATCACTGAGCTGTGTTCTGGCAGATTGTGGCAGTAGGGACCTTGGTCTGGGTTGACATGAGATGTTGGCAATTCTGTCAACATTTCAACAGAACGCAGTCTTTTGTTAAGATTATACCAGTGTATAATCATATTCAAGGCGGTGGAATTATACATACCATGATGTCATCTTAGAAAAAAGTGTTTACTAGCTTCAATATCATGTAGGTCTTTTCCAACATGGACTTTATGAATTTCTCTTGCTAAATTTCTCTGTAAAATTACACTGAAAGTCTACTTGAAATAAGTAGATAAATTAATAAAAAGAAAATCTGTAAAAGAAAAAAAATTACATATGTTTGATTTATTTCAAGTTGCATATTTTTCCATGGTGACAGTGTTGTTTTTGCCTTAATGCATTACCAGTGTCTAAACTTTATTATTTTGGCATCTACTGAATGTATCCTGTGTGATTAGTACTCTCAAATTTTATGCCTCCACATTTCTTTTTATGCTGTATGATCCTGAATTTAGTCTTATGTGATACTCACTTAACTACTAGTTTTCATCTCATTTTTGACCCTTATGTAACTTATAAGACAATTTAAGAAATTGTAAATGTACCTGAAGTTCTTTCCTGTGATTCTTAAATTGTCTGTAACTTTTCTCTTCAGTTTTTCTGTGGTGAAGTATACCCCCAATCTGCAACTTGGTGCTGTCTTCCTTTCCAAGCTCAAAACCTACTTGGGGGTCTTTTAACTAAACATATTTATTTCCCCAACTCTCAAACTTGATCATATGAAAAATATCTTACCACAACAAATCAAATAATTGACTTTAACATAGTTTTGGTAAAGACTCCAATATTATTTTATTTGTGCAAACTTCAAGTGTTACAGATACTTTCACTTATACCTTCAGTTTTAATGCTCATATCCATTCAGTTTCAGGCTTTCTCCATCCATATTAACTTATCCCCCATGAATGCTTGTATGGACTATCATAATAACCTATTTTCCTTCTTCCAATCTGAGACTCAAATTCATCTGGCAACTAAGAATAGGAATTAATCTAACGTATAGTTCTCATCACATCCCACTGGTGAACGCAGATATTCAACAACTAACAGCACAACCCCAGGAGTCTGCATTCTGCTTTCCAATGCTTTACTTGGCTCACACTTTCTTTAGCCAGGATTCCACCAACTCCTCCCAAATACTATATTTATAGGAACCCCACTTATCCTAAATGCCCCAGTGAAACTACATATTCTTGTGAATTTATTTATTTTTTTGTCTCAACAATTTGTATTTACTCTCTTCTTTTCTATTTTTACAATATTGGAAGACACCCGAGGGTAGAAACTGAGTAACCTACCTTTGAACTTCAGTAGCATTGGTCATATATTTTGTCACTGCTACTCAAACTTGGAAGAATTCTCAAAACAGTGAATTGGAACACCTGTGAAAGTTGTCGGTAATTTTTGAGATGTGTGTCATGGAGTCTGAGTGTTTTTCTCTACTTGTGAAATATTCCGTGTTTTTTTTTTTTTTTTTTTAAGTGTAGTTGTTGAACAGCAGAATAAAGAGTGTTTCCTAGAAGTCTCACATCAGGCTCAGATTTGTGCAGGTGTTGGTGATAAACTTTGTTTTGGTATGTTTATATTACTGGAGTATCAGTTGTAAGAAAGACATCCTGTTAATTAGTGGTTGCTACAGGCAAGTGGCTAAGCCACAAACATTTAATAATTTAGAGTTAACCCTGGCTAATGAACCAGGTATTTTCAGGAAAACGGAAGCAATAGGATACACATTTATATATCTGTAAAACATAGTCTTGTAGCACATAGTAATGTTTTGCTCAACAATAGCATATATAATAATGCTGCCATAAGACATTACTTATGTCATAGCTGTCTTAGTTTGTACAAATGCACTTTATTGTATTCAGAACAATAATCTCTAATGGCACATTTCTCAGAATGTATCCTGTCATTAAGCAATGCACGACTCTGCATGTATGTGTGTATGCATGTGCACATATGAAATTTGCCCACTGGCTTACACAATTGTGGTAGCTGAAAAGCTCCACAATTGCTGTCTGCAAGAGAGATACCCAGAAGAGCCAGTGGTGTTGGTTCAAAGGAATGAGATTCAAGTTTCAATTCCAGTATAGGAGAAGGCTGATGTCCCAGTTGTAAAATAGGCAGAGAACAAATTCTCATTTACCCTGGTCTCTGTTCTATTCAGGCCTCCATTAGATTGGATGAGGCCACCCACTTCAAGGAGGGTAGTATGCTTTATTCAGTCTACTGATTTGTAAATCTTTCAAAACCTCACCAAAAAATTACAAATAATGCCTAAGCAAATACAGCACACTCTGTGGCCTAGTCAATTTGACATATAAAATTAACCATCATGGTTGGTTATATTAATTTCTTCCTGTTACTGTTTGCTTTTACTTTATTGTTTGTTGTTGGCTTAAAATCTCCTATGAATCACATTTACTGGTTTGGTTAGCTATATTAAGGGACAATTGCAATGATCAGGTTATACATCTATAGCTGCATTTGTACAATATAAGTTCACGTAACTATTTTAACTTTGAGATATCTGACTCACTTCTTTATGACTACATTTACATATTCAATGATTTCCCCCCTTCATTTTACTAGCTCAACTCTTGAAAGAGATACAATGTTAAAGTCAATGGACTACATTGAAAATTCAATTAGATGGTATTTCCTTTTTTATTTATTTATTTTTGTTTGTTTTGGTATGTGGGCTTGAACTTGGGGATACTCGACCTTGACCACTGAGCCACATCCCCAACCTTTTTTTTTTTCCATTTTATTTAGAGACAAGGTCTCACTGAGTTGTTTAGTGCCTCACTTTTGCTGAGGCTGGATTGGAACTCGCAATCCTCCTGCATCAGCCTCCCAAGCCATTGGGATTACAAGCCTGCATCACTGTGCCCAACTGGTATTTTACTTCTAGTAGGAATGATTGCATTAGCTTTTCAACTATGGGCTCAATATTATTGCAAAGAAATAGCCATTTCTCTCAATTCACATAAGACATTTTTATTCAACTCAAATATATGAACTATGTAAAATAAAATTATGTCAAAGGTTTGCTTAGAGTTTTACTAATTATTTAAATCTGTACACCAACAATATGTGTAGGATTGGAACTGACACATTCATAACAACCTTTATGAACGCATGTGTGTTTAAACACAACAGGAACAAGGTAAAACTCTCAAAGTCGGTGTTAAATCCAGATTTGTTTATTTGGTTCTATGGGTTGAGGATTCCTGGTTGTGTATTTAGAATCTAATACCTTTGATACATAGTGGTCTTTTGGTCTTTATGTCCAAAGTATGAACATTTTATTCATTTTGAGTAGATGAATCAAGGTTTGGAAACTATTCAAGTTACGAATAGTTAATGTTAGTAATTATAGGGAAAAAATACAATGTTTAACAGTAGTTGGGTTAGGTTCATGTTCATGTGTCATTGTGATGCTTCTATAGAGAACTAGAAAACTTTGGACTAGTATAGCTCATAAAAACATTTCATAGTTTTTGAATCCTACCTTTAATTTTTTCTATTCCTTTTTCTTTCATATATAGACGTACACTCAACATTTCGTGTGTTTCTTAAACTGTCCTTATTACTGTATTGTATTTCAAAGGTGAAAATATTTTTTCCTTGTTTTTAGCCTATGAATTTAAAAGGACAAATCTATAAAAATATTATATAAAGTGAATAAAAACTTAAACTGAAACAATTTGTATTAAACAAGCTTTACATAGGCAGTTTTCTGAGACTGGTCTATGCTATTAAACATCAATGCTAATGCTCTGACATGCCTAGCTTTTAGATTATAATAGATTCATCAAATCTTTGGCATGCCAAAGAAAATACATAATTCAATTTTTCTTTCAGAGAAATAATGTACTTTTTGAGTCACCACCAGACATAGCAATATTGTGACTCTATTAAAGGCTCTGTGGTAGTGGTAAATTATTTTGAAGTACTGATTGTGTTGCTGTGCCAATTTCATTTTCCAAATCTTCTTGATATGTAAGAGGGAAGATCATTAGATTTCTGCTCCATGGCTCACAGAAATTCTGCAGCATTTCTTGAATATTCAGCTTGTTCCCCACATACTCCTACCCCCGCGCTACTCCATTAATGTCTCACTGTGTATAGGCAAGACTGTGTTACACTGTGGAGCAATAAGCTATCAATCACAGGTGTGTCTCATGCTTAGCAGAACTCATACATACCTAAAACTCCAATCTCTAATATCTCTTATAGATTCAAGTTTTCCGTTGTAACAAAATTGAAGAGGAAAATCTTAACCGATTTATATTAGCTACTGAAAGTGATGCTTGTGGCTTATGTGAGGAATTATAAACTTTGTAAATGATCTTCATATTGTGTGGATATCCCTCATGTAGGCTAATTTATGCCATGCAAATAAATATTCTCAGAGATTTGTATTACATATACATCTTAGACCTCACTTCACAACAATGGTGATATGCTTTATACAACTTCTGACTGATAGAAAAAGGGTTTATCAAATTTTAGCTTTAAGAAAATCTTTCCTACTTGCTATAATTTGTATTCTATTTTGCTGCTCTCTCCATATCCCCATTCTAAGAATAAAATTTACTATTTGTGGTATAGAGGTCAATGGATTTTGATAAATGCTTACTTGTGAATCAACCACCATATTAATAAGACAAAACTGCTCCCATACCCCCAAAATGTCATTGTTTTTCTTTTTTTTCTTTTTTTTTTCCTTTTTTTTTTTTTTTTTTTTTTTTACAAACAACAACAAAAAAAAAACCTTGCACTTTTGTAACAAATTTTTCTTGTGACCCTTCCCTGGCAACCAACTGATCTACTTTGTGTCCCTGTGGTTTTGGCCTTTAGATAATGTCATATAAATGAAATTATAAAATGTGTCTGCTTTAGCATTTCAGATTCTTCTGTGTCATTGTGTGAATTAATAGTTTGTTCTTTTTATAGTGTGTGTAGATATACCACAGTTTATTACTTGAATAACTGAAGGATAACTGGATTGTTTCTTGTTTGGACAATTATGAATAAAGTATATATATATATACTCACGTACAGGTCTTTGTATGAACATGAATTTTTATTTCTTTTTTGGTAAATAGCAAGTTTCAGGGCCATATAATCAGTGCATGTTTAATTTTGTAAAAACTGCTGGATTGTTTTCATGGGTTCCTATATCACTTTGTATTCACATTCCCAATGTGCAAAACTTCCACTTATTCCATGAACATGCTATTATGTGGAACTGTTAGTATATGTATATTTTCAATTTCATTTATTGTAGTGATGTTTCTTATTTCTAAGGTTTAATTTCATACCAAATTGGTGTAAGCAAATTTAACTCCTTAAATTGTTTATGTCACTTCTCTGTAATGAAAAAGTCAAAACCTGTTGTGAAATATACATTGTTATCTATCTAGATAGAACACCAGAATTTTTCCTTAGTATGTAATTGTAATATGCTATCTCTGGTCTGATCTCCATTTATCTTTCCTTCCTTTCTAACGTCCTCTGGAAACCATAATAGTCTACACTTCTATGAAATGAAACTTTTTAGCTTTGACATATGAGTGAGAACATGTAATATCTTTATATACCTGACTTATCTTCTTAACATAATATCCTCCAGTTCCATATATTTTTGCCACAAATTACAGGATTTTATTTTTTATGACTGAATAATATTTCTTCTAATTATTATTATTATTATTATTATTATTATTATTATTTATTATCTTGGTATTGGAAATCGAACCCAGAGGCACTTTGCCACTGATCTACAACCTTGTCCTGTCTATTTTTATTGATTGAGACGGTATTATGCTACATTGCTCAGGGCTTTGCTAAATTGCTAAGACTAGCCTTGAACTTGAGATCCTCCTGTCCAGCCTCCCAAAATGCTGAGATTATAGGTATGTGACATCATGACATGCGTTTTATATCTTAATTGATTCACCTGTCATTGGGTATCTCTATTGATTTAATATCTTGAGTGTAAATAGTGTATCAATAGGTACAGGAGTGCAGATATCTCTGATATCAGCAAATTTTTTTTTTGGTAGATGTATATCCAGTAGTGGGATAGCTGGATCATATGGTCATTCTATTTTTAGCTTTTTAAGGAAGTTCTATATCATTTTCCATAATGGTTATCCTGGTTTACATTCCCACCAGCAAAGGAAACCACCTTTTTCTTCAGCCTTGCTAGCATTTTTTTTTGTCTTGATAATGATCATTCTGATAATGGTGAGATAATATCTAATTGTTTTCAATGTGCATTTCCCTGATTGGTGATATTGAGCATTTTTTCATACAGTTGTTGGCCATTTGTATATCTTGCTGTGATGTCTTATCAGATCATTTGCTCATTGTTAAATAGGTTAGTTTTTGTTATGGCTATATTTTTTGTTCCTTACATATTCTGCACATTAATCCCTTGACACAAATAATTTGTAAACATTACATGTTAAACTTTTCCTCTTCATCTTTTTTGACTGTTTTCTGTGCAGAACCGTCTTTGTTTGAACGAAATCTATTTGTCTATTTTTGCATTGTTGCCTGTGTTTTGGAGTCTCTTAAAACAATGTCATTATACCAATGTCTTGAAGTACCCCCCACCCCTTTTTTAAATTGTTCTAATTGGTTATACATAACAGCAGAATGCATTTGGGACATCATTCACCTTTGTTTTCTTCTAGTAGTTTCATATTTTCAAGTTTTATGTTTAGATCTTTGATCTATTACTTTTCCCTTTGCATCTGCTGAAATGATTTCATGTTTTTTTTCTTTTTTATTGTGGATTTAAATTTTATATAATATAAATTTGTAAATGGTGAATAGGACTTGTGTTCTCAGGTTTACCCTCATTAGGTTGTGACATGTTAATATTTACAAAGATAAGTTTTTGAACTTTTTCATCAAGGTTCATTAGGAAAATTGATCTTTTTTTTTTTTTTTTTTTTATTTCTTTGGAATGCCTTAACCTGGTATGGCATTTCTTTTATAGTCAATTTAAAAGATGTGAATATTTTATCATAGATCTTGATTGAGTGAAGAGACTAGTGCTGTCACCAAATAAGATTAAAATTTTGAAAATCATTAAAGCCAAATGCTTGTCCCAGGGTAGTGGCCTAGGTGGGCTGGAGCCTGGCAGTGGGCATGGGCTACAGCCTCTTGCATCCTACCAAGCTCACATGGGCCCGAGACTCGGTGAGCTGGCACCTGCACCAGTGCAAGCCATGGCATGAAGTCTTGTGGCACTGCAGCAGCCAGGCTCACTCCTAGTGGAGATGCTTGCTCCACAGAGTGCAGCAGCCAGGAACCAAGCATCCACAATCCCATGATCTCAACCTCACATTTCCTGACAAGTGGGGAGAAAAACGGAAGTGGGCTGATCTGAATAGAAGTTCAGACTGAAGGTTTAAACAGTAGTGTTAGTATTTTTCCAAACCCTGATTAGCATAAATTTGGACCAATAGCATTGACCCAAGGGATTTATAAATCCCTATACTAGCACATACAAGCAGCAAGCCCTATCTGTGAGAGTTATGTTTCTATCTCTCACTTAAATAAATCTGACTTGCCTTCTGTTGTACCATGAATTTTGCTCTTCAGATTTGTGAGGCAAGAACTCGGGGGAAAAAGCTGGTGAGCTGCTGGGTCTGCTGCAACACTGGAGGGCATAGCCTGCTATCTAGAGCTACAATACTGACTGCTGCAACATCCTATTCAAACGTAGGAGGAAGAGGGCTTGGATTGTGGCCCAGTGAGTAGCAGAGTGCTTGCCTCGCATATGTGAGGCACTGGGTTTGATCCTCAGCACCACATAAAAATAAACAAAATAAAGATATTAAAAAATTTTATTCTAAAATTTAAAACCTAACTTGGACCAGATGCCTTTGTATTTTCTACACTGAAAAATCCAAAAAATCATCTGTGGAGAGGCATGTCATCTTTACAAAATAACTAGAGTTTTACCACTTTTTTTCTTTATCAAATGTTTTCTACAAAATGAGATATGGAATTTTTTTGTTATTAGTTCAAAATAATTTGAAACTTACCAGGGAAAGTGCATTATTTGTTTCAAAACAAGTGACACCAAAATGCAATAGCAAAAGGTTTATTTTAAATGTTTAAGTTGACAATTAAGTTGGGTGGCGCGCTCATCATTTCTCATGAGGTTGCTGTCAAACTATTGGACAAGGATAAGGTCAACTAATCCCTTATCTTGTACCAAAGGGTGTAATTCCAAGAAAATTGGAGGAAATGACTATTAAGCTGGAAACATTGTTTATTCCCATGTATACCTCTCCCTAGATTTGTTCAAACATAGTGTCTGGCTATCTCCAGAGTGATCCTGGAAAGAAGTTCTCTAGAGAGAGGGTGTGCAAAAAATAATAAAAAGACAAAATGCAGTGACTTTGACCTATTCTTAGAGTGACATAATATCACTTCTGCTATATTGTATAAAGATTGATTGCATAACTAATACAATGTGAGAAGGTTCCAGAAGACTGGGATAATTTGGGCCATTTTGGAAGCTGGATTTTCTAATTTAGTAAAATTCAATAAAATGACAAAAGAAACTTTAAACATTCAGTATATGTAAGGAGTCCTTATAAAAATACTTATCACTTAATATAGTATTTTAGGGGCAGTTATGGTATTGTACCATTTTTGAGTCCCATCTCAGAATATAGTTCTTAGCTTTTATCTCTTTTGAAAGTTTCACTTATGATCGTACATTGAGTTTAGTGAAATTGCAGAAACTACATTCAGTGTCCTGTGAATGACAGGGAAGAAAGGTTTTTACCAGTTTTATTATATAGAAGAAAGTACAGCAAAAGAATATGGATCTCTACTCCATCATCACACAGCAACTAAATGACCTTTCAAATATCGGTGGAACTTTACCAATAAGCAATGATCGATAAAACCTTCAAGATATATTATCAGGCCACTAATATGTCATTCTGTACTTCTACAGACACTAAATGATTCTGGCTCCTCAACAATTGTATTTTAATTTTCCAGTTCTAATAACACTCGAGGAAAATCATTTGCTTTTTTTTTTTTTTTTTTATTCTTCCCCCCTTCTTGTTGACAAGACAGCAAGCCCTGTAGATGAACTAGTAATTTTCTGTGATGTCTTGATTTTTCCACCTTAATCACTGAACTTTCTAATGATGTTAGTTGTTTGCTATTTGACTTTGGGTGCTGATTCCCATTTTTAAAAGCAGAAATAGTGTTAAAATTTCTTTTTAATTGAACAAGCTATAGCAAAATTATTAGAAGAAACATGTTAAAAATTACATAGATGAGTAAAATTTAAAAAATTGTCTCTTAATTTGACTAGTGACATAACTAAAGCTAATTCAATGCTTTTTCAGTATCATTTATGTAGATTAAAACTCTGAAATAACATAAGTCTTAGAAATGTTATATGTACATGACATTTTCACTTTTTGAATTGAAATGAGTATTCTGGAATATATACAATGCATTTCTAATAAATTTCTTAAATATTGTCTTCCAGTATATTCTTGGAAGTACACTTGCTGACTCAAAGTTTATTTGCCAAATCACCTTCCAGAAATCTCTACAAGCTTATATTCCTGCCAATTCTGCATCTTATCAGCATTTATTTTCATTTTTATCCAAAAGACAGATGATACATTTGTTTTAATTTCAAGTTCTTTGATACATAGTAAAATTAATCTTTAAGCATATTGTCTATATTTTCTCATAATATAATTTTCTGTATTGCTTGTTTATACTTTTTTATTCTCAATAACAAACCATAATTCACTCTTATCACTAGTCCATTGGTTTCATGATTGTTATGTAATTTGATAATATTAATACCAAGGCATCTATCAAAGAAATGAATAAAATGTATATGTAACTTCATCGCTAAATCAAGTTAATAAATTTTTACCTCAGTTTTTTTTAAGTTAAAACACCTAAAATCTATTCTCAGTGATATTACATTATACAAAACATTGTTATTAACTAATTGTTTTGCACAAAAAAATTTTGGGACTTATTCTTGTTCACTGAATTTTGTATTTGCCCAACATTTCTCAAGTTTTCTCCAGCCCCTGATAACCATAATTCAATAATCTGCTTCCTTGAGTTTGACATTTTTAGGTTCCCCATATAAATAAGACCATGTAACACTGGTCTTCTGTGCCAACTTTATTTCACATAGCATAATGTCCTTCAGGTTCATCTATGTTGTGGTGATGTCAGAATTTCCTTTTTAAAGTATTATTCCAGCATCTGTTTTCATTTTATACCCACACACATCCACACACCACATTTTCTTTATCAGTTCATTCATTGACACTTAAGTTGATTTTTGTATCTTGGCTATTGTAAATTATGATACAAAGAATATGGGAGTTTAGATACCTCTTAGACATACTGACTTCATTTATTTGAATTTATATCTTGATAATGTGACTTTAGATTGTATGGTAGTTCTATTAATGTCTTAAGGAATTTCCATATTGTTTTCCATAATGGCTATATTGATTTACATCCCGATCAACAGCATATAAGTATATATACATTCTTGCCAACAATAATGTATATATACTTATATCTAGTTCACTTTTATCTTTTTTAGAGTGGTCATTCTAACAATATGAGATGATATTTCATTCTGCTTTCAAGTTGCATTTCTTCTATGATTAGTAACATCAAGCAATTTTTCATGTACCTGTCTGAAATTTGCATATCATTTGAATAATTTTTATTCTGGTCTTTTGCCTTTTAATTGGCTTATTTTCTTGCTATAGAATTGTTTGAATGTCATATACCATGGATATTAACCTGTAATGAGATGTGTGGCTTGTAAATATTTTCTTCCATCCCGTTAGTTGTCTCTTTATTATCTTGTTCTCTTTGCTGTGGAGAAGTCTTTTAATTCAGTGAAATGCCATTTGTCTACTTGTTTTGTTGCCTGTGTTCTTTTAGTTATATCTAAATGTCTTTGTCAATATCAAGAAGTTTTCCCCTATGTTTTCTTCTGGTAGTTTTATTGTGTTAGTTCTTATGTTTAAGTCTTTAATCCAATTTTAATGTATTTTTTGTGGTGGTCTGAGATAAGGATCCAATTTCAGTCTTTTTCAGGTGGATATGGATATTTCTCTTTTATTGAAGATTCTATTGAAGATATGATGCTTTCTTCATGGAGTATTCTTGACGTCTTTTTGAAATCAGTTGACCATAAATGTAAAGATTTATTTTAGGGCTTCAATTTCTTTCATGGGTATTGACGAAGAATAGACATTATTAATGAAAAGTCACTGAAATGATCGATCTTTTTGTTACAGTCGGCACTTCTATGTCTTATTGAAATCCTTTCCCACTTCAAGATGAAAATATCTTCAGCGATACTTCATTTTCCTGTTTTAAGGTTCTCTGCTTTAATATTTAATGTCTTTATGGAAATCTGATCTTGAGGTAACACTGCTCTTTCTAGAATGCCCATATTTTTCAGTTACCTCCCCTGATCTTCACTTTATTTTTTTTAGCCCTTGCCATGTCAACAATCTTCCAATGACAGGAGCCTCAGTTTACTTGTATGACTGGAAACTTATCTTTTCTGGAGCTCAATAATGCTCCAAAGTGAGGCATATCATGTGTGTAGTAGTTGTCAGATGACAACCCTTAATATTCCTAGCCATGCATCTGGAAGTAGAACACTAGATGTATTGTTTTACCTTACTGATTTATAAGAGCTTCTTACTTTTTAAAGACTTTTTTAAATCTGTCATTTTGTAATAGAATAGTTCATTTAAAAAAATACTGTTGGCCTTTAGGATTGATAATACTGTTTTCTTTCTTTCTTTTTTTTTTTTTTTTTGAGGGAGCTATTGCCGGGGATGGACCCCAAGACCTTACTCATGCTAGGCAGGCACTCTACCCTTGTAGTGTTACCATGTCCCTCCCTCTTCTATCCTTTTAGATTTCAGAAACCTTTATTCATGCCAATATTATGTAAGTTATTGTATACATTTCACTTCCATGCTTATATAGATTAATTTTTATATTTAAATTGTTTGTTTATATTTTGTTTTTAGTTATTATTTATATTTTAATTGTTTTATATTTTAAATTTGTTTCAGTGTAATGTAAGAGACAGATCTACCTTTATTTTTGTGCTAAATGGGCAGACTGATTCACATTATATCAATGTAGGAAGAAATCACTCAAAAATGTTTCTTTATTACCTACTCTATAGGGTTGTCTCTTAGATTTTTATTCTGTTCAGAATCTTGTTTATTCTACCACTTATATAACTACCTTATATGATAAGGCAAGCCTTCTCTATTCACATTTTTTCCCTAAGTTTATATATATTTATATATTTTGAGGAATTTTAAAATTACTTTGTAAAGTTCCAAAAACATCCTGTAGATCTTGATTCGAACTGTGATTAAATATTTAAATTTTATAGCTCAATATAAAAAAGCTCAATTTAAAAAAAGGTAGCCTTACAATCTCAAGTGCTCCTGTCCAAGAATATCATATGACTCTTCATTAATTCACACTTTTTTGGTCTCTCAGTCAAATTTCCTCATAAAGTTCCTGCAAATGTCTTGTAAACTTTATCCTTAGACATTTTACAATTATGTTAACGTCTTAAACTTTTCATTAGTTATGTAGTAATACCCGACCTCACTGTCATTGTAAATCATTAAGCAATACAAACATATACGAAACAAAGTGAAGGACCCTGTTGACCACTCTATACAAGTAATTAGTGATAATATTCTGGGCTGTTTTCCAGACCTTCCTTTATAACACACAGAGCCCTCTCCGCCCCCACCACTCCCAACACACACACCTGTGTATAGTTCGGGTATTTGCTGTTTTTTTTTTCTTTTAATTTTTACACAATTGGGATTACACCTCATTTATTTTGGACTTGACTTTTCTTTATCTCCATGACATACTGTCAGGTTATTTTTTATAAGAAGCCATTGAGCTTCACACCATTTTAAAAACAACTGCACAAATCTCTGCTACATGGATGTAATGTAATTTATTAAATCACCTCCTATTTAAAACCATTTAGTTCTAATTTGATAATTTCAGATAAAAATATAAACCTCTAAGTACAAGCATATTTATGCATATCTGAAAGTGTTTATCTAAACTATATTTTGAAGTAAATAATTATTGGATCAAAAGACATGCAATTAAATTGAATATCTAAAACATAATTACCAATTTATAATGCCATAGGAATGTTTTTTGACACCATTGCTATCACTAGACTTGTAGCAGAACAAACTTCATTATTATTTTCCTTCTATTAGTGAAGTTGAGCAATTTTGCATATTTTTGACAATGTACATGTTTTCTTAGTAAAAAATGGTAAGTGGTGTGAAGAGACTAATAGATTGTTCTTTTGTTAACTTTTAGAAGCTTTTTCACGTATGATGTATATTAATTGACTGGGAAATAAATATATTTTACTACACCTTTCTGTTTATTGTCTCTTCTGTTCTATAGAAGTTTCCAATGTATGCTGTAAGAAGATTTGTTCATAAGAGACTTGTGGATAGTTTATCATGTTACTGTAGTACTTGAATATTTTTAAGCAGAAATTTTTGTGTCTGATCACTAATAAACATTCTTCCAATTAATTTTTGCATGTCTTCTGTCTCCCACTTATTCTATAGAATGTTTTTCTATTCTGTGGTTTGGGAAGAAAGCAGTATTACTTCATATCTCTTGGGAAATGTGGAGAAGGGAGACAGCTTCACAGCTTCCCACCTTAATGTCTGCAATGAAGATGCTTGTGCACTATAGCAGAGGCACCTTTCTGTGGAGGGACTTACTGTGGCTCCCATCCTGTGTTTCTGCACCAAAATGTGCAACACTTATTATTGTTGTATTCTTAATAGCTGCAACTCTGACTGGAGTGGGAGGAAATCAGAGTAGTTTTGATTTGCACTTCTCTAATTGCTAGTGATGTTGAACATTTTTTCATATATTTGTTGATTGATTATATATCCTCTTCTGAGAAGTGTTCAGTTTCTTGGCCCATTTGTTGATTCGGTTATTTGTTTTTTAGGTGTTTAGATTTTTGAGTTCTTTATATACCCTAGAGATTAGTGCTCTGATGTGCGTGTGGTAAAAATTTGCTCCTAAAATATAGGCTCTCTGTTCACCTCACTGATTGTTTCTTTCCCTGAGAAGAAGCTTTTTAATTTGAATCCATCCCATTTATTGATTCTTGGTTTTAATTCTTGGGCTGTAGGAGTCTTTTTAAGGAAGTTGGGGCCTAATCCAACAGGGTGGAGATTTGGGCCTGCCTTTTCTTCTAATAGGCGCAGTGTCTCTAGTTTAATTCCTAGGTCCTTGATTTACTTTGAGTTGAGTTTTTTGGATGGTGTGAGAGGGGTTTAATTTCATTTTGTTGCTTATGGATTTCCCGTTTTCCCAGCATCATTTGTTGAAGAGGCTATCTTTCTAAGTGTTGGCAAGGATGTGGGGAAAAAAGGCACACTTATACATTGCTAATGGGACTGAAAATTGGTGCAGCCAATATGGAAAGAATTATGGGGATTCCTTGAAAAACTTTACAACTGAAGTTGTAAAGGAAGTACTTCTTTGTGATTTTGATCAATCTGCCCTAAAGCAGTGTGGCACATTTTTTTTTATCACATGGTTTTTATTCTAACTTGTTGTATATGACAAAAGAATGCATTATAATTCATATTATACATATAGAGCACAATTTTTCATATCTTTGGTTGTATACAAAGTAGAGTCAATTGAAACCAAAATTTGACCCAAGCTATCCCACTCCTCAGCTTATACCAAAAGGACTTAAAAATGGCATACTACAGGATCTCAGTCACATCCATGTTTATAGCAGCACAATTCACAATAGCTAAACTATGCAACCAAACTAGATGACCTTTGGTTGATGAATGGATAAAGAAAATGTGATATATATACACAATGAAATTCTATTCAGCATGAAAAGAATAAAATCATGGCATTTGCAGGTAAATGGATGGAGTTGGAGAATATAATGCTAAGTGAAGATAGCCAATCCCCAAAAGCCAAATGCCAAATGTTTTCTCTGATATAAGAGATAATATGTTATATATTATGCTGATTCATAATACGGTTGGGATGGGGAGCATGGGAGGATTATATAAATTCTAGATAGGGCAAAGGGGAGGGAGTGGAAGGGGGAGAGGGCATGGGGATAAGAAAGGCATTGGAATGAGATATACATCATCACCCTAAGTATATGTATGAAGACATGAATGGTGTGACTCTACTTTGTGTACAACCAAAGATATTAAAAAATGTGCTCTATATGTATAATATGAATTATAATGCATTCTGTTGTCATATACAACAAATTAGAATAAAAACATGTGACAAATAATGTGCCACACTGCTTTAGGGCAGATTGATCAAAATCACAAAGAAGTACTTCCTTTATAAACTTCAGTTTAATCATCATTTACCTGTTCTCCTGTCTCTTGACGTGCATTTAAGGTAGATTTTTTTTCTCCTGGTTTCTTCCTGCCTCCTCTCTCATTCCCATAACTTGGTTTTCCATGGTGCTTTGCTGATACGCTTTGGTTTACTTCATTCAATATTACACTTCTTTCATTAGAAAAGTATGTTATTTGGATGATGTCTTTTGGTATTATGCCATATGTATTTGAAATATGTAGTTATATTCTATAATTACCTTGGTTTTATCCTGGTTTATTTTATAATTTTCCCCTATTTTATTTGCTTTGTTGTGCATGTGTGTTATTTCTGTGAAAGAGTCTGAATGGTTGCCTTTTCAGTTGAGTTCCTCTTCCTTAATTCAATTTACCTTACTTGCCATCTTTGCGTTTATAACATTTGCTCACTAAACTGATGTTGTCAATATTTGATCTCTGTGTAAATTAAGGTGCTAAATAATACAGAAGCTAGGATAAAGAGACAAACTTATTGGCAAAGGGAAAATTTGTAAGAGCAGACACAATAAAACAAGTCTTAAGACAGTTGAAGCAAAAAAAGTGGAAAAGTTATGAAGAATTTTAATTTTACTATCTGGATAATTTATTTTTAGTTTTAGTTCATCTGTAGGTTTATTGAGCCCTTTCAGTTGCGTCCAGATAAAGACCAGGTTCTGAGACAAATTCCCACTAATATCAGCAGCAGGGTAGGTTGCAGTTGGAAATTATCCACTGTATCTGAGGTAAGAACATGTAGGTTTTTTTTTAAATAAACTTTCAGGCATAAAAGCACTCTAATCTTCTTCTTATCCATAATAAAAATGGGTAACACATAGAAGGGCAGTCTCTAGGGGAATATTGATTGTTTTGGACTGATTAACAGTTCATATAGTTTATATGTAAACATGTGGTGGTCCTGGTTGGTTGGTCATGATGAGATTTGAGTCAAGGTTTCAACAGTCTTTTTTAAAGTTGGTTTCACCTGCAGCTACTAATTGATTAACTTCTCTCCTCTTTCCCCCCTTTCATCCAGTACTTGCAACTGCATTTTAGACATCTAAGATTTTTTCTTTTATTATAAAAAAATTTCCTGAGAACTTTCTTCCTTATTAACTATTGAAATGGAGGAGTACATTGTTAATACCAACAGCAAACTTTATAGATCAAGGACTTTCCATTCACTACTTGTGTAGTTTAATTGATTTTATCATTGTGATACACCTCAAACACATAATATAGGATACTTTCTTTCAATTATATATATGACAACTTTGTTAGCATTGGACTATTGTAATGCATCCTAATTAAATGGGCATAAATTTAAATTCTCTAAGAAAGTTATTTCAAATATCAATTTATCAGGTATTTATTGAAGGAAAATCTGTTGTAAGTGCTACAGGGGATTCAGAACACATATCTCTTATTCAAAGGAACTTAAATCAAGTTAACAAGAAATGATACATTTATCAATGTTGGCTCAGTGCTGGCTTTTATTAGGAACCCCCAGTTTTGAGTCTAGTCTTCCTTATCTTTAAAAAATTAATATAAACAGTATCATTAAAAAATGAAATGTTTAGTGAAGAGTGGCTCAATGTGAGAAAGCCAATTTTTCATACTAGAATAAAAAGATCACATTTTATTTCTTGGACAGTGATTTCTGCTTTTTTATTTTCCTTTTCATTTTTCTTTTCACTACTGATAAAAATAGATATGGTAAGATTCTGTTTTCTTAGAATAGTGGTTATTCATATTTTTGAAGTCTCAGAAATTTTTGAAGATCTGATGTACAATTTTGGATACTTGTCCTCAGGAAAAAAATGCATATCTACACATACATTTTAAACACTTATTTTTGCATAAAATTTTAGGGGAATTTATGTAAATCTAGCCATATTGCTTTAGATTTTCATGGATCACATATTAAGTGCTCCTATATTAGAAGTGTTTTCCTTTGATATTTGTGTCTATTTACCTGTGTGTGTGTATATCTGTATAGTATGCCTAGTGTATGCCAATTGCCCTCTTCATCCAGTTTAGCAATATCATAAACATTTCCTTTATTATATCTAATTATATATAATTAAAATTCATCCTTATTTTTAATTGTGGTAATAAACTAAGCCAGGCTGGGTTGGTGCACCTTTGCTTTGTCCTAGGTTCTGCCACAGTCTTCCCTGTTATCATGTGGACATGTACAATGTACGGTATTTTCACTTTGTTATGTGCTTATATTTAAAATGCAATCAACATTTGATGTGTCTTCTGCACCACCCCCACAACTGGTTCCAGACATCATCCTTTCAATAAAGGTTTCTAATAAAACAAAGGGCAATGGAACTTGACTGGAAAAAAAAAATGTCAAGTTACTTCCCAGGAAGATCACTTGGTATACTAATTAGCAGGATTGTGACTCATTGCTTGAGTTGCAAAAAGAAAAATGTTTCATCAGTTGGTGAGATCTATCGGAAACCAGAAATTGTAGGCTAGGTACATGTGAAATTTATGCTGGAAATATTTGCTCGAGAGCTTACTTTTACTATGTACTTTATAGTGCACCTCGATAACTTTTACTTTAGTATTAATTTGTTTTTATTACACCATACAAGTTTTGGCAATAGGATTTCAAAAAGAAAGTTCCTGTCAAATTCAAAACTCCTGAATTTTGCTTTCTCAAGTGATTTGATGTCAAATGAGTCACTTGCACATAGTGATTGACATTTGCCATCTGCGTCCATCAGAGCAGAATTACATACCTCATAAAAATAAGACACAGACCTGCTGAAGAATCAATATCTATGTCCAAATTTATTACCTCTTTTAATAAGACTATGACTAAAAATGATTAACACATGCAACGGCTGTAGAAGCATTTACATATCCTTTGGTGAAGTATAACTTCATTTAGATTGGTGACTAAATTGGCCTAAATTAACTCACTTTTGGTGATTTAGCTCAAAAAATTGTTCTCTTTCAACATTCTCTTGGTGACTGGTAATATCCACCATATGTTGCAAGTTTTTGATAACTCTTTATTAATAGAGTCCTATTTTCCTTCGTTTGCAAACTGGAAAAATATATTCCCATTTCATAGAACTCTTGCGTAAATTATATAAATAAGAACTTAATAAATAAACACTTTGACTTTGGATTTCAACTTTACAGAATGTTTGTGCCCTTTGGGATTTACTAAAATGATTAAGGCTGATGATAATGACTTGTTGCCCTGGGTCAAATCATCCTGGAATATCATAATGAGCCACGTTCACTCTCTGTGGTATCAGTCATGTCAGTTATTATAGTTGCATTTGCATTTTTTACTGTGAGTCTTTGTACTTTGATTAACAATGTCATTTTCTATTTCATAGTTTGAACTCTATTACCACTCTTGCTTGCTAATAATGTTAGTGTCTTCAAAACCTTAAATGTTTGGCTTAAATTTATTGATTGGATAAATTTCTTTGGAGAGATCCTTCTTATACCTTAGCTATGAATTGTTGTATTTTCATTTTGAAGTTTCTGACTGGCCTTTTTCAAGCTTGCTTTCCTTCCTTTCTGTATAAATTTTACCCTCCTAGTCATGTTAACAGAATGAGTATGTAGGGACATTCAAAATGAACAAGAAATTGACGTAATGATTTGATCAGATTCTGGGCAACACCCCCTGCCCCAGGAAAATTTATTTTTTTTTAAGATTCTAAACAGGAAGGCAAGTCATTTTTCCTTTTTATTTTATTTTTTTCCTTTTTTCAGTACTGGTGATTGAACCCAGGGCCTGGCACAAGGTAAGCAAGTGGTGTACCACTGAGCTATACCCCTAGTCTAGTCCAACCATATTTGTTCCTGCAATAATTATTAATTTAGTGACAGGAAAACTTAAATAAACTTACCCTATGATTATGCAAGCTAGCTTTCTACAATAAAGTTCAATAGTAAAAATTCATTTAATTCACCCCAGATAATTGGATTCTTAGACTTAATTCTGCATTGTAATTGTAACATTTCAAATTGGAAAGGAAACCAAATCATCACATTATTTTCAGTGAAGTTTGCTGATAAGAAAGCTTTGGCTTTTTGACTGCTTCATACTATATACTAGCACCTACTTACAGTGGGCTTTGTTTTCATTTCCATGTTAGTACTGGTTCTGTATTGCTTATGACAGTTTCTTATTCAGACAAGTCTTTTATTAACCACTTTTATTTCTAAAAGATTGACAAGTGTTCATTTTTAAAATATACATGATATATGTGGAATATATAATCTTATATTTGAATATGGTATGTACTTGTATATACTTATGTGTATTAGGCATTATTTTATATGTATATACACCTACACATTTTATATATATCAGCCAGATACATACTCATTCTCCCCTTGTCTGTGCACAACTACAAAATGATTTTTTATAATAATCATGTTTAATTGGGGTTATAATTATGACTTTGAAATTTAAAATTTAGCTCTAATAAAGTATCTTCAATTCTTTATGCCTAGCTCCAATAATTAAACATGAAACTTTTCATAAGAGTTTGAAGTTTTAACTTTGAAAAGGAAACATTTTTATAATTTAAAGCTATAATTAACCTATGCTCTTTGCTTCTAAAATATCAGTTAAGTGTACAATCACTTTTGTAATCTTTTGAAGTTAATGCCCTAACTCTTTGTAAGCTTCTACTTCAGAAAATGTGGCTAAGTTTGTGTATAATTAATATTTTCCAAATGATAAAAATGATGGTGTCCTTTTGGTCATATTAGTTCAGAAATCATAAAATGATCTCTACTTTTCATTTTTATTTTGTGTTTTATTTTTTAATCAAGAAAGTATCTTGATAATAAAGTATAGAATGCATATGCTAGGCACAGTTACTTTACTTCATGAACAATTTTTGTTTCAGTGTGCATGTGTGCACATACTATATTTTTATGAGAGAAAAAGTGTGCACTGATTTGCACATATAAGCTGTTCCTACCACTACATTGCCTTCTGATTTCTGATTTGTGGTTAACAGGTTTATTATAGTCAACTTGTGATTCATCTACTCAAAATTTTCTTGTCTTTTTTGTTTGTTCCCTTAGGAAAGGTTCATGTTTTAGATTTGCTTGGGGTTTATGTTGAATTTGTAAATGTAAGTCTTTCATAAGTTCTAAATTGTCATCTATTACAAAATGTCTCTTCCCCTTTCTCTCTTCATCTTTCAGGACTGACTCAATGTATATGTTGGTTTTGTCATTCTAAAGAAGCCCCCGTTTCTTTTTTTTTTTTTTTTTAAATCTCCCTGGGTTATAAATTGGGTAATTCCTTTTATTTATTTCTGATTTGCTTCATCTCACTAGATGCTGCATCTAATCTATTAAGTAATTGTTTTTCAAGTATGTCTTATAGTATTCGTTTCTATTTGGACCATTGGTACCTTTTCTCTTGTCTTATAAATGACTTTAACTGTTGCAAATACCTCTAATTGATAATTCTAGGTTAAAGAAATTACTAGGATGTATCTGAGGACTTCAATTTACAATGAGCTGTTTACTCATAAAATTTTTTTTAACTTACGCAAATCTGCAATTTTAAAAAAAAGTGCAAATTGGTCTTGGGTAGAGGCTTTGTATAATATTTGGGATATTAGAGTTGGTATTCCTCCTACACGCCCTTTATAGGTTGTATATCTCCATCTCTCACCTTCTGTGTTCTTTGCTTCTGTGGTTCGCAATTGTATTTGTCTTGAATTAACACCTTTTAGAATACTGGAACAATATACCTATGTATATTATTTTTTCAGGCTCAGACAATAATATTATCTGAAAGTTTCTATTCCCACCTGCGTGGATTGTAGACTATTACTGACTTGTGCAAGAGTGGAAAGCTTAGCTCATTTGCTCTGACACAGGGCAAACTCTATAATATGAATTACACTCCAGAGCATGGGACCATGCAGGGGAACAGTTTAAAGATGGGTCTTTACATGACATTGTGTGTTTGAGGGGCTTTTTCTTCTGCTTTAATCCCCTATTTGTCTAGCTGGGTTCTCTGGAGACATGTTTCCTTAATAGATCATTCTTTTACTAATAATCCTCACCTTTGTATCTTCTAGAAAGGAATATGATTTAGCTAGTTTTTAAGTGAATTCTCTCAAGTGCTCCGAATGTATGGGCTATGTAGGGTGAAAAAAAAAAAAAACTATCAAATGCCAAACTTGTATGTGTTGTATGTGGGTAGGGAAAGTTTGAGGTTATGAGTTATCCAGGATGATTGTCTTTTAGTTCAGCCCAAACTAAGGCTGAGAGAGTCGAGTTTTGTAATTATCATTCATGCTAATTGATAGATTATTCCTTGTTTCCACTTTATCAAGAACATAGGTTATCTAAGGTCCTGAAGTCATCTGTGTACCCCCACCCGATCCTGAGCCTGATCATTTTGTCTCCTTCATGCATTTACATATTCAATGTATTAATTTTGGGTAAATGATTAAAATGGCTACATACACCTCCATGTCCCCTTTGTGGTGGGCCGAGGGGAGTGAGTACTGAGGATTATACTCGGGGGACTGGACCACTCTGAGTCACATCCCCAGCCCTATTTTGCTTTTTATTTAGAAACAGGGTCTCACTGAATAGCTTAGTACCTCGCAGTTGCTGAGGCTAGCTTTGAACTCCTTGTTTTTTCGTCTCAGCTTCCCCAGCTGCTGGGATTACAGGCATGTGCTATCATGCCTGTCATAAATTGATTTCTTATAAGACACAATGACAATACAAGAGGTCCTACTTCAGCATCAGGACTTAGAATAGTGTATGTGTACAGACCTGGCCATACACCTCCATGTTTCTGTGCTCTTTTATTCCTTTTTTTTTTTAATTTCTATTTTGACAAAGACAGCCTTTTTGTTAGTGAACTAAGTCTCAGTCCTGTTACTTACTCTAGAAAGTTTTTCTTTATCCTGAATTATCAATTATCCTCTCTGCTGGATTATTCACATCAATAAGAGAACATCTTGTTATTTCTCCCTGCTTAGGAAAGGAAAGAAAAAAAAAAACAAATCCTTATGTCAAACTAATTCTCCAATGGCTGACCCTTTACTCTTTTTATTTGACACCCCCAAATCCCCTATGGTTTCTCTGTTCCCATTCTCTCTTGTATGGATTCTAAGCAGGTTTCTGTCTCTGCTACTTAGACAAAGGCTATTCTTATTGTTCTTTTAATTCTTTTTGACTGGGATTCAGTGGTCAGTTTTAAATTCTTATCAAGTAGTGTATGAAGAGTCTTTCTCCAAGCACTTTTTTATAGTGGCTCCAGAACATCATTGCCTTTTGTTCTCCTCCTCCTATTATCTTTCTGATCATTTCTGTCACCAAACCTGTTCAAGGCTCATAACCACTTGCATATCTTCTATGCAGTGGAGGACCTGGGTCTCATTGCTCAGATATCTTGTTCTACTTACTGGTCTTCTTTGATGATACCATTTGTCTCTTGAATTTATTTTTTAGAGGTACCAGGTATTAAACCCTGGGGTGCTTAATCTCTGAGACACATCTCCAACACTCATATTTTATTTAGAGAAAGGGTCCCACTAATTTGCTTTGAACTTGTGTCTTTGAACTTGTGATCCTCTTGCCTAAGTATCCCAAATCACTGGGATTACAGGCATGTGCCGCTGTGCTCAGGTGTCTCTTGAATTTAATGGAATGAAAATACACTGAAGATCCCCGAATTTACCTTCTTTTCTACTCCAGATTCATATATGCACTCACCTACTCAAATCATCACTTAGATGTCCCTTATGTATCTCAAAATTATGTTCAAAACAAATATCGAATCCTGCTCATTCTATACATCTCTTCCTGTAGTTCACTCCATTTTAGTAAAAGGCAATTACAAACACTGATGCTCCAAATCAATATAAGCTTTATCCTTAAATCTCTTCACATTTCTCCTAGAATACATGACCAAATTCTGTTGGCTTTGATTTTTTAAACGTAGCCACTTCTCACCACTATATTATGTGGTCATCCCCATAATAATCCTTTGCCTGTGTTATTTGAGCTGTCTCCTGACTTGTTCCTCTGCACCTGCCTTCTGCCATGCTTTAGCTTGTTGTCAAACTGGTTTGAGTCTTTCAAAGTGAAAATCCAACATTGTCTCTCTTTGCCTGAAACCATAGTCTTTTTGTATCAACTTATTAAGGTCTAAAGCTGTTACCAAAATCCAGTAGGTGTTTTAGGACCTGGTTCCCTGTTACTTCTCTGGTTCTATCTCCTACATATCCCTTTCTCAGCTATTCTATTTCACTTTTCCACTCTGTTCCTTGAAAATATGAAATATTCTTTCATCTCAGCCTTTTGGTTGGCTCCTCTGGTCAAATGTTTTTTCTTTCCATATGTTCATGGCACATTTCTTCTCCTTTGGAAAATGTTCACATAAATCACTGTCTGTGAGGCTTTCATTGTCACTCTGAAATTTCTTAAGTATTTTTTTCCACTTCCTACCTTCCTTCTGAATTCCATTTTAATTTTTTTAATCTTTGATGGATCTCTTATATATTATATCTTATTTACCTTGGCTATTTTCTGTCATCATGTAAGCTCTGTTAGCAGTATTTTTGTATCTACATTATTCCTTCTTCTATCCACAGTAACTATAATAGTACTTTGGTACAGTAGGTGCTCAATAATTATTTTTGTTGAATTAACAGATGAATAAATGAATAAAGGACAGAAGTGGGTTTTTTTGTATCAAAGTAATTGTACATGGAGATTAGAAAAATGTAGGGAATATTTTTTATTGATTCCATTTTTTATTTACATCATTTATTACTTCATATCATTTGTAGTTAAAAACATGAGTTGCAGAAGGCAAGCTCTCCCAGCAAAAGCTCCCATATATGACATGACTCCAGAGGTTATATTCATACTTTATAAAATTCAAATCCAGGGTTCATCACTTACTTTTTGACTAGTTTGTGTAAGAATTAATTTCATTTTGTAAAACAAACTAGAGTAATAACAAAGTAGACATCAAATTGCAGTAACTATTAAATGAGATCATTTCTACAAGATAACTATAAGGAAGTGAGCAATAACTAAAAACAGCTGCTACTTTTATTTATTTCCAGTTATATTGAGGTATAATAACTGTACAACATGTTTTATGTACCTACACGTTGTGAAATCATAACCAAATCAAATTGAAATATTTGACTGCTAACATAGTTGCCATATTTTCAACTAGAACAATTAAGATCTGCTTTCTTAGCAAATTACAAGTAAAGCAATTAATTATAGTAAGCTGTATGTTAGATAGCCAGAACTTATTTGACTTGTATACTTTATTTATCATTTCACTAATTTCCTCCACCCCACAAACCCTATCACCATCACACTTGATTTTTATGAATTTGAACTTTTATGATTCCTTGTGTAAATGAGGTTGTGCACTGATTTTCTTTGTACCTGAATTATTTCACTTAGTTTAGTGTTGTCCAGGTTCATCCCTATTGTTGTGCCAGTGGTAGGATTTACTTTATCTCCAGGTTTGAATAATATCCCATTGTACCTCTACCTCATGTTTTCTTTATTCATATTATTAGTCTATTTACAGATACTTAAGTTGTCTCAACATTGTGGCTGTTATGAATAGAAGCCCCAATGAACTTGAAAATTCAGACATCTCTTTGACATATTGATTTCATATCCTTTGAATATATACCTAGTGGTAGGATTAGTAGTTTGTATAGTAGTTTTAATTTTTTGAGGAACCTCCATATTTTCCACAGTGTCTGTAACAATTTACATTGCTGCCAACATTGTACAAGTTTTCAGTTTTCTCCATGCCCTTGCTAAGCTTTTTGTTGATTTTTGTTTGTTTGTGGTAAGGGCATTCTTGGTAACTGTGAGATGATATGACAACTCCTGGTTTTGATTTACATTTCTCTAATGATTAGTAATGTTCAGCACCTTTAAAAATACCTGTTGGCTAGTTGTATGTATTATAGTTTGGATAGGAGGTGTCCCTCCAAACTCCTGTGTTAATGCAGGAGTATTCCAAGGTGAAACGATTAGGTTATAAGAGCTAGTTTGAGTAGACCAGCTGAGTGGTAACTACAGGCAGTTGGGGCATGGTTGGAGGATGTGAGTCACTGAAGGAAAGATCTGAAAGGGTTCATCTTGCCTGTGGCCCCTTGTCCTTTGTTGATGCCACAAGTGGAACATTTCCCCTCTGTCACATTTTTCTGCTGTGATGTCCTGCTTTACCTGGTTCCCAGAGAAAAGGAAATTGACTAATGGGGGACTAAGCCTCCAAAATCATGAGTAAAATTTTTCTCCTAAGTTGTTCTTGTTGGATATAGCAACTTAAAGCTAACACAGTATGTTTATTTGAGATACATCTATTCATGTCCGTTGTTTTTATAAGATTTTTTTGTCATTGATCTTAAATTCCTTATATATTTTGGAGATTAACCATTTATCCAATGTATGTTTTTAAAAATAATTTCTCCCATTCACAGGTAACCTTTTTGCTCTGTTTTCTTTGTTGCATAAAAGCATTTTAGTTTAACGGAATCTCTATTTTTGTTGCGTGTACTTTTGTGGTTATATCCAAAAGATCATTGCATCATTCATAGATTCTCCTATGTTTTCTTCTAGTAGTTTTGCCATTTCAGGTTTTCTGTTTAAGAAAGAATAAGTTTAATATTCCTTGTTGTTCAGCACTTTGAATATATCATCCTATTCTCTCCTGGGCTAGATGGTTTCTACTTAAAAATGTGCCAATGGCTGTATAATCATTCACTTCTATGTGATAAAACCATGTACTCGTTTCTAAATTCTGTCTTTGATTTTTGAGAAATTGGTATAATGTGTCTTAGTGTAATCTTCTTTGGTTGTTCCTTTTTAGGTAATGTTGGGCTTCATTCTTTGTCATTCTCCTTAGACTTTGATAGATAATGTGTTCTTTACTTTGCTTGACCATGTTCCACATATCCCATAGATTATTACTATTTTCTCTTGTGCCTGCATGATGTCAATTGACCTGATTGAATTCACAGCTTGCTTCTATTGCTTGATTGAATCTGTTGCTCATGAATTTTTTTTTAATCCATTCATTTTACTCTTTGGTTGCAGAATTTCTGTTAGGTACTTTGCATTATATGTTTGGTTCAAATTTTCATTTTATTCATGTATTGTTTTCCAGATTGTATTGAGTTTTACACATTTGTTCTCTCATAGCTGACTGAGCTTCCTTAAAGCAATTATTTTGATCCTTTTACCAGGCAATTCATAGATCTCCATTTTGTTTGGGTCAGTTATTGGAAAATATTTATCCTTCAATCATGTCACATTTCTTTTCATCTAGTCTCCTGTCCAGATTTTCTTGATGGGTTCAGAAGAGAAAGATTTTTATCAATCAATCTAAGGATTTTTGAGATTCTCTTAAACCTTTTTATGGATGCATTCACTCCACTCCTCTTATTCTCTTTTGGAGAAGAAGAGACTCCTAGGATTATAAGCTTTCTTTGATCTTACAAAGCCTGACCACGTGCTGAGAGTCTCTTATTTATTTTTCCTAGGTAGTGCCCCATATTGTACAAAGTTTTGTGCCTTCTGATCCTACAGAGTTGAGCTAGCTGTCTTCATGTGTCACTCATGATCTGCAGAGGTTTGCACATGCTGTCTATTGTGACACTCGGGGAACTTGTTGGAAGATGGTATATGGAGTGGGTAAATGTGTGGGCTGATAGGGACTATCCAGAGATGATATATCTTATGAAGTTCGTGGGTGAGCTTCTTGTTAAAGTCCATAATGTTGTTAGAGTATATGGCCCTCTGTTAAGTTGCATAGCCCAGTTCCTATCAGTCCTTGATATTTTCCCCTGCTTTTAACTGCCCGAGTGCGTTCACTCATGTTGACCCTCTCAGTGTTCTGAGTAGTGTGAGAAAAACATAGGCCTCCTGAGCAGTGTCCCACGTGGCTAGAGAAGCCTGATTTTTGCTACATTTTCACTTTCCCTTGTGGCAGAAACCATAGGCTGTAGATCTCTCTTGTCACTGAGCTGTGGTGATTTGGGGGTAAAGAGAAGTAGGTAATTTTACCCTCTTAAATGTGCCTATTGAGTATTTTGCTCCAGTGGGGTGCCAGGACTTAAGCACTGGGTTCCCACCATGATATTCTTGCCCAGGGTGGGTGATTGCAAAAGTTGGTGAAATAAGTACTGAAAACTCCTATCTTACCTTCTTGCTGATATTACTCTTCTGTTATTACCTTAGTTATTTGTCAGAATAAATCTGGACACGATCCTGGCTAGTAATGAAGTTCTAGGGATCAGAGAAATATAAGCTGCCTGCTTTAGTAAATTCAGAAATTTGTTAGAAGGAAATTTGCCTGACTAATATGAAATAGATGATGGAAAAGTAACTATCTCTTACAGCATTCTCTCTAAAAATTAATAGTTAAGCTTGAAAGTAGGAAAAGTCATTTACAGAATACTCAAGGACGAGGTAACCACTTTCCCTTGGAGATTCAGTTTTTCCAACACATCCTTCTTTGCTTGGCTGAAAACTCTCTGTGAAGCTCTCAGCCATAAAACTTGTCTGATAGAATTGCTATAGCCATTTCCCTATGGTCTTCAACTGCACACTGGAGGCAGAGTTTGTAAGAAGTATGATATCTATGGGTTCTAAAAAGCTTTTTGCCTCACAGTTAAAATGTGAACACTATAAAATTAAGCTTGGGTATTTATACTAATTTTAATATTTGAAAAGTTTTGTAGTTTTTGTGGCTCTGTTTTCAAGAACAATGTGGCTGCCATCTCTTGCCTTTCCTGTCATTGCTGTCTTCCACATCTGGGGAGAGTAAAACGTGAAATAGGATTATGCTATCAGTTGCATCTGTTAATATTGTACTTCCCTGCATGGTTCAGGGATTGTGGCAGTGTAGTTCAAAGTTATGGTTGGCCCTTTCCAGGAGCGTAAGGAGCACCAATGTTGGGAAGTCGCAGATTGTGAAACACGGGGATACTTATTATCCTGTTCATCTAAGGACACCAGCTAGGAGATAGACATGTTGGAAAAAAGAAACAACCCAAAGTATTACTGTAGTCTGAGGAGATAAACCTAGGTCCTGAGCTAGGTACTATTTGCAGAAATAAAATGACAAAATTTAATTTGTATTATGAGTAGAGGCACATATCCAGAATGTTAACATGAAGCATTGTGAGTCCAAAGCACAATGTGAGTACTGAGAAAACCAGGCAAAGTTTTATTAGCCATGTTCTTTTTATTGTTGCTGTTGCTCCTCTAAAGCCTGCAGCCCACATTCTAGTTGAAGTTAATGACATAACACTCAACATTTTTATTTCAGTTCTCGTCCTTCTTTCAGCATCTCCTATCTAAAAGTATATGACAGCCTTTTATCGGCACTGGATAATACCATTTTAGCATGATTCTATTTAATTTAAAACAATAGACCAACAGAATGTAAGCTCTCCGAGGAGAAGGATTATGTTCTATTGATTTTTTTCAAACCCCAAAGTTTAGAGTAGAGCTTTGCACACATGAGAGTTGAATAAATGTTAAATGAATGTTGTTTAGCTTCTGTGATTGTGTTCTGTTTCGTATAGAGTGTGCCACGGTGGCATGGATTGCAATATGTCTCCAGATCTTCCTGGCACGGTTGTTCTGTTGTCATCTGTGGCAGTGTTTCAAAGATTCAGATGTGTTTTCACACTTCATTTCACCCTGTGAACAATCTATCCTTTATTAGCTCACCATAAAAAAAAAACAAAAAAAACTTTGGGATGCAGCTGTTTTCCATTAGTCTCCCATACCCTATTTATTGAAGCTGAATCTCTGTGAATGTTCTTCTTCAAAGGCAGGCAAATCTCTAGAGCTTGATTAGTGGCAGGAATGGCCAATGAGCAGCAGTGCCCTGGAGTGGGAGGCTTGGAGCAGGGGAATTGACTCCTGATCCTCAGGAGACCCTTGGAAGTCTCATGATTCTTGGCTTAGTGTAGAAATCCATGCAATTTCACTACGTTTGTGCTACACCAAATCTTTACTGAATTAGTAAACTTTGCTTAAAACTAATTAAAATTGGAGAAAGTAGGGATCAGACACTCATGTCTAGTTAATAATGTAACGTGTAAAATCATTCCGTAAAATTAGGAAACTGTAGCTAATGCAACATAGGGAGAGTCATAACCAATCTAACTACATATATATTTCAGCCTTCTCTGGAAGGAAGTGTTACCATATGCAAACTTTAAATATTACCTTCCGGTGTATTTGAGTTCATCAGAAGTCATCTTGCCTTTTTCCTGATGCAGTATTTGTGAGGGTCTGTAGAATAGAGTGGTTGATTCACAGCCCTGCTCATAGAACTACGTTCTCTCCATGTTGCCCCAGTGCTTTGAACATGCCTGCTGCTCAGAAGAGTACATGGTGATTGGTAAATGAACCTTCTGGATGCTACACTGTAGAAAGTGTGTGTGTGTGTGTGTGTGTGTGTGTGTGTGTGTGCGTGCGCGCGCGTGCATGCATGCGGGTTGGGACTGGAGAAATAACTTCCTCCCTTTCAACTTCTACTCTGATTAGAAGGACTGAGGTAGAGTTTGTCTTCAGAAATGCAGTTTCATAAAACAGTGTGAGGTAAAATTCTGGACACCTGTTGGGATGGAAGAAATCTGAATTGCACCTCTTCATTTTAGTTCCTAAAACAAAGTGTTTATGCCTGGATGCTTTTCCTCTAAGATAACATCCCAAGATGTCCTTATATCCTTTGGCTTACTTTTTCCATTCTATAAAAACTTTGGAAAAAGACTTGACTTTGCTTGGCCAGTACGGACAGTCATACTCAGCTAATATCTGAATATAAGCAATATTCTCACCTTAAGGTCTGTCTCTGGAATCTTCTCAGAAATTCCAGTCTTTTGTACAATTTGCTCGGCCAGTTAGCCAAACACACCTTAGAATTCAGCATAGCACTGGATTTTAGAAAGTTGTGGCGGATAGTTGTACACTGGCACCTGTTTAAAAAAAATGTAAATTTTATGATATTGCAATAGTGATGTCATATATAATAATACTCATTCACAATAAGGCATAAAGCAAATGATGTCATCTATAAGGATATTTATTCACACCAAGATATAGGAAGAAGAATCATTGGAGGAAAGTTTGTTTACTAGAGGTGATTACCAATTGCACATTTGAGAATCTTCAGTGCTCTTCACCTCACTCTGCACAGGCATACAAGTAAGATAAAACAGTGGCTAGGTGTGGTAATCATCTTTATTAAAGGCATCCAATCCTAAAACAAAGCTTAGGATTCTGTGAAAGTAGTGGTGGAGCTAATCCCTGGTCTGTGAGCTCCTGTTGCCCTAAGAACTTAAGTGTCTCACATTAGTAAAGCTCATAATCTCACTTTGGATATATATGCATTGACCTTGTCTTCTGGCCTCAACTAACAAGTGAAGAGAATTCTATTTTCTACTTCTACATCCTTAATACAGAGTGTGCTATCCATAGTTTTGCTTACTGAAGTCTTAACTGGTTAATAGAATGCATTTAGGAAACTGTAAAAAGCACCTGTTTACATTTCACTATTGATGGAATCCTGAATATATTGAATGTTTCTTCAAAGGCCTAAACATTTAGATTACATTATTTTTGGGAAAAAATATTTTCTTGGGATTATGTCATCTCACCTAGAATGTTTAGAGGACATTAGTATTCCAAGTTGCATGGGTTGCTATGTGGAACAGCTACACCTGGCAAATTTGCTGTTTTGGTGACATTGACCATTTTGATGAGACTGCAAAAAGAAATCATCATGCCAAATAGAGTACAAACTCTTCTCCAAATGCACTTGAGGATTATCAGTTTGACTTTGCAATCTTTGCTTACAGAGGAAATTAATGGCAACCCAAAGTGATTGAAAAGGTAAATACATTTGAAAGATTATTTTTAATGATTTTGTAAATTCACTGTATAAGTTGTATAAGACAACACTAAATGGATGATTCAGGGTTAAAGTTGTTTAGGTCTGAGGGAAAATCCATCTTTATTACTCTCCAATATAGTCCACTGGGGACTGACTACCTCTTTGGTACAAAATACTTATATTTCATAAATCATCTCCTCTTTCTGTGCTGCTAATTAGCTACCCCTGAGGGCTGGTGACAGTAACTTGCACAGTAGTTGTTATCAGCAATAAAATATTATATCACATTTAGATAAGTGTGGGTTTTTCTATGTATTAAAGTCACTTAAGATGAATATTAATTTCACACTCCAATCCTACTCTTTCCCCAAACTATAAAGCTAGACTATGAACTGAAGTTATGGTGACTTCTAAGGAGAGTTCCAGAGTGGGGCGGGGAAAACTCTTAAAAGCAGCCTTTGATATTATATAAATACTTTAAGGGACAAAGGACATATTTCTACATTAGAAAAATATTTTAAAAATAATATTGGAATATACAGATAGCTGGTCACTTACCACAGTTTTTAGCCTTCAATTTATGTGTATTGATATAGTAAAAGCAAATTGTTTAACGATGCTTCAATATTTGTATTTTCAACTTCAGAAGGTTTCAAGTAGGATAATATACCTTCATGTTTTAAATTATGCATTATATCATATAAACTGGGAATGTTCTGAGGAGAGAGTGCATGGATAATGAGGTCGTTGAATATAGAAGTGAATTGAACAAATTATCCTGAGAGTTGAAGTGGTGTTTTTTTTTTATTGTGATATGTGAATTTCAACTGCTTTTTGGCTTAACGAAAACATCAGGAAAAAATTTAAGACCTCACCTACTAATTGGAGCAATATGGTGTCAAGTATCCAAGACTGTCTGTGTGGACTCATCTAACTTGCTTAAACAACAAATGCATAATATTTTCCCCTGAACATGCTTTTGACTACATTAGTTGTAAATGTTGTTAATGGTATTTTAGATGGCCAGTAGGTAATATTGAAAAGTTCAACTCAATAAATTATTTGAAGAGTATGCTGAAAAAAAAAAATAAGCACTAGTGTTTTTAGGTAGGTAGGAACTGTGAGAAAATCTCTGTGGATCAAGTAGTTTTCCAGACTTAAAGAAATTTGCAATCTTAAATCAGTAATCTATAGCATATTGGGGAGTTAAAAAAAAAAAAAAAAAAAAAAAAAAAAGCAAAATGTGCTACTGTTACGTAGTATATGTGGACCCACAGGATAAAAACATATTATCTGAAGCATTTAAAATACTTTATCTACTATCCTAATTTGGGGTTTGTAAGGTCATCTTTTGGGAACTACTTCCACTTTCATTGATACAATGTTGATAGTCCTTGTGGCAAGAATGAAAATGCCCTCAATAACTTTAAAAATACGCATTGAAAAATTTACTGAAGATTTTATGGACCATATTACCATTTAAGTTCACCATTTTATTTGCCAGCATAATCAGGTGAGCTATATATTTGCTGAAAGCACAGTCACCTGAATTATCGGCAAGAGTCACAAGCCACATATGTGGTTGCATACCAATCTGTATCAATTAGTTTAATACATCTTTGATTTCTCCTTTTCCCTTGATCTCCAATTTTACTTTATATTCCTTCCATCTGCAATCTCCTTAAGTTTAACAAAACAAGTCTACAATCCATTTTTTTAATTTCCTCTTTCTGTATTTTGAATGCTCCTGGCCAGGTTCTGTGGCCCTGTCACAGCTGGGCTGGCTTCCTGGCCGGTGGTGATCAGAAACTGACTTGGAATTTTCCCTGAAGTGCTTGGGTTGTTTGAATATGGGCCAAATGGACCTCACAGACCATTTGTATGCATCCAAATTCTCTATTTGGTGTTTGATATGGAAAAATAGCTACAGAGAATTATGTACACGAAGGTCCTACTGAGAAACAGGCACACACACCCAGTTCAAGCTGATACAGTACTAACAACTGTGGCTTAATGTCAGGATTGCAATAACATCTTTAGATTACTTGTCTTGGTATGTTTTAATGAAGCCTAAGTTGTTTCCCCACATTGTGTAATAGGGGTGGGCCTAATAAAGTCACTCAACATTACTAGTCATTTCAGCATGAAATGCTTATCTGGCTTATCTGGTCATTGGTTCATATTTCACCATTACCTTCTGTACTGCTAAGAACTATATTTCTTTTGAGCATGTCCTTTGTTGTAGTTTTTACAATACTTCAGATTTTAAAATTCACTCTTAATATTGAGTGCTAGATCTGAGTGTGAAATGGGGAAATGTAACAATTTATCATTTCTTTAATTATATTTAAATATTTTCTTTTAAAATTTGAATCTATTGTACACTCAAGAACTTTAAACTGCAGAGATTAATGACAATCATATGCCAAGAAAAACCTGAGAGGAAATATACCCATTTTAGGCAGAAAGAATATCATGTTAGATGAAATACAAATTTATAAAGATAATAAGGCAAAATGTGAAAAAAGTCAACTTTCACTTTTTAATAGCTATATAAAATATTTGACCCTATAAAACAAAAATAATAGTATATTGTGGTGTTGATACATAATTACATATACTAGCAATAGCATAGAAAATGAGGGAGAAAATGGAAGTATAGCCTTTGTTTTAGATAGAAAGTTTATTAATAGGCTATAATAAAGGAAGTATATTCATTTTAGACTCTGGATCAATCACTAAAAAACAAGATACAAGTAAATAAGCATTCAGTGAATATTAAATTGATCCTTTAAAAATTTACTGGATCCAAACAAAGAGACGAAAAAGAAGGAAAAGGAAATTCAGAACAAATAAGATTGTTAGAAAGCAACAGGAAGACAGTATTAAATGTAAATATTGTAAAGTACCCAATTAAAAGATAATATTTCTCTAAAAAGAGATTTGATAAGAAAGCAATGCCATACTGTGTGTTATCCACTAGAAACCCACATTAAATATTAAGATACAGATAGGCTAAAGACAACTGAAGAGAAAAATGTATATTAGTCAAAAGAAGAATAATTTGGCTATGTTAGACTCAATATATTAACTTTCTGGTATGAAATATTACCAGAGATAAAGGCAGGCATTGCATAATGAAGAATAATTCCATGGTCAAAAAAAATAAAGATCCTAAATATGTATGCAGCTTACAGCAATAATTTAAAAATACATAAAGAAAAGCACTGATGAAATTTAAAGAAAAATACAGAAAACCACAATTATAGTTGAAGGCTTTAACACTCTGCTCTGATGAAACAATGTAAGAACATGAGTAGCCTTAACAATATTGTCAGCCATGCTCAGAACACTTGGTGCAACTGCAAAATACACATTCTTAGAACTGACGAGGTATCTCTTTGATGGAACCTAATGAAATATATTCTTTTCCATATTCTTGAAACATTTACCAAGATATACATACTGTGAGCCTTAATATGATTCATCATAAGGATTACCGTAGCTGGGCATGATAGTACATGCCTGTAATACTGTTAACTTTGGGGAGGTTGAGGCACAAGGATTACAAGTTTAAGGCCCAAGTTGAGCAACTTAGTACAAGCCTGTCTCAAAGAACAAAGGTGTGGGGATGTAGCTCAGTGGTAAAGCATCCCTGGGTTCAATCTCCTGTACCAAAACAAAAAGATGATTATATGTTTTATATGTGTGCATGTACATATACATAAATACACATGTGTGTACACATACATAATAACTTAGTATATGTAATACATATACAAAATGTCTTTACTAAACATAACTGCTGTTAATCTCTAGCTTAATTCTGTTATCTGTACAATCTCCAAATAGTAGGAAATTAAATAATAGAGCACACATAATGGATAGAAAATTAAACCACAAAGGAAATTAGAAACTACATTTAATATAAGAAAATTAAAACATAACAGTTTAAATTTTTGAGATGCTGTGAAGCTAGTGCTTCAAGGGAAATTAATAGTCATAAGTATTTATTAGGGGAAAATCATAATCTCGGCAAAATAGTCTGAATTTCCAAAAGAAACTAGAAATGGAAGAACAAATTAAACTCAAAGTAAGCAGAAGAAAAGGAAAAATAAGTTTAAGAACAATTATTAAAAAAAAACTTAAAATGGGAAATTAATATGGAGGAAATATTAAAACCAAAAGCCAGTCCTTTGAAAAGATTATCTACATATAGATAAACACTTCTTGTCAGTGCTAATTTTTCATTTTTATCTTTATCGCTGTCTACACTGAAAGAAGGAAGGTCACTATACATGCTACATTATAAGGAAAGATTATGAATAACTTTGCCAATAGATTTGATAATTTAGATGATTTGGATCAATTTCTTGAAACATATAGTTACCAAAATCAATATATATATAATCCACATTGTTGTCCACTGCTTTAGGCTGAGCTAGATTGTTAAATTTTGTTAAATATTTAACAAAGCAATGGTATCTATTCCCTAAAAAATTTAACATTTAACCTCGATTAAAGCAATGAGACCACAATTACCCTGATTTAAAAAAAAAAAAAAAAACTAGATCAGAACATTGAAAGAAAACTTCAGACCAATATCCTTCCCAGAGTATACACAAGTATCCTGATCAAAATAGTCAAATATAAGTTCATTAAGTAAGAATAACAATATATCATGACCCAGATATAGGTATTCTAGAAATGTAAGGTTGGTTCAAATAATAAAATATCAATATCCTTCCCTAAATCAACAGACTAAAAAACAAGACTTGAACATTTCAGTAGATAAATAGCATTTGTAAAAAGTCAACATCCACACATAATAAAAACTCTCAAGGAACTAGAAGTGAATTTCATCAACCTGAAAAAAGGTTATCTGTGAAAATTCATTAATGTAAATTCTAGTGGGTGAAAGTCTAAATAGTTTTCCTAACATACATTAAAAAAAAAAAAAGGTGCTCACTTCAACATTCTTGTTTGAGATAGTACTGGAAATTTTAGCCAATGAAATAAGGCATGTGGATTGAACAAGGAGAAATAAATAATTACAATCTTCGTCAGCTTTTCATTGTTGTGACTAAAATATCTGACAAGAATAACTTAGAAGAGGAGAAGTGTATTTGAGGCTCATGGTTTCAGAGATTCAGTCCTTGGTTGGCCTACTCCATAACTCAGACTGAGATGAAGCAGAATATCATGGACAGAAGACAGAAGCAGAGGAATGCTTCTGAGCTCACGATGGGCAGAAAGCAGGGTCATGGGAAGGGTGGGACAGGAAAGACCACCACTTCCAGGGCATTTTACCTCTAAGTATTCCTTAACACAGGAGCTTTGGTGGGGACACCTCAGATCCAAATCACAACATGCAGTAACTCAATAACCCATGTAGAAAAGCCTGAAGAATTTACAAAAGCCTGCTAGAACCAGTGAGTTTAACAAGTTTATCACAGTATAAAAAGTTCACATAAGTAAGGAGGCTGGACTGCTGTGAATATAATGCTTGTGTTTATGGAAGCATCCTTTAAAAAATATATAAACAGTAGACATATTTCCATTTCATTTGTGAATATTTGGGATTATTACTTGGATATGAGGTGTTCCCCCAAAGCTCATACCAGAAGGTTTAGGGGAGAAATGATTGGGTCATGAGAGCCTTAACCTAATCAGTGAAATGGGTATGAAGGAGGTTGGTTATTGGAAGCATGCCTTTGGGAAATACATATAAAATAGCACCTTTTGTATTCTTTAATTATTGAGACATATTTAAATTGTTTCTACTGCACATAATGCTGTTGTAAACATTTTTCTTTCACATGGTGACATAGGTAGGCATTTCCATTGAGTTTGTGCCTAATAGCTTTTTTCTTTCTTTTTTTTTAAAGATATATTTGATAGGTATAATATGTCAAAATACACCCTACTATGTGGAGTGTAACCCATTTTAATTTTGATCCCATTCTTGTGGTTTTACATGATGTAGAGTTTCATTGGTCATGTATTCATATATGAGCAATTCTGTATTTCCTATTTCCATTCCACTCGCTTCCCTTCATTCCCCTTTGTCTAATCCCATGATATTCTATACTTCCCCTCCCTACCATCCCTTTTATTGGGTTAGCATACACATATCAGAGAGAACATTGGGTCTTTCGTTTTTTGATACTGGCTTATTTCACTTAGCATGATATTCCTCTGTTGCATCCATTTACCAGCAAATGCCATAATTTCATTCTTCTTTAAGGCTGAGCAACATTCCATTGTGTACATTAACAGTTTCTTTATTACTCATCTGTATAAGGGCACCTGGTTTGGTTCCATAACTTGGTTATTGTGAATTGAATTGCTATAAACATTGACGTGGCTGCATCAGTGTAGTATGCTGACTTTACATCCTTTGGGTATAAGCTGAAGAGTGGGATAATTGGTCATTGGTGGTTCTGTTGCAAGTTTTCTGAGGAATCTCCATACTGCTTTTGATATTGGTTGCACCAATTTGCCTTCCCCCAGCAATTAACAGTGTACCTCTCCCCAACATCTTTGCCAACATTTATTGTTATTTATGTTCTTGATAACTGCCATTATGACTGGAGTGAAATCCTACTGCAGCGTACTTTTAATTTGCATTTCCCTCATTGCTAGAGATGTTGAACAATTTTTTTTTCAAATATTTTTTGACCATTCATATTTCTTTGAAAGTACCTGTTCAATTCCTTTGACCATGTATCAATAGGGTTATTTAAGGATTTTTTTTTTTTTTTTTGGTGTGAAGTCCTTAGACCATTAATTTCCAGGATATAAAAGAACTCTATCTGAGGTGCATGTGGTAAAGATTTTCTCCCATTCTGGAGACTCTCTCTTCATGTTATTGTTTTCTTTGCTGTGAAGAAGCTTTTTAGTTTGATACCATCCTGCTTATTGATTCTTGCTTTTACTTTTTTGCTTCAGGAGTCTCATTGAGGAAGTCCATTCCTGAGCTGACATGATGGAGATTTGAGCCTACTTTTTCTTCTAGTAGCCTCAGGGTCTCTGGCCTAATGTCAAGGTCCTTGATCCACTTTGAGTTGAGTTTTGTTCAGGATGAGATATAGGAGTTCAATTTTAATCTACATATCGATTTCCAGTTTCCTAGAACCATTGTTGAAGAGACTATCTTTTCTCCAATGTATGTTTTTGGCAACTTTGTGTAGTATGAGATAACTGTATTCATGTGGGTATGTCTCTGTGTCTTCTATTCAGCTGAATTGGTCTTCAATTTTACTTCTTGTGCTAATACCATGTTGTTTTTATTACTATAGCTCTGTAGTAAAATTTAAGGCCTGATATTGTGATGCTTCCTGCATTACTTTTTGTGCTAAGTATTGTTTTGGCTATTCTGGTGCTATAATTTTTCCAAATAAATTTTATTACTGCTTTTTCTATTTCTATGAAGAATATCATTGGAATTTTAATGGGTATTGCATTAAATCTGTATACCACTTTTGGTAGTATGGTCACTTGACAATATTAATTCTCCTTATTCAAGTACATGGGAGATCTTTCCTTTTTCTGAGGTCTTCTTCAATTTCTTTCTTACTGTTTGGTAATTTTCATTGTAGAGGTCTTTCACATCTTTCGTTAGATCAATTCACAAGCATTTTATTTATTTATTTATTTATCTATCTGTCTGTCTATTTTTGAGGCTATTGTGAATGGAATAGTCTTCTGATTTTTTTTTTTTTAGCTAATTCATCATTGGTGTATAGGAATGCAGTTGATTTATGTGTGTTGATTTTGTATTCTATTACTTTGCTGATTTCATTTATTCTAGAATCTTTTTGTGAATTTTTTTGGGTCTTCTAAATATACAAGCATGTCATCAGTAAATAGATAGTTTGAGCTCTTTTTCTCCTATTCAAATCCCTGTAATTTCTTTCTTTTCAAGGACTATGTTGAATAGGAGTGGTGAAAGAGGACATCCCTGCCTTGGTCCAGTTTTTAGAGAGAATGCTTTCAATTTTTTCTCTATTTTGAATGATGTTGGCCTTGGGTTTAGCATATATAGCTTTTGTAATGTCGAGGTATGTTCCTACTATCCCTAGATTTTGTGTATTTTGAACATCAATGGATGCTGAATTTTGTCAAATGCTCTTTCTGCATCTATTGAGATAATAATGTGGTTCTTGTCTGTAAGTCTATTGATGTGATGAAGTACATTTGTTAATTTCCACATATTGAAACATCCTTGCATTCTTGGAATGAACCCTACTTAATCATAGTGCATTATCTTTTAAATACTTTTTTTCATATTTGTCAGAATTTTGTTGAATTTATGCATCTATGATCATCAGGGATATTGATCTGAAGTTTTCTTTTTTAGTAATGAGTCTTTTACTGGTCTCTATCAGGGTGATACTGGCTTCATAGAATGAGTTTAGAAGGGTTAACTCCTTATTTATTTCATGGAATAATTTGAGGAGTATTGGTGTAAGTTCTTCTTTGAATGTCTGGTAAAACTTGGCTGAGAATCTATCTGGTCCTGGCGTTTTCTTTGTTGGTAGGACTTTAATGGCATCTTCAATTTCATTGCTTTAAACTGATCGATTTGAGTTTTCTATGTTCTACTTTTTCAGTTTCGGTAGGTCATATGTCTCTAGAAATTTGTTCATGTCTTAATGTTTTTCTATTTTATTGGCTTATAGATTTCCAAAGTAGTTTCTGATTATTATGTCTATTTCAGTAGTTTCTGTGGTAATATTTCCTTTTTCATCACAAATGGTAGTGATTTCTCTTTTCTCTCTTCATTAGCTTGGCTAAGGGTATGTTGAGTTTATTTTTTCAAAAAAACTAAATTTTTGTTTCATCTATTTTTTTTTACTTTTTTGTTTGATTTATTTATCTGATTTTAATTATTTCCTGTCTTCTGCCTTTTATTGATTTGTTCTTTTCGTAGGACTTTGGGATGTAATGTTGTGTTATTTCTTTGGTGATTTTCTATTCTTCCAAAGATGCACTCAGTGTGATGAAATTTATTCTTAGAAGTACCTTCATAGTGTCCCAGAGATTTTGATAGAGGAAAATGAGAATCTCTACACCTAAGTATTGTTTATTTCATTTCTAATGTCTTCTGTATTTTGGTTACTCAATAGCATATTAGTTTCCAGGTTTAGAGTAGTTTCTAATTTTTAATTTTATCATTGATTTCTAATTCCATTGTGATCTGATAGAATTCAAGGTATTATCTCTCTCTCTCTCTCTCTCTCTCTTTTTTTTTTTTTTGTATTTTCCAAAAGTTGCTTTGTGGCCTAAGATATGGTCTATTTTAGAGAAGGATCATGTTCTTCTGAGAAGAAAGTATATTCAGTCCTTGATGGATGAAATATTCTCTATAAGTCAGTTAAGTCTAAACTATTAATTGTATTTTTTATTTATATAGCTTCTTTATTTAGTTTTTGTTTGGATCTATCTAGTGATGAGAGAGATGTGTTAAACTCACCCATAATTATTGTATTGTGGCTTATTTTATTCTTGAAATTGAGAAGGATTTGTTTGTATGTAGGTGCTCTACCATTTGGGATATAAATATTTGATATGTCTTGTAACAACAAGAAACTTTTCTTAAGCAGTATGTATAATTATATAGTATAATTCTCTTAAGCAGTATGATATAACCTTTGTTCCTTCTGATGACTTTTGGTTAGAAGTCCACTTTATCTGATAAGAGGATAGAAACCACTACATTATCCATGTGAATGATATATATATTTTTTCTCATCCTGTTACTTTCAGCCGGTGTATTTCTTTGCTTGTGAGTCTCTCGGAGACAGCATATTATTCTGTTACATTTTTTTAATCCAAATTTCCAGTCTGTCCTTTGATTGAGTTTAGGCCACTTACATTTAATGCTATTATAGAGATATGATTTTTATTCTCTGTCATTTTTATTTATTTCTGGCTTTTAATTTGAATTAGTTTCCCTGTTGATTGACTATTCTAGCGTAGTTCCTCCTGTTGCTTGTTTTCACTTTTATTTTTCATTTCTTCTTCACGAAATATTTTTTCCAAGTATGTTTTGTAGAGCAGTTTTTCTAGGTGTAAATTCTTTTACTTTTTTTTATCATGTAAGGTTTTTATTTTGTTGTCAATTCTGGAGCTTAATTTTGCTCAGTATGCTATTCTTGCCTGTAATCCATTTTCTTTCAGAGCTTGGTATGTTAGTTTACGACCTCCTAGCTTTGAGGGTCTAAGTTGACAAATCAGCTGAGATCTAAATTGATTTCTCTCTAAATGTTATCTGTCATTTTTCTCTGGAAGCCATTAAAATTCTATTCCTCATTATGTTAGGCATTTTCATATTAATTTGCCTTGGTGTGGATCTGTTGTAATTTTGTATATTTGGGCTACTGTAAGTCTCCTGTGTTTAATTTTCCATTTTGTTCATAAAGTTTGGGAAACTTTAGGATATTATTTTATTGAAAATATTTGTGTATTCATTTGGTTTGTATATCTGAGCCTTCATCCTTCCCGATAACATAAAAAGATGAAGCTTAATTTTATCCCATATTTCTTGGAAGTACTGTTCCTGATCTCTTAACATATTTTCCCCATAGTCTACTTTATTTCCTAGATTATATATTTTGTCTTCATTGCCTGAAACTCTGTCTTCCAGGTGTTCTAGTCTCTTGATGATGCTTTCCATTGCATTTTTAATTTGGTTTATTGATTCCTTCACATTTCAAGAATTTCTGACTGATCGTCCTTCAGGATCTCTGTACTTATTAAAATTCTCTCTGCTTTCATTTTTTAATGTCATCTTTTACCTGGTAGATCATTTTAACCATGAACTTTCTGACATTTCCTCCTCTATGGTGTCAATGGAGTCTACTGTTGAGGAAATCTGTTATTTGGGATGGTTTTTTCCCTTGCTTTATCATACTGTTTGTCTACCCATCTAGCTCAATGGATCTGATGTTGTAGAGTTTCTACCTTATGAGTTTATAATGTCCCTCTATGTTAGTATTACCTTACAGATTGGGGAGAGCATACATAGCACTGATGTATACAAACAGTATACAGCAGGAGACTTGGTCCTAAGTTCCTATTTTGATATCTAATGTTAATTCATATGTTATGTGAAGATAGTATGATCAGCAATTTCCATCAGAATAAATAGTAAAAAATCACGCATCATCTTTGGCTTATTTTTTATGACTTCTGCCATATTAATTATTGCTCTGACATTAGTGGTAGGCATAGATATTATATACCTCAATTAGTATCAAGAAGTGTTAAGAATAGAGTAGGGTATGTGCAAAGAAGAAAAGATAGAAGGGTAGAATTGCTTGCAATTTTGAAGGGTGAAGAGGGAAGATACAGTGATAACTTGAGATATGCTGTTAGTTTGAAAGGGGAAGAAAAATAAAAGAATACAAAGGATGAGAGAGAGAATGGAATTTGGGTATCAGGAATAGATAAAAGAGAGAGGGAGACATGGGAGATAGGAGTGATAAAGATGATCCAAAACAAAATAAACTAATCAGAAACCCTAACCCTCAAAATACAGAGCATGGAAAAATAACACCCTCAAAAAATTTCCCAAGCAACCACCATCACCAACAACAACAGCAGCACAACAACAACAACAACCAAATAAATAAGGAAAAAGAAAAAAAATAAGAGAGAAACAATTATATGCACATGTAGGAGTATTTGAATCAGTTAGTACACATTCAAATGAACAAAAACCCAACATAGAAAAGCAAAAACAAAAAGCAAAAAAAGAACTATAAACCACAACAAACAAGCAACAACAACAGAAATGTTGGTGAAATGTTAAGAAATGAAGAAGTGTATCTGTTAGCTGCAGGGCAGGCTGAATGAATATTAGCTGCAGTGTGGTCTGAACACTGGACCCCATCCATCTTGTTCCTATCACTTGTTTGCCTCAAGTCTGAACACTCAACCCCACTCAAGGCTGAACACTGGATCCCCAAACTTCTGGTGCAATGGAAACCCACATGTGTCCCCTGCCCAGTCTGCCTGCAGGCAGAAGACGACACCCTTAGCAACTACTGTACAATCCAATCACTGTACACCAACAAGGCAGCTTGCAGACCCAGAGACCCCATTAGATTTTGGCTATAAAAACTCTCTCCTGCCTGGTCCTCTTTCTCTGTCTTGCTTTATTTCTCTTGTGCTTTGCTCTCCCTCTCTCCCTCCCTCTCTCCCTCCCTCTCTCCCTCCCTATCTCCCTCCCTCTCTCCCTCCCTCTCTCCCTCCCTCTCTCCCTTCCTCTTTCCCTTCCTCTCTCTCTCCTTCTCTCCCTCCCTCTTTTTCCCTCTTTATCCCTCCCTCCCTCCTACTCTTCCTCCCTCCCTCTCTTCTCGTTCCCCACTCACTCTCTTGCTTTCTTTCTCTCTCACTTTCTCCTCTTTCTCACTTTGCTCTCCCCTACTGTTGCTTTTGCTCTTTCCTTGCTTTCTTTCTCTTTTCTTCTTCCTTCCCTGTTAATCAGACACTGATGCAATAAAGATCTCTTGGTTGCTCTAAGTGTTGTGATCACTTTCCTTTCAGTATCCACTATGGAGGACAAAATAGTCAGCGTGTGTGTTCATCTGTGCCCACCTGGTTTTCTTATTTGTTCTTGAGGTATGATCTCAGCATGGGAGTATGGGCCATGGATTGTGCTTTCTTCCTTTCTCTTGTGTTGCTCACTGAGTTTAAGGCTTAGATTGAAGACTTCCCAATTTCCCTTCTTGGGATATTAGTGTAGGCAAGTCAGGCTGTAGGTCTAGAAGCAAAGTGGTGTACCAGGGAAGCAGGTTGTGAATGGGCAACAAAGCAGCTGGCCATGTGTATGGTGGGTGTAGGTCAATCGAGGTGGGGCACTGGGTCCTGTGGGCCAGCGGCAAGGCTGTGTTCTGTACTGGCCAGATCTGGTGATGAAACAGCATATAGGGTCTAACCACATCTGGGAGCCCATCTGGCTTCGATGGCCTGTGTTAGGTAAGTCAGGTCCAGGTGCAGGCCCATGGCAAAGCTATGTGTCAGACCAGACAGGTGTGGCAATGAGGTAGCATGTAGGGCAAGTGCGGGTCAGGCCACATATAGGATCCCACCTGTCTGTGCCAGGTGGATCAGTGCCTGGTCCTGAGTCCTGAAGGCTAGCTGCGAGGCTGTATGCTGGATCAAGTGGGTCTATCAGCAAAGCAGCATCCTTGCATGCAGGGCTATGAGCTGGTGGCTATGATGCAGGCCTAATCAACAGAGTGGTGAGCTAGGTTGAGAGACCAGAGACTGGGGGAGCAGAAGGGCCCAAGTGGGTGCTGGACCTGGTGAGTCCTAGGGACTCAGGGACTGGTGGATATAGGACTCGGGAAGGAGCTGGGGACCAGGCTGGTACCAGGACCCTGTTAATGCCAGCTTGGTTGGGTCCTGATATCCCCAGGAACCCAGTGAGTGCTGAACCCACAGGCTGAGAACAAAATGCCTTCATACCCTCCCTTCCAATCTTCCGACCTGCTATGGCCAGCCCCATCAGACCCTGTTAGCCCCATCAGAGCCTGGCTGTCTGGAGCCTCTCTAACCTGTGTTCCCCTAAGTGAAATGCTCCGTTTCTGACTTTCCATAGGTTTTCTAGGCTCAGGCAGATCCATGCAGACCACACTTAACTGTAAACTCATGGATCTGGATTTCCACAGGCTTTGCTGTTCTTCAGTCCAAGATAGCTCCTGGATTGGCTCTCCACAGAAGATAGATCAGCTTTTGTCAGTTCAGAGGTTTTTTTTTTTCTTTTCTTTTTTTTTTTTTTTTCAGATCTGATTGAGTCAAACAATCTCTGGTTCTGCTAGGGCAGACTGCCTTTTGATCTCAGGATTTTTCACTCTAAGCCTCCACAAGACAAGCAAGAGTCATGCTGCTTGAGTTCTGGGTTCCAGAGCTAGGAGAAATGCTGCCCTACTCTAATCTACCATCTTGTCTCGCCCCTTTTGTGTATATATTTTATATTTGGTGAGTGGAGTCTTTCTCTATTTCCCAATCATCATGTGAGCCACTTTCCTCTGCCATACTCTTGGGCCATGATGCTCTGCCTCAGTTTGTGCCCCCCCAAAATGGAGCCTGTATCTATGAATTGAGACCTCCCAAACCATAAGCCTCTAAATAAGTATTTCCTCCTCTGCAATTGTTCTGGTCAGTACTTTTACTCACAGCTGTGAAAAGGCTAACTAAAACGCTGGGGTTTTAAAACAATTTTGATATCTTGGTGGTTGAGATTAAGTGCCAAGCAATAGGTTAGGAAATTTTTGTTTTTGTAATTATCAAATTATATTTGTTTATACATGTATGCATACATATAATAAGATGTGTGTACATATGAGATGTTGTACATATGATGAGATGTGTGTACATATAATATAATAATATGTATAGTAAGAACCACAGTTCTTTTATTCAGTTTTTTAAAGTTTCTTTTTTTTTCTCTTAACAATTATATCCTAAGTCAAGTAGCAATATAATGCTATACTTACAGATGAGTAAACTGATTCTTGGAGAAGCAAAGAAATTTTGCCTGCTGTATGAAATTAATAGAGATAGAAACACAGTTCTATCCCTTATCAATAGCTATTAAAATGTATTAATAGATGTGAAAATTTTTTTTTAGGAGTCAAGTGCTATTGGCACTTAAAAGCAGCATCTGAAATCATTGACCATGAGGCAGGAAGAGAAAACACCATATAAATGCTGAGGCGTAATACAGAATAACATAAATAGATACAACTGCTCCATTAATACTATGTTAAGACATATACAAATCTGTCTATTGTGGTTTTGTTTTCCTACTGCTTTCGTGAGTTATCAAATTTAGACATTCTTGTGTGGTTTCCCTCATTGGAAGGATAAGATTTAGCACATATATAAACTCCCAAGTTTGTTTATCCAATCTATTTATATCCTGAATCACAGTTATTTATAAATTAGTGTTTAATGTTTATACTTCAAGGACCTTTTCCTGACTCTTCTGTTTTTACCCCTGGACATGGTTTATGATTTCTTCACTTCACTAAATTTTCTATTGTATTTTTCTTATGATATATCTTCAATATCAAAACTTATTTTTCCTGTCTTGGTATCCTCTGATTGGAATTTTCTTCCCTTTGCTGTTGTCTCTGCAGTGTTGCCCTCATTTTTTCTGTCTTCACAGGTATCCTTTATGTCCTAACTTAAATTTCCTCTCAGTGAAGTTTTCCTCTGACACCCCTATGGTTTCCTAGTTCTATTGTGATCTATCACCGCACTTCCTTTCTTTTTTCCTACTTTTCTCATTATGCGTTTATATACAGGAAGATATTAAGATACATCCTAAACTCTAGCATGTATTTGTATCTTAGGAAGCATCAATACATTGATGAGTGGATTAATGAAGGAATGCATGATTAAAACTGCCTGATGTAAACCAATGTACCAGAAAATTGTAACTTATCAGAATTAAGGTGTGAGAACATTGTGGTTGCCCTGGAATGCAAAGGTGTAATACAATGATTCTGATTTACAATATGATTGGAAAACTGATTAATGTTTTCTTTCAAAAAATATATTTTAAATTCTCTGACCAAAACATATGCATACTTTTTCTCTCCCACAGTTTAACATTTTAAATCTCTTCAAAGTTGTTGAGGTCTATGAGGTGCTTTTCTAGCAAATTGATGTTAAACAAATTAAAGTTAGGTTTTGAGAGTTCTCTAAATATTAAATATGGTAGAGCTTTTTGTCAGATTGGGGAGAACTCTTTTGAGAAGTGTATTGAATTCTTTTATATTTAACTTCTTTGGTCACAATTTCATTAAGTTCCTCTTCAGCAGTTTCTGGTGAATTGTCTTGAAAATTAGCAAACATTTCAATAATGCAGTTTGGAAAATTGAGCACACAATTCTTAGCATATTTTATTGCAATAATAAGGTTTTGACAATTTTGATTTTGCTTAGCTATTGTATTCTTTGTTGGTTTTAATTGAACTCAGACTTTATTGCAGGTCAGCGGAGTAAACCTCAGTAGCAAGGGACTGGGTGATATGGAAAATTCTTCCACTGGAAATGAGGAAATATCAGAAGAAAGACTGCCGCAGTCCGGCTGCAGCAAAATAACCGGGGGTTGGGGGGCGGGGGCTGACGAACAACTTGTGTAGATTGATACAGCAGGAGTAGGAGCCATTTATTGTAGGAGTGGTATATATACATTCCACAGCTTATCTTAATTAACATAAACTAGATACATCAGTCAACCAATAAGGAATCTCCACACTTAATGGCTCGCTGGAGTTACTTCACAAACCACTCCCTCTGGCATTTTGCCAGGCGCCATCCAGACTTGTTTACAGACTCTACCATTTCTCTGGCAAAATGCCAGGCGCCATCCTGACTTGTTTACTGACTCTAACAAAAAACCATGGTAGGAAGTCAAAATGATTAAAGTACTATAGAGGGAAATCTTAAGTGCATTAAAGAAATCTTATTGAAATATAGTATCAATATAAAGGTTTGCATAAATCATATATATAATATACACACACACACACACAATTCAATGAAGTTTTAACAAGTAAAATTACCTATGTGATCACCATGTTGTTGACTAAATAAGTCTTACCACCCTGAAACCTCCTTCATGACTACTTTCAGTCATTATCTCTACCTAAATAGAGCTACTATTTTGATTTACATCAAAATAGATTATCTTTTCTAATCATTTAGAAAGGAGTGGAAACCCCAAATAGGTATACTTCTGGTTCCTTTTCTGTTGCACTACCATGTACCATAACAATTTTTCATTATTGTGTAGTAGTTGATTAATGAATATATTCACTGTTCATTTAAGTTAATAGAAACATATGTTGTTTCTAGTTTGGGGAAAATATGAATTCTGATATCAACCTTTCTATACATACCTTTTTCAGCACATATTTATCATTTATTTAACAGTAGTATTATTTTATTATAGGTTATTAGTACATTTAGTTTTGTGAGATTCTCCCACACAGTATTTCCAAAGTGATATATTAATTTATATTCCTGACAACAGGTCATGTTGCCTCATAGTTGAGAGGATAGAATTTTTTATTATTTTACTGTTGCCCCATGGGTGGATGTGTAGTTTAAACCAAACACATTGTGGTTTAAACTTTGTATTGGTAATTTTTTTATTCTCAGAGTGTGTACTTTAGTCCTTTATTAACTTTAAAAATTGAATCATCTACCATCATCTATCTATACATTATTTTTTTATAGGAGTGGTTTCCTTGTTCTGATTGTGGTATCAAATATTGTAGACCCTAATCACAAAAGGCTACTCAAGCAATGTTTTTAAACCCTCTGGGTACAGATGAGCATAGCTGGGTCAAATGGTGGTTCCATTCTCGATTTTCCAAGGAATCTTCATACTGTTTTCCATATTGGCTGCACCAATTTTCAGTGCCACAAGCAGTGTATGAGTGTACCTTTTCCTCCACATCCTTGCCAACACTTCTTATTGTTTGTATTAATAATAGCTACCATTCTGACTGGAATGAGATGATATCTTAGAGTAGTATTGATTTGCATTTCTCTAATTGCTAGCAACGATGAACATTTTTTCATATATTGATTGATTGTATATCATCTTCTGAGAATTATCTGTTCATGTCCTTGGCCCATTTATTGATTGGGTTATTTGTTGTTTTGCTGTTTCGCTTTTTGAATTCTTTATATATTCTGGAGATTAATCCTCTATCTGTGTGAGGGATAAAATTTACTCCCAAGATGTAGGCTCTCTATTCACCTCACAGATTGTTTTTTGTTTTTCTTTTTTTTTTTTACTGATAAGAAACATTTTATTTTGAATCCATCACATTTATTGATTATTGATTTTTAATTCTTGTGCTGTAGGAGTCTTATTAAAGAAGTTGGGGCCTAATCCCACATGATGGAGATTAGGGCCTTCTTTTTCTTCTATTAGACGCAGGGTCTCTGGTTTTATTCCTAGGCCCTTGATCCGTTTTGAGTTGTTTTGTGCATGGAGAGAGATGGGGGTTTAATTTTATTTTGTTGCATATGGATTTCCAGTTTTCCCAGCATCATTTGTTGAAGATGCAATCTTTTCTTCGATGCATGTTTTTGGGGCCTTTGTCTAAGATAATTGTAATTTTGTGAGTTAGTCTGTGTGTCCTCTATTCTGTATCATTGGTCTACCAGTCTGTTTTAGTGCCAATACCATGCTGTTTTTGTTACTATGGCTCTGTAGCATAGTTTAAGGTCTGGTATACTGATGCCACCTGCCTCACAGTTTTTGCTAAGAACTGAGACTCTTATTTTTCCTGAAGAATTTCATGATTGCTTTTTCTATTTCTATGAGGAATGTCATTGTGATTTTGATCAGAATTGCATCAAATCTGTATATTGGTTTTGGTAGTATGGCCATTTTTAAAATATTCTGCCTATCCAAGAGCAAGGTAGATCTTTTCATCTTCAAAGGTCTTCTTTGATTTCATTCTTCAGTGTTCTATAGTTTTCATTATAGACATTTTTCACCTCTTTCATTAAGTTGATTCCCAGGTATTTATTTATTTATTTTTGAGGCTATTGTTAATGTGGTAGTTTTCCTCATTTTCCTTTCTGAGAATTTGTCACTGATATACAGAAATGCATTTGGTTTATGGGTGTTGATTTTATATCCTGCTACCTTGCTGAATTCATTTACTAATTCTTGAAGTTTTCTGGTGAAAGCTTTTGGTCTTCTAGGTATACAATCATATCATCAGCAAATAATGCTAATTTGAGTCCTTTTCCTATGTGTATCCTTTTAATTTCTTTTGTCTGTATAATTGTTCTGGTCACTGTTTCAAGAACTATGTTAAGTAGAAATGGTGAAAGAGGGCATCCCTATCTTGTTCCAGTTTTTAGAGGCAGCATACTACAAGGCCATATCCACACCAATGTTTATTGCAGCAAAATTCATAATAGCTAAACTTTGGAACCAACCTAGATACCCTTCAATAGATGAATGGATTTTAAAAAGTGGCATATATACACAATGGAATTTTATCAGCAAAAAAATAAAAAGAGAATAAAATTATGGCATTGCGGTAAATGGATGGAGTTAGAGAAGATAATGGTAAGTGAAGTTAGCCAAACCCAAAATACCAAATGCTGAATGTTTTCTCTGATATATGGAGGCTGATTCATAGTGGGGTAGGGAGGGGAAGCATGGGAGAAATAGACTCTAGATAGGGCAGAGGGGTGGAAGGGGAAGGAAGGGGGCATGGGGTTAGAAATGATGGTGGAATGGGATGGACATTATTATCCAAATTACATGTATGAAGACACGAATTGTTTTGAATATACTTTGTACACAACCAGAGGCATGGAAAATTTGTGCTCTATATGTGTAATATAAATTGTAATGCATTTCCTGTCATAATTAAATAGAAAAGATTTTAAAAAGCCTGTTCAAGCAATGGACATGTGGCTGGTCAACACTGAGATGTGGCTTATGTTATTACTGTTGGTCAGTGCTGCTCTTGATGAAACGTGTTTGTCAGCTGTGGGTTCTTCAGATACTTTGTTTACTGTGTGGCTTTGTCATTCTCCTAATGATTTCCTTATTATCAACAATCACCTTTTAATTAATTCCAATGTTTGTCTTTCACTTTGCTCTGTGTCCTGCTTAAAAATTATCTCCCTCAGAAACATAAAACTATTTTTTTTCATTTAATTTGTAACAGGCTTTATTATTTTACTTTTCAACTTGTGCCTAAAATCCACCAGGATTCAACTTGCAAATCTTTTAGTGAATGATTTTTAAAGAATATGTTCATGAGAAAAACTGGTTCATCATTTTATTTCTTAAAAGTTTCTTTGTCATATTTTTGTATCACAGTTATGCTAGTCTCATGGTGAGTAAATGTTTTCTAAAATTTAGTTTTTGAGAGACTAACAGCTTTTTTGAGAGACGGGTAAATTTTTTTCATGAAATATCAAAATTTACCACTGACACCTGTTCCTGAAATTTTCTTTGTGGGAAGATTTTTGATAATGAAAATAAATCAATTATGATACGAGCTATTTATATTTTGCATTTAATCTGATGTTTTTTATTAATTCAATTTCATCTGAACTTTTGAAATTATTGAAATAATTTGTTTTAGGTCTGGGGTTGTAGCACAGTGGCAGAGCACTTGCCTAGCATGTGTGAGGCACTGGGTTCAATCCTCAGCAACACATAAAAACAAATTAAAGGCCCATCAACCAAAAAAAAATATATTAAAAAAATCATGCTTTAAATATTCTTTATAATTTATTTACTTTCATGTTTTTCTACTTTCATTTTTTATTTTAGTATTTTTTATTCTAATTTGTTATATGACAGCAGAATGCATTATAATTCATATAGAACACAATTTTTCATATCTCTGATTATATACAAAGTATATACATACCATTTGTTTCTTCATATATATACTTAGGGTAATGATGTCCATCTCATTCCACCATCTTTTTTTACCCCCATGCCCTCTCCCTTCCCCTCCCAACCCTTTGCCCTATCTATAGTTCATCTAATCCTCCCATGCTTCTCCTCCCAATTCCACTATGAATCAGCCTCCTTATATCAGAGAAGACATTCAGCATTTGTTTTTTTGATATTGGCTAACTTCACTTAGCATTATATTCTCCAATTCAATTCATTTACCTGAAAATACCCTGATTTTATTCTCCTTTATTGATGAGTAATATGCCATTGTGTATATATACCACATTTTCTTTATCATCTACTGAAGGGCACCTATGTTGGTTCCACAGTTGCTATTGTGTCTACATTTGACTTCATTGTCTTAGGTCCTGTCTTCTAAGTGGTCTAATCTGGTGGTGATGCTTTCAATTAAACTTTTAATTTGATTTATTGTTCTTTCATTTCAAGCATTTGTTTTTTTTTCTTTGTTACCTTTATCTCCTTACTGAAATAATCTTTGGCCTCCTGTATTTGTTTATGTAGCTCTTTGTCAAAATGATCTTTTGCATCCTGTGTTTGCTCTCTTATATCATTCTTTAATTTTCAGAACACTTTCATTATGTACATCCTGAATTCCTTCTCTGTCATTTCATCTGTTCTGGCCATGGAATCTAATAATGTAGTATCTTGATTTGTTTGGGGCACTTTTTTCCCTTGTCTTTTAATTTGCTTGTTTGTCCTCCCTTCTAGTACTGTGGATCAGAGATGTTACTGTTTTTAACTTGTAGGCTTATAATTCTTCTTTAGGGTTCCAATCTCTTTTTTGAGGGGAAGAATAATGTTAACAGTCCCAATATAAACAATATACCACCTAAAAACAAACAGTTGCTAATAGACGTTTAGAGTCTGGTCATAATGTTCAGAAATTGTGAATTTAATTATTATCTACAATATAATCAGTAGGTTTATAAAAGTGTTTACAGTTTCTGATGGAGGACAACAAACTGGGGTTGAGTTGTAGAAAGATATGCTGAGGAGATAGGAGGTGAAGATATAGAGTTATTATATCTTAGGAAGTGTGAAAGAGAAGTCTAAAGAAGAAGGTTAATAGCAGGATAATAGAGGAAGTAATTTGGGTGGACAAGTAAGTGGAAAGACAGTAGAGTACATAAAACAAACACCCATGTATATTAAGAAAAATGAAAAATGTTAAAATAGTAAAAATTGGAGGAGAAAGAAAAAAAAAGAATATACAACATAACTGTAATAAAACTATTCAGTCATCTCAGACCTCACTATCCCAATACATGCAAAGTACTTGGGGATGTGAGGGCAGGAGAATAGAGAGGCAGAAGGAAAAAAAAATCTCAAAGGAAGAAACAGGATTGTTTTGGTGATCAGTATTTTCCCCATTTTCCTTCTCATGCAATAGGTGGGGTCGTCTGTTGTTAGCTGGTATCGCTGCCTCAGGATGGTGAAGGTAACCAGGGAGGGAGAGTTGGTCCTCGGTGGAGGGCACCTGGAAGTTGGGTATGGCACCCACTGGTCCCTGAAGGAAGACTGCACCTCAGGGATCTCTTTTTGGGCCTTCTCCTGTGATATTGCTGTAGGGACAGATGAGGCAAGGCACCCGATAACAGAAAAGTTTTATTTGGCTGCAGCCAGGTTCAGGGGGCATAGCTTTTGCTGTACTCAATAAACCCCCTGAACCCTGAGTTGAGGTAGTTTCAGAATTTTTATAACCAGCATGTAAGGGGAGGGGATCAGAATTTCACAGTCTGCAGAAATTCCATAAAAGCATCTTTTTCTTTTATTGTTCTGGGCAAGTTAACCCTTCAAGGACAACACCTGAGGAGGGGAGAGCTTCTTCTCCCCTTTCTTTCCTCCCCTGCCAGCTGTTACCATGGAGTCCAATTTGGTAATGTTTCTCATCTTAAAAATGTAGACATCTCCATGAAGCTCCAGCTCAAGGCCAGAGGCCTTGTTAAAGGTTTGGTCTTTTTTTTTTTTTTTTTTTAATCACATTTTGCATTTGCAAACACACTTCTACAAACTACTACTATACTGGATACAAGTTTGTGAAAAAAACAAGTAAAGGGGAGCTCAGTATCTGGAGTGCTGATTTCTTCCCAGCCAGTAGCCAAGTAAAATGGAGCAACAGGAAAATAGGAAGTTTAACTACTTTGAATTTTTTGTAGAGGCTATTTAGCTTATAGTCTTAAAATTGATTATGGTGAAGATTTCTGGAGAAGCTTAGTTATGTTCATTTTTGTGGAGGAGGGGGTGCCACTACAATGTGATCACCTGGTCTTATCTCATTATCTTGCCTGAAGACCTCCCAGTTCTTGGTCTCTGTGTTAGTCTCTAAATTATATCACACTCACCCTCTTCCTAACTGCTTCCTAATAAGGGTTCTTTCTCTCCAGGGCTTTTGTGTGTGGCACTTGGGTGTGCTGCACACCTGCCCCTGTGAAAGCTTTTCTTTTTTGTTGGGCAGTCACTGCGCTGGGATACCAGCTCTGGGGAGATGGGGAGGTAGAGTCTGGGTACCTAGCCAGCTGGAGTCCCAAACTTGGAGTTGCCCCTACCAAAGATAATGATGAAAGCGACCCAAGATGGAGGTGTTTGCTTTGAGCAATGGGATGTTGGGTCAGGATGGCGTAGCCAAGCGATAATGTTGGAGGATAAGTTCAGAGGCTAGGTCTATGTCCTGCAGTGTGTGGCTGTGGCTGTCTTCAGAGCCTGTGTGAAGTTCCCTGGTGTAGGCGGGCTACAGTACATAGAGTACTATCTCCATTGCTGCAGAGTCCCAAGATGGAGGTGACTGGGGAAGCCCCATGCTGGTTGATGGGGATCCACACAGGAAGGGTAGGTGGCAATCCTGCATGTGGGTAGCTTCCAGGTGTCCTGTGTGGGAGCTGCATCCAGTTCAGGATTTCTGCTCAGGTGGGTAGCCGAAAGTTTTATGTGGGTGTGGATACCAATGGTTCTGCTTGGGCACCTGGTAGTCCTGTGTGGGTGAGTAGTTGGGAGAACTACTTTGACGCTGAGGCCTGGAGCCCTGAAGGGCTGTGATTCCTGTGTGAAAGCAGGAATATTGCTTGCAGAGAAGTAGTGTTCTTACTTCTTGAGTTCCAGGTCATGGAGCGATATAGAATGTTGCCTCCCTCTGGCCCGCCATCTTGGATTCCTCTTACTTTCATTCTTGACGCTAATAATTTGTTTTATTTTTCTTGACCAACTCTCTGTAAATTTAATTTTATAATTTTTGTATTAAAATGCATGCATTATTTTCTTGCTGAATTCTTACAAAACAAGTTATAAACCCTAATAAATCTATATATTTCAGGAAATGACTGGGATGATGATAGTTCAAATATATTTAAGTCAGAGCAGTATATATCATTCATAGACTATACCCTGCTAAACATCAATAAAATTGTTTAATTCAGAAGATTTGTTTTTTCAATATTTTTTTTTCCTATTCTCAGTGCCTTGCATGAACTTTCAACATTCCCTTGCTAAGGTATGAAGTATCTTTGGGAACCTTCTACTGTGATTCTTGTCTCACCTGGCCTTCCTTTCAGCATCTTTGCCTATTATCTTCCAGACCAAATTCTTTTCTTTACTCAGTTGTCAACCATGGTCTTTGTTCTCTATTTATCCTCAAATGTAGCCAACTACCCATCAAAAATTATAGCTGTGTAAAGATCCATGTCCTTCACAGCTCTAGTATTGCTAAAGACCACCATTCAAAAAAAGACAATGAAAACATGTAACTAGCCATGGAAGAAAAATCTCATATTTAAAAAATAAGTAGCATTTTCCTATTCTGCTATCAATATTTTCATGTCAGTAAAAATGTTAAGGTCACTACAACATTTATATATAGGAAACTATGTTAGCTTTTTGTCACTGTGGCCAAAAATATCTGGAACAAACAAATTAAAGGAGGAAAGGTTTATTGTGGCTCATCTTTTCTAAGGTGTCCATGCATGGTCAGTAGTCTTCACTATTTTGGATCAGAGATGAGACAGGATGGGTGGAGAAAAGCTGCTTAGTTCACGGCAGGCAGGAAGGAGAAAGAGAATATGGCCACCTTTCAATAATTCATATTTTTAATCCATCAAATGGATTAATCCACTCATGTGGTTAAAATTCCCATAAGCCAATCATTCCCCAAAAGCCTCACCTCTGGACATTGATATTTTGAGGACCAATTTTTAAGTACACTAGCCTTTGTGGGACATTTCAGTTTCAAACCATAGCAGAAACCACTTGTAAATCCAAGTATCCTCATTAGTAAAACAATAAGCAACAAAACCAATAATTAACGATGTGATCATGAAATGAATTCATAGGTTGACATGAGTTTAACTTTTGAAATTATTGAATAATTTAGACTGTGATTTTAAAAAATAAAAAGACCATTTCTGATTACATTATGAAGTTTAAAAAATTGATATTTATAACTTTGAATCTTCTTAGTCTTTAGTTATGTTTTTTAATTCAGTGTCAGTGCAATAAGTTTTGCTTATGCAGTACAATTGTAGGTGCAAATGGCAGTGCATCTAAATGGTTTGAGAAGAAATATTTCAAGTACAGATATGACATAAAAGGAAAGAAAATCTTTTAAAATTTCAGAAATGCAGTATGATTAAAATCAGAAGATTGTGACTTGGAAACTTCTATCCTGAGGACAATTCTTTGGTTTGATGCCTGTAACCTCCTATCTGTGTGGTCCTTTCTCATACTTTGTAATCCACAGCAAGTTTCATTGACTCCTGGGCCTCCAGTGATGACTGATCTTTTCCTGACACCAAATGGTGGCTGTCATTTTTCATTTATATTTTCAGTGTTATGAATCCTTATCATAATAAGATTTTAAGCTTCTTGAAGACAGGGGAATTGTACTGACATTTTTAGTCAATATCTGTGTCAAGCAATTTCTATAAACTACTTTGGTTTGTTGAATCATTACAACAACTATATGAGGTAGGCTAAAAAATAAGTGTGAATTTATGGACGTCCCTAGGAAAGACAACTTGAAGTGCATTGTAAGATGCAATCAATCCAGTAACCTTTAGAAAAGCAGTGTCACACAGGGATCAAGGTTGGTACTCTGAAACTAGAAGGAACTGGATCTTGCTCATACCAGCAAGTTCTGTTACTTTGGAGAGCATTTGAAAACTCTAGGAACATCAATTTCTGATCTTTCAGAAGAAGATAATAACAATTTCCCTGTAAGATCACTATAAGAATTAAACTTATATGTAGGTAGAATTCTCATTAAGTGTTTGATAAATGTTAATGGCTCCTTTTATCATTAATATCTTTTTCATCAGCTCCCAAACCATTTTCTTTTTAGGCAGGTATAACACCCAAATAATTTTATACTTCTTATTTGATCTAGAGACATGCTGAGCTCAAAATAGATGTTCAGGACCTTTTTCATTCACAAATATTAGGAATATTATTAAATGTTTCATAATTTATATAGGTTCTAAAATTCTTGCTGTAGTCTATTATCCGTGAAATAGAAGAGAATAATAAGTATCCCTAGCTTATCTGAATGAGTTTTAGCAATTTTTAATAGTTTGTTAGTCACTTTGTCTGCTTAAGCAGTAGAGACACAGAGTTAAGCAACAGGTAGATTTTGAAAGTGACCTTGACCTACACTATAGGTATTCTTCCTGTACATTATTTTTACAACTCCATAGAAGACTTAAGAATCATTTTAGTCATGTGGAATATTGACAATTTTAAGGTATTGATTAGAAGAAATGTACCAAACTACTTTGTATATGGTACTTCTAGTATGACCACAGAGCAGTGGACTAGCCATTAATATATGTAGTTAATGGCAGTACTTTATAGGTACATATACCATGCAGTGAGCATTAGGCATAGTTTCTGACATTGGGTACTCTTGAATTCAAATTAAGAGATGAAGTCATAAGGCATCTAGTTCTCATATGGGCAGTAAATCTAAGAATATTGAAGAATAGCCCATTCAATTATTCTGGTAGGGTGAAGAAGAGGAATTTGTATTCCATATATATTCCACAAGCTGAGATTTGCGAGAAATATTTCAAATATGACTTTTAGACATTAGATATTATTTGCAACTATTTGACACAAAAATCACTCATGTATTAGTAGGCTTGGAATTTTATTATATTTTTGTCTTATACTTCTATTTAATGATTACCTCTAACAAAGAAATATTCTACTGCCTGACACTCCTCTTATTAATGTTTTTGCCCTAGTACTTTGTATTCTATGTCTTATTCACAAATCACGTCTAAAATCTGTATTCATAGGATAGCGTAAACTACTCTACTTTTGGGAATCTCAGTTCTTGCCTTCTTCACTCATTCCAATAAACATAATCAAGGTAAAGTTGTCTGAGTAGGCAGGGAGGAAGATCTTTTGTGGAAGATGAAATTAGGAAAAAAAAAAGTTAATTACAAATAGTGCCTTTCTTTAGGAATTTCTGGATTCATATATTATTTTCCATGATGGTGTATACTTTTATTCTGTATTTCTTACATGTTTATTCACTCATCTATTTATTGTAAAACATTTCCTAAGTGCCTACTTTATATCAGTCGAGGGTACAGCATGGAACAAAATAGTTTTATAGGCATGAACTATAGTATGCCTCAGTAACCGTTTATAGGCCTAGTTTGTTAGAAATCCAACTCTGTCTCATCACCTTTTTCCTAGCTAAAACTTCTCATCCCTGTGTGGTTGTTGATGGTACATCCCACTTGTTCCTCATTCCACTGGCCCAAAACTCAACATGCCACACAACTACTGACATGATGAACATAATTATTAACACTAGACTCATGCACATAAGTTCTCCCTGTAGGCATTTTCTTTAAAGTAGGCAGTCCAAAATCCATTGAGAAAGTCCAAGGCACCAAGCCCATGGACCTTCCTGAAGCAATGGTTACACAGGTCTTCTCTTTCTCATTTCCCACCATCCAATACGTTTCTTCTCATTTCTGAATTTCCTGGTAGCCTTTTGTAAGTATCCTACACAGGTTTCTAACCTGTGAATTAAGTTTCCTCTGTTTTCTGCATTATTTGCTTTGCCTCCTCATTTTGTTCCACCAGATACACACACTCAAACCCAGCTTTTTCCAAGAACTCTGGGAAACACCCAGAGAGTGCCTATCTTGGTCTATAGCCACTCTTGAGAGACTTAAAGACCAACATGGACAGAGACCATAATAAATTAAAACGACAACACATACTTTCTAGGGGAAGGAAATAGAGAAATGAAAGTTAACAAAAATATATTTCAGTAGGTAAATGCAACTAAGAAGGATAAAGGAACTTATGTGGATAGAAAGTTCAGGTACTGTTTTAGATAGGGTCGAATCCAAAAGACAATCTTTCTAAGGTGACAGTAAGTTCTGTGGATATCAGGCAGAGAAAACAGTAGAGCCAAGATCCTAAGGCAGAAAATTTTAAGACGTCTGGACAGTAGAGGTGAGGCAAGAGAGATAACTGGGGGCAGATCATGTATGACTTTCTGTTTTCACAGGAAACATTGGGTACTATTTGAAGTAGGAGAAATTAGAGTTTTGAGTCAAAAAAGTGACATAAACTGACTTGAACTTTGTAAAGGATCACTTACCTGCTCCAGAGAGAATGTGTATGAGGAAAAAGTTGAATCACAGAGGTTCATTTGAGATCCTCATAGGATCTAGGCAGCACTGATGGGGGTATAAATGTTGGTATAACATAATGTTGTCTAACTCTTGGTATACTTTGACAGTAGAACCTTCCATTTTCAAGGCATAGGAGAGCATGGTGGTCAAGATCTCATTTCATGTAGGCAATAAGCACTCTTCTAATATTGACTTAGTTGCCCAGAATGAGGGAACATCTAACGTGGAATAGCAAAGGCTTATAGTCTCTTTTTCCAAAGGTTGTTCCTTGGAATAACAGAAGATACATAGGAATAAAGGTCATAATTAAATAAAAATATGAAAATGCATAAAATCTCTTCTGAGATACCAGGTATCTAAGGCATTGTAACATTAAATGACCTCTTTGTTACCTCTGAATACTCTATAATGATTTAATGTGGAAACTGTTTTGTAGCTTTTGGGAAGTGATGCCTTCTATATTCTTTAAATTTTAGAAAATGGATAATAAAAAAAAATTATGCCCATACATATATAAAGCTGCATCTCTAATAAAATGCAACTAATAATTGAAGAGCTCATTTTCATCTATTTGCAAATTCATGTGATTGTGTCTCCCTTTAATTATTTTACATAACTATGTTATTTAGCTGGTTCTTTCATTAATAAGTTAACTAAAATATTTGACATATTTTAAGTTTATACGGGAGTGATGATTGCATCCTTTTTAAAAAAAAACACTATTTTTTATATCATTCTTTGAGGTAGATGTTGTTATTCCCATTTTATAAATAATGACTCAGATTTTAAAGTTTTCTCAAGATGTGTGAGTCATAGACCCATTCCTTAAAAAATATTACAAACTGTATTATCAAGCACTATGATCAAAGCCAATATTCTATTTTATTGTTTTATGTTAATAACTTAAAAAAACCCAAATATGTAAATTGCTCTTGAAGAGAAAGCATCTCTAGTAATTTTATAAAAGCCAATTTATTCTTGATTTTTGAGAAATGATAAAGTGGAAGAAAAGGGGGAAGGAGCAATCTGTTGTGTCAGTGAGAGTTGATCTCAGGTTCCTTTGTAGCATTTGTTGGGAGGTCCCTGCTGCCTCTTTCCTGGGGAAATTCTCCCACTGACTTTGCTTATTTCTGTTCATTCCCACACAGAATGTTAAAATCTCCTGCCATTGGGTGAGCAGGCTTACAGACAATCAGAACTGTACAAGGCAAGTGGTCCACAGATAAATTCACAGGATAGCTCATCTACACTATCCTCAGCATCCCTTCCACTTTGACTTCTGTCTCTTTGGGGCATCTTCATTCCACTTCAACTCTCCTCTTGAACTTCTATGCCATCCTTCCACAACCTGCTGAAAATTTCCTTTTGCTTCTGACCGTGAACTTCACTAGACAATACTTTTGTTTCCCTCACAGTTTTATCCTCCAGATATGTAAAAAAAAAGTTCTGGGTACATCATAGGTACCCCCAAAAATGCAGTAGATTTAAGGAATGAGTTATTCTGTCTCCCATTTCTCTGGCTATGTCTTACCAAGCCTGTCCTAGGTTTTATGCAAGATTGGTGAGTAACAGAAGCCAAGAGCTTGTCTCCAAATAAAGAGCCTTCTTGAGAACAGGTTGGCTTTTTCTTTAACTTTTCACTTTGTTTTAATGTGGACTTTGGGTAGAGAGTAAGTATCCCTCAGAGTGCAATTATAATAGGAGTTTGGGAAACACAATGAGAACAACATAATTGCTACTTATACGTAGAACCCTGCCACATATTTCTTTATTCATTCTTTTAATATATTTGAGTACTACAACTGCAGAGAAGGGAGTCATATGAAGAAAAATAGGCCCAGAAATAATAAGTTCTCTACAAGTGTAAGTGAAATAATGAATATGGTAATAATTTCCTAATCCTGAAAGTTTGCTATATACCTTGAAGATATACTAAGTCAAAATATATAATTTATAATTGCCTTTGAGGATAAGTGGGATAATTTCCATGGGTGAAGAAAGTGAGGAACAGAAGGAGACTTGTCAAAGTTACAAAAGTAAGTCACAGATACGGAGTTTAAATGCAATCCTTTTCCCAGTACCACTTCCTATGCTTTTTCCATTTATGAGATTCTCAAATTTTTGCAGTTTGGTTCTTAATAGGTATGTGGACCCTCATGGCCAGGTAAATTATGTAGATGCATTAATAGTTTTAAAAGTAAAAATATAATACAATATTAATAATCATTGTTATTGTAATTAGTTTTATCAGTGAATGGTCAGCAGTTTATCATTTGCAGCATATCTCCAAATGAATGATTTAATCCTTAGTGTTAACTTGAATTGCAGGTCAGTTTATAAAATCATTGATTTTCATTCATGCATTTTGTTTGTATTCAATTAAAGAATCCCTCTTCACATTATGCTTTGTCAATTATCTGAAGATTCAAATAACTCTAGTATTCAGATAGGGCACATAGCCAGAAATTATGGAGATTTATCTCATGGGACGTCTTTCATCAATTTATCAAATGAAAGTCAATAAGTGTATTACCCTCAATATCTAAAAAGCTGAATTTTATAACGGGGAAACTAGACATGAGTTTTTCCTAATCTACTCTTTGACAGTCAAGGTGGTTAAATGGTTCTACATGTTCTGTGATAGCAATGGGGTATGTATTTAAAATATACCCTTAGAGTAGTACTTCATTGATTTCCTTTTTAACAAGTGAAGGAAATTATTTATGAGAATGAGTAAAACTTTTGGCACTTGAGCCATTTGTCCCATAGTTTGGTTGTGTTTTAAAATCCTGGTATCTTATTCAAAGCATTAAACCTTGAGGTATTTTAGCCCTGAAGAAATAGATTCAGACCACTTAAGATTCTGAATATATTGCTGAGATATGCCACTTGAGCAAACACTTGAAATCATAGCTGTGGGTTTGAAGCAATGTTTTTTATCTCGTTTCACATTTCATAAAGTCATATGAGCACCTTTCCCCTTGACAGCCAGCATGTCTGGTGTTAAGAAAGGAGTCATGTACTCATTGCCCATTTCTCTGCCCAGCATGCTGAAAAGAGGGAAAATTCTAAGTGAGTGTAATCAGATTATTTTCACTATTCCCTTCAATACTGAATCAGCTCATGTAGGACATTGTTGACAAGCAACTGTAATCACAATGAATAAATCAGTGGGTGGATTGGCCTACAGAGGGAACTTCCCATTTGTATTTCACTATTCCTTGCTCCTAGACAGCAGATGCTCAGAACTGAAGTAATTCTACTCTTCCAGTATGTTATCTCTCACAAAACTAAGTTGACAAAAACACAGTAGAGAGGAGTAAACCTTCAATTCTAGCCAGAACAATGTATGGATCCATTTTCTATTCTTCATTCATAAGCTCATTCATTGAGTACTCATTGCTTGCTGCCATGTGATAGGCCCTAAGGAGGGCAAATGTGGACCTGTCTCATATCCTCATGAAATGTGCACATGCCAGTATCTCATTCTGTTCTTCACATTATCATCCCATTTTTTTTGTTTTTTTTTAGATACTGCCCTCTCTTATGACACTGGTATTTTATGAACATTCAGCTGTTATATGATAAAAGCAATTTGGTAGTGGCTCATTCTGCTTTCTCCATGGATAACACTTGACAGATACTTTGAAACTTGTTTTATAGGCTTCTCCACAGTAGTGTGAACCATCCCTGTTTTTGCCATGAGGTGTATGACTTTGAGTAATGTCTCTCCGGTTTCCATTTCTTCTCCAGTTTTAGTGACATAATGTCCTGTTGTGTAAGCACTCTAAGTGGTCAAGGTGCAATAGTAAATAAGACAAAAAGGTTCCCCACACACACAATTTGTCAGCACTTCCAGTTGGTTCTCTTTAAAATATACCACAGACTTGTTGATTTTTTTTTTTAAATATTTATTTTTCTGTTTAAATGATTACCACCCTAGGTCACTTGGACTATGGTAAAACCTTCTAATTGGTCTCCTTGATTCTACCTTTATCCTCATATTTTAAAATAGAATAAATTTAGGTTTTTTGAAAGTATAAATTAGAGAATATCACATATATTTCTAATCAGGTAGTAGCTTTCCTTATTAATTAGGATTTAATTCTTAAAACTTTCAAGTGGAGTTCAAGGCTCTATACATTGTTTCTTATCTACCTTTATGACATCATTCTCTGTTTTTTTTTAACTCCTAGTGGAATAAATGCACTGACTTTGTCATCTAATGGCAAAATCTTTACACATGCCTTTCCTTACATCTGGAATGTTCTTCCTTCTGTATTTTCATTTGACTCTTCTTGTCATTCATCAGTTGCAAATTCAATTGCAATCTCTGCATTGAGTCTCTTTCTGACAATTTTCTTAGATCTGGTATAATTTAAAAGTCATGAAAATACTAGATATCAATAATTACATCAAGGAAAGAAAATATACTGAATTGTTGTAAGAAGGGAAGAAACAGAATAACTAGGCAAAGGAAACTACTTTAGGAAAAGTAGTTAGGCCAAGTCTTAGAGTTTGATGGCTTGAAGGATGAGCAAGAGTCAGGGAAAAGTATTCCAGTAGAAGCAAACAGCAAAAACCCAGACCCCCAAATAGGAAATTCTTTGTTTGGCACTAATATTCAACGTTCCCATGTGACAGGGGAGCAGATAGTGAGAAGTAGAGCAGGGTGGAATGATATTGGAGAAGTCTTCAGAGTCTAGCAGATACTTACGGAGTGTACTAAGGTGTTGGAGTTTATCCTAAGTTTATTGAGAAAGTAAATGAAGGATTTATAAGCAGAAGCATACTATAATTGAATTAATAAAAAATAATTCTTGTTGCTCTGTAAAAATTGACTATACAGAGTGATTGAAAAAAGTAAGAATTTTAGTTAGGATATCATAAAGCTAATCAGTGAGAAATTGGTGTCTTTTTTTTCATTCCCATTTTCCACTGCTTTATTAAAATTCATACCTCAGGGATTCACTTTTTCTAATACTTGCAGATTATAATTTTGTATTTGTACTGTATTGTGCTATTTTGAGGCATAATATTGACAGAAAACAATTTTTTTGGTTGGGGGGGTGTTCAGGGATTGAGTCCAGGGGTGCTTAACTATTAAGCTGCTTTCTCAGCCCTTATTATGTTTTCTTTTTCTTATTAATTTTGAGACAGGTATTGCTCGATTACTGAGGGCCTGGCTAAGTTGCTGAGGCTGGATTTGTACTTGTGATCCTCATGCCTCAGCCTCCTGAGCCAGTGAGATTACAGGCTTGTGCCACCACCTCTTGCTGTCAGAAAACTTTTTTTGCTTGTGGTGTTGTTAGAACCGTTTACCAAATTGGAACTATTGCTTTAGTTTATAAACTGCAACTGCATCTATGGTGACAAATGGTCCAAGATCCAAAGAAATTTCTGATGTGTACCTGTTGTCCTATATAAAAATTTTATTTTCTATTTAAAATGTTCCAGTTTATATAATGTATTATATGATAACTCTAACGCACTAGTATCACAAATGCTAAATTAAGAGACAAGTAGATGTAAATATATTAATGTAAATTTACATATGTGTAAATACAAATCTTATGCTTTCTATTAACTATTGATATAAGGTGCCATGGGAACCTAGACATCAAGTGGGTGATGATGATATTGGCCCTTTCATGCCTAAAGAACTCATTCTGTCCTATTCCTAGCTGTGAGGTGGTTCTTAGGTTTGGTGCAACAAGAAAAACTAGAGCACTCATGTTCTCTCACCCAGGACCACACAATCCCACCACAACCAAAGTAACTCTGTGTTCTGTGCATGATCTTCCATAAGCCCAGAGATGGTACAAAGTACTGTGTGTTTGCTGCCACCCACTCCTCTTGGTCATGAGGACATTAGCAATATCCATCACTGTTTCTGAGCCTGGAAAAATTCTCAAAACCCCTGTAAATGGCATCCCAGGCACTCAACTTTCCCTCAATTAGGATTTATGGGCTTTAAGAAGAAAACTGTTTCTCATTCACCTGTTACTCTATTCCACTCTCTCCTCTTCCTTTATGTCATCACTTGTAACAAGTGAAGAGAGATCATGTGCATATTTCCACTTAATCTTTGATCTTTATTTTAAACACAATAAGTTTGGCATGAGCTGCTTTATATTTCAAAATATTTATATCAGTTGTCTTTACAGCTAATAGGAGTTGCAAGTTGCCTTCCAATGAGAAACAGGTTGAGAGAAATTTTAACTCTTTTCTATGAAATTAGAAAACAGACCAGCAATGCTGATTACTTAAGAGGATTTCAAGGATTCTTAAATCTTCTAAACTCTTTAATGCCTGAGCTGTTTCTCCAGACTTTGTGCTGTCACGGTTTCCTGTTCCATTAAAAATACAAGGGAAATATCATGAATGACTTACTGCATCTGGCACTTTCCAGGTGTTTTCTTTTTGATCTATGTAGCCTGTTTTAGTAATGCTCTGGAGAGATTTTTCAAAAAATAATGTCCAAGTACTGTTGCAGAGAACTGACTGTTCCCCATAGAAAAGCAGGAAGGCAACGAGAAAAATAATATTGCTTCTGCATACAAAATGACAAAGCCAAGGCATAAAAAAGTCTCCATTTTCTTGTCAAGGGTTACTTGTGGGTTGGTTGGAAGTGGCAAAATATAATTTATGAAAGCTGTCATAGGAATATTCTTCCTTGCTTTTCTCATAGCAACTATTATTTTTCCTTCTTGTGATGCTTTATGCCCTGGACCTCATAACCCCCAATAGGCATTGATGTAGGAAATAGTATTTTATATCCAATCATGAAGAGTAGATAATTCCACAGCTGACATTCCATTATGATATTCAGTCTAGCACAAAACAAACTAAGAAACAAAACAAAAATACTATACAATGCCTAAAATTCTTGTCCAAAGAGGAATAATTATTGTTGTTTCTTAGGGGGAAAAAAAGGAAAACAACTTTATCTGCACCTGCATGTTTTCTTATTGACCTCGCTTAGGAAAAAAAAATTAAGTGGTTTACTATTTTTTGACTTCTGCTCATCTTCTAAATTGAGATCAGCCACAAGATACACAGCGGCATGTTTGGCTTCAATAACTAGAACAGAACATTTAATCATTGTGCATAATATTCCATCTAACGAAACACAATTTCCTCATGGGAAAACAGTCCCTTGGCTGGGAATGCTCATACTTGCTAATTCAGCCACCGCATTCTCAAGGGTACTGAGGGACCCTTCTCAGATTCAGGAGAAATTGAGAGTTGCATAGAAGAGTAAGTTGACAGAAAAATTGAGGCAAGTGTTTGAGGAGGCCCCAAAGAGGAGCAAGGGTACAAGCACAAGCTCTTGACTGCACTTGTCCAGTTCTCTTTGGTTTTGGTGTGATTCAGTGACAGCAAAAATAATGCCTTTTTTGCTTTCATTATAAATACTTTGAGGCAAAGGGAGATAAGGTAAATGCTATTTACATAGAATATTCATATCTAATATTAAATACCAATATTATGCTATGCCTAGCAGATATAGACTTGTCTTGAAGCTGAACACTGGCACTGAACTAGGGCAGGGGACTGCTATACATTTCAGATACTGATTTAACACAATAAAGGTCGATTTCTCATTAAATACATTCAAGTGAAGGTCAGCAGGAAAGCTCTGCTTCAAGGATCCCAGAAACTTCATGCTGTGCCATGCCATTTCTCTTTGGTTTCAAGAATAGGAGAGAGGAAAAACATGAAGGATGTCACAAAAAGATTTTGGAGCTAAGGTTGGTCAACTACCACATTAACCCACATTTTATTTGCTAGAACTCAGTTGGCATGACTCCACTTAACTCCAGGGAAACTGGGATGTGTTATTTAGCTACATGCCCTACCCCCCAAATAGAAATAATCATCTCCCACAGATCCAAAAACATAGAAGTATTGAAAAAGTAAACTATTTTATGAACATGAACGGGGTTTGGTTTATCACAGGAGTCTCGGCATTTAGCTGTCTGTGCTGTTTTATAACCCCCCCTCCCCAACACTTTCTTTGTTTACCCAGGTTTGGAGGATTGTAGGATGGAGAATATATCACAAATCTCTTTATACTAGTGTGATGAGTTTTCTTTTAGAGATTTCTACACTCACGTAAATCAGAAATGCCATGGGTTTGTAGTGTGATTCACCTAGCACGACCATGCTATTAGTCTCTACTCTAAAAGTGGCTTTTATATAATTACTCCATGGAAATGAAAGTTGTTGAGGGCTGTGGTTTCTTTCTCAGGGATACCACACTTTGCTTCCATGACAATCTTATCTTCCACAATGTTTCTCAAAAATATTTGAAGACAACAGCATCTTCAAGGGTCAATTTGTTTTTTAAGTGGAGAACAAGCCCATGTTGGAAGATTATTTTCAATGCACTAATGCTGTCCCAGCCTGATGCCTTTTCTATCTTTATTATAAAACTTGATTAATATTAACCTTGTTTAATATTAACTCTAGAATTCATAAAACTGTAGCTTGAGTAAAAATGAATATAGATTAATATATTTCATGGTAATTCATAGGTTGTTGGTAAAATAGATATTCTTAGAGTTTACACAGGTCTCACTTTTCTAATTTGGAATGCTTTTAAATGTCCTTGAGAACTTCCCTGAAGTAAAATATAATCTTGAAAAAAAAAAGCCTGCTAATATTGGATAACATTGGGTTTTCTTATGCTAAGTGTTTTTAAAATGTCAGTCTGTTATATGGATGTGATTTCAACTGGGCATATTATGAGAAATTTATCAGCAATCATTTTTACCGAAGAATTATTGACATTTGCATGTATCATATCATTTAAAATTTGTGCCCAGATTATAGTTGTAGAATTTAGAAGAATAAGTACCTTGAAGCTGGTATTTCTGTCTTTTCACTGAAGAACAACACCTTCTGCTTTAATAATACACTTCAAGTCAGAAACCCATTGGCCAAACAGCCTGGTGCAGAATTCTAAGGCCCTCTCAGACTTTTTGTATGGATGTGCTGGCGTAATGCATCTTGTTCCCTTTTACGGGAGGATTCCTAATGATATGTCTTCTCTTGAATCATGCAAAGGCAGCCTAGATGCTGAAAGCATTTTGTTTGCTTTTACTTCTAGAGTAAGGAGTGGGTACCCTGAATTGTTCAAGTTTGCTTGGCTTCTCCCAATCCTGCAGAGTTAAGCTGGCTCTCTATGTGAGATGCTTGCCTTCACTGTCCACAGGGATGCACTTGAGGAGCTGGTATCACAGAGGGGATATGAAGCCCACTGGGTGTTTGGGATGCCTATATCATTTAAGGAAGTCCATAGGTAAAATCTCAAGTAGGGTGTGGCCAGCCTTCCTGATGTCTGCAGAACCCAGAGTTTCTCTTCCCTGGTCCCAGCCTCTCCTGCTCACCTCAGTATTTTTGGTGGGTCAGGAAAGAACTGTGCCTCTTGAGAAGCATCCTGCTTTGTCTGGGAGTGCTAGGCGTTCACTTAACTTTTCTTACTTTCCCTCCTGAAATATATTGCTATCTGAGGGGGATTCTTCTTGTCCCTGACTTATAGTGCCACTGGAGTAGGGTGATGTGGATAAAATAAAGCTGCCATTCTTACTCCCTTGAATGCATATAATTTCAAATTTTTTTTGCTCCATTATTGTCTGCATCTCTCGGCTAGCTCCCAGTTTTCTACAAAAGTACTCTCTCTCACTCTCATGCATGGGGTATTTGTCAAAATTGATGCTTCTGCCAGAAGATGATGGCAGAAAGGTACTCTTCAGCCACATTTTTGAATTACTAAAGATTTTAAATTTGAATCACACCACGGCACTCTGGCTCTTTGCCTGAGGATTGGCTTTTTTTTGATGAGGTTAAGACTTATGACTGGTCATCAATCAGTATGAAGCTTCACAATGAGATCAACGTTGTGTCCGTTCCTTTTATAGTTTTTAAATAGCTCATGAAAAATAAGAAATATTTCAGCCTGTATTACTTCCATTACTTCCAATACTACCAAAATTTCCTCTTTAATTTCATGTCAATGATCTGACCCATATTACATACATTGAGATTCTGAGTACATTCATGCATTTTTTCCCACTTCACTTATTAAGGATGGCTTCTTATAAGTCTTTGAAGCTGATAAGGAATTTTCTAGGGAGTTTGGACTACGGAGTAATAATATAATTTCTTGATGACTTTATAGCTTTATATTATAACATTAACATAATAGTTTCCTGGGAGATTAAAAGCTACTTTTTCTGGCAAGAGTTTAAGGTATGTTTTGAAGAGTATTGCTGAAATAAAATTAGGTAAAAATGTAAAGAAATAGATTTCAGAGGGCCTTAGAATTCTAGTGGGAAAAAGTGGATTTATCTTGGGAAGCACAGAAAATCCTTGGTTAGGGAAACAATGGGAGAAAAGGAGATTCTTGGATCTGTCTGTCAATCAAATGCTTAAAGGAAAGTGAAAAAGGAAAAGATTATCCAGAGAGAAATGTTATAGAAATGGCATACAAATATAAACATATGTGATTTAAGTTCTCATGTTGGGTAGTGCTGATGTGGCTAGAGGACAAATGAAAAGGTTTAGAAGTAGTATTTTCTCAGCAAAAAAGAGTCAATGGTAGGTATGAGCAGTTTCCATTTTTACAATATTTTGGGTTCCTATATCTAAATTTTCTATGCTAGATGACTGACATGGTGGTGGTAATAACATAGAGAAAAATAAGAATAGAAAAAGGTGATTTGTGGAGGAAGAGAAAGTATTCAGACCGGGGCATTCAGAATTTGAGCTCCTAATAAAGCATCAGGGAGGGTTTATGGAGGAGAGAGTCAGATGGTGGCTTGGTCTTTCCATGGTTAGATCCCTCCTAGAGCAGAGAGAGCAAAAGTAAAGGTCTGAGGATAATCACATACAACTTGACCTTGGATATGTATCTTATTACCATTCTGTCTTTACCAAACATAGATACTTCCACATTATCCAGTAATTAAAAAATATTCACCTGGCTTAAAGGAAAGATCTTTAATTCCTTTGTCTAATTTTTGATAAATACTGTTGTACATTTTAAATGGACTGATATTTTGCTTTTTATTTACTATTTTTAGTCATAATCTTCAGCTGTTAAATAAGACATAATTTGTTCATTTTAGTTCTCACTGTTCCTTCTTAGATGGGGATTTTCACTCACCCTTTGGCTTCATGTACTTTCCAAAATCTTGTGTAAGTATTTTGCCTAGAGATTTCCTTGTAAATGCTCTGTATTAATGATTCGGCTATTGCTTCTCCCTTCAATACCTCTTTATCTAAATCTTACTGATTTTACCTCTAAGTAGTGTATTTTTCCATTTATAGCTCTATTTTATCCTTTAAAACCTCCTTGTTGATGTTAGAGTTAATTTTTCTTGGATTACAGGCTAAGGCAAAATTCTTTTGCATAGTGTTTTCATACATAAGTCTATCCAATATGCATTTCATTTTATGTGACATTATTACTATGTTTTTAAAGCCCTTAATATTTTCCTGTTGCCAACATGATGGAGTTCATGTACATGCATACACAAGTTATCAAATGTTCTTAATTTTGTATTCTTAGTTTCTCACTCTTATGTAAAAATCTGTTCTAGTACTGTCAAAGAATTAGTATAGCCTTAGAAATTCAATGCTGTTTTGAAACTTTATGGTTTGCTTTTAGCCTTTTTGTACAGATTGCTAAATTAGCATACAGCAAACTCTTGCCCATTTTTTAAAAACTCCTTAAAAAAGAACACCCTATCTTTTCCTTTCACCATGGACTAGTTGTCCTTCTGTTTTGAAAACAATCTTCTGACTATTAAAATTTATGAAATACATTGTAGTATCATGTTTTACATGTATTTCATTCACTCAAATATCAACTATTTAAGAGCAAAAAATGTATATACACCACCTTTATATTAGGGGGGGTATTTTCTTACTCATTTGAGACTGCTATTGACAATAGAGTAGCTCATGAATAATAGCAGTTTACTTCTTAAAGATCTGAATGGTAGTATGTACTTGAAAGATTTAGTGTCCTGTGAGGACCAGATTTCTTGTTCATAGATGGCATCTCCTCACTTTGACCTTGACCTAGTAGAAGGAGTGAGAGATATTCTCTAATCCCATATATGAGGGATCTTCCCCCATGAACTAATGACCAATATCACTGCCTTGGAATTTCACAATGTGAATTTCTGTTGATATAAGCATTGAGAACATATTTAGTACTTAGCTCAATGTGACAATTGGCTGATAATTTGTAATTATTGAAATGGAAAAAAATTATGCTCTAGAACTTCTCCAAACTTCAGAGAACCAAGTGAATATCCTGAAAATGTAGAATGGTGCTTTGTATCTCTCATGTAACTGATTTTGAGCTGTAAGGGCATAGTACAAATCATTAGATTGAAAAACTGATTGCTCTTCAAAAACACCTAAGGAGATTTGAAAATTTACTAATATAATCTAGACCCCTTGAAATAGATTCTCTAGGGGTGGGGCTGAAGCACTGTCAGTTTTTTAAGTATTCATAAAACTGATTCTCTCATGTAGTAAGAATTGAAAACCAATGCATGAAAGCAAGCCTATGATACAGAGCTAATATTTAAGTTGGAGTCAAATAAGTAGTATATCAGAAATCAATTAGAAATAAAATTCTAAGAATAAAATCTCTTAGCCTTTGGAGAGAGAGTGCTTTATCTCTAGAAACCTTTAAATAGGTGATGTGACTACTTTATTAAAAAATTTCTTTTGTAGAGTAACTCATGCATAAGATAGATGGAAGGAGCTAACCAAGTTCTTTTTTTGGGCGATTTGCAGATTTAGCTTGAGACTAACCATTTGCTGGAGAAGCTAGAAAACACAGGACAGCTAAGAAGGAGATCCTTCCTTATGTGGTTCCAATGTTAGCACCAAATCTGAAGTTGTAACTTAATTTCAACTGTGAGATATTAAAAGGTAGGACCACTTAGAACTTTTAGGAGGTGATAAGGTCATGAGGGAGCCCTCATGAATGCACTAATCTATTCAGGAATGAATGGATTCATGGATTGTCTGAAAAGTGAGTCTTTTTATAAAAAACGGATTGGGTCTTTATTATTATTATATTTTTGTTGTTGTTTGTATTTCTCTCTTGTCTTGTGATTTCCCATGTCAGCTCAGGACTTGGCACAGAGTCCCCATACATAGTAAGATGGCCCTCCTCAGATGTGGTCTCTCACCCTTGGATCTCCAGAACTCTGAATAGAATAAACTTTCATTCTATATAAATTGCTAGATCCAGTTATAGTAATAGTGGATGAAGACATGTCCTTACTAGATAACTTTTGTCCAGATATCTTAGGCTTAGTAACTAATAAAACATGATGATAGGTTTAGCTCCACCCAGCATCTTGGGAGCCTTTGTGAATATCAGACTGGTGCCAACTAATCTAATCTGAAGCATCTGACCTATTTTCCCCAGTTCCAGGACCCTATCTCTTCTGTTGTGTAATCAATCACGTAAGTGAAGCCTGAATGCTGTGATCACAATGCAAGGTGATTAGAAGGGGAGGGATAGTGACTGGAGAAGTTTAGCCCAGCATCTTAGGGGTTGAGATCTCCTTCCATGATGTCACACTATATCTGTAAATCAGACTTGTACGATATTATGACAGACAAACAAACCCAACATATGCCAGATTTGCCGTATCCCCTTAAATTCAGCACCCTGGACAGCCTACTGTTTTGAAGGAGAGGGGAATGAACTGTGAAGTGGCCATCCTCCATGCTGTACATTTCTTGCAGATTTTAATGGTGTCCACCTTTGTTTCATTTTACCCTCTTGTCCTAATGAGAGTTTGTTGGAATGTGATTTTTTAAAAGCAGAATCTAAATCCAAAATCTGACTTAATGGGAGCATGCGGATGCTTTAGTCCGACATCGTGGTCATAAGCAAGATCTAGACAGTATGGGCTTTAAATGAAGAATGAAAACTCAGGGCTGAAAGCATATACTTGGTAGGTATCTATCTACATATAATGATGGAAGCAGCACAATTATTCATTTAAGGGTGAGATGCTTAGGCACATTCATAGAAGGGACAGTGTCAGACAGAGCAAATGTAAAGGGATGATGGAGTCAATCCTTCAATGAAAATGATTTGGTAATCTGTTCAGATATAAAATAACTGAGTAGTTAGATGTTGCAGGAGGAGTCATAGTGAAAGAGAAAAAATTACAAACATGAGGAGGATCGGCAAGAGGCTGGAGAACGTGGAAAAGCCTGAGATTTAGAACACCAGGACAGCAATTATGCTTATGAAGCAAGAGAAGAGCCCAACTAGCATCCCAGTTCTGGGTACTTATTCAAAAGAAGTAAAATGAATACTATAGTGATATATAAATATCCAGGTTCATAGGAGCACAATGCATAATAGCCAAATTATGGAGCCAGTCCAGGTGCCCATCAGCAGATGAATTTTAAAAATGTGGTATATAAATACAATGGAGTTCCACTCCACCATAAAGAATAATGAAATTATGACTTTTGCTGGTAAATGGATAAAACTGGAGAATACACTGCTAAGTGAAATAAGTGATATTCAAAGTCAAGGGTTGAAAGTTTTCCCTCACATGCAAAAATTAGATAAAAGGAATTAAAAAGGGGGGAACATGTGAAAATGGCTGAGAGATCAGTAGAGTAGAGGTGGGGAGTAAAGAGGGAAAAGGGAAGAACTGGGTAATGAACTTGACCAAACTGTGTGCTTATATGACCATATCACAATGTGCTCCAATTTTTCACGTAACTGTAATGTGCCAGTTAAAATTAAGAGGAAAAAAAAGAACATAAAGAGAAGACCAATGGAGAAAGGTGGCCAGGGGAGAGAAAGTACTGGGAATGAAATGAAGCAAACTATATTATATGCATTTATGAATATATCAAAATGAACCCTACCATTATGTACAACTATAATGTACTAGTACAAAAACTAAGAAGAATCAAAGGGAATATGAAGAGACATGGAAATAGTGATTTACTCTCTTGCAGAAATCAAAAGATTTCCATTTAGATGCTTTATCATTTTTTAAATTAGAAGACAAATCCATATATGGAAGGTATTATAACTGGAATTCAAAGAATGATTCTGAAGTCTATACATTACTGTTTTATTTCCATAGAAAATTTTAAAAATGGAGAAACCATCAAAAAATGGTGAAAAATGGTTATATGTTGTCTTTTCAAAAATTCCTAAAATGTACTTGCTAAAATTCTCATTGTACATTGAGGATTTATGCTCAATTACAGAAATATCATTGTTGATGTATTTTAATTTTCATTTAGCTCTTCACTAAATCCATAATGTAGTTATAAAGAAACCACATTTATGTTGTCTTTCCTGCTAATAAGTAATGAGGCAGTTTGTTACAGATCTAATGCTGCTGACATTAGTCATCTCAGCACCCTTATAATTACATATGTCTTGTGCCACAATTGAATCTGAATAGAATTGCAAAAAGCCAAGATTGATTTAGAAGCAACACTGGTTCCTGTGCTTTCGTTATGTAAATCCAGCTTTTGAGAAGATGTCAGACCAGCAGGGAGTGTGAGGCCAATTGCAATTACCTGCCACGAAATCTGTCTGCCCCTATATCACGAACCTCTTTCTCTGCTGGTGTTATAATATCCTCAGGATGGATTTATTATCAAGTAATAGTCCTGTCCATGTTTTCTTACCCATATTTTCACGGAATTGTTTAAAAATAAATTTCTTCTTTTAATCTATAAAAAAATTTCCCTTAACTTATGGATTTCACAAATACTGAGCACTTACTATATGAAAGATATGATATAAAATGTTATGATATAAAATGGTATAAGATAATTCTATGATTTTGTGTATCTCTTTAGAATCATATGAGAAGTCCCACAGGGAGTATCTCCTTAGGTATATTTCGTTAAAAAGTATTTTGGAGCCCTATCTGTGTTCCATAGTTGAGGGAATTCGAGGCTCATAGATGATCTACATTACTCCTACTCCACCATTCATAAGATTGTTATAATACCAGTCTGTGTACCCTGTAATATAAATTCTGAAGAACGTAAATATGTATAGAGAAGCTTCCTAAGATTTATCATGGAACATAGTAGGTCCACCAACTATTTGTTGAAAACAAATGAATCACATACATCTAAGCAAGTATCCTGGACTTGATTTGTTTTGAAGCAATGTTCTTCTCTGAGATATTTCTTTATTCAAATTGAATAAAGAATAAAGCACATATTTTAGCTATTTTAATTTTTGCTTTATGTAGGTATAATTAATAAGAAAACATTACATATAGTTAATGCAAATGTATTAATGAGGTTGGACATATAAATATAACTCTGATACCATTCCCACAGTCTAGCTACTAAAAATATCCATCACCTCCAAAAATGTAGTGTGTGTGAGTTTGTGGTAATACATGATCTATTTTTTTCTTTTTAAAATTTTTTTTAGTTGTTGGTAGACCTTTATTTTATTTATGTATATGCAGTGCTGAGAAATGAACCCAGTGCCTCACACATGCCAGGAAAGTGCTCTACCACCGAGCCATAGCACCAGCCCCTGATAATCTATTAATTCAACATATTTTAAAGTGCACTATACTATATTATTAACGAAAAGTACTATACAGTATAGGAGATCACTGGAATTTACCTCAACTGCATGACTGAAACTTTAAGCGTATTGAGCAATAATTCTTCATTTCCCTCTCTCCCCTGCCTCTGGCAACTACATACTACTGTTTCTACAAGTTTCACTATTATAGACAGTTTGTGAGTGGAATTGTACATTATTTATTCTTCTGTAATGGCTTATTTTGCTCAGCATAATGTCCTTTAGTTTTATCCATGCTGTTCCATATTGTATTTCCTTCCATTTTAAGGCTGAACAATATCCCATTGTATCAGTGTACCACATTTTTTTATCATTCATCTATTAATTGACATCAAGAAATATTTTATCCAGTCATCTATTGATGGACATCACATCTTCTGCGAGTAATGCTGTAATAAATATAAAGGTGCAGACATCTCTTCAAGAACTTAATTTCAATGCTTTTAGATAAATATGAAGAATTTCTGGATCATATGTAGCTCTTAACTTTTAGAGAACACCATACTATTTGCCACAGTAGCCATATGCTACATTCCAACCAATAGTGTACAAGGGTTTTCATTTGTCCCCATTTGTTTTGTTAATAGTTGTCCTGAGGATTTGATCTGTTATCATTGGTGTTTTGTTAATAATTGTCCTGAAGGTTTGATCTGAATTTCTTTGATCAGTGATGTTGAATAATTTTTCAGAGACCTGCTGGCTGTTTGTATGCTTTCTTTCAAGAAATCTCTGTGTAAGTCTTTTGCCTAGTTTAGTCAAATAACTCTTGTAAAAAATCTTTTTTTTTTTTTCTTAAATTGTAGGAGACACATGTATGGTTAAGATATTAGCCCTTTTTCAGACAAATGGTCTAAAAACCTTTTCTCCCACTTTCTCATCCCGTTTATTATTTCCTCCACTGTGTAGAGTTTTTAGTTTAATCTAATTCTGTTTATTTTCAGTTTTGTCTTCTATACTTTTGATATCAAATCCAACAAAATATCAAGACAAATATTAACTGATTTTGATAATAGAAGACTAAAACAAATTAAAATGAACATTTACCTTTCCCACGTTACAGATATTATCCAGAATTATTATTTTAGCATAACTTTGTTTTTCTCATCTGTCAAAAAATATGCCCTGGGCTATTTCCCAAATCTCTATTCTATTCCCATGGTTTAAGTATCTTTATGTCTACACCATACTGTCTTAACTGTAGAGATTGTAATATATATATTGAAATCTGTGAGTGTGAATCCTCCAGTTGTGTTCTTTCTCAACATTACTTTGTCTATTTGGGGTTTTGTATTGCCATATGAATTGTAGGATTTTTTTTCCATATCTCTAAGGGAAACAAAACCATAATCAGTAGATTAATTTGGGCTAAACAGGCAGTTTAGCAAGTTATTCTTCAAATCCATGAATATGAGATGCTTTTCTTTTGTGTCTCCAATTTTTGTTAACGTTTTAAACTTTTGGGTTACATGTTTTTCACCCTTGTGGTTTATTTCAAAGTACTTTATTCTTTTTGATGCCATGGCAAAGGGGATTATTTTCCTAACATTCTTCATGCATATGATGTCAACTAATCTTCAACAATAATGTCAAGAATACATAATGAGAAAAGGAGGGTCTCTTCAAAAAAATGGTACAGAAAAAACTGGATGTCCACATAAAAAGAATGAAATTAGACCCCTTCCTTAGTACATACACACAAAAAAACAACAACAACAACAACAACAAAAAAAAAACACTCAAAAGTGGATCAGAAACTTGAATATTTAGGGAAAACCTCTTGTTTTGATGGTGCCAGAAGCACATAAATCACTACTAGAAAAAGATTTTAGTGAATTACTAGCACTTTGTGACTATTACTATCAGCAAAGGGATAGCCAGAAAATAGGTTAGATTTCTGCTTTAGCAGACTGGGAAACGGCAGAGGTGAAAGGCAAGGTCTTGAGAAAGAGGTAATACCTAACCTAAGGCCACAAACCTAATGGATCATTTAAAGGCACATAGAAGGATCAGGTATATCTGGAATTGATATCAGACAGTCACTAATGGCTGGACTGGCATTCACAAGTAAGTTTCCATGCTTGCTATGTCAGAAGTAATCACAAGCATAGAGCTGGCTTATGAAAGCTGATGGTGTGCACTTCCCTTTAACTCCAAATTCATTATGTCATGCAGTTTTTCTGTTTGACATCGGCCACGGTGGAAGTACTTATGGTATGAAAGTTGGCATCCATTACAATTCAGTCCCTGACCCAATACTTCCACTGTCCTCCTCAAATAGCTAGTTCTTAAATATATATTAGTATATCAGTCTATTGTCTCTGTTCAAGGGATCTTACCTATGGAAAGTCGGTCGCTGCCAACATAATTGTGTTTAGCTAGGGTTCAGGTGAGCTATAAGAGGTAGGGGATGACAAAGAAGTTTAGCCAAAAAGATGGTTTGTAAGGCAAGAATTACTGATTTATCAAGGACCTAGGAATTAGACCAGAAACTGTGTGTCTAATAGAGAAAAAGTAGGCCCAAGTCTTCCTTAACAGAAGACTTCCTTTAATACTCTTAAAGTGCAAGAAATAAAATTAAGGATGAATAAATGAGATGGATTCAAACTAAAATGCTATTTCTTAGTAAAAGAAATAAAGAGGTGAAGAGAGAGCCTACATTTTGGTAGCAAATTTTTGCCACACAGAAGTCAGGTAGAGCACTAATCTCCAGGATATATAAAGAACTCAAAAAAACTTAACACCAATAAAACAAACAACCCAATCAATAAATGGGGTAAGGGGGCTGGAGTTGTGGCTCAGCGGTAGAGTACTCGCCTAGCATGTGCCAGGCTCTGGATTCAATCCTCAGCACCACATATAAATAAATGTATTTAAAAAATAAATGAATAAAGGGGCTAAGAAGCTAAACTGACACTTCTCAGAAGAAGATATACAATCAATCAACAGATACATGAAAAATTATTCAACATCTCTAGGAATTAGAGTAGTTTTGATTTGCATTTCTCTTAAGATTTCATCTCACTCCAGTCAGAATGGCAACTATCCAGAATACGAACAACAATAGTGTTAGGATGTGGGGGAAAAGGCACACTCATACATTGCTGGTTGGACTGCAAATTGGTGCAACCACTCTGGAAAGTAGTATGGAGATCACTTGGAAAAATTGGGAATGAGCCACCATTTGACTCAGCTATCCCATTCCTTGGTCTATACCCAAAGGACTTAAAATCAGCATACTATAGTAACACAGCCACACCAATGTTTATAACAGCTTAATTCACAATAGCCAAAGTGTGAAATCAACCTAAATGCCGTTTAATATATGAATGGATAAAGAAACTGGTATATATACACAATGGAATATTACTTGGCATTAAAAGAATAAAATTATGGCATTTGTAGGTAAATGAAGTAAGCCAATCCCCCCTCTCAAAAAAAAAAAAAAAGCCAAATGTTCTCTCTGATAAGTTGATGCTGATTCATAATGGTGTGGGGCATGGAAAATAGGAACTTTGGGCATAGGGGTGGGAAGGGTAAGGAGGGGGTAAGAAGGTAGGAAAGATGATGGAATGAGACGGAAATCATTATCCTAGGTACATGTATGACTGCACATATGGTATTAAGCTACATAATATACAACCAGAGAAATGAAAAGTTGTGTTGCAGTTTTATACAATTAGTCAAAATGCATTCTTCTGTCATATATACCTAATTAGAATAAATAAATAAATAAATTTTTAAAAGAACTATCGCATTGTTAGCTACCTTAGGTGTTTTGGATGAGGCTCAACTCAGTGAGCATGTAAGTGTTCTGTAGGTATTATTATAATTAACCTAATCTTTGGAATCCAAACTTAATCCTGAAATAATACATCAGTTAAGAAAGATTCTAATATGCTTCTTTTCATTTCCCAGATGGCTTGGGAAAGAATGGAACTGAAGTTAAGACGATAAACCTTAGGGTCCTAGTTGACTGAGCTTTTCTTCTTCTTCTTTTTTTTTTTTTTGGTATGCATTACGCAAGGTAATTTATAAAAGGTGTTTTGGTCATTAAAATACATTTTAAAAGGCAGTGGAGTTATTCCTATTTTCTTGAGTAGAAAATAGCCTGATGGTATCAAGAATCTCTTCTCTAGAATTTTACCCTGTTGGTAAATGGTAAGCTTGATCTGGCATGGTGATCTCTTTGGCATTTTCTGTGTTTTGTACCAAATTACTCTAATAAAATTATGGAACAGATATCATCAATTTTTAATAGATGAATCAGTTCTGTTTACACAGCAGGTAGTTATTCTGTGCAATGATAGGATTTATTTGTGAAAGATAGCTTGAAGCTGGGCAGAACTATAGGCCAGAGATCATTAAAGAGAATATATCTATAAGCTAGATGAGAACAGAAGAGAATCTAGGTATAATACTGCAGAAAGAATGACAAGACCATGATGGGCTCAATAGATATACAGAATATATAGGAGTAATTTGATCTGATACTAATGAAAAAGAGAATATAAGTAACTTAGGTTACATGAATTAAGTGTCCTGTTCAAATATACTGTCAACATTTGTCAATATTAATTATACATATTTAAACTTCTGCATTATTTACAACCATTCTGTCTAATATTCTTGTATCCCTTTTGAAAGAACTTATTGTGTATTTGACATTTTTCTTCACTCTGCAAATCTCCTAAATTCTGTGAATGTCATTCTGTGTTCTCTTAGTCACATGATTTCCCCCTCTCCTGTTTCTTATCTTTTCTAAAATCCTAAATCATGATCTTAAGACAGTTTTGTGCTAACTAACTCTTTGCTTCTATTCTTAAAAAAAGTCAAAGTAAAAAATAATAGGGCTGTCCCTATATCTAGTATTCACTAAGTGTTTTCTGTTGAAAAAGAAAAATGTGTGCATTATTATATTTAATACTTAGAATAAGAGAAAATATTTGTTATTCTGTATCAACGAGTAGATAGCATTATTGCTTGTTTTGCAAAATTTACACCAATACATGCAATGTTAGGGATGGTCACTTCAGTTTTCTAGCTAATTTTGTGATGAAATAAAGATCAAATCTGGGAGTATGAGCTCTAGACCTACAGATTTAAGCACTGTGCATATGCCCTCTACTCAGCAGAGATGAGCTGGAGTAGTAATTCTGCAGTGTAGTATATAATATATATACTAAATTCTTGTTGAAAAAAGGTCAATTGGACACTTATACAAGTCTAGATTTTTCCTTTGTTATTCTAAACAGAATAAGGAACATTGTTTTACATAATTATATAAGATTTTTCAAATGTGTTTTTACAGAATTTTTAGTTAAACTTTTTGAAATTGTCTTCTTTCTAATTATTTTTTACAATATAGTGCTATTTTTGAGAAAATAATTTTTTAAATTGACGCATGAAGAAAATATTTCAGGGGTCACAAATTGGTTTTTATATTATCATTTTCATATATTTCAGAGACAATCTGTTCAATATGCATCACTGGGTCTCATCAGTTTTACTTTTAATTTATGGTCTTTACATCTGTGTAATTTTGTGCAATGAATTGTGAACAGTAGCTTTTTAAAGAATTAGTAGAGAAATTAAAGGAAATAAATTTTATGGACCAAAACCATAAGGAAATTTATGGTTGTTTATAGTAAACGTAGTCACTGATTCTTTATATTTTATGTCATTTTTTTCCCCCACCAGGTATTGGGGATTGAACCCATGTGTGCTTAACCACTGAGCCATGTAACCAGAACTTTTTACTTTTTATTTTGAGATAGGGTCTTGCTAAGTTGCTTAGGGCCTTCCTAAGTTGCTGAAGCTGACTTTGAACTTGCAATTCTCCCGTCTCAGCCTCTGGAGTCCGTGGGATTACAGTCGTGCACCGTTGCTCCAGGCTCTTATAATTTACTTCTTATTGTGAAAGACATTCTAATGTAGCAATTTTATTCTTAATAAAAATTGGGTTACCCAAAATAAGCCATTTTAAGTATATGGATTAGTGTTTCTAGAGAGGTAAGTGAAAGTAGTGTTCACAAAATACTTTGAATATTATCTACAGTAAAGCTATGTATGTCTTAAGTCTAAGACTCATTGGCCTTGACAAGTTTCCCCCATTGAAATACTACCAATATTAAACTCAGGTTTAAGAAATTCTCCAAACAAATAATTGATTTCTCTCCCTTACTAAAAATTTTCTTTCTGGTTTTGGTTCCTAAAAATGAATATAATATACACACAATTATATTCATATAATTCATTCATAATTCATATATATGTGTATATATACACATTATATTCATATAATTATATGTGTGTATTTGTATACATTCATATAATTATATGTATGTAGTGTGTGGGTATATATTGGCCAAACAACAATGGCAGAAAGCTGCCTGTCCCAAGACAGTACTAAAGTGAGCAGTGAATTTTAGGCTGATTGTCTGGACAAGAATCAACATAATGAGAATGACTTCTATATAGACTATTGTTCAAAACTTGTTGGAACTCTGAACCTAAAATTAGCTTCCCATTGCATTTGATTGTTATCACAGATAATTAAAATTAATAATTAACACCCTTAAAAACAAATGCCAAATGTCTTCTTTGATATAAGAAGAGTAACTAAGAACAGAGTAGGGAGGAAGAGCATGAGAAGAAGATTAACATTAAACAGGGATGAGAGGTGGGAGGGAAAGGGAGAGAGAAGGGAAATTGCATGTAAATGGAAGGAGACCCTCAGGGGTATACAAAATTACATACAAGAGGAAGTGAGAGGAAAGGAGGAAAAATATAAGGGGGAGAAATGAATTACAGTAGAGGGGGTAGAGAGAGAAGAGGGGAGGGGAGGGGGGAGGGGGATAGTAGAGGATAGGAAAGGCAGCAGAATACAACAGACACCAGAATGGCAATATGTAAATCAATGGTTGTGCAACTGATGTGATTCTGCAATCTGTATATGGGGTAAAAATGGGAGCTCATATCCCACTTGAATCAAAGTGTGAAATATGATATATCAAGAACCATGTAATGTTTTGAACAACCTACAATAAAAATTAATTAAAAAAAATTAACGGAAATAGGTTTTAACCTTTACTCCATGTTTTAGCATGTTTTAGTCCTTTTGTGTACTTCTTTTTCTAAATTTGATTTTAATATCTAAGGCCACAAAAATTCAAAGACTCAGAAATGGTGCTTATAAGTTATATGAAACTCTTATGACTAATTCAGCCTTCCTCATTTTATACTTTTAAAATTTATTTTATGCCCAGAAATACTGCCTACTAAAGCACAAATGAAAAGTCTCATCTTTCAGAATTAACGAATATACAGTACTGTATATAATTTTAGCCATATTGTTGGACTTTTAATTCAAGAGGCTTAAAAATTGATACCTTCCAATGAGTACTCTCTTGGTACATGTCCTATTCTGCTCTGTTAAGACTTTGCTAGTTACCAGTATTTTTTCCAAGCATCAGCATGTTGTTATCAATTTTCTTTTGAGGTAGTCATCTTTCTTCTAATCAAATTTATTGCTAAGACACTTTATATGCATGCCCAAATTAATTCCAGTTCAGGACAATGTTAGGATCTTATTATATAATTGCCCAAAGCATCAGAATTAGGTAAGATTTGCTGCTTGCTAAATAATTAGACAGTGTCAATGATTTAAGTGATAACTGTTGGGATGAGACTGGGATGAGACTGTCTTATTGAATGAGTCTATTATTTTAAGAAGAATTAGCAATTATGCATTCTTTAATATTGATTTCCACTAAATTCTATCTTGAAATTAAAGAGATTGATAATAAAACCTTTCATTCACCTTTACAACAATAGATTTAATGAACAAATTGGCTGTGTGCATGTCCCTGCAACTAGCTTCATTTAGCTAAAAATTCCATAATAGAATAGAAGATGTTATAATTGAAGTAAAAGTAAAGATGCATACTTGATTGAACTCAGAAATGTTAATAAAATAAGAAAGAATTGATGGTATGCCACGAATGTTCTTGTCATTTTTATATCCTTTGAATTTGCTTAGAGTTTATTTTCTTATTTTATAAAAGGAATTTTATTTGTATTACATTTAATCATAGGGAAATGTTGGATTACATTTTCGTACAACTGGGTGCTCCATTTTTGGTGAGAAAAAATAAAAGCAAGATATCACTGGCTGCAGTGGTACATGCCTGTAATCCCAGCAACTAAGGAGGCTGAGGCAGGAGGATCTAAAGTTCAAAGTCAGTCTCAGAAATTTAGCAAGCCCCTAAGCACTTTAAGCAGACCCTGTCTCAATATTAAACATAAGAAGAGTTGGAAATATGACTCAATGGAAAAGCACCCCTGGGTTTAATTCTTGGAAGGAAGGAAGGAGAGAAGGAAGGGAAGTGGGGGTAGGGAAGGGAAGGGCAAAAGAGAAGCAAGAGGAGAAAAGAAAGATTGATTTTTTTTTTTTAAATCCACACGAGTGGATGATTTCTCTTGTTGTTTTCTAGTCCTTGAAGGTCTAGTACACAAAACCAAAGAAGATAGAAGCCCTGAGTAATTTAGGAGCAAGATTGAGGATGAGGATATGGCTATATGTAATAGATATACCTAGACAGACTAATACATCTCATAAGTATGAACCATATTATATATAAACTTTATGTAAATGTATACACATGTGTGTTTAAGTACTTTTCAAGTACCTATGGAAAAATTCATCATAAATTAAACCCCAAAAAAACTACATTGTAAAATGTGTAATTAATTTTATAATTTTTTTTTCTAGTAACAGAAAACAGAAATTAATGACAAATCAGAAAATGAAAAATTTCCAGAGTCTCTTACATCTGGGAATAGGAATGTATGTTTTGGAGTATCTTTTTAAATAAAAATTAGAGAAAAATTTAGAACTAAATATTTATATCAGAAGCACTATACAGACTTAATGCAATTTGATCAAAATCTCAGTGTCATTCCTCATAGAAATAGAAAAAGTAACCATGAAATTAATCTAGAAAGGGCTGGGGATGTGGCTCAAGCAGTAGATCGCTCGCCTGGCATGCGTGCGGCCTGGGTTCGATCCTCAGCACCACATACAAACAAGCATGTTGTGTCCACCGAAAAACTAAAAAATGAATATTAAAAATTCTCTCCCCCCCCGCACTCTCTCTTAAAAAAAATTAATCTAGAAAAATAAGAGACCCAGAATAGGTAAAGCAATCCTTAGCAGGAAGAGTGAAGCAGGTGGCATCACTATACCAGACCTTAACCTATACTACAGAGTAATAGTAACAAAACAGCATGGTATTGGCACCAAAACAGACTGGTAGACCAATGGTACAGAATAGAGGACACAGAACTAACTCACAAAATTACAATTGTCTTACATTAGACAAAGGTGCCAAGAACATGCACTGGAGAAAAGATAGCCTCTTCAATAAATGGTGCTCAGAAAACTGTAAATCCATATGCAACAAAATGAAATTAAAACCCTGTCTCTCGCCATGCACAAAATTCAAAGTAATCAAGCACCTAGGAATTAGACCAGAGACCCTGCATCTAATAGAAGAAAAAGTAGGCCCTAATCTGTCATGTGGGTTTAGGCCCCAACTTCCTTAATAAGACTACTTTGGTGCAAGAATTAAAATCTAGAATCAATAAATGGGATGGATCTTTTTTCAAACTAAAAAGTTTCTTCTCAGCAAAAGAAACAATCTGAGCTGAATAGAGAGCCCACATTATGGGAGCAAATTTTTACCCTCACGCATCACATAGAGCATTAATCTCTAGGATATATAAAGAACTCAAAAAGCTAAACACCAAAAAACAAAACAAAACAAAACAAAACAAAAACACAAATAACCTAATCAAAAATTGGGCCAAGGACTTGAACAGACACTTCTCAGAAGATGATGTACAATCACTTAACAAATACATGAAAAAATGTTCATCACTAGCAATTAGAGTAGTTTTGATTTGCATTCCTCTAAGATTTCATCTCACTCCAACCAGAATGGCAGATATTATAAATACAAATAACAATAAATATTGGTGAGGATGTGGGGGAAAAGGTACAGTCATATACTGCTTGTGGGACTGCAAATTGGTGCAGCCAATATGTAAAGCAGTATGGCGATTTCTTGGAAAATTGGGAATGGAACCACCATTTGACCCAGCTATCCCTTTCCTTGGTCTATACATAAAAGACTTAAAAACAGCATACTACAGGGACACAGCCACATCAATGTTTATAGTAGCACAATTCACAATAGCTAAACCGTGGAACCAACCTAGCTGCCCTTCAGTAGATGAATGGATAAAAAAAAAAAATGTGGCATATATACACAATGGAATATTACTCAGCAATAAAAATAATAAAATCTTGGCACAGGTAAACGGATGGAGTTAGAGAAGATAATGGCAAGTGAAGTTATCCAATCCCAGAAACACAAATGACGAATATTTTCTCTGATATAAGGAGACTGATTCATAGTGGGGTAGGAGTGGGGAGCATGGGAGGAATTAGACAAACTCTAGATAGGGCAGAGGGGTGGGAGGGAAAGGGAGGGGGCATGGGGTCAGAAATGATGGTGGAATGGGATGGATGATATTATCCAAAGTACATGTATGAAGACCAAAATTGGTGTGAACATACTTTGTATACAACCAGAGATATGAAAAATTGTGCTCTATGTGTGTAATAAGAATTATAATGCCTTTTGCTGTCATGTAAAAATTTTAAAATTATTGACTTTCATACAAGTACACTGCCCTTTTGGTCATCTAATATAGTATTGAAGAAAAGTTTTTGCTTATGCTATGCATATGATGAAGACATTATTCAACACAGACATTACTATCACATATTATTTAGTGAGCATTGATGAGATTATATTTTTCTATTATTTAGCAGTATTTTTCCTTTTAGCAAAAATGCTAGAGTTTAAATTTTTTTAAAAATCATATAGCATTCTTAGTAAACTGTCATCCTACTAAAAAAAGGAAGGTAAGCAAACTAATTTGATTAAATATTCCTAAAACTTCTTCATAGTCATATTCCTTCTTAATCAGTGTCAGTTATGTGTATCATTTCTATACATATTGCTCTTTGCATTCTAAAGGGAACTGGGGACAATATTTATTTTTAAACTATTCACTATTGTGTCAGGGAATGTTTTCCTAAATACCTGACAACTATTCTGCAAATTTTGATGCTAGTACTTAATGAAGGCACTTAGGGTGTGCATGGAGGAGGTGGGTCATTTGGGGTGTGCCTTTAGGGTATACATTTTGAATCTGGTGAATGGAGTCTTTCTCTGCTTTCTGATCATCATATGAGCTGCTTTCCACTGCCGTACTCTTCCACCAAGATGTTCTGCTTCACCTCAAACCATGAGAAATGGAGCCGTCTGCCTATGGACTGAGACCTTTGAAACCATGAGCCCCAGATAAACCTTTGCTCTCTTCTCAGTAGTTCTGGTCAGGTCTTTTAGTTGCAGCAGCAAAAGAAGCTAAGACATACTACAAGATTCAGGCATGGACAATGGACAATTTATACTAACACCAAAAATGTTCCTATGCAGATAGATACCATAGACTGTTAAGATGAACTTGGATTCCAGAAGTGGTTTTTAAAAATCTGCATACCTTGGAACTTATTAAAAGTAATGTTTATATGCTGATACAAATTTGATAACAAGATTAATGGAGCTAGTCCTATATTGGAGGATGGGAGGCATGTTATTATCTTACATTAAATTCAACTCCAAATCTTCTCTATTTACTACCTGATAGTCTTTAGTTTTGTGATGGGATAAGGCATTCATAGGTTGTATTCCCCAACACTTAACAAAGAATGAAAGTACTTTCCTCAACAAGGCTAGAGATGAATACAGTAATTCATTAACTTAAGTAGTTGGAGAAACTTCTCCTTTCCTCCTGAGTGTTAGATGTGGCTTCTCTTATGCCTGGTCTCTTCCTATGTTCATTCAAAACCTAAAGTGTATTCCCTTTACTTACTTCAGAATTCAAGCTAAACCTCATGGTAAACTGTTATATTGAAGTATAAATAAACAGTTAAAGATTAGAAGGTAAAAAATAAGCAAAATAATTTATTCTTATTTTTTATCTTATTATAAAGAAATTTCTAGTTCAGAATAGATTTGAAACATTGAAATGAAACTTCATTTTAAGACCAGTTTTATTCCACTTGATAAGGTGAGTTTCAAGCCTATGAGTTTCTGGTTCTTCAATGAAAATGCTTTAGAGTAATTATGTATTATTAATGTTACAAATGAGAACATTTAAATATGCCAGATATCCTGCTGTTCATACATTAATGTGCTTATAAAATAAACAATTCATGCATTTGGGTGTTTGAATAAACTTGTTGTATATAAGTATTAGATCATGCTTCCTCGAAGTGGGGCTAAACCCATTAGTTTTCATTTTCTATTGGTTTACTACACAATATGTAGTAAATGTTTATTTAAATGCAAAGGTATATTATACCTAATTAGAAGTGTAATTTTCTTTTCAAAATCCTCAGACTTGAGATTACTATAATTTCATTGAGCACCAGAAAGCACAGACTGTTATTAGATCTAGGGTAAATTTATGCTTTATACATATATTGTATCAAATTTACAAAGTCACCACATGGAGAATATTTGCTTCATATTATTCAGTAAGACCCTAGTGAAGCTGCAGCTTTTTATCAATAACCATGTTTGTTCTTATTTAGCTATCACAAAAAGTAGAACTTAATTTTGTTCATAACAAGGTATATTCTCTTCAGAGAATTTTGTGGCAGGTTCGAGAAATGTGTTCTGTAAAAGGAAGTGGAATATGTTCCTAATGTACAGAATAGAAGAAAAATAATTTCAAATCATGAAGAAAAGGGGTTAATTTCTAAAATACATAAGGAAATCTTTCAATTCAATAACAAAACAACTAATAACCTAATTTTAAAACATAGTGTAAATATTTGGAGAGACTTTTTTTCAAAGAAGATATAAAAAAGGGAAACAGGTATACTAAAGGGTGCTCAACAGTAACAATCATCAGGTAAATACATATCAAAATTATAAGGGATAACAAACACCTAATAGCTGTGCAATGGCAATTATTTAAAAAAAAGAAACCTAAAGATAGCAGGTGTTGGCAAAGATATGCAGAAACTTGGTGGGAATGCAAAATGGTACAGATGCTAGGGAAAACAATGTTTCCCAAAAAAATTAAGAATAAAACTCCATCTATATGATTCAGCAATCCTGTTTCTAGGTGTTTGCCCAAAATAATTGACATCAAGGTCTTGAAGGGATTCATCAACCCCATATACCTTGCAGCATTATTCACAATAGCCAATATGTAAATATAACCTAAATATACATGGAGAGATGAGTGGATAAAAAGGTGGCGTACACACACACCACACACACTACATAATATTATTTAGTCCTTATGAAAAAAGAAATCCTTTAATATGTAACAATATTGATGAATCCAGAGGATATTATCCTATGAAAAATAAGCAAGTAGTAGAGAAAAAGTACTGCATAATGCCTCTTACATGAGGCATGTAAAACAGTCAAGTCATAGAAAAGAATGAAATAGGGGTTTCTGGGAGTTAGTAGAGAGAGTGGGGAATGGCTAATTGATGGATATGAAACATCAATTATACAATGAGTAATTTCTGGAGATCTGCTGTTTAACAATGTACCTATTAATGATAAGGCTGTACTGTACACTTAAAAATCTGTTAAGAGGGTAGGTCTCATTAATATTCGTGTAAAATAAATCTTGTTGAAAGGAAGCAAGTGAACATAGTGGGGAAAAAGGAGACTATTTGGTATTGAAGAGACATGTTCTACTACTTACTAGAATTTTTGATAATTGCTTCCCCTCAAACAATAACTTTCCCTTTTGCAAAATGAAAACAATGCTTCTAACTTCACTCCAGAATAAAAGTTTGAGAGTAGGATCATTGTCCTGGTTTTAGCAGTGAAAGCCACATATCCCAGGAAACTTTCAGTCTTAAACATATAGGGGTGGTTGTGCATTCTATTAGCTGGAGGGAGACTGAGTGCTGCAAAAATGCATATGATTAATGTATCATCTAAGAGGCTCTGTGCTTTTCAATATGTGGATGACTAGAGGAAGGAGTAATTCCTATGGTCCACAGTTTTTGAGGAAGATTTCACAGAGACGATAATGCTGGGGCTGCATCCAGTGCTAAGTAGGAGCTGATAACTCTGATCATTAGCTGGTACTTAGTTTTATATCAACTGAACACAGGTATGTTGGAGATTCATTGACTCTTACATGTCTAGCTTTTACAGATGGATCAAATTATCTATAATAGTCATCTCTTAGTTGGTGAAAAATGATTAAAAAAGAAAAATGGAAAAATAATCTGCTATAATAGTCATATTCAACAAAATATACATTTACAGAAAATCAGCCTACAGTTATTTCCTCTGAACATCAAGTTGAATATTAGTAATAGTGGAATTCAAACTCTGCTATTACCACTAAATTTAAAAAGGTTATTTTCCACTACAGGATTTTTCATCTTAGTTAAGTTCAACATCACTATTAAACTCTTAATACATTGCCAATTTTCATGTGTAACTGAGAGACTAAGGTTCAGGTTTTAAATTCTGCATAAAGATGGAAAGAGAAGAAATGGGGAAGATGATGGCTATGTTGAGTCAATAGAACTGAAAATGTGGAGAGCTCCCTGGGATGTTGAAATGTGTATTTCTCACATGTGTATTGGTACAAATCTCTTCAGTAGCTTTGTTTCAGTGTCCGATTTGGATTATTTCTCAGTTGAAGAGGTTTTAATGAGTGACCTACTTTGGGATAGTTTTTGTTGAAAAAAAAGTGTTTGCTGATGTCTTTTCCTTATATCCCAGATGGTTAATATCAGACTGCAGGAGGAACCTGAGGGAGCATATGTGACCCAGAAAACTTTTAGATAAAGTCTGTTCAGAAATGATAGGCTGCCATGCCAAGTCTCCTTGCTTCAATGAACTTTGCAAATAAAATGGAAAAAAAAATGAGAATCAGAAAAGAAATGCCTACCATTCCTAGGGGTGAGAGTGGTATTGCTAAGACTTCATTGAAGTTATTTCCAGAAAACTTAGTATCAGGATTTTCCCTGTATTTTGAGTGAGCCTGTGTGTTTGTGCTTGTGTGCAAACACTCATGCCTATGTGCACAAGAGGGGAGAGAAAAGGTGTTGAGGTGAGTGCTGTGGGTCTAATTTGAATGTAGTTGACTTTGAGTTTTTTATTACCTGATATTTCAGGTATCACTGAACTTGTCAATTATTTTTAGGTTTTTGAAATTTCATGGAGGTTTGATTAAAAGGAGCAACACAAAGATCCAAACTTAGGGATTTTATCCATTTTCTTCTTAGCTATGAAGCTCCTGTCTGCCTCATAATGCACCTAAAGAAGGTAATATAAAGCCCATCAAAATAAGAAGAACATATAACATGCAAATGACTTCATTTGAAGGAATAGAAATATAAAGCTCAGGTCTCCCCCTGTGCTTTCTTTTGTGTTTTTGGTATAACTGTTGTAATAGGGTTTGCTGTGCATCATTGCCTTATTTGACCAAGGGAATAGCTTGGGTAAAGGGAGTAACTGTGGTAAAAATGATAAAAATAAAACCCCAAGATTTGTTCTCCCCCCCCCCCAATAAAATGTAAGAAGAATACAGAGGAGAAGCTACCTGAGGAATAAGTTTGGAAGGCAGTTTAGCAATAAAACTTTAGTATTTATTGGTTTGAAGATGTGATTCAGAGAAATCATTTTGTGGGCTATAAGAGGAAAAAAAGATAATGAGCTCTGGGTCTATTTCTCCTTCTCTTGCCATGTCTAAAATTAAATTTGCTTTAAAAACAATAAGGTCACAGTTAGTGTAAAAAAAAAATGAGGTAGAACATGTTAGTAAGTCTTGGTTTCCAAAGCTGTGGAGAATGTTGAAAAGCATCCCAGTTTCTCTCCACCGGGCCTCAGGAGTAAGGGTTGGAAATCTGAATGAGGTGGGACACACCATAGGGAAACTGACCTAACTGGACAAATTAGGCATTATTCCGAATCCTCCATGAAGCATATACCAAGATGGAGTTATGAAAATGCAACAAATTAATTAGTAAACATTCATATGAGAACAAAATGAAATGGGATCCAGCAGAAACTGGGAAATCAATTAGACGGAAGTGTAGTTTTGATTTGAAGAGGAGTAAGAAAAGGAAAAGTGTGAGGTATGTAGGAGACGATCGATAGAAGAGAAGGTAGGATAGTTCTGTGTATCCTACTTCTAAGGAGCATATCGCACGGTCTTCAGTGCAAGTATGAGGGTGGTCCTTGAGTCAAATCAGAATCACAAGAGTCCTGCATCTGCCACCCATGGGTCTGCCTTAGTATCTCAGTGATGCTTAGTTATTGGTTAACAGGGGCCAGTAGGAAATGTGGTATCAGAGTGAAAATGATGGACTTCAGAGTGCAATTGCTAGAACCACGGCCAATTAAGCTCCCTGCAGTCAAAGAACTGAAAGATATTCTCATACCCAAAATACCATCCTGTGTATCCTAAAATGCACCTCAAACATTGAGAAGTAAAGCTAATTCAAGTTCCAAGGGAATTAAGAACTAGGGCTTGGTCTAGACTTAACTTCCTTTATTCCTTCATCTTTCCTTAAAAATATTGCTCAGGGGAATTAAAGATTGTGGGCTAGAGGAAAGCTGAGAGGTAAGCTGCATTCTTCATTGCTCCATGGCTCAGGATTCAAGTGGTAGGAGTATTGCTTCTCTACAAAGTGGGTGAAAGTGGGATTTACTTATATTCAGTATTGGACAGTGAGAATGTCTTAGAAGTCATAAATTTGGGTACATTAAACAAATAAAGACTATATTGGAGCCAAGTTATTTAATGTACAAGCAGTGCTATTTTCGCACAAAGGGAAGGGGAACATAGAAAGAAACCCAATAGACAATTTTAGTATAGAAAATATTGAGATCTGAAAGCCGCCTGCCCTTAGCTGACCTACAGGCTGCACTCTGTGCTGGTGCTTGAAAAGTGTCCCATGTTTCCTAGCTGTTTGCAAAGAGATGAGGTGGCGCCATCTTGAGGTGGCCACACTGCAGCAGCTGCTGTGGGAACCGGGAAATCATAGCCAAAACATGGTTACACTATTCTGGCAAGTGCCTTCCATGTAGCCTAGGATGTTCCTAGAAGAATGGGAATGAAACAGGCATAGAAGATTTTACTCATGGTGATTCAAGTCAGAAAAGTGAAGGGGAACCAAAGTAACCAAAAGAAAATGGGAGAAAAACTAAATAAAATTGCAGATGAAAAAGTAGAAATCATCATAGACATATCAGAAATCTAGCAGATAATTGGGGACTGTTTCGAAAACTTATGCTCCAATTAATTGAAAAACCTAGAAACAATACATTTCTAGACAAATACAATCTGCCAAAACTGAATCAAGAAGACATAGGAAACCTAAACAGATACATAACTTATACTGAGAGACAAGCAATAATAAAAAGACTTCCAACAAGGAAAAGACCAGAACCAGATGGATTCTCAGCTGAATTCTATCCAAACTTTAAATAAGAATGCATGAATTAGAAGGAGATGGAACTCTTACAGCTTCATTCTATAAGGCCAGTATCACACTCATATCTAAAGCAGACAAGCTCACTATCCCTGATGAACTCAGATGCAAAAATACTTAATAAAACATTAGCAATTCATGTACAACAAAATAAGATTACATACCACTACCAAGTTGGTTTTATCCTAGATGCAAGAATGTTTTAATATATGCAAATGAATAAATGTAACTCATCACATTAACAGAATCAAGGACAAAAGTTACTTAGTAACTTCAATAGATGCAGAAAAGCCTTTGACAAAATTAAGCACCCATTCATAATAAAAACACAGAAGAGACTAGGGATGGGAAGAACCTACCTCAACTTCATAAAGGCTATATATGAAAAACCAAAGCCAGCCTTATAGTAAATGGGGAAAAACTTGAAAGCCTTTACTTTAAAATCTGGGACAAGACAAGAAAGGATATCTACTCTCACCACTTCTATGCTAGAAATTCTAGCAGAGCATTTATGGAAAAGAAAATAAAAGGCGTAAATAAAGGAAAGGAAGAAATCATCATTGATATGATCCTATACACAGAAGAGCCAAAAAACTCCACCAAAAGACTGCTGGACTTAACAAACCCATTTTTCAAGGTAGGAAGTTACAAATTTGACGTAAGAAATCAGTAGCTTTCCTATGTACCAACAATGAATATGCTGAGAAAGAAATAGGACAATAATTTCATTCGCAATAGGAATAATTGTGAATAATTCTATTTACAGCAATTAGGATTGTGAATGGAATTATTTTAGTAATAAATCTAACCAAGGAGGTTAGATTTCACAAGGAGGTGAAAGAGCTCTACAATGAAAGGTATAGAATAAGGAAAAATGAAATTGAAGAAAATGGAAAGATCACCCATATTCATGGGTAGGCAGAATGAATATTGTTAAATGGCCATACTACCAAAAGCAACTTACAGATTCAATGAAATTTCCATCAAAAAGAAGCAATGGCATTCTTCATAGAACTAGGAAAAGCAGTACTAAAATTCATTTGGAAGAATAAAAGACCCAGAATAGCCAAAACAGTTCTAAGTCTCTACCCTGCCCCTGGCAAAAACAAAACAAAACAACAAAAAAACAATGTTAGAGTCATCACAATACCTGCATTCAAATTATGTTACAGATCTAGAGTAACAAAAAGTACATGGTAGCATAAAAAATAGACACACAGATTGATGGTACAGATAGAAGACACAGACAATCCCACACATCCACAGTCATCTAATCCTTGACAATGGTGCCAAAAATGCATATTGGTGAAAAGACAGCATCTTTATCCATTGGTAGAATGGTTATCCATTGGTAGAAGAATGAAACTCTCAACCTGCACAAACATCAACTCAAAATGGATCAAAGACCTCAGAATTAGACTAGAAGCTATGCAACTCTGAGAAGAAAATGGTGTCAACACTCCAGCTTTTAGGCACTGCACTGATTTTCTCAATAAGACCTCCAAAGCTTAGGAAATAAAGTCAAGGGTTAATAAATCAAATGATATCAAACTAAAAAGTTTCTGTTCAGCAAAGGAAATAATCAGAAATATGAAAAAATTAACCCACAGACTGAAAGAATCTTTGCTAGCTACCCTGAAAGGATTAATATCTAGAACATATAAAGAGCTCAAAAACTTTATACCAAAAATTAACCTTTCATAACTGAGCAAATAAATTGAAGACACTTCTATAAAGAAAAAATACAATTAGCAAACAAATACATGAAATAAATGTTCAAGATCATTACCAATTGGGGAAAAGTAAACCGAAATTACACTGAGATTTCATCTCAATCCAGTCAGAATGGCAATCATCAAGAATATAAATAATAATAAATGATTCAGAGATGTGGGAAAAAAGGAACACTTTTACACTATTGATGTGACAGTAAATTACTACAACTTCTATGGAAATAACTATAGAGATTTCTTAAAATGGTAGGAATGGGACTTCCATATGACCTAGCTATACCATTTCTCAGCATTTATTTGAAGTATTAAAAGAATCTTCCTTACTATAGTGATACATGCATACCCATGTTTAAAACAGCATAATTTTCAATAGTCAAATATGGAATCAGCCTGTGTGTGCATTGATGGATGAATGAATAAATAAAATGTAATACGTATATACACAATGGAGCTTTATTCAACCATAAAGAAAAATAAAATTATGGCATTGCAGAAAAATGGATGGAATTAGAAACCATCATGTTAAGTGAAATAAGTCAGAATGTTAGAGGTCATATGTTTTCTCTCATATGTGGAAGCTAGAGAGAAGAAGAGAAAACAAAGTTGGGGATTGATCTTCTAAAAATCAAAGGGAGATCAGAGAAAAGAGACCAAGAGATGGGAGGTAGGGACGGAGGGAGGGAGAGCGATATTGGTCAATATAAATGCTAGAGAGTGATAATGATCAATTTATATTGTTGTTGTGTGCCTTTATCAATATATAACAAATAAATCCCATTAACATGCATACTTATAATACACCAATAAAAAATGTGGGAAAAATTACTGACATTACAATTATACTAAAATCACTCTATCATTATGTATACTTTAAAGCACAGCATTTAGAATTAAAATTGTTTTTGTGGCCAATGCATGTCTTTAATATTTGATTTTAGTAATCTATGTTGAATATAGTCTATTTGCTTTTAATACTAGGTTTCATTCATATAAATTTTCTTTCAAAGAAATATACCTTTAAATTCTAAAATTTTTTTCTGGATTCTTAATTATGAAGAAAATCTATCCATATGAATAAACTCTAAAGATAGCACTCAAATACAAATAGAATTCTCTGAAAACAAAAGCAAAAACAAAAACCATTGATTAGGGACCACGTCTGTGACAGGTTTCCTGGTAAATAGTGCTAAGGCAGATTTAACCTGGGGATACCATAGGAGGAGTTTTCTAGGCAATGATAGTAGATGATTGATAAGCTGAGTCTCAACTTTGTTTATTATTCAAAACATTTTTTTTTGCTGCTTTTATATATATAAGAATATTAGAAAAAGAATGGCCATGCATGGCTAGCTGGGAAATCATGAGCCTGGCCAGATGAATTGTTGACGTTATCTAAGTAGAAGCTCAATGGGAAAATGAAGACAACAGTCCATTTTAACAATTCTTCAACTTTTGGGGTTTAGGGTATCTTACATTCTATACATGTGGGTTAACTGTGCAGAAAGTTAAAACAAAACATTTTGCAAAATAAGGATACATACTGGGTGCAGTGGTAGACGTCTATAATCCTAGCAGCTTGGGAGGCTGAGGCAGAAGAATAGCAAGTTCAAAGCCAGCTTCAGCAACTGGTTGAGGTCCTAAGCAATTTCATGAGACCTGATTTCAAAATTAAAAAAAGTGCTGGGGATATGGATTAGTGGTTAAATACCTTTGGGTTCAATTTCTGCTACTAAAAACAAAACAAAACAAAACAAAAATACAAGCCTCTGGCTCTCTGAATGGGAATATCATATGAGAATATCTTAATGGACTACAGTCTTATGCAAAATCCTCTGTTTATTTGAGAGAGAAGAAAAGGCAAATAATGTGTTGATGTTTTCACAAACCTGAAGAGTCTCAGGGCTCCCATTTGGTGGCTAGACTATTGAGAATCACTTGTCTAAATAAAAAGGTTCTTCATAAAATACTGCTGGGGTTTAGAAGACTATAGGCCACTGAATATGTATTTGCAAAATAGTTCATGCTCATGAACAGCAGCTACTAGACTTTGGGGAGGTCCTTCCCTAGGGTGAATGTTTTTTTTTTTAAAATATATATTGTAAATGGACCTTTATTTTATTTATATGTGGTACTGAGACTCATACCCAGGGTCTCAAAAATGCTAGGCAAGTGCTCTACCACTGAGCCACAACCCCAATCGCATGAATGGGATTTTTGATATGCTTTGATTGAAGAACTCTTTGGGAATGAGTTTATAGATAATAATCAACATCTATACTTGATGTTGGCAATGGCAAGGTTAGATAATTAGATTAATGACCAATTTTTCCAGTTGTACTTCTCTTCTTGAAACAAATAAGGAAGAGAGAATCAATACAAAAGAAGTTGTTATAGTCTAGGCACTTGTCAATGGGCAGAGGGTAGAGTAAAATCACTGACTACCAGTTATTTCTCAGGACTATAATATAGTTCTAATATTGATAACAAAAAGTAAATTTAATAAAAATAAGATGTATATTTGATCAATTGCTGTGTGATTAAACATTAATTAATCAAGTACTGAATTTACATCCCTGTAGGCAGGAACAACATTTATTTAGTTCATTCCATTCTACTCAAAACCCAACACACAACCCAGCACATACTAAATGCTTACATTTACTGAATGCATGAATGAATGAGTAAATTAAAGACTAAATTTGGCACTGAACAAAGTGTTAGGTACACAGTGGTGAAAAAAAATAGACATGGACTTTATTATAAAGATTTCAGCCAAATATGGAACTAAAATGAGTTAAGTAAGACTTTCCCACACTCAACAGGCAAGTTATTGCTCATTCTTCTGTTTTTGAACATGTAGTTTTCCCTGTTTGGAACACCCTTCTCCAACATGTGCTTCTGGTAAAAGTAACAACTCATTCATTATGAAATTTGGAGCTCATTGATACTGAAGGTAAGTCTAGCAGTCTCTTTTCACATTGTAAGCTCCTACAGAATGAGAGGAGCCAGTTCCAGCTTGGAATTTTCAGTGTTTAGCAAAACCGTTGGAAAATTAAAAGCAATTCGTATGTACTTTCTGAATGTATACACAAATAAATATCCCTCATAACGGGATTATAAGCAGGTGATTACAGAAAATATATATAAAGATAAAATATAAAAGAAATGATCAATGCACCTGTCATTCTCATTGGTATTCCTCTCATCAATGAGCTGTAGACTTTCTCCTCACTTTTAAGCTGTGCTTGTATCCCATAATGAGCACTTAGTGAATACTGGAGAAGCAGACCAGACTAAGTACATTTCATACCCCATTTTATGGATTTTTCTTATTTTCAGACTTTCCTGTATCTATTTTTGGCTCTTTTTTAGATATACATGACAGTAGAATCCATTTTGTTATAATTGTATGAGTGTGGAATATATCTTGTTCTAATTCAGACCCCAGTACCTGTCCATCCCCTCCTTAATCTACTCCCCTAATTTGCTTCCCTCTATTGAGCTGCCAGTTACCCATAGTTATTTTTTAAATTAATTTCTTATGGTATATTAATATATGTACACAGTCAGACTTGCCTAATTCTAAATCTTAGTATCAGACAATCCAGAAATAGTATAATTCTACTTATATAGAACTTCCAAGATAGATAAAAGTAGAGATACAAAGAAAATAAGTGGTTAAAAGAATATGGGAAAGAATGTGGGAAAGAATGAGGGAGACTGTTAAATGGGTTCACAGTTTCCTTTTCAGGGGAAAGAAAATATCTTGACATTAGATGGTATGGTGATGGTTGCACAATATCATAAATGTACTAAAATGCCACTAGATTATGCACTTTAACATAGCTAATGGCTAATTTTATGTGAATACCTCAATTAGAGTAGAACTGTAGAGCCCACAGTTGAGAGTGCTTTATGTGAGACCAGGCAGGGGTTCAAGTATCTGTAATTTAAAGAACACTCTTGAATTAGCTGTCTCATTTATTCTTTTCCTCAACAAATACAGGTGGATACCCTGATGTGGGTACTCGGTTATGTTCTCAGAAGTGTGGCATGAACCAAATTGATAGGATCTTTATTGTCATGCAACTTACAGTTTTTTTCAGGGATCTATGCACTTGCTTTAATGCATTCTTATCATTACCTTTTATAGACTTGTATTACATACTACATGAAAAATAGATGTAAAAGTATCACTTTGGGAGAAGGTAATCTGAGAGCAAATTTTCAATAGGAATTAAATCTTAGCCCTAGTCTTATAAAAAAAAAAGTGAAATGTATTTTTCCTTTGTAAGCAAAGAATTCTCTTAATCTTTGCTTAAACTAGGAAGCCTAAAGCCAAATATCTCAAATATAATGTGCTGCTTCAATTTTTCAGTAATGAACTCATTTTCATGCATGCATTGTGAAAAATTAGCCACACTATGATAATTTCTCTCCTTCTTGAGCCTGCAGAATCAATGGATTATCTAAGTACCACAGTCTGAAATCTTTTGCCATAAATGTAATTATAGAAGTTCTTTCTCATATTCAAAGTTCTCAGTAATAGTGGCTGAAATTTTAAGAGAATGAAATTCAATGTGGATCCATTAAGCATATTTTAAGTGAAAGGTACAGCCATAGTCCTACTGTAGAGAGTCAAAGAAGAATAGGATTCAAGTTGTCATAGATAACTTTATAACCTCATCAAGTAGGGGAAATCTGATAACCACACGCATATTTAGTAATAGGAAATGCAGGAAGCAAACATCTGAAGAAATACACAGGCCTAAAATATGAGCTGAAAAGAGGGAGGTACTCTTTCAGTACATAATAACAGATTTCACAAGAAGTGATGTTTGGTGGCCAGTAATAGAATTTTGAGAGGAAATTTGGCACAGAGGAGAGAGACTATTACGACAGTAGCGAACACAATGAGCAGATGCAATAATAAGAAATGTCAAGATGTGCACAGGAAACAGGGAGCAATTTAGAAGTATGGAATAGTATTTTCCAAATCTCAGCCATACCAGGTCCTAACCTTCATGATTTTGTCATATTTTACTCTGTTTTGAATATTTGCACATAAATATTTATAATATTTGTTACTTCTATTTACTGTGTATTTTCTATCATATTAGTCCCTGCTTAAATACATTCATTCTTTTAAAAACTTGAATGAAACAACAGATATTTCCTTCTCATAATTCTGAAAGTTGGGAAGTCCAAGTTTGAGGTACTGACAAATTCATTTCTTAGCTGGAGCTTCTCCCTAGCTTGAGGATAGTTGACTCTACTCTGTTTTCACCATGATGGATAGAGGAACATATCATGTCTTTTCCTCCTCTTCTTAGAAGGGTATTAATCCCCATATGGGGGTGCTATCCTCATGACTTCACTTATACCTAATAGCATAATTTTAAAGGTTAGGACTTGAATATTGAATATCATGTATACCAAAACATCCAGTCTGCCACATAGACAGTCATTTAGTATAAGCTGAATGAATGGTTGAACATATTCTATTTAAGGTACAGTCTACAAGTCAAGAAATGCTTGTTTTAGTTTATGGAAGTATAGTCTATGAAAGTTGTAAAATTTACATTTGGTTCTTATACAAATTAACTTAGTCTATGTGCATTATGAGAATACATTTTTCATTAGTGATTGACATGTTTTCCTTTTCAGTTTTAAAAATTGCTAGATAAAATTATGTATTTATATACAACATAATTTTTAAAAATATTTTTATTGTTGATGGACCTTTATTTACTTATTTATATGTGGTGCTGAGAATTGAACCCAGTGCCCAACACATGCTAAGCAACCATTCTACCCCTGAGCCATAACCCCAGCCCCATATATACAACATAATTTTTTGAAGTATGTATATGTGTATAGCATATTATGGCTAATAAACAATGCATTACCTTACATAGTTAGTATTTTTGTGGTAAGAACACTTTATAGCCATTCTGTTAGTATATTTTAAGAATACAGTTTATTATTAACCCTGTATCTACAATAGATAAAATTTTCCCTCTTATATAACTGAAATTTTTTATCTTTTGATTACTGTTAGTTAGCTTTTTGCTGCTGTGGCAAATACCTGAGAAAAACAACTTAGAGGATTACAAATTTATTTTGGCTCATGGTTTCAGAAGTTAGGCTCCATTGCTTTGGCCGAAGGTGAGGCAGAAAATCATGGCAGAAGGACATGGTGGAGGAAAGATGCTTACCTCATGACGGTCAGCATAAGGAGAGAGAAAGGAAGAGGCTAGTGTAAGATGGTCCCCAAGGACATGCCCTAAAAGACCCATTCCCTTCAAGTAGGTCCTACAGTTTTCACTTCCTCCCAGAGAGTTCATTTAGCTACAAATCCATCAATGGGTTAACCTATTCATAAGGTTAGAGCCCCATGATCCAATCACTTCCCCAAACCCTCAGTTTTGAATATGACCCATTGGTGACTAAACCTTACCACATGAGCCTTTAGGAGACATTCTGAATCTAAGCCATAAACACCAACGTTTGTTCACCACAGTCTCCCAACCACCTCAGAGTAACTGCCATTCTCCTCAGTACTTTTAAGAAATCAGTATTTTACATAGGAATTAGATCATGAAGTATTTGGTTTTCTGAGCATGACTTTTTTCTCTTTCTGTCCTTCAGGTTAACATTTCACAAATGATAGGATTTCCTTTTAGAAAAACATTACTTTTGTCTACAAAAGTATTGTGTCAGCTGTGAACAAAGACGGTTTTATTTCTTCCTTCGCAATCTATCCACCTTTTGTTTTCTTGTTTTATTTCATTAGCTAAGTAGTGGCTGGAGGGCAAATCTTTGCTTTTCTCCTGATATTGGCATGAAAATTCAAAGTGTCTCACCAATCGGTATGACCATAGATGCAGGATTTTTTTTTGTAGACTTTTTAAAAAATAATTTAAGGAGCTTTCCTTTCTAGTTTCCTTCTAGTTTTATTTTTCTAAGTATAGTTTTAAACAGTAATCTATATCATGACTTTAAATTCCCATAAAAATATAATTATAAAATTAACATAATTAAAGGAAATAATGTTCAATTTAAAGCAGTGTTTTAAAAAAATAATGATAAACAATCTAAAAACAGTCATAAAACATAACTACTTTATTAAAATGCATATCTGAACTCAAATTCTTCATGAAGAATGGAATATTTTATGATTACTTGGAAAAAAGAGATGTCTCATGCTGAGTTTAATATAAATATTCTATATCAATAAAATGAATCAGTAGCTAGTTGATATGACAAATCATTTTAATTATCTCAAAGCTTGAGATTCTTTGGGTTAATTTTTACCAAAATAACTTATTAAGCACATTTTCAAAAAATCGCATATTTTCAAAAATTTTTGTAACTCAGTGTTGGCATAATTGATGTTAACACTGATAGAAAGTGAGAGCAAATTATACATTGACTGAGGGAAATACAGAAATATAGATAGGGTCATCAAGACTGGTACACTTTTATAACCAAGAGATTAGGCTCCATCTTGGCCCTGACTCTCAAAACTTTCTTAACTGAGAAACCAATACCTGAAAAGGGTGAGAGAGGGTCAGAGCAGGAAGAAAACCAAGCAGAAGCCAATTCTATGGTTTTGAATCTGCATAGATTTTCATTAAGAGAAGTGTCTGAACCAGACATCCTGTTCCTTCTGATGGACAGCATCATAGAATTTATGCTCAAGAGTAAACCACAAAAGCAACATAAATGACCAACAAAATCATAATATGTTCCATGTGGTTGAAGCTCTATATAGGCATTTATATTTGGAAAATTCTTGTGTTTACTTCTATATACTTACAGATATTTCTTTTTTTATCTTGAAATAGTGACTCCTAATTATATACAAACCTTTAACTGATGAGTAATTTCATAATTGACATATTAAAAATGAAATTCAATAATCTTTACCTGGAAAGAGAAGGAGTAAATTAAGGCAGCTGTATTACTGTATTATTTATTGTTTGCCTAAGGTGGAATCAAGAGGTAGAGTGAATCTCATTTTCTTACTGCACATTTCTTATCTCAGTCTCTATCTCAAGGTGACTATATAATGAAAACAACATAAGTCTGTTAGAAAGTCACTGATTGATATGAAGATTAGTCTTCCAGAAAAAGGACTAGGAAAATTTTCCAGGCAGGAAGCAAAAAAAGAAAGCAAATAAGGGGGAAAGGATGTCAATAGGTACCTGGTATCCCAAGTAACAATTTTATAAATAAGGGAGAAGTAGATCACACTAAGCATATATTTTTATGTGCATTGTTTTTTGCCTCAGTAAAACTCGAATTGAAGAATAGACTGGGGACAATTGTACTCTCTTCTTCTAGTGCCTTGAAATTACTATGTATCAAGCTTTGAACTTGAAAATGTTCTTGCTTAATCATATATTACATTTTAGTTTGTTATTGTTTGGCTTTAGCATCACAATTGTATTCCCTTCAGGTTCAGGAAAGTAGTTTCATGCACCTGATAAAATAGTGGATGGATATATAGTATGGAGTGAAAGAATGGTAGTAGATCTATTAAGATGCAGAGTTGAAATTTTTCAGCTCAAAGATGATATAGATTATCATGTTGGGATAGCTAACACAGATTTTTCTATTTTAATTGTGTGCATCAACATTTTCTTTCTTTGTATGGGAATATAAGCATTATTTTAAAAAATAATATTGACTATAGTAACACCAAATTGAAGGGTAATGTTTTACACCATAAGACCAATGCATTCTAAGACAGAAGCTTAGTAACATTTTCTGTGAATCCACCCTGACTACTGTCAAGATTGCATGCGTGTAAAGGAAATACCAGTTTAGGATTTTAGAAAACTATTTGGATAATTCTGATTTGGAGTCATTCTTTAAATTGAACTTCATGTTACTTACTCATTTTTGCCTGAATTCAAGAAAGTGCTAGCCTAACAATATTTTGACTGACTCTGCATATTTAATGTTGTAGCTTTTTTGATTGAGGTAAAGGGAGACTAAAAACTGCTACCGTGTCTCAGTGCTAATGTTTTGTTCATAATAACCTTTGAACATACCACCCTCTGTTACTTGGCCCACTTTTATTGTGCTCCATTTCCCCTCCCCTATAAACTCTCCTGTCTGTTGGCCAATCCTTCCTCCTTTGGTCCCTATGGAAGATGACCTAGGGAGTAATGAGAAAAACAGCAGAAAGTGGGGGGCATCTATGGCAGCAGCAGGAGGTGGCTTACAAAATCGCAAAGATTTTTGGAGAAAACATTCTTTGCTCTTTCTTTGATTTTTCTTAATATATTGTTGGTATGTAATCTCTCCTTAACAACAGAAGAGAAGCAAAGGAATGCAAAGCTAGGTCAGTAAAGGAGGTTTTGAAAATATATTCTATTATTTTTGAGTAGTTATCTCTACAAAATATGGAACATCAGAGGACCTTTGACTTTGAGGCTACTTCCACATAATGTTATTGAATGAGACACAACAATAATATCTTGTAGGGTAATTTATTTCTCCTTCAATATGAAAACTTTCTAAAAGAAAGCTACAATCAGGCTGTAGGACACAGAGAAACTAGGATAAAGAATAATGGCTCTGGTTTAGAGGCCAGGATACTGTGGCACATGGGAGTTTCTCTCTTTATTTACAGTTTTAATAAGAGAAGAAAAATTGGATTAGTAAATACTCCCTCTCCTGTCCTATCCTTTTCCCTCTACTACATTTCAGTCTCCTCCCCTCTAAATACAAAAGCAATTAGGGGTTAGGAAATGTAATCAAAATGTCCTGATTCACAGGTTCACATTCCTCTTTTGAATTGCAATGTGGTTGAGATTGAGTGAACGATAGTGATGACACATGATTGATGCTCTTCCCAGAAACTCCTATGAAGTAGCTATTGCTCAATTCTCTATGTCTCCATTCTATGATTTGCTGAATTCCAGTTTGGAAACTAAGAATATGACCAGATGTTCCATTGAACAATATAATGTTCCATATGAAATATTTTCTAAATCCAGTATATTCTAAGGGTTATAGGATTGCGATGAAAATTATTCCTTTAAAAAATATGGCCCTCATAATAAACATCTTCATTGCTGTTGAAAACATGATTTTTGTATGTTTGAAAGTAACTTTTTTTAGAGTAAAATAAGAAAAATGTGTAAATGTATACATACATGTCAGTGTAAAGGGTAAGCTTCCATTCTGGCCTTTCTAAATGCCAGTAAATAATCATTGAGATCTTTAAGTATATGACAATACCCTGGCCCTTTGGTAATAGTTTCCTAATAAGTTTCCTGGTAAGGTGGGTACCATTTGCTCTCCTCTATCTCTCCCATTTGGTTGGTAGAGGTGTAGGTGATGTAGTCGTGTGTATTGTTTGAATTCTTGTTCTAGGATTGTGATGTAGTATTTTTATCTGTTAAATTGGCAGAATAATTGAGTCTCTTTAAATATTAAGTGAAATTATGTGTGTAATTTGGTGTCTGATGTATAGTAAAGGCTTTATAAATATCAGATATAATTATTTTAAGTATTTCTCATCAGAGGTGAATACTTTAAGAATGTTAAATATTAGGATAGATGTTCAGTAAATTTGAGGGGATTGTCCTGAAATTATTAAAGATCAGAACTGCCCTCTAAAGGACATTTTTTTTGGGAAAACCAGAAAGCAGTCCTTCTGGCTTACACAGAACATTAAGTACTGAAATTTAGCACACAGCAGGTGAGAACTGGAAATTCCTTGTATTTCTGTAATGGTGACCAGTGTTGTAGAACACTGTATATTTGTCATTAGCATGGATACTTTGGGTACTGTGGAATGGAAATATTTTTGTGTAACCTCACCAGAGTTCTTTCAATCATATTCTTTTTAATGTTATTGGACTATGATTTTTCAAGGACTGAAAAACATAAAATGGGGTCTATATGTTGAGATATTCTTGGATGCTTTTATAGAAAAGTCTTCAGCCCATTTTTCATTAATAATAACATTATGATTTATCTGTTTTACATTTGAGAAAACATGAACACAATCTTATAAAGATGAGTATGGTCAAGATGGTAACATGGAAACCAGTAGTAAAATAAAATAGATATAATTCTGCTGGCTATGATTTTAATAAATATAAGTTATTCTATAAACATTTCCTTAAAGAATCTCAAGAACAATAAACTCTTATGCCTGAGTTTAGAAAAGAATTTCAAAGTATTCACAGTTTTCATTTTGTATCACTGAGGATTTTTATCAATTTTCACTCACATTATTGTATATTATAGTTACGATTGCTACCTATATTTGTCAGGGACCTATCAAGAATAAATGGAACACTCAAACTGGGTAATTTGAGCAGAGTTGCATTATTTCCATTGGATAGGGAAATAGAGAAACCAACAAGGGAAGGTAAACTAAGGGTAGGAGCAGCAGAAAACTATTACCATCCTTCCTCTGAAGAAGAAATGAGAGGTCCCAAGAACTGGAAGAGAGTTAGTGTAGGCTGAGGCTTATCTAATACGGGTCATGGCTTTCTGCTTAACCATATGAATACAGAAAACCTGTAATGACAGGCAGAGACACCTCTAGAGAATAAACTCCTCTAAACTACCCTTCTTCTGCCACTAAATCTTATACTTGAAATTCTCTTCAGTTTTTGCCTTTGGAAAATTAGAGGGAGTGGGAGTATTCCAGTGTCATTCACATGTATTTGCCTCCCAGCATAGAACCCCGTAGCATTGAAAAGTATGTTTGATATGCTCACCAACACTTGATAGCTTCAGATGTTTTAATTTGTACTAACCTAGTGAATATAAGATGATCTCTGATAATTAAAGACACATTGAATGTATGGTTTATGTGTTTATGAAGCATTCATATTTCTTCCATAAGACTCCTAGTTGTGACTTTTGTGCATTTTAATGAGTTTTTTGTATTTTATTAATTTATAGAAGTTCTTTGTATGGTTTATAATGATCTTTAGTTAATGTTATGGTTTGGAAATACATTCTCTTAGTGTCTTGAGGTTTTTTTTTTTTTTGTGTGTGTGTGTGTATTTGGAGATGTTTTAAAGAAGAAAAATAAATTTTTATGTTTCGAGAGAGAATTATCATTTTATCCCCTCATGGTTATTGCACATAAGGTCTTTCTAAATCTTTACTACTTAAAGATCACAAATTTTTCATTTATTTGGAATATTAAAGTGCCAAATAATGATTTTCATATTCAACTCTTTAATCATGGAATTGATTTTTTTTGGTAGAATGAGATATATGATCTAATTTTTTTCTCACATAAAAAAATTGTCTCACTACTATTTGTGAAGTAGTGTCACTCATCTGCACTGCTAGTTTTCTGTAGAGTAGGCTCATATCTGTGTATCACTGAGGTGTGAGTTTTCAATGCTCTTGTGCTAATCTATTTGTTCCTTCCTGAATTAGTAGCATACTATATTGTCTTAATCACTACAACTTTAGCATATTGTATTAATATATGGGGAAAAATTACCCCATCTAATTTTATTCTTTAGAAACATTATAGTTCTATTGGTAGATTTGTTTTCTGACTTTAAAAGTCTTTAGTGATTTTTTGATCACTATAATAATGTTATCTTTCAAATTATTCAGATTTTTCTTCCATTTCTCAATAAAGTTTTATAAATTTGTACTTAAGTAGTTTATATATTTTTGGTAGGCTTATTATGTACCTTATTTTTTGGTTATTGTATATATGAAGATTAGATTACAGAATTTAATTAACTTGTGTTAATTGATGTTATGTTCAGTAACCTTGAAACAGTCCTTTGAATTCTAAAAGTTTGATTGATGATTCTCTTGGATTTTCAGTGCATGCAATTCATTATTTGCAAATAATGATTGCTGAATTTATTTCTTTTCAATTCTATCTTCCATACGTTTTTCTAAAATTATTGTACTTGTAAAATAGTAATAGTAATAATAATGGGTATCATATTTTGCTATTAGTTTTAATGTGAATCATGATAACATTTTACTTTAACAGCAGTGTTTGGTACAGGTATATACAAGTTAAAGAAGCTTGATTTTTATATTAGTCTACTAAGATTTATCTGAGTAATGCTATGCTCTTTTGGCTGAATTTCTCCAAATACCCAGTCCTGTATTCCTAGAAAAATATTAAGATTAAGGAATTAATAATTAATATTGTTATTAGTATTATTGAAAAATCACAAGTAAAAATTGAAGTTTACAGTTTCATTCTTAATTAGAACACTGATAAATTGTAATTTTTTCCCCTTAAGGTTTCTATAATACTTTCCCATGTTAGGAAATAAGTTAAATCATATTATTTCACAAACAAAAATTCTTTGACTCCACCTCCCAATATCAAACTATTATGTAGAAGGGATGTTCTTTTGCCAAATTGTTAGTCTGACTTCTTTATTTTATGCATGGAAAGGCATGTGTAAAACAATATATGACTACTTGTGTTGCATTTAATTTTTCCTAAGATCTTGAATATATTTGAAGGATCTAGTTATAGTCTCAGCAAAATTCTCTGGTTATTGACTTTTTTGATAGTCCTGTTGCATTTTAAAATGGTTATGAGTACCAAATTGTATCAAATACCTTAATACAATGTGAATATTGATTAGATGATTATGAGCATAAACTTCAAATTAGAGGAAAAATCATACTGGAAGATAAGGGTCATGTCCAAGATGCAACAAGAGTCAGAGAGATGAAAGTATCTTGGAATTGGGTCATGGAGAAGAAATGGGGAGAAGGCTATGCACTTCACACCTTAGTAAAAGGCTCACTATAAAATGTAGTACCTAATAAAGAAGCCAGGGATGAAACTTGGTCTCTCGTTTGGACTGAGAGAATCATTAGCACTGTTCAAGGTGCAGATTTTATGTATAGAAGCATGGTGATTTTAAATATGATGCTAAAAGGAAACAAACATCAAATAAATAACATATTTCACTGACTTTAAGATTCATTTTTGTAATTTTTTTGCATTTTTGTCAGTTTAATGCATCTCAAAGACATCTTAGATTCACAGTAGCTCAAGCAGTATTTTGGTGTGGTTGTCACTTCTGGCTTATTGAACATAGATGTTATTTCCATTGCCATGATTATACATCTGCAATACATTAATGCTTCAGATAACAAACATGTTGGGGCATTTGTAAAAGAAATAGGATTTCTGACCATTGCTTTAGGAACTGTTTCGTAACATCTTTTAAGTTCAAGAATGTGCCAGCATGAAACTTTGCAGAATTGATATCAGCAGTGAGGGAACATATTTCTGAAATAACAATGGAGTACTGGTAAAAATGCTGTATTGCTAATGCTGTGACAGCACAGAAGATAACAGTATGAAGGAAAACTCAGGCATAGGTAACTGAGTTATAAAATGCTCGAAGTATTTGGTATAAAGAATTAAGAACCCTTAGCCAATTAATTGCATTTGGGAGTTTTGATATGTGCTCAATATTGAATATAATAAAACATTTGTATAAAAAGCCTATTGTAGGTTATGTTAGTTGACTTTATTTATACTCTCCATTCCTTGGATATTCAATATTCAAATATTTGTCTGTTGCCTAAAATATATTTTAATAGTATAACATTAAGTTGGAAATAATTGATATAGTTACTTGACAGTTTTTGTAAAGTGATATACTAGTGAACTAATGATAAATAGATTACTTAATTAGTATCTTAAACAGGATAGAATTTTTGATTTAAAGAAGCATAGTTTATGAGTTCAAAGCTCAATGGAGAAGTTTGGCTCAGAGTCAGACAGAATATTGGTAGTACTTTTTAGTAATGATATATTTTGGAGGAAAACAAGACCTTGAGTAGAGCATGGGTAACAGACATTTAAGATGTGGGTAAAAAAATTGAATGTGAAAAAGATTGTAAAGAGTGATAATAAAAATATTAAGAAATCAGGAAAGTTGTGAAGCCAAGGAAAAAGAGGAAACCATCAACAATATTTCTGAAAAAGATGCAGATAAAAGAAATTTAGTTGAGGTGATATCAAATAAAAATAATTAGACATGAGATTAAGAAACAAAAAAAGTTTCATATTGGCTTGATCATTAACTTGGACATAAATGTCATTGAGAATGGGTAGAGTTTGAAGTGGAAATTATGATTGTGAGTTAGGTGTGAGTACCTAGACCTGTGCTCTGGAAATTGTCACAAGTCAGCCACACACTCTACCAGAGCCACAGATCCCAACTTCAGACGGTGGAGTATATGTGATCTTTAAAAATTCATCCTACTGCTTAATCAATAATGTAATCATTGTATGTATTGTCTGTAGAAATTAGTGTTGTTATATTCCATGTGTCTCAGGTTTTGTGATAATCACTTTATTTTTTTAATGTAGCTGTTTAGATTTTTTTTCTTCTTTCTTGAAAGATATGTCTTGATGACAAGAAATAAAGCGACCACAATTAGAAGCATTTTCTCCATGAGTTTGAAATGTAGACAACTTAGAGTATATTCATTTTACTTCTTTTAAGTCTATACTAAAGCTTTTAAAAGTAATACTTTTAAAAGTATTTCTTTAAGCTGGGTGTGGTGGTACATGCCTATAATCACAGCACAGGCTGAAGCAGGAGGATTGGGAGTTCAAAGCCAGCCTCAGCAAGTTAGCTAGGTCTTAAAGCAACTCAGTGAGACCCTGTCTCTAAATAACATATAAAAAAGGGCTGAGGATGTGGCTCAGTGATTAAGCACCATTGTGTTCAATCTTTGGTACCAAAATCAATCAATCAATCAATCAGTCTTTCAATAAGGTATTACTTAAGGGTTCTTTTAATTGAATTCCTGGTTTTATAGGAACTTATCTTGGGTAAAGAGGAACAAAATTCTTTTACTCCTTTTTGTATCTATTATTTAGAGTGAATTTATTTTCAGAATTGATTTCCACTGGCACACCAGTTTCTTGGCACAGAACACACATGTGTGTATGAACATTAGTAAATGCATATGTAATTTCTTATTTCAATATTGACACTCTATTGAAAAAAAACCTCTGAATGTGCAGTTATTTATGGTTCTGGTTACCTATACATATTTTTTTCTCAATTATTGTAGGTTATGTGAGTTGACTTTATTTATACTCTCCATTCCTTGGATATTCAATATTCAAATACTTGTCTGTTGCCTAAGCAATTGATATATTCTAATTTAATATATTATAGCATGAAAATCAAGATTTTTTTGCCCATTTTCTGTGTATTTGTGTTATTTCAATAACTTTGTAAAAGATCTGCCAGTTTGACATTTAAATGAGAGGCAGGATAGAGGTACTTTGACTTTGGCCAATAAAGTGATGTTGATCTTTTTAGCTATATTTTAAAATTACCTAGAGAAAAGAGGGAGTCATCTCACTTGAAAATACTTGATAAGGCATACTATTTAACAATGGAATAAATGCCACTCTGTCCAAACTATCAACACATTTTACTGTGACATTTGTGAATGTTTTAGGCAAATAGCTGTCTCAGTAAATTTTTTTTAATTGTCTAAGTTCCCTTGGCAACATGTCAATCTTCCTGCTTTTTTTAAACTTATGCAGTTTAATTTAGTAATGAATTCTCTGAGGAAAAATATGCCTCTAAACACGAAATAAATTTGTGTGTTGTAAATAACTGCGAGGTTTTCTAGTATTAATTTTTCCAGTTTTATTGATACATTATAGCTGTACATGTTGATGGGATATGTTATGTATTTGCACATGCACATAATATAACAATAGAATTTGACCAATATGACTCCACAGCACTCCCTCCCCTCAGCCACATCCTAAACCTTGAGTTTAATAGGAAAGAAATCACCTGGCAAATGACTGCATTGCCCATAATTTATCTCCCCTCCCCTTGAGTCTTTCAGGAAGATAGTATGACATACATTTTGAACCCTTCTAAAGATGATGTCTTATATTTGGGGCTTATTTGTAACAGCAGACAGGTGAGAATAAGAGATCATATAGTCTCTCTGTCTAACCCATTATAGTAGAAAGCTGCCAGAATTGAATTCCTGTTCTCTCTTGTCAGGTTGCATTACAAGGCCTGGAATCCAGACAAAAGAGATGAGTATGGAAACATGGACTGGGCCTGGGGTTGTGGCTCAGCGGTAGACCGCTTGCCTCACATGTGGGAGACCCTGGGTTTGATCTTGAGCACCACATAAAAATAAATAAGTGAAATAAAAGTATTGTGTCCAACTACAACTAAATATACATATATACATATACATATATATATATATACATATACATATATTTAAAGAAAACATGAATTGGAGATGGTGGGACTTAACTGATAACTCTTACTCAGAGGAAAAACTAATTCCCTATAGTTTGATGCAACTAGCTCATATTGCTCCAGTATTTATAGAAGTGTACAAATACTATGATGCATGTGTACAGATATGTGACATTTCTTCAATGATGCTGTCTACATAATTCTTCTTATCTGGCTTAGTCTAAACATTTAGTCAGGTACCTTGCACATACAGCTCCTGTGATTAGGGTGCGCCTAAGGAAATACTGAATATTGGATATTCTCTTTAGAAATGCATATTTTCATTGATTTTCATTCACATTTTAGATATTTTTATTTTAAATATTTTTTTCTGAAATAATCAACACCTTAAATTTCCAAACTTAGGCAGCATGGAGGAGACACAAAGTCCATAACAATAGATGGTTCATGTGATTATTTTGACCTTTTCATTTCTCCTTCTCCTATAGGCAACCAGGTTAAATAGAGTGGTATATGCCCTTCCACTCCTTCTCCATGCTCAGATAATCATGTATAAATGCATAGTTTTTAATTTGCATTGCTTTACATAAATTCATCCATGTTATATACAATTCTCAGCATCCTGCTTTGTCAACTTGATATATATTATGAAATTGCTGCAGTTAGCTGGTATGGTTATAAAACATTTACGGAGTGAAGATATCCTAGTTGACTCTTATCCTTTGGTACCTTTTGATATATTTTTAGGTATTTTTTGTTGTTGTTCTTTATTTGTTTAGCTCCTACTGAAAATCTTTTTGTGATAAACTTCCTTGTTATATGGAGTAGCATTTCAATTTTATGTCAGATTTCTAAGAATGGGACTCCTAAGTGGAAAGTTCTATATGTATTTTTAAATTTTAGTATGTATCATGGGACTTTTTTTTCCTCAACATATGTGACTACTCTTATTTTCATTATAAGGATGAAACACATTTTTTACTATATTCTATCAGGAGTATTAGCACTTATCAATCTCTGCTAAAATTATATGTTATAGTTAATTTGCATTTTATTAAAAATTACTATGGCTTTGGCCTTTCCTAATCTATGCATTACCTTTCAGCATTGTTGCCTAAATTTTACTGCCTTTTATTCCTACCATTTAAAGACTTCTTTGTATTTTATAGATAAGAATCCATCTGTTACATAGATTTAAATATTTTTACCTATGATCAGTCTACTAATGTCTTTTGTTAATGGTGTCTTTTGCTATATAAATTTTCCATTTTTATGCAATCAAATGGGCCACCTCCTTTCCTTTCAGTGTCTGGGTTTCCTATTTTACTTCAGAAGGTTTCTTTGATTCTTAACACTTATGTATAATTTTAAAAGAGAGCTTATCTCTCTTTCTTATTGAGAAGCTCCACAGTAAATAAAACAGGTCAATAACACAATGATTTCTATTATTGTTTGAATATTTGTAGAGGTATTCAAAATGCCAAGAACCATGGAAGATAAAAAGAAAAATTAAAGTCAAAGCTGCAGAGAACATATAGTTACAGAAGTGGAATATATAAAATAAAACTGGAAGTGACAAGTACCCCAGGGAGAAATTGAAACATTACTGCTCTCTCTGAAGGAACCTCTGTCTCATTCCTATTTCAGTGAAGTGGTTGGTAGTGGCAGGAGCCATCAGTTGTAATTTGTTGTGAAACATTCCCTCCATTGTGAAAATGTTAAGTTATCCTGTAAACTGATATTGCAAATCCTTTGCATAGTTTTGATTCCATTAAAGATCATTAAGTCCATTTATTTATAACAATCGAATTGACTTCTCTTTCTCTCATACATGCACACAAGTACACAGTTGGTTCTCTTTTATCATCAGATTTGGCATTTACAGATCTGACCTACTGGAGATGGAAGATATTTGAAAAGATTTTGCATCTGTACTGAACGTGTGTAGACTTTTCTTTGTCATTGTTCCCTTTTAACAAATACATATATAGCATTTTCATTTTATTATATATAATAAGATGACATATATATATATATGGGAGGATATGAATAGAGTATATGCAAATATGACACCTTTTTATATAAAAGTTTGGAAGTCTGTAGATTTTACTGTGGGAAAGGAACCTTCTGAAAACATGCATCAGTGGATACAGAGGGATGACATGATGACTGTGTGTGTGTTTGACCCCTCCTAATATTATATATTTCCTTACTAATTTTCCCATTAATTACTTAAGGAGTCAAAATATAACTTTTACATTGAAAATGTCTATATAAAAAGCTCATATATTAGCATTAAGAAACTATAAAATAGCATAAACATATATTTGCCATAATTCTAACCTTTGTTTCACATTTACCATATACCAAACATACACACACATACACACATACATGCACGCACAAATACACATTGCTTTATTCATTCCTCAAGGAAGTTCTAGAGTAGGTTTTGTCATCCACATTTAATACTATTCAATAAGCTTTCAAGAGTTATTTGTCCACGGACACAAAGCACACCAAAGGGCAGCTAGACCTGAGATTCTGGCTCAAGTCTTTGGATTCTGTGTCCTGTGTTTTTCACCACACCAGTGTATATGTGGTCATGAGTTGGCCCAACCATGGGGTATGCAGTAAAGTATAGCAGATTTGGTTATTTGTTCCTTTATTACATTCTGTATTTTCCCTTTAGGAAACATTGTATTTCTGCCTTTTGTCAGTAGTGGTAGCAATGTCACAATAGGAATATTCCGAAAATCAGTCCAAGAAACAAAGATGAACAAATGTATTTGGAGTAACAGATGTGTTCTATTCTTTAATATACTGAACAGTTAGAATTTATAAGTTAAACTTCCCCCAAGTAGAAGGGTAAACAGCATCAAGTACATGCTGTCTCTTATACTTTTTAGAAAATGATAATGACATAGGTTAGGACACAGAAAGACAAATATTTCAAGGGAGTTTTTTCTTGAAAACTTCTAGCTACCAGTGAAGGAACTCCTGCTGTGGTCAAAAGTCATGTAAAAATATTACTTTCCAAATTTTGTATAATTGAAAAAATCTTCAACTTTAATTCAGCTGAAAGCTGTGCTTATTCTGACACTGCCAAGATCCCTATTGCCAAGGAGTTGAGAGATTGAAGAAAACAGGTTATAAATGACATTTGCTAAAATGTTTCTAAAGGGATTTTACTCCCCAGTGATATTTTTGCCAGGTGTTATGCATATTTATTTTGAACAGATGTTCTGTGGCCTGCTCTTCTCAAATGTCACAGCTACTCTGGGCATCCTTCCCTAAAATCACTTTTTTTTCTGGCTTGGGCCCCCCAACTGGGAAGTGGTAGAGACAGGGTTCAAACTCATGTTTGGAAAAATTTTGAAGTCTTTCCATTTGAGTTTAGTGAATTTTCCAGATGATCTAAATTGCCTCTCTCCTAGCTCTTGATAAAACTCATTCTGGGTTCTCTCTCTGCTCTGTACTGAAGGGTACTGCATTATTTCCATTCATTGTAAGAATTAGGTGAGGGGGAAATATACATACATGTGTACCTACACACATACACACATATGCACTAATTTAGAAACTAGCATATAATAGCACACAATATATACTGAAATATCTATTGTCTTCAGGGAAAAAATCTTGAGTGATCCATCAGTGCGTTTATAAGTTTTGGACCCCTTTAGTGTAGGGAGACTGAGGAACTAGAGGATAAGTTGATTTGGTCATTACCATCCCTCACTGCGGAGAGACAGCATCTCCAGAAGACAGACTAAAAGATCCCATAGTTCTATATAAGAACTCAGGGTATCTCTGAGATTTGTTTCTAGGGATGTGAACAGTATTAGAAGAGATTGTGAAGCTGTAATTGGGTGGTGAAGTCGTTTCTATAATCGTACTTGGTTATTGTTAGAAGAGAGGGCTATTAGAAGTTAATTGCATCATCCCTATCACATCCTTTCACCCAGCCAGAATTTGAGAAAATTTTGTGACTTGCCTATATGGCTCTGAAAAATACCTTAATTGCTTTTTATTGAGTCATACTCAAATAGTTTATAATAATTGAGGCTCAATAATTCAGGACCATTTGAAAAGAATGGTCCAGTGAATATTGTGCTAGTCATTAAACAATTTCCTGGTGAATAAGCTTCTATAGCTTTACAAAAACTGATACTGGGAAATGATACTGCTGATATTTCAGTTAAGGTAGAGATGTTTTCATTGAAGATGCTCAACATATATAAAACATCATTAGTAGATCCTCAATAACATGATTGTATTTAGACAGAATGAAAATTATTATATATATGGTAAATTATTTTGAAACTTAATCCTAAGCTATATAGCTATACAATTCAAAGGAAGTCAATTTCAGTTTTATCTATCCAGAGTCAAAAGATGCAACAAATTTGTCAGTATTATTAAATCTTACCTTGTATTCCTTTAAAACCACTCAATTCTGTATTTTGAATTTAATCAGTAAGGGATGAAGATGGCTCTGAAGTCAGGAAGTTTACTTTTTGATACACATGTCTAAGTTGGAATTGAGGCAAGGGTACCAGTCCATTCCAGTCTTGTGTAGTAGAAATTTGATCTCTTAGAAAATCCAACTTGATTTGCTAAGCCAGTCCATCCTCAAAGCAGAAATATGAAATCTGAGAACCACAGGCCCCTGTTTACATGTGGATTGTGAAATCCTAAGACATGATCAAAACAGTCTGTGTATTCAGTGTCCTCACATGTCAAACAAAAAAGCCTTATACTGGCTGACTACAGAAAAATCCCAAATGGTGCAGATTTCTCTATAGATGTTTCTTGGTCTGAGCAAACATTACCTCTGTCCCCTAACAACTGTCTGGCAAAAAGACAGCTGAAAAAATGTGTCTCATTTGTAAAAAGCCTTACTAAATAGAATTGTTGTGAAGGGATAGATAAGATCAGCCATGTAAGGAACTTAGAAAGGTTCTTGGGATAGAAAAAATGTTCAACACATGTCTGAGAGATTATCATGTAAGAATTTTTTATTAAGGCTTGTTCAAGCAGCTTGTGTGTTTCCAGTTCCTATGTATGCAGAATGCTAATAATTGTTACCTGAAAATGAAAAGGTATATGTATGTAGTGGTGATGGAGGAGGGTGGAGAAAGGCAAACCTGAGAGCCCAGTGAACACAATGGTGTTCTAGTATATTCCAAGTTTTGAAAACCTTTAATTTTACTTCCTCTGCTTTTTTTCCCTCTTCTTCCTCTCTTTCCATCATTCTTTGAAAATCTGTTGCAAAGTATTTTCTAAACTAGCAGAGTTAGCACCAGAAGGGCACAAGGTCATCCAAGTCCTTAGTCTTGGGTAGTAATGAAATCTCTAGAAGTTACTTGATTTTAATCCTTCATAAGCAAAAGTATCTGTGTCACCATGGGAGGGGTCTGTTTGCTTCTCTTATTATTTTGAACTGCTGAGTTCAGAATGGAGCTCTAACCTCTTTCCTCATATTTCTCCATCCACCATTGGCTGTCAAATTGTTCTGAAAGTTCCTTGAATAATAAAGGTTAAGCTGAAACAATATTAAAAGCAGAGGAAATGAAACTAAAGAGAAACAGGGAGAGTGCTTAAAATTTATCTTATCACGGCAGATAAATTCTGCAAGAGGTCAGGTGGTTAAACTAACGTTTTCTTCTTTCTTCTTTGCCTGTGCAATAAAATAGAATTACATACTACATCTTTGTATAGGTTTTAGCACTTAATATATTAAAGAGCCTCTCCAGCCTGTCTCTTTGGGCAAACAGAATGTATCTACTATGTGTTTGGATAGCTCTCAGTACTGCAGAGCATAGGCCATCGGTTCTTGGCATCAGACACATATCTCACGGATATGAATCGTCTTTAGAGGAAACTATCCCTTCAAATGGATGTTTCCCATTATTTTTTTTTTACCCCAAAGTTCTTTCCTTTAAAAAAAAATTTAGTTCTCATTCTTTTATGTAGGAAAAAAAACTAGATCTTTTAATAAAACTGAATAATAAAGGTGTTGGATATAAGTAAGGAATAGGCATCTATGGATCTCTTAAATTCCTATTTTCATTGAAAGTGTCTAGGATTTTGCCAATGAAGACTCAGAAGGGAACCTCTTTGCTACTACAACTGGGAATCTTTATTTCACTGAAAGGTAAATGAAGTTCAAATGATACTTTGTGTTGAAATAGATCCCTTTCTTCAACCAGTTTGGAGGCCAAAACGCATACACTCCATAGATGTCTTTTGGCACTTATGGAAAATGAGGAAGTAGACATTTTCCTCCTTTATGTGAGAGGAACAGCAGCCCTCATGTCTCCTTATTGCCACCCTTGCAGTATCAGAGCATCAATTAGATGTCCTACAAGTCAAGTAAATTGTCATTATTTTTCTCGAATAGACATGTTGTTTTTTCATTCTTGAATTATTTTTTTCCATTCCTGACAGTCGTATATCCATTTTTGTCCTTGGAAGTGGTGTTGTACCCTGAAGTAGAGGAGGCAGAGTTCCTTTAAGCACTACTAAAATATTAAAATTTTACGTTGTTCTATTTGCATCACTAAAATCGCAAGTGCTTTGCAGTTTTCAATTTGAGATCAGAATATTTCCACTTCTGCATATGGATAAAAATGGCTTCTGCATTAGTATTTTTTCAATTTGAGATCAGAATTTTCCCACTTCTGCACATACATAAAAATGGCTTCTACATTAGTGTTTAAATACCCAAGAGAAAACCAGAACCACAAATGTGCAGGGTAGGAAAGGGAACTCAATTATATTTCTCCTCCCAGAGATGAAGAATGATGGGTTAAGGGGTTTGCTAGTGAGTGCCAGTGGGAATGTTATTTTTTTTGTTAGTCCTATTGTCATAAAATGCTTCATTTTCAAGCTTCTATTTACTTAATTAAAAAAATGTTTTTCCACTAAAAGATGAGTTCTGTCCTCAAACAATTTAACAGTAGGCAATCTAAGCTAAAAATGTGTCTGGAACCCTGGGATTCCCTTTGATTATATAGGCAGAAAGACTGATTAGAACTCAAGACAAGTAGAACTCAAGACAAGTAAGAAAATATTGTATTATTGGAGCTCATCATTAGATAGTTATCACATTTTTCATGAGTATCAAGATAGTTCATTTTAATTCTAAGTTGACCTAGGTATTTCTCAAATTATAGTTCTTTTAGAAATTAGAAATATTCAGGGTTCTCCAAAGGGTATAAAAACTTACAATTTTACAAATAAAAAAGCTTTGTTTTTTTCTTTTAGGTATCAGGGATTAAACCTTGGGGTGTGTAGCCCTTTTATTTTTTTATTTTGAGACAGGATCTCACTAAGTTGTTTAGGGCCTTACTAAGTTGCTGAGGCTGGCCTTGAACTTGTGATCCTCCCCCTTCAGCCTTCCTAATCATTGGGATTATACATGTACTTCTATTCCCATCCTAAAACTTTTCTTATAAAAGTTAATTTAATTTTTTTTGATGTGACTTAAGTAATTCAAGTAATCTAGCCCATCCATGATCTAAAATTTAAGTGAATCTGTGTTACTATTTAAAATCCACTTCCTAGTAATTTGTTAAAATGAAATTTTATGTTGAGAACTTTATATTCAGATTTTTATTCCTGTACTATTATCTTTATCCATGTCTTTTTCCCCTAAGCCTGGAACACATGAGGGCAAATTATATTATGAGAGATACTATTGATGTCAAAAGAGCACATGGGGGGACTAGAGATCATTTCTGTTTTGTATAAAGAAGTTCAGGGCACAAGGAAGAGCTGTTGGTGGCAATGCATGGGGTGGGGCTGGGAAAAAGTAACCCACACTGTTTTTTATGCCAAATGGGATTCTAGGCAGAGTATCCCTATAAGTGGATGAGATTTCAATGTCTCAGCTTGAGCCAGAGTGGGAATCCCTGGCTTCTTTTGTTTTTACTCTTATTATTAAAAAATTTTTGTTTTAGATGTACATGATAATAGACTGTATTGTGACATATTATAAATACATGAAGCATAACTTATTCTAATCAGGATCCTATTCTTCAGGAGAGAACTCTTGTTGTTGATGTTGAACTCTTTTTTAGAAGTTTTTTGAAGTAACCCTTGAAGTGACTAGAAACCTGGGTTCTGAGTAGTAACCTTTACTAACCTCCACCCTAAGCTTTATGGTTCTAGCTAGTTTTATGAGAGCAACTTCAGGTACAGATGAGGTAGGGTGAGGAAGGCCCTGGAGAGTAAGTAATGGACTTTAGCAGAGTGTAAAGGGAAGTGATGATTTTCTGTTTTAGTGATATTTGTTTTATGATTTTTCAGTTTTTCAGGATTTGGCTCTGGGTTTGTGCTCCTGCAAGAAGCAAGTAGCTATTGAATATCTAGTGTAGAGAGAAATATGGTTTAGCCTCAGCTTTTATTTCCATTAGCTAAAAACAAAGCATCTTGCCCTTTCCTCCATTCTCCCCAAGAAATTTTCCCCCTTATAATATCTGATGATAAATAGGTAAGACTTGTAGAAAACACAGCAAAAAAATGATTATATTTCAATTTATAGACAATCATTTGTGTCTCCATTCCATTATTAGGTGATATATATTAGATACACACCTTTGTGATTTAGAGTTAATTTTTTAAACATATACTGAATTTTCTCCTAGAGCAAATACAAATAGCTTTGATGGTAAGCCAGAAAAACAAATCACTGTGAAAGGGTTTTCATTTCTCTCTTTTGTTGTTTTGATCTTTTATTTAACAAAATCACATGCTGACATTCAATGTCAAATTAATTTTTAACTTGTTTGTTCTAGGAGTTTTATCTTTTTCCCCCCAATTTTCTTTTCTGAAATGTAAAGCTTCACATTTTATTTGGATTCCTATATCTATCCCATGGTACATTTTGAAGAGATTTGAATTCTCATTGTAGATGGTTGAGTAACATGTGTCTTTGATGCATTGATAAAAGTGTATTTTCTCTGGTGTTTCCAAAACAACTACCTCAAGAGCTAAAATATTACTGAAGCCTTAGTCACCTTTGGCTGTTATGCTAAGCATTTAGAAAGCAGCCTTTTTGTCTGAACCATTTTAGATGCTGGTGACCAAAATTTAAATGAAAGATGGAGGAAAAAGGAGGAAGAATATATTGACTGACTTGTGAAACCAAAAAAAAAAAAAAAAAACCCAGAGGAGATTTGCTACATTAAATCACAAAATGACTGTTTAATAGTTTGATTTATTTCCTTATGTGAAACATAACACACATCAATGGAAGCATATAACATAAAAAGTCATGCAGTAAAATGGATCTTGATGGCAGAAAACAAAAAGAGAACAACAATGTAGGAAGATATAAAAATACTATTTAAAACCTTATACATATATTTTTCTCTCCTTTCTTCCTGTTATTCTATGAATTAACCTTTTATAAAATTATTCTTAATGCTTAGTGTTCTTGAATCAATGTAAAGACATTTATCAAAAATATTGCTTTTTAAAAATATTGTTATCTTAATTCTTAGACACCTTGTGAACTAAGATTAATGATTTAAAAAACATTTAGAAACAAATTATGATCTTTAGTAGTTGATTTAAATTCAGAATGCTATCTTGACTGTATAGAACAGTAAATGAGCACATATTAAATATGAAAAATACATTCTTGATTATCTCATATAGTAAAAATAACACTCTTCGCATTTCACCTGAATTTTGACCCCCTATTGGAAAATACATCATCCATAAAGATTTCATTACTAAATTTCCTGATTTCTTATCACTTTTTCATTCCTCTCTTTGGCAAAAGAATTAGGTATCGTTACTGAATTTTCTAGATGATTTCATCAAATTTAACAAAAACACTTGTTAAAATAAATATAGTAAAAACAAAGTCTGAGTGATCTGGCAATTCAGAGATTCAGAATCTGCTAAGAGAATACTTCATATTTCAAGGAATGACTATTTCAAAGCCACTCGTATCAAGCTACCAAAATATATTGTATTTATGAACAATCTCCATCTCAGCTAAATTGTATCAATTTCTAGGAGGTAAATATTTTTGTTAAAATAGTTTCTCATATTTAAATATCTGGTTTCCCTGATTAAATAACAAGAAAGCATACCTTGCATTTCCTTTGAGTACACTATATTCTTAGTATATGGTGTATCATTATGGGTGCAAAACAATGCAAATAAATGATTGAATAAATACATAAATCATGAATGAAAAATTTCCTATCTGTTTTTCCCATACTTCTTTGTTCCCGGATGGCATTTACTGGAATGCCATCTACTGAAAGCATTCTTTTTAAGTACTCTTCTCTCATACACAACTGAACAGGCTCCCAGAAAACTTCTGGAAACTATGCCACAGATCATTGCTGCCTGTGTAATGGATATGCCATTTTCATCACTGGCATCAAGTTTAGCAATTTTCTTATATACCCAAGTTCCTGCTATTTTTTTTTCAGATAGCAGATGATTATTTAACCTCAATACATGCCAGAGAACATGGTGGTAATGGTACTGAGTCTATGAAAAATACAAATTGCAGACAGGTAATTACTATTTGGAGAAACAGTTTCAAAAGGCAAATGTGAGAAGTCCCAAGATTATGGCTAAAGAAGACTCTGAGACTGTGTCCTTTTAGTGGACAACCCTCTTGATTGGCCTGGGGTTGATCATCTACTGTGTTCTAGTCTCTCTTGGGCTCTAATTTACATGGATGTACTACCCTTCAGAAGTTCTCTCTCCATGGCTTATTCCTTTGCTTGTAACTCTCTGCTGGCTTCCCAGGAGATACCTCATTTGGGGCCCAGGCTGACTTGATTTGCACTCAAAAGCTGCTAGACCACTCCCACATTCAAACAGATATCATTTCTTAGTGGATGAGTCTTTCTACACACTTGATATATAAGAAACACTTCACATTTTTTGTTAAAACATTTTGGTTAATGTAATATTCTGGAGCAAATTACAGTATTCTCAATAGGTAATCTTATAGAAGAGTAACTTTCATTCTGGGAACTGCAGTCACTGCCAGGTCTCATAAGAAAATCTATTCTGCCCCACCCCAATCACCCCCCAAATCTGGTGATTTGTATTTAGATTAAGCTGTTTATTTTCCTTTACATTGGTTTAGTAAATTTGCCCATGCTTATATAATTGGGTGATCTTTGAACTATAAAATATAACTCAATAATAATATTGTTAAAATGGCCAAACTACCAAAAGCAGTGTACAGAACCAACCGATGATATTTTCCATCAAAACACCAATGAAATGACATTCTTCAGGAAAAAAAAAGAGTAATAAAGTTTATTTGGAAGAATAAAAGACTCAGAATAGGCAAAGCAATTCTAAGCCAAAAAAAAAAAAAAAAAAAAGTAATGCCAGAGACATCAGGATACCTGACTTTAAATTATACTACAGAACTAAAGTAACAGAAACTGCATGGTACTGCCATAAAACAGACACATTGACCAATGGTAAATAATTGAAGACAGAGACAAACCCATACATCAGTCATCTGATCCTTGGCAAAGGTTCCAAAGATGTATGTATTATAGAAAAGGCAACCTTTTTTAACAAATGGTGCTGGGAAAAGTGGTTATCCATATGTAAAAGAATAAAACTAAATCCTTACTTTTTACCCCACACAAAATGAACTCAAAATGAATCAGAGGCCTCAGAATTTGATCTGAAACTATGCAACTCCTAGAAGAAAACATAGAGTCAATACTCCAATATATAGGTCTAAGCCACTGATTTTCTCAATTGGGTTCCTAAAGCTCAGGATATAATGCCATGGGTTAATAAATGGGATAGTATTAGATTTAAAAAGCTTCTGCACAGCAAAGGAAACAATTAGTAATGTGAAGAGAGAACCTGTAGAATGAGAGAAAATCTTACTAGTTATTCTTCTGACAGAGAATTTATATCTACAATATATTAAATACTCAAAAAACTTAATAACCCCCAAATAACTCAATTAATAAATGGGAAATTGAATTAACAGACATTTCTCAAAAGAATAATTAAACTGACAATATATGTATGAAAAAAATGTTCAACATTATTAGCAATTAGGGAAATGCAAATCATCTACACTGAGATTTCAAATCACACCAGTCAGAATGGCAGTCATCAAAAATACACACAATAATAAATGCTGGAGAGGATGTGGAAAAAAAGGAATACTTTAAGACTGTAAACTGTTACTTCAGTGCCAACTCTAGGGAAATCAGTATGGAGGATCCTAAAAGTCTAGACATGGAAACACCATAATGACTCAGCTGTGCCACTTTTTTTTTTGATATTTATCCTAAAGAATTAAAGTAAGCATACTTCAGAGATAAATACAAGTATGTTAACAGCAGCACAATTCACAATAGCCAAACTATAAAACTAGCCTAGGTGTCCATCAATGGATGGATGGATGGATAAAGAAAATGTGGTATATATTCACAATTGAATTTCATTCAGCCATAATTAAAAATGAAATCATGACAATGGCAGGAAAATGGATGAACTACAGACCACTATGTTAAGTGAATTAAGTCAGAAGATTTGGTATCTTATGATATTTCTCATATGCAGAAACTACAAAGGAAAAAGGAAAAGTGTGGAGATAGATCTCATGGAAATAACAGGAAGAGCAGAAGATGAAAGGGAATAATTATATTGTCATATTGTGTGCATATATAACTATGTGACATAAATATCTGTTGAGAGCCACAGCCAGTAGGAATGGCCCCTGGCATTTTTGCCAGAAGTAATGGTTGAGAGAGGAGCCATTAAGATGATGATAATTAAGTTAAGCTGTCTATAATTGCTGTGACTGGATGATCCTGGATTTAAACTGGGCTGTGTATTAAATTGTACATAGACCCCTGCTGTCCCCCTCCAGCGCTGGCTACTTTGGAGTTCTCCCTGGGATTTTTGGGGAGTTCGTGTTGGTTGGTGAGGTTCCCGTGGAGGGAGTTCTGGTTGGTGTGTGGTGTGCCTGGAAGGGCCGTGTGGGTGGCGTTCGCATGAGTTCGGAAATAAAGTTTGTTCCTGCTTGAGTGGCTCGTGATTTGTGCCCAGCCAGACTGCGGCAAATATCATTATGAAAAAATTCAGGTTTTGATAATCACTAAGTTGCACTTCTTAGTACAAATGACATTGTCCACTTTTTTAAGTCCCTTGGATTTATATGTCCTCTTTGCAACAGTACAGTAATTAATTGAACTTGTTGTTTTTTCTATAATTAGTGCCATTATTTCACCAACAATTAAAAATTGTGTTTATATTTCTGATATTGTTATAGCTTATACTTACTATAGGTTATACTTCATCAACATTATCTCTGTAGATGGTGTATTACTCATTTATGAAAGTGTTTTACTTATAAATTTTGGAGCACTTGATGTCTAACAGGGAAATGCTTGTAACAGGTAGTTTTGCATAAAGTAGAGCATGTATAGACTTCAAAATCAGTCCTGTCTTTTGGAAGTGTTGCTGTGCTGTGTGATGATGAATGATAACCTGACCACACAGGGGAGAATGTTAAATAAATTAATCTTATTAATAAATGAGTGGGTAGCAGAACACTGTACATTTCTAAACTTATTTCAAGATTCTACAGTGTTTTGAGGTCTTGAGAATAGGTACTTGGTATCTAACATTCTATAGATGAACACAGCTCAAGTCATGTGCTATATAATTCTATATACATTCTATAATAGAGGACAATTTTGTTTCCAAAAGCAACATTCATATAGGTCAATGAAGAGGTGCATTTAATGGAACCAAGGACTCCTGCTTTATAGGGGAAAAAATGCTGACTACACATATTGGGAGTGAAAAAATTCTATAAAGCATAAGAATCTCGGCTTATAATTTCTATATGTCACTAATCTTTGCATATATCAGAGCTTATGAAAAAAAAATCTATAGTTCATTAGTTCATAGGCCTATCTGCACATTTATACTGGATAAGTTTGCCTTTACACTTCTAAAATTTATTTACATAGAATACAGTAATCTGGTTCAAGTCTGTTTGTATTGAGCAGTATGGCACATTGTCTGATATGTGTTCTAGTATAGACTGGGAGATAATTTTGATGCTGCTTTTTTTTTCAGATGCTGTCTGAACTGAAGATAATATTTTTATAAGTTAGTATCTTAGATTACATTTCATTTATTGTAAACATTGAAAGTATAATTCATGAGCAAAAATCTACATTTGATATTTATTTGTGCTTAATTGATTTATTCAAAGAATAGTTATTTATTGAGAATCTATTATATGTAAACTTTAGGCTAGACATAGAGCAAAGGGGAATGATTCTTCTACTTTTAATATTTAGGACCTAGGAATATGAACAATTTTAAGTACACTGAATGTTATTTCTTATATACATATTTTATTTAATTCTCCCCAGGTCCTCTGTTTAGCCAGCTTTACTCTAATTTTGGCTTTTCATAATTTGCAAATCCAGAAAATTCTGGTTTTTTTCTTAATGTTCTAAGATTCTGAACAATTAAATATTTTGAAATGACTTTTCCCATTACTAACTTAGATGGTCTGACTGGAAAGAAATAATAATTGATTCCTTGAGAAGAATGTGTTTCTGTCCAGGGAGAAAAGTCCATAGATTTTCATGCCTTATAAGAAACAATGGGTGCAACCTACTGCACATCTTTAATAATGCTGCATGAAAGAGAGGATGCATCTTTAGCAGGACCTTAGTCTTTTTACTCAATATCAAATCAATAGCAAAGAGGTTTTCAGGTTATTGGCTTGTTCTACTCATCTATTTATCTCAGTTTTCAAATAAATTCTCAGCTAGAAAATGGGGTTGAAGTCAATTTGTCCGATCTAATTAAAACTGTGCTGTGAAAAGAAAACAAAAACAAAACTAAAACCCCCCAAAACAACTAAACAAAGCAAGGGTGAGTGTCAATAAGCCTTAGTTTTTGACTTCTTGAAATTTTGAGCATCTTCTCCAGACCAAAGGGTTCACAGAACTGGTAGCTGCAAGGGACAGTGTGAGGGGACAAGTATCTATCTTCCTGGGTAATTGTTAAAACTGTACCTGGAGTTTTTCTTTGGTGACATTTTCTAACCTGGGATTGCTATTCAATAAATAAGTTCTGTAAAATTGAAATTTTTCACAAAGATGGATGATTTTTTTTCTATCCATCAATAAGCTGAAGTCAAAAGAACTGGTGAAGAACTATTAACTTTCTGAAAACATTGAATTGTTCAATCATCTACTTAATCTGAGAATCAATGCAGTTAATAAGACAATGTTGGAGTGATATTGAAGCTTTTTAAAAGGCACTCAAATATTATATGTATGTTTTATTAGCTGATCTACAAATTATACCAAACTGTCTTTTTTCTAGAGTATGTACATTACGAGAAAGTACAATATATTTTCTGAGAAGAATTAATAAAACAGAGAGACTTGTTTTTTGTATTGTACTCTGTTCACATGACAGTGTCATAGAGTTCTAAGTCTGAAAGGCTTAGATATTAGTTCAATAACTTTTTATCTTTTTGAATTTGAAAAATACTTATCTGAATTTCTGTTTTATTATTTACAAAATGAGGATAATTTAACTAACCTGTAAGAATAATTTTCTGAATTAATTAAGCTAATATGTGAATGTACTTAGCAACATCCTAGACAGTGTACTAACTTAAGAAAAGTTGGGTTTTTTTTTTTCCATTCTTCGTTTAAAAAAACTCTTTTTTTTTTTTTTTGAAAAGAATAAGTTTGGGCAAATAGAACACTATGTGGATTATAATACTAGGGAAAAGAATCAGGGGAAATTTATTTTTCCTCTTGAATTTGAACTTACCATACATAATAATGTTGTCTGAAAGACTTGAATTTCACTTTTCATTATTATGGAGAAACAAGTGAAAATAGTTCATTCTGTGTAGTACTTTAATTACTCTTGTCACAGGAGAAGGGGTGTCTCTGGAGAAGTAGTGCCTCCAGAGAAGGGTCCAAGGAGGTTCCAGAGAGAAGGGAAAATAACTCAGTACCAGTGTGATCCTTGACTTACATGACAAAAAAGAATTTCAGCATGCACTAGTCAGATGCATAAACAGATTTATTTAGGGAAGCAAACATACATTCAAGGGTGAATTTGGGTCATCTCTAGAGTAAAAGACACTTTTGTGGATTTCTTGTTTTTGTTTTCCCTAAATTATAGGGTTTAAAAAAATACCTATTTATTGGGGAGCTAATTAACAGTACTCAACATAATTATCATAAATGAATGGATTTATGGTTACCTTTGAGATTTACAAATTTCTCAGGAATCTAAGAATGAAGATCAGAGAGAGATTGGCCTAGGTAATGACAGGTCTGGAAAATTAGGCAGAAGTTCTGAATTAAAAATTTTATTTTCTTGTCCTTCCTTCATGTTTCCTTTCTACTTATTTTTATTTCCTCCATCTTGTCTCATTCTTAAATGCAAAGGATTACGAGGAGGACACAGACTGACATACAGACATAGATGTGGGAGACATACATACTTTCCGTCTCTTGTCATTTGATGATATGTACCACCTTGGGACTATGCCAGCAAAAGGGTATCAGCCTATTCACCTGAACTAAGCCAAAGCCAGCACCATACCATGCCTTAAACCTCTCAAGATGGGCTTTCATCTTCTGTTCAAGACAGTTGTCTAACTGGTGGGCATGTGACACTACTGGGCCCATCTAAAACTTCTTTTGAGATTTCTGCAGATGGAGCTCTGTTTGGATGATAGTGAGTAGTGAAACTAATTTCAAGCAAGAGTAATAAATACCAGAGCATTTGAATTTAAAGTGGAAAAAAAGATGAAGATGTTATCTGCTATACATAATAGAAAATGAATGGTGCCAGAGGAGTTTGTTGTGATGTTTTAAAGAAAGCCCAGATACTTTGAGGATGTATGTAGTCTATGGTACTCCACAGAAATTAGAGCCCAGTAGTTTGATGAGAATGCCATTTGAAGAATTTGTAATAAAAAAATAATTAAGAAATTTTTAAAAATTGCCAAGGGCTCTCTAAGTGCATCAACCTTCCACTATTCTTGTCTTTCACTGGAGTTTTCTGTCCCCAAAATAAATTGAGTTTCCTACTATTTAAAATCAGAAAATTTCCTTTTCACTCATATCCCTTACCTTTGTGATAAAATTTAATTATTCGGGGTCATGAAGCTTGAATACCAAGCAAGAGAATAAATTATTAAAAACAAATTAAGAAAGAATGTAAATAGTAGCAACAACAATCTCAATTGTAGAAATAAAACTACACGGTAAAATTTCTTTTGAGCATTGCTTTATACCCTACTTTATTCTATAGTGATTAGTAATTTGAGCTCTAGTAAATGCCCTGTCGGCTGGAAACATTTCTTAGGCTTGTTGAGCATTAAAGTTAGAATACTCCAGCTGCATATTGACATATGCTTTTGCATTAAAGTATATAGAAAAAGATAAACTCTGATCAAAAATATCTGGCAACACTTAAAAGATCCTATATGGACCTTTTAGTCTGTGTCATTTGATATTTGGTGTGATGGTGCTAATCAAAATGAATTTATGTGTATTCATGATCTTTTGTGTTGCATTGTAATTCCCATCTAGATTGAAAGATGTTTTTTATTTGAACAGTAGATCTCCACTGAGTAGATTTTTACTTCTTTATGACACTGATTTTCAGGGTTTCAGTTTGGTGCTTTGTAACTATAGTGTTTGGAATACTAAACAGATTGGGGAACTTACATATGTAACAGATAAACACACACATGCACACATGTGTATACTTCTATACAACTATACATGTACTATTTGATTGTATGATCTGTTTCATATTCTGAATACTAAAGAGGGTTATGAAAATATCAGCTGTTACAGATTTTAAGTTTTGCTAATATAATTTTATATCACATTTTAATATCGTTCAGACTTTTAAAGGTAGCTTTGCTGATTAAAAATATGAGACATTGAGTTCAATCCTTTCAGTACCATATAAACATAAATAAATAAACAAAAGTATTGTGTTCATCTAAAACTAGAAATTTAATATATATGTACTAAAACTAAAAACATTTATAGTTACATAAAGAACTCCTGAAACATGGCCTTTTTTTAGTTTACATAGGTATTGCTAATTTATTTTGGGTTAGGAATTGCATACAATAACCATGTAAAAATCAGGCCTATGTTTTATTGGACCAATATTCAAAGTCTGTCATTTGTGTTCAGTATTCCTTGCGTTCATATTATGAAATAAATTCCTCTTAAACGTGGGTACAAGCGAAATGTGAGTTCAAGGAGTAAGCATATTTCCTGAAAATGGACAGTGAAAAGCAGAAGAAGCATCTGTTTTCCTTCTTGCACTGACAGAAGGCTGAGTTAACTGTACATTTCCATACACTTGGCGTGGAGTTGCTAGTGCAATAATTTCTCTTTCTGAACTTTTTATTCATAAATCTCCCCAGCTCCAGACATTTCTTATTGTACTAGTATGTTTTTCTCATTATTTTAATATTTTATTGAATATGAATCTTTACTGTAAACTCTCTTAACATCATTTTGGAAGTAGAAAATGTGTAAATAATTGATAAATGGAAGCATGCATAAGGCTTTGTTAAAAAATGTTTATGTTTTTTACATTGCTTATTCCCAGCACAGCATGTCAATCCTGCATTGTGAAAGTCATATTTCAGTGTATCTCTATAATATTCCATTTTTAGGCTCAATTTGATAATTTAAATACCATGTTATTCATACATGATAATATTCCCTTTATCAGGATAAGATTTTTGAGCTGAGCCTTTTTTTTTTTTTTTTTGGTTAACGAAAATACTTAATTGAAAAATAAAAATTGTATATAGTCAAGGTATACAATATTATGGTTTTATACACTTAAGCATTTTGTGCCAATTATTACAATTAAATCAATGCATCTATCATCCCCCATAGTTACATGTGCTTATTTGTATTTTTGGTATGGATGTTGTAAAGACACTTAATATCTGTTATGACATTTCAAATGAACAATCCAGTATGAATAACTATAGTCATTATGTTGTACATTAGATCCCCAGAACTTATTCATGTGATGTAACTGAAGGTTTGTACCCTTTAACAACTCCCCATTTCCCCCACATGCAAAGGACATAAAATGATGAAACTTAAACACTATTCACCTGCTATGGCTGTCTTTAAACTCCAGTGCTTATTATAGAAAATAATCCTATTATTAAAGGAAATTTTGTCAATAATTTTTGTCTCAGCTACAGTGTTCAAGATAGGCCTGAAGTTTGGCCTTGAGAGAACATGCAGAATTTAAAGGGTAAAGTAAAGACTATTTGTGGGGGAGCAAAAATAGAAATAAAAAGCAAACTTGGCTCCTTTACTTCAATGGGAACTATTGAGCTACTGACTAAACTGAGTTTTCTTCACTAAAAATGGAGTAGATATGGACAAGAGATTTTAGTTCTTAGTGCAAAGGTACCTTATAAACCAACTACAAAAATACCTTAGGCTTATGTTTTAAGCCCTCAAATAAAATTATTTTTAGGTAGTAGAGATCTGATAATGGTCCCAAAGAAAATAAGGTAATAGGCTTTAAAATACATAAAAGTAATATTGCTCCATTCTTTTGTTGTCTCCTTTTCTAAAAATTTAACAGAAATCTTTGCAAGGGAACTAAAGTCTCTGTTTATTTATAAAGTAAAATTAATACTTTGATATGGATAAAATCTCAAAGATAATCTTGAGAATCATTTCTTTGCCTCTGAATGGAAAGAAGCATTTCATCAAGCCTGTTGTATTTTCCACATCCATATCTAAATAATTACACAAAACGATTTTTTCCTCTATTTTATGTCCAAACATTTTGGGGCCCACATTAAGTTTGCCATAAGTTCAGCTCAGGTTCCAGACATTTCTTATTGCACTAGTAATAATTGCACTAGACATTTCTTATTGCACTACCTGATATCAGGTAGAATTCTAGTATAATGTGAAATGAAGACATTTGGTGATATTGTCAATTCAGTGTCAATAATATTTGAAAATATTTACATGATCAGGTTGATAGTATTAAAAAGATTAAAGATTAAAGGAACATATAGGGCATACTTTTCTGTAGTAACCATTGCTACTTTTATTATTATTAAATCATCTAAAGTTCCATCCCAGTTTTACGAAGTAATGATTTCCCAAATTGTATATTCAATATTTGTTTTCATAAATATCTTACATGCTTCACCATAGCTCTGAATCATCTCTCATCTGCAATATTCAGTGTTTCATACAACATCTAATTGGTGATTTCATGTTATTGTAGGCTAATTGGCAGTGATGTGAAGACAAAGATGTTCTCAGTCACTTGTCCAATTGCCATTGTCTGAATGACATGGTATCTGTTGACAAATTAAGTTCTAAACTTTGCATCTATGACTGTCTTTATAGATTTGGGTTATCTTGCACACTTTATGAAGCAAATTATGTAAGAATAGAAATACATTAATATTTAAATGTTTTATTTTTACTTATGATGAATTCAGGAGGAAAAAAAGAGAAAAGCCAAGGGGTTAATTTTTAAGAAGAATCAAGATACTTTATTTCTATAGCACCAAGAATATAGTTGGGATTCAAATGATATAAATCATTTATATTGAGGAACACACACTGAACATGATTGGGATAACTGAGAGAGAATTTTTCCAAATTATAGGAATAATTAATGCAGGGAGTTTATTTTAATTCTTTAAAAATTATTGAAATAGGAACCATAAAGTTGACTATTGTGTAATTGGATACAAACATTTGATATGATTGTTGTAACCTGTATTTGTGAAACAAGGAAATTTATATGCAAGAATGGAGAAATTGTACGTGCTGTTCTTGGAGAATCAAAAAAGAGCAATGTGAATAAGGTATTAACAATGCCCAGAGGGAGTAAGTGTCTGATCAATAAGTTTATTATTATTATTATTTAATTTTAACAAAATGGTCATGTAAGGTAAATCATGAAAAAAAATTTCTGGAGAAATTTAGAAAAAAAATCTGATGAAAGTCTAGTTATGCCCAGTATTAAAATTTATACTTATATCATGATCATAAAATTTATACTTATATCATGATCTCAACAATAGTTTCATATTTGAATAACCTTTTATCATTCAAATAATGATAAAACCGTATAAATAACCCATAAAGTACATTCTAAGTAGTATTTTACTATGTTACTTAGAAATTGAAAAAAGAAATTGAAAAAAATTAGTCAATAAATGGTATTGGAAAAATTGGGTTATTATTTAAATTATTAGCCAATGTTACATTTTTATGCATTTAGAAATTGAATAGCTCGATGTGGCTTCTTCCATTGAAAAATTATCTTGTGCTCACTGCTCCTCCTCATATTTTCCATCCAAAATGATAGCTATTGTCAAATCATTTAGCTCTTTCATTTATCTTCTTTCTCTTAGAGGCTGAGAGAAACGTTATTTTTCTTCAGTTTCCCGCTCCTGCTGCCTCTTGCCAAATCACTGTAGTATAATTGTTACTTAGATGAGTTCTGACAAGATCATGGTTATGTCAATATCATGCAGAAAAGAATCCTGACCACAGTTTCCTTCTTTTTCTCAACCGATTAATTTAACTGAAGTGAAGAACTGACATTATTTTAATTTGTTTATTTATTGCATGGGCTAATCCTAATTCATTCCCAAACTTTCTGCCTTTATAGAAGATTCTCTCTACACACAGACCTCTAGACTGCTCTATTAACGTTGTTCCCTGACTCAGATGGGTTTTGCTCTCGGCCTGCCATGCCCCTCTCCTTCTGGCCTCTCTTTCACTATCACCATCTGTGATGCCTTTCATTTTTCTGCCACGTTTCATCCTCTACTTCTTGAGTCCTGCTGCTTCCTGTTGTTCTTGGTTACTTTTCTTTCTGATAAAGTGTCTCTTATACTTTGTGAAAAGCAGTGCATGAAATTTTAGGGGCTATATGCACCAACAAATGTATTTATTTTCTCCTGATTGGTGACCAATGATTGGCATTGGTACAGAATTGAAATTTAGATATTGCCCCACCTCTAAGATTTTAAAGGGGTTTTTGCTTGTCGTCTTGCTCTCAGTATGGCTTTACAGAATCCATCCTTTCAATGTGCTCAGCCCTCTTTGTTACTTTTCTGGATCTTTGCTTTTATTTCTAGTGTGAGGAAATGTCACAAAATGTCTAATGATGGCCTTTGTTGTTGCTATTTTTGTTTGTTCACATGTTGACACATGCACTCTTCAGTTTGGCTATTAGTATCTTTCAGATGTGTGAAGACTTTTTGTGCGTGTGTGTGATTTGTGTTAGTTTGTTAGAGCTTCTGTAACAAAATTCCAGAGACCAAGTGCATTAAACAACAGAAATTGATGTACTCACAGTAACAGAAGCTATAAGTTCAAGATCAAGGTGTCAACAGGGTTGGTTTCTTGTAAAGCCTCTATCCTTGACTTTCCGATAGGTATCTTCCTGTGTCTTTATATCATCCTTCCTCTGTGTGTGTCTGTGTCCTAGTCTCCTATAAGGACACCATCATTAGATGAGAATCCCACCATAAGATCTCATTGTACCTTAAATACTCCTTTAAACATAATACATGTTGGTGAGGATATGGGGAAAATGTCTACTCATACATTGCTGGTAGGACTGCAAATTTGTGCATCCACTCTGGAAATCAGTATGGAGGTTACTCAGAAAACGAGGAATAGAACCTCTATTTGACCCAGTTATCCCACTCCTTGGCATAGGCCCAAAGGACTTAAAATCAGCATAGTATGGTTACATGGACACATCAATGTTCATAGAAGCTCAATTCATAATAGCTAAGCTATGGAATAAATCAAGGTTCTCTTCAATAGATGAATAGATAAAGAAAAGGTGGTACATATATACAATGGAATATTACTGAGCCATGAATAAAGATGAAATTATGGCATTTGCTATTAAATGGATAGAACTAAGACTATCATGCTAAGTGAAATAAGCCAATCCCACAAAACCAAAGAACAAATGTTCTGTCTGATATGTAGATGCTGACTCACAATAGGCCAGAGGTGGCGAGGGAGAAGTGGAGGTTCACTGTATTGGACAGGGGGAAATAGGGAGCAATGAGGGGGACAGGAAATTGGAAATACAGCAGAATGAATTGGATATAACTTTCCTATGTTCATATATGAATACTTGACCAGTGTAACTCCTCATCATGTACAACCACAAAAGTGTATGTATGATATGTGAAAATATGTTCCACTATCATGTAAAACTAAAAAAGAATAAAAAATCCTTTCTCCATATACAGTCCTATTTTGTAAAAGCACAATTCAGCCTATAACATTATATTTTTGACATTTTACCCTCTACTTTTATTTGCTATTTTTCAAACTGTTTAAGTAAATGATGTAATTCCTGACTAATTCTCTAATAGTCTTGTCTTTGTCACAGTTCTACCAGTTTATCTTTTGATATAATTAGGAGATTTTCTGAAGGTTATGTTTTCTGTTTTCTGTTTAGTTTTATCTGACCTTTCTGCTATCATGTTTTCAATGTTCACATTCTTTCTCTCATTTTCTCTGGAAAAAATACTGTCTGATCTTGGATATATATGAATATTATTTTTTCAAATAATATTTTTCATGCAACATCTATGTTTCTTTAACATTCTTTTTTATTTTCTCCTTTCTAAATCAATACACTTCCCATTTAATGCCTTTTGATGTCTTAATGTAGTTGCATATTTCAGAGTGAATCACTAAAGAGCTATGGGTATAGATGGGGCCTTTCAGCAGCGAAGTTGTCTGAAGGAGCATCTGGCTTGATAGTTTAGTTGAACAGATACTACCTTTTAGATCTCATCTCTTAAATTAGTTAGATTGACCCCAGGAAACATTTCCTGTTCCTTTCTGGAAAGTTCAGGATGATGCAACAAAATTCTGGGAACTATATAAGAGAAGTAGACTAGAGTCTCACCATTCTGTACATAGAAAATCCATTAACCTTGCTGTGGTTAAATTTATATTTAAACTTGACTGGGATACAAAGTGCCTTAATATTTAGTTGAACATATCTTGGGATTTGCCTCATTTAATGAATGAAAGACTTGAACAGAGCAAAAGTTTCAATAAGAAAGAGTTTATCCTTGCCCTGTAGGTTTTTGTTTTGGAACATCAGTCTCTTTCTGCCTACAGACATAGAATGAAACTATACCATTAGCAACTTTGGGTCTCCTGCTTGCTAACGCAGAATATATTCAGAGTTTTTAGCCTCAATCACTATGAACCAATTCGTTTTTCTCACTCCCCCTAACTTCCCCTCTCCTCCTTACTTCTCTTTTTCTCCCTCTCCCCTCTCAAACTGTATATCTTAGTTGCAACTTTCTCAAATAAAATTTATTTACCTAATTTTATCTGCTTTCTAGATGTTGATATTTTGTTGTCTCTCATTTTTTCTTTTCCCTTATGGTTTTATACCCACTGTTGTTTTGGTAATGTGCCTGAGGAGACTTGAGAATCTGTATTCAACCTAAAATTTTTCAATTAGTTAGTTAGAGTTTTATGGAAATGATTGTCATCTCATGCTATGCGGCAAAAGAAATTGCAATCAAGTTTAAAATTAATAAGCAACTCACATTGAGTAAAAGAGGGAAGTTTGATTATCTGTAGATATGGAATTACTTTCAGTGCCTAAAAATGATAAACTATATTACATAAAAGTATTTCATATGAATATTTATATTTATGTGGAAATACACCAAAGGAAAAATGGAACAAAGTTTAAACATTGACATATAGAGATTTTAAATCCCAATGACATTCCTCATAGAAATAGAAAAAGCAATCATGAAATTTATCTGGAAAAATGAGAGACCCAGAAAAGCCAAAGCAATCCTTTGCAAGAAGAATGAAGCAGGTGGTATCACTATACTAAACCTTAAACTATACTACAGAGCAATAATAACAAAAATGGCATAGTATTGGCACCAAAATAGACTTGTAGACCAATGGTATAAAATAAATAGAGTTTTCTCATATTAGATAAAGGCACCAAAATATATATATTAGAGAAAAGATAGCTTCTTCAACAAATGGAACTGGGAAAAGTGGAAATCCATATGCAGCAAAATGAAACTAAACTCCTGTCTCTCACTATGCACAAGACTCAACTCAAAGTAGATTAAGGACCTAGGAATTAAACCAGAAACCCTGTGCCTATAGAAGAAAAAGTAAGCCCAAATCTTCATCATGTCGGATTAGACCCCGACTTTATAACACAAGAAATAAAATCGAGAATCAATAAATGGAATGGATTCAAACTGAAAAGCAGCTTCTCAGCCAAAAAAAGAAAAAGAAATAAGAAAATTAGTGAGGTGAATAGAGAGCCTACAGAATGGGAGAAAATTTTTACCACAAGCACATAAGATAGACCACTAATCTCTAGGATATATAAAGAACTTTATAAAATTTTAACACCAAAAAAAAAATAAAAACAAAGCAAAACAAAATAACCCAATCAATACATGTGCCAAGGAACTGAACAGACACTTCTCAAAAGATGATGTACAGTCAACAAATGTATGAACAAATGTTCAACTGTAGCAATTAGAGAAATGCAAATCAAAACGATTCTAAGATTTTATCTCACTCCAGTCAGAATGGCAGCTATTAAGAAGGCAAACAACAATAAATGTTGGTGAGGGTGTGGGGAAAAAGGCACACTTATACATTGCTGGTGGGACTGCAAATCGGTGCAGCCAATATGGAAAGCAGTATGGAGATTCCTTGGAAAACTGGGAATGGAACCACTATTTGACCCAAGCTTTCCCACTCTTTAGTTTATACCAAAAGGACTTAAAAACAGCATATTTCAGGGACACAGCCACATCAATGTTTATAGCAGCACAATTCACAATAGCTAAATTGTGAAACCAACCTAGATTCCCTTCATTAGATAAATGGATTAAAAAATGTGGTCTATATACACAATGGAATATTACTCAGCAATAAAAGAGAATGAAATCATGGTATTTGCAGGTAAAAGGATGCAGTTGGAGAATATAATGCTAAGTAAAGTTAACCAATCTCAAAAAGCCAAATGCCAAATATTTTCTCTGATATCAGGAGGCTGATTCATAGTGGGGTAGGGAGGGGGAGCATGGGAGGAATAGACGAACTCTAGACAGGGTAAAGGAGTGGGAGGGGACATCGGGGTAGAAAAGATTGTGGCATGAGAAGAACATCATTACCCTAAGTACATCTATGAAGACACAAATGGCGTGACTCTACATTGTGTACAACCAGAGACATGTAAAATTGTGCTCTATATGTGTATTATGAATTGAGATGCATTCTTTTGTAATGTATAACAAATTAGAATAAATCAATAAAACATTGTCATATTGAATTTGAATATAGGTATATACAAATTATGGCATAAATATTGAAATCTAGGTAGACAAAGGGATCATGTATAATATCAGGCTATTGACAGAATTATAGGTGATTATATACTTGTAAATACATATGTGTTTATGACAAGCATTAATTTTAAAACAATCACACAAATGTAAAATTGTATTTTTAAATATGTTAAATTAGAAATCTTATTTAAAGTTTCAATATTGAATGAGGTTGACAATTAGGAAAAATAGAGCCTATACCGTTTAATGGTGGGGAGCTCAATTGCTATTTTATTTTTAGAAAGAAATCTGAAAATATGTATTCAAAGCTTTAAGGACTTAAATTTTTATCTCTCATTCTTGAAAATTTCTTTCAAAAATTATAAAATGATGAAAATTATATTCAGGGTAATTTAATGATGAAAATGTGAACAACTCAAATATCCAAAGAACCTGAAATTCTTAATTAAGGATCAGAAGAATATTAAGCAGCCATTGAAGATAATCTCCTTTGTAAGTGATTCATTCTTATGATGGTTAAGCCTGGTATAGGAGAGATAAGTTCATAAAATGTAAAATTAAACACAAAACAAGCACAAGATACATGCTGGGGAGGACAATCATTGAACATTATGGGAGAGGTGTCCTAATAAGAAATTATTAATGAAGGGATTATTAATCACAGGATTAATAATATGTAGGGATATCATCATGTACAACATGAATGACCCGAGGGAATGGGGAAGTGCCAGCAAACTGGAGGCCAGGATAAGGGAAAGAAACAAATAATATGAAGGAGTTTTAGGTAAGAAGAAACAATGGAGAGAGTTGCAGAATTCATTCATGAAGGCACTGGAACAATTAGAAATGCCAAGGCATAAAAATGCTCTATTCAGCTTAGTAATTTAGTAACTTGGCTTAGTAACTCTTAGAGCTAACAGAGAGTCATACTCTATAGTGTGAAAAACATTGGAAGCAAGCATATGAGGCTGAACTTGACAACCTTTTTCTAGGGAGGAGGATCAGGACAGTCAAGTGGTATCTAATTTTCATCCTGCACGTGTTTCATGAAGGCCTTTGTAGGTCCTGAACAACAGGGATGAGCATATTTGAGGTAGACACCACAATTTTATTATCCAGACGGCTTCTTCCTGGGTTTAATGATTTTCATGTCATGTTGAAGTATCAAAATGTATAGCAATGTAATCATTTATTCAAATAGTGATTGGAAATTCAGATGTAAGAAATTTTGTTGATTTTCTTTTGTTTAGAAAATCTTGGCTTTCCTCTTTTGAAAATTTATATTGGTCTGTCTAGGGGAGATGAAATATAATCTGTGATACTAGAGTACAGGAAATTGGAATTTTCTTTTTAGTTCAGTTATCACAACTTGTCTTGACAGTTAAAAAAATAGTCAAATACCGGGCTCTTAACCTTATGTCTTAAAATAGCTCAGACCACCACATATTGTGAGGTGCATGCACCATTATTTTCTTTCACAATGAAATTTAACAAGTTCTGTCAATTAAACTATGACATATTGTCAATTTTTTCTATGAATTTCTAGTTCAAGTGTTAAAATATGAAAAATGATTCTTTGAATTGATGAAAAATGGTAATTAAATATTGTTGAATGCATTCATAGAAGAGGTACAGTTTTGAAGTGAATATGGGTGCACAGATAATTCTTGAAGCAGAATAGACCATACTCTATTCCCTTTCTTTGTAACATTTTAATCCCTTGAAATGTGATTTGAGGTTTTCCTGATTTGAGGTAATATTTTAAACTTTAGTCATATATTTTAAAGTGAATTATAAATTTGCCATTAGTTCCATTATTAACTTTTATATATAGATTTAACAATATGAACAAAAGTTCACAGATGCAGCTTCAATTTCCTCTTTGGCATCTTCCTATTTGAAGAAAAATTATTTTTCAGTTTCATAAAAACTTATTTTAAAACTGATATGCAAGCCTTTATTTAAATATTGTTTGGGGTCTGTCCTTAAACTAAAACTTTCTTTGTTCATTTAATATCAAGTCAGATACCAATCATAATTTCCTTTGAACTGAAAAGGATAGAGCGCTTGGGAGACTGTAAGACTGACATAGTGACCTGAGAGAGTGGGTCATAAGCTTTCATCTATTTAAAAATATCCTGTCATTTCATCCTGACTGGTCTCTAGTCCCCAAGAATATTCCAGTTCATCGACTGTCATTTCTTTTCCCCTGTTTTGAAGGACTATATTTTGATTGATTTTTCTTTCTTTTATGTAAAAGTCCACAGGATATTAGTATTCTGTGATTTTCAAAAAACTCTAGCTCATTATTAAGAATGTGAGTGTATTGTAATCATAGTTTACTTATTAACTCCTTTTCTGTAAAATTAAAAATTATGTTTATTGTGTTGTACCTTTGTCAGGAGAGTTATTGAAAATTTTAAAATAGTTATTTAAAATTTAACAGTTATTTAAAATTAAATTTCAAATTTAATTTTAAAATATTTAAACTTTTATCCATTTTATTAATTATCCATTTATTAATTAATTATGTAGGGGGGAGAAAAATTCGGAGGTGACACCAAAATTCTCTTTGGAGTATTCTACCTGTGTCTCTACAGTAAAATTCATTCTAAAATTAATGACCTCTTCATTTATCTTCTGATTTTGCAAATATTGTCTGGGTACCAATGGGAATGCAAATAAGACACACACACACACACACACACACACACACCTTACCCAAAAGTACTCAGAGTCTAATAAATAGATTGAAGATTATGATATAATTTTATTAAAATATGATATCTATAAAAGTGTGCTTATGACACAGTCACCCCCCCTCACCAACAAAAGAGGAAGTGATTGCTTTACCATCTTTGGTGGTGAGGATCATGATTAATTTGAGCCTTCTAAGACAAGTAGTAATTTATTTCTGGTAGGATAAAGGGGAAGACATTGCAAATACAGTCAAAAGATGTGCCTATAAAATACAAAGTATGAAACAGTAGAGTACTCCAAGTGTATCAAACACTAAAATATAATACTTAGAAAATGATGAGAAGAAGCTGGTTAAAAAGAAGGCAATCATGAATAAAAGGCCACACCCCTTTCAAAATAAGTTTGGAGTTGTTCTTCAGATGATAAACAATCTTTCAGAGATGTTATGTGTATTTGCATTTAGTCTCTAGAAAGAATTGGAGAGGAGAATTTTAGTGTAATGCCAGTTCAGAGGTTATTTCATCGAGATCAATTGAGACCTAATGAGTTTTGAACTTCTGAGATAGCTCTGGGGTATTGATGAAGTGATGGATTTGAAGAAAGTGAGGATGGGAAAATTAACAATTTTATCCATTTTATTAATTATCCATTTATTAATTATGTAGGGGGGAGAAAAATTCTGAGTTGACACCAAAATTATCTTTGGAGTTCCTGCACAGAAGGTAGAGTTAAGGAAGATAGGTGCTAAGATCATTGAGTTTAAGAAGGAATATCTAGTCTTTTGTTAAACATATACATAGTCTTTGAAATTTCTTGAGATTATGTCATTATTCAAATTGAAGGAACAGACTGTGAATTAAATCAGATAATCTTTAGTGATTATACTACTGTGATTGGTGGTGGTAAAAAGAGAAGAGTAATGGTGTTAGAATCAGTCCACAGGCTCAGGAGCATAAGTCTCATCAAGAGTGGTCAGCAAAGGGTCAGATATCTATGTCCCTATCATCTCTGGGAAGATTACACAAAATCTTCTAGATGGAATAGTAAAAGAAAAATAATATACTTGTTGGAAGATTGATAAGAGGGCTTTTAAAATTCTTGCCAATTCAAAAACAGTATTTCTTTGAAAATCCAGGGTATCAGCTGATCATTATGGTAATAGTTGCAAAATCACTGAATGTAATGTAAATATTATGGAATGAATCTGAATTTATAGTCAGAGAAATCAAAACACACACACACACATACACACACCAAAATGAGTCATTGTGCATAAGGAATTTGTACCATCCACTTGCTCAAAAACACACTGAGACCTCCTTTCATCTCATTTGTCTTTTATCTGAGATAATTTTGTCTTAAGAACTATCACATATGAATACTATGTTATTTGGTTTTAATAATGTGCATTTTGACTGCTAAAATATATGGAAATGAATTCTGAAAACAAAGATAAAATGTCCTGGGGTGATTCATGTTTGGGATAATCTCAAACCTCAAAGTTCTACTCCATTGGTTTGAATAATCAAAATTTAATGGTATTTGGAAATCAAAAATTGTCTATCTAGAAAACAAATCATCTGTGCTCCAGATGATTTCAGTAATATTAATGCTGAAAAAATTAATTATAAAAATTGAAACCCTTTATTTTATGAAGGAATGCACTTAGTTTATCAGTAAAGCTAATTCTGAGCACAGTGCTTGTAAAAAGAATCATTGCTTGGCCATCATATGAAGTGTGTCAGATTTCATCTTGTAGTTCAATTTCCCATCTGGATGAGAAGGAAATGCTAAACACTTTTTATAATAATTATCTTCTTCTCTGCCATTATCATAATTATTAAAATTCAACAAGGTACATTTTCCAGGTAAATTATAATTTTCAAACATCAAGATTCAAAATTGTCAGATGACAAAACTATTACGACTACTACTGCTGCTGCTGCTGCTGCTGCTAATGATACTGTCTTTAGTAAAGATGAATCAAAGCTGAATCTTGCCTTATCTAGTTCTCAGAAATAAGTTTAAAATTCTAATAGAAATGTTTATCTCAATTATGAGAACCTAAACCTACCATTTTCTTATTCTCAGCTTTAGAATGTCTTATTCAGATTATTTACCCCAAGTGTCTGTATTGTCATAGATATGAATGACAGGAAATAGTATAAATAGAAAAGAAAAATAAGTTGCTTACCTTGTTTTTCTTGTTTCTTGATACTAGGGATTGAACTCAACTCAGGGGCACTCAACCACTGAGCACAGCCCCAGCCCTATTTTGTATTTTATTTAGAGACAGTGTCTCACTGAGTCTGAGTTGCTTAGTACCTCTTAGTTGCTGAGGCTGGCTTTGAACTTGCAATCCTCCTGCCTCAGCCTCCTGAGTTGCTGGGATTACAGATGTGAACCCATCTTACTTTGTTTTTCTAAATGGCTATGTTCAAGATTATTTTTACAAGGGAGAAGATTTAGTATTAAAAGAGGCTCAACTCTTCCTGATTCTCTATTAATACCCTTATAGTCTTCCTTTCCTTTTTTGTTTCTCATTCTGTTGAGACCACCTTAAAAATATATTGGAAATTCTACTTCTTCTCAATGACTTCCCTTGCCAATTCCAAGTCCAAACATCATTTTAAAATCCAAGTTAATAAATTTAATTAACTGGTTGATCAATTGGTTTCATTGTGTCTGCTTTATGCATGCATATTCAACAGAGCAGGAATCATTTTTGTAGTGTCAGGTAGATCATGGGATGCATTTTGGCTAGAACCTTCCTATAGCTTCCTTCATCACATGGGTCTCCAGAGTGCCAAACTCTATTGAGTACCAGACTCCTCTGGAGCACTGGTTTGAATACATGTTATCAGAACCCTCCTTTATTCTGATTTTGTTGGTCTGGAATGGGTTTGGAAATTTGCAGTTTAAACAAGTTCTCAGGTAAGGGGTGATCATTTCAAATGATGCTTCTGATGACCGCAGAGTAGGAGGTTCCTTACTGTGACCTACAGAGTCTTCATGATCTCTATCATTGCCTCTCCAATCTCACTATCTTATTCCCCATTCACATCTTACACTAACACCACCCCATAACATGACTGCCTCAGTGCTTTTGTCCTGCTTTTAAGAACGACTTCTTCCACGGATCCACAAGTCCATTTTCCTGCCCCCCTTCAAGTCTTTACTCAATATCTCCTCAGGGACACCTTCCCTGGACACACTGTACACAAGCTCAAATCCATTCTCTCCCCCCAGTGCCCTGATATCTCCTATTCCCAATTATTAGTTTGACTTTTGCCTTTAGAACTTATTATTTGGATATTCTGCACAGTTTGCTTATTTGTCATGTATATTTTCTGCCTTCTCTACTAAAAAAAATGAAAATATTGAGGTCAAGAGTATTTCCATCGCTGTATCTAAAATGCCTAAAATAGTGCTTAACCCAGAGTAAGCAGTCAGCATGTGTTTGTTTATATCACCTGTTTTGGCAATAAAGAAAGTTAAACTAATTTGACTAGTTGTTAGTAGTATAACTCAACTGAGTTGTTTCTAGTGTCAATAACATTGTTACACTGCAAAGTCAATGTAAACTTAACTAGTTATGCTTGTAAATTCATATATTTGGTCAAATGATTTTCTTGGGGGAGCAAACTAATATGTATTTGCTGGCTACAATGTACCTCAAGTATTATGTTAGGTGCTTTATCTAAAGAATATAACTCATTTCTCATAACTACCCCATAAAATATGATTTACTTATTCAGATTTTATGTACAAAGAAATAAGTCTTCAACTTTCCCAGAGTTAAACAATCAAATGTTGAGATACAGCTCTGCACACATTTTTGACCACTAAGCTGTACTTCACACTAAAAGTATAAATGTATTTTTCTAATGTCACTGTCATCAGTAGCTTTATTTTTCATAAAAAGGAAAGGGTATGGAATTGTGAGGGGTTTATAAAAGATGTCTTATGAAAAAAGGGACCTGCTCTGTATATCCTAAGGAATAGAAAAGTCAATGTAAACATGTCTTTGAATATTTTAAGTGCTTCAATTTGGAAAATGGAAAATTAGCTGCATGAAAAAGCTTAATATTAATAATAATAGAGATTATAGAGCAGAAAATGGTATTTGCAAAGAACGTGTTGATCTGTTCAAAATAAAGGAAGTAGCCATCTTACTGACTGAGCTTTTCCCTAGAAGTATTTTAAGAAGTGTAGCAACATACTTCAAGGGCAACTTAGTTCCAGTTCATTCAATGGCAGGAAGGTGAGCTGTAAGGCTAGATAGTGAGGATAGTTGTAGGGCTTCTTCAACTCAGAGATCCTAGGAGTACAGAAAAAAATCTTCGATTCTTATGAGCCAAATGACCAATCAACTCAGCTACTCAATTCTGAGGAATCTTTATTCATATTTTTAATTGAAGTAAATATTGTCACTAGGTAAATCTCCAATTTATAGAAAAACAAACAACAACAACAAAGCCACCGGAAAAATATGCCACTCTCCTTTGTCCTTTTGCTTGTCATTTTATCTATATCTATGTTCTGATATATTCATTTCCAATTCTTTGTTATCTCTGGGTAAGCTGTATCCCTACTTAGAGTGAAGGCAAAATATGCTAATTTAGTTCCAGCTCTTACCTATCTTGCCTTTTCTACTCAGTCTTTTCTATAGTCTCCATCTTTATCTTTTCATTGTTTATTGGCTCTTTCCTCCAGCATATAGAAATTTTTGATTATTTCCCAAATATAAAATTCTCCTAAGACATATTTTTTCTCTTGCATATACATAAATATTTCCTTTTCTTTCTTTTTATTTGGGGGGGGTGGTATTGGGGTTTGAACTCAGGGGCACTCAACCACTGAGTCATATCCCCAGCCCTATTTTGTATTTTATTTAGAGACATGGTCTCACTGAGTTACTTAGCACCTTGCTTTTGCTGAGCCTGGCTTTGAACTCCTGATACTCCTGTCTCAGCCTCCCCAGCTGTTGGGATTACAAGTGTGTGCCACTGTATCTGACAATATTTCCTTTTCTTAAAATTGAAGTTCTTGGAAATAAACCTGTACTCAGTTCACCCTCCTTCACCCCCATGAATTCTTAAACCTGCTGAAATGGCTTCTACCTTTCCCCTTCTAAATAATGTTACCTGTGACCTCTTGGAGTAATGTTGTGTATTCTTGTTTCAGAGCTCTCAAAGACTACCCATATAATCTGTAATTCACTGGAAGGACTCATTGGTTAATATGCACCTTCCCATAACTCAAATACTCATGGTTCATGTTAACTATAACACTAATTTCCTATTATAGTAAATGAACAAGACATGGTGGAGTCTAGAGAATCCACACTTGAATTTCTCTGTTCTCCCCTTCGCCTGAGAGGTCACTCAGAGTGTTGTCTTCCTCCAGCAATGATAGTGCAGTCATGCATTCATGCATAGTGTGCATACCCAGGGAAGCTGTTTTAAGACTAGGACTTCAGAGGTTTATTAGAAGCTTTTCATGTAGGCATTCCCTGCCTACAAAGTTCCATTGTACAAGCAGTGTAGCTTGAGTGAAGCAACCTTATTAGGGAATGTTTCAGAAACTAAGTTCCAAGAAGCTGGCAAAGAACCAAGCTTACAAGGCCTTTCTAAAGATTTAATAATCTCAGGCCTCCTCTGTTAGCTTGCCTGCACCTTCCCCTATCTCCATATACTTGCCATTATCTGATGACTCCCATTCCCCTCTCTATCTCAAGGTAGTGCTCCTCAGATAAATATCTAAATATCTACTAAGCATTACCATTAAAATGTTCCACAGAATCCTCAAATGCAACCTGTGTACATCTAAATGTTCATCTCTGCATCTGGCTCTCCTGAGTGTTTTCCTGGTATGCACTACCTCAGCAAGTGGCAGTGTAATCCTATGTACATGTACCCAGTCTTATAGCAAGAAAGTTGCTAGACATCCTGGACTCTTCCATCTCCCATCTCCAAGGAAACTAACATCACATGGTTTCTACCTCCTGGATTTCCTCCCATTCTGACACCTTTGCCTATCTTCACTGCCACTATATTCATTTATGTTCTATGTTCTCCTATCTCCTCATTTCCTACCTACTTATTAAAGTAGTCCTCTAAATGTTCTGCCAGATAGGATCCCTGATTTCATTCTCGAAATCAGACAGACTTTGGACAAATTATTTATTCCCTTCTGGATGTCAAATTTCCTATATGTGAAGTGAAAGTGCTGAATCCTTGCCTCATAAGATTGGTATGAAGAGTAATTATGATAATAAATACATAATGTTTATGTTATAGTAAATGTAAATTATTAGATGTGTTGGTTATTAATGTTATTAAAGGATTAAGTACTTTAAAAACTAAAGTACTTATAAAGACAAATCTCTTCATGTTAGATTATTGAAAACTACTAATGACTCAATGAGGCTCTCAGGCTACTGGGAACTTCTTACTTTGACACCTCCTTTCTCATAATTTCACACTTGCACTCTTAGTTACAGTCACAGTGACCACCTGGGAGTCTCTAAGTAGGTCAAACTTTTCCCTTTTTCTGTCTCAAGCCTTTCTGTAGTCCTTTCATCTGGAGTTCCCTTACCCCATTCATCTCTTCTCCCTGACTCTTTTTTATCTCAATACCTCCCTCTCATCTAAAAAGAATAAATCTAAAACATTATCTCTTTAGGAAGGATTTTCTGATCTCCCAGATGGATTATGTGCCTTTTAGAGGAACTCCCATAGCAACTGATGACTTTCTCTGCATACGCTTATCAAATAGTATTGTAATTAACTGCTCAGTTGTCTGTCTTTACGATTAAACCTGAAGACTTTTTGAGGACAAGAACTATATCCGAGTCAACATTGTGTCTTCTCAATTCAGGGACTGGTACAAGGTAAATGTTTGATAAATGTCTTTAGAACAATAAAATCAAGCAATTGGGTTACAACTGCAGAACCAGTTTCAAAATTTAACAGAAGATTCAGTGACTTGTCTGAGAAGAATCTAAAGTAGAGATGAAATCTGTTTTACAGGCAATATAAATTTACCTTTCTAAATTGCTTCATGGGGATTTTTAGAAAACTCATAAGCGAGGCTAAGTCAAATGGCGTGACTTCCTGAGCAAGATTTTCCTGAATGGTCTCAAATGCTCCAGTTTTTCTTTCTTTCTTTCCCAAAGTCCTAATCTCTGTTTTAATAATCAGCAGCAAAGACCCCAAAACTTAACCTATTGTGCCAGAAGCAACAAACAAAGGACTTGCATTAGGGCTTATTCCACATTCGACCTGTATCTCTAGACCATTTAGGTGCAACCAGTAGCCCCATAGCACAATTGTATAGAGAAGATGAAAGAGACTAGGGGAAAGAATGACTGAGCTATCTCTGGACCAGTTACCATTACAGTACCTAGTGTGATACATAAGTATCAAACCCCTCTTTCAATAAGAGATATGGACTCTTACAGTACAGTTATATTAAGAGTCAAATAATTTAATTAATAACGGCTATGTCTTATTTTCCATTTTGAAGTATCTTTGGGAAGGCATAAGCAGAAAATGAGTAGAAAAGATCTTTTAATATGCTGTTTTTTATCCCCCCAAAATTATAGACCATAAGTTATATCAGGTAAATTGAAAGTCAGCTTAAAATTTCTCATCAAGAGTTGTGGTTCTAATGATCTCAGTGTGTTCCTTTTGCTGTGATATACTCTAGCATGCCTAGAGGAGAGGTATAGTGAATAACATAGTCTGCCATTCAAGTGTCCCTTTCAGGATCTGGATCCCTGTTCCCCAAGCTGAAGATGAGTGTAGGCTGCTAATAGCTGACAGCTGTTCCTCTCAATAAGGTGACTTCAGTAGAAGGAATCTTGTCATGCTCTTATGACTCCTGGTTAGACAGCCTTCACCTACAGGGCTGATCAAGAAGTTAAATAAAAAAGGCCTGATTGCTTGTTTCAATTTGGAACAACTCTGAATGGACATTTTAATTTAGTGGACCAAGTATAATTGGCTGAATGTTTTGTTGCAAATAGAGCAGAGTAGAATTTCTTCTGTATATTGTTTTCCTCACTTCCTTATAGCTACTATTCCTTAGAGTGTACTGACACTACATTGACCAAAGACAGGCTATATTTTCAATGTAATATTACATTCTAGACACCTAAATTCCATGGAGTCCACTTAAGGAAATGATGGGATGGGCATTTCTGCTCTATTTATTGATAGCTATTCCATATTTACCCAGCAGCTCAGGTCATAGAGATGAATAAGTAATTGAACCAAATGACTTGCACTTTGGAATATACAATATTGAAAAAACAACTTAATCTTTTGTGAATAAAATATAACATCATGTGTAACAATTTCAAGAAAAAAAATATAGCAAAACTGATTTGTTTAAGTGGCTAATAATATATAATACATTGCATTTTCTATTATATTTTTGCCTTACATTTAAGCCTATCTTTTGATGATAGTTATTCAAAATGATAGTCACCACTGTATTTTTATTATTTGCTTTCCTTCCTAGACACCCCATTAATCAACTTGTATTCCCCCCCACTCCGGTTTATCCTCTTGTTCTTGTGTATTCATGAGATTTAATTTTATCTTTCTCTACCATAGAGATAAGAGACTTTTAGAACTGTAAGAGTTCTTGAAATCTATTTCTCCTGAACACCTGACTTTGTGAATGAGTAAAGAGAGTTGCAGAGAGATTAGGAAGGCTGACATGATGTGACTCCGGCCTGCTTCTCTCCCCTTTCCCATTATGATCTAACTACACTGACTGTTGGAACCTGCCAAGCAATTCTGACCTCTTGACCCTCTCTTCCTGAGATTCTGAACTCACAGGAGCTGTCAGTGGCTCCTCAACTATAGATCCAAGTAATCATTTGCTATTTCTTCAACCTGTTTTAGTTGAGATTTCTCTTATATATGTTTTGTTCACTTGTTTTCTTACTGTCTTATGACCTCCCCCCTCCCCCTTCTAATATATACCTCTTCTAAATTCCCATAAACTAGCTGTGAGACTTATCATATTGTAGGGGAACGTTAAATGTTTGTGAAACAAATGAAGGAATGCAATTGAGTGATTATCCCAAAACCACATATGTGGTTATGGTCTGAGCTGGACATCATTAGTCAAACTTCTTGATTTTTATTCAGTGTTTTGATGCCTATAATATGTAATATACAGAGAATTCACTCATACTTAGAAATCACTGCTACCCACAATGAATTTTCCAGTCATTATGGAGAATTCAGATATTAGGTTATTTCTGTGCCATATTTGTAGACCTTTCTGTTTTTCTTTTTTAGTTGCCAACAGGCCTTTATTTTATTTATTTATATGAAGTGCTGAGACTCAAACCCAGTGCCTCACACATGCTAGGCAAGCACTCTGCCACTGAGCCACAATCCCAGCCCTGTAATCCTTTCTTCATCAAGGTTCTTTTCGATTTTCAGTTTATCTGAGTCATCCTGTATACATCACTTTTTCCTGATCTCCTTCTCTTTGTTTCACTTCATTCATTAAAATGGCTGTTTCTCCTTTACCCAACACATAATTTTCTTGCCTTTGTAAGAAATACCATAGGGGTTTAAACACCCCTCACACTTCATTCAGAACACCTAAGAGTGGAATAATATTGTGTGTATTCGTACAACTCCACATCTTTGCTGCTCTTGTTTTTCTTATTCTTGTTTCAGCTAACTACTTATATAGAAAAGTCTACATTTAAGTCTATATTTAAACTGACAATCTACAAAGGAAATAGGTGAATGCAGCAAAGTTTCTATATGGTGCAAAACCTAAAAGCTACGAGGCAGAAAATTAATTAATTCTCAGCTCAGGTTCATAAACGACAAACACAAATGTTAAAGTGGCAAAAATACAAAGCTCTATATCTTTCTTGCTCATTGTTCTCACTGCACAAATTAAACCTACCAATGTGAAAATGCCAAATGCCCACTGAACCATTTCCAAGTTAATAACATTTCTGTATGAATCCATTTGGACTTTTTTTTCCCCTCAATCTGGCACATTTAATATCATTTCAAACCTAGCCGGTTTGATTATAAATGAAATGCAGTGGCATTTCCAGGGTGCAAACTCCACAAACTGGATCCAATTACCAAATTTGTAAAAGGTGTTTCAGCATGAAATAACTTGCCGGTGCCCACCATAATACTACAAATGGATTTAAAATGAGGGGAGATAATTTTTTCATTCCTATGCCTATTCATCTTTCCTTTAATTTTCAAGATATTTGTTTTAGGTTTTCACAGCTATGAATGTGTCAAATGAGCATGGATGGAGAGCATAAAAATTGGTTCATCATGTGTTGTATGTACATAAATTTCAGGCCCAAGTGTACTTTGATCAGAATTTTCAAATTATGTTTCTTGTAACACTAGTTTCAAGAGGTATTTGTAGATAGTCCATGAAAAATCCAACCAAGCAAAAACCCAAGTCAGGAATAAGTTTAGAAGATGTTCCACACAAAATTTCCATGTTTGAAATCCACCCTGTACTTCAGCATACTAAGGTTTTAATAATTCCTGCATGCCAGAAACTGTTGCTGAGACATCTCTTTCTGAAATATTTGTTGACCACCATGTTTAAAATATTTTTATTGATGCATTATACATAATTAAGGGGTTTGTTGATACATATTTATATATGTACTCAATATAACAAGATAATTTGGACAATATCACTTCTCAGCACTTCCACTCCTCCCCTCCCACCTCTCACCTCTGGATCCCTTTCCCATATTGATCTCCCTTTGATTCCATGAGATCTGCCCCCACATTTTTTTTCCTGTTTCCATTGTAGCATCCACATATGAGAGAAAACATACAATCCGTTTCCTGGGTTTGACTTATTTCATTTAATATAATGGTGTCTAGTTCCATTCATTTTCCTTCAAATGAGATAATTTCATTTTTTTATGGTTTAATTAAACTCCATTGTGTATATACCACATTTTCTTTACCCATTCATCTGTTGATGAACATATAGGCTGGTCCCATAGTTTGGGAATCATGCTGCTATAAATATGGTATGCGTGTGTTACTGTAGTATGATGATTTTAATTCTTTAGGATAAATACCCAAGAATGGTAGAGCCGGGTCATATGGCGATTCCATGCCAAGTCTTTTGAGGAGCCTTCATACTGATTTCCATAGTGGTTGTACTAATTTTTAATCTGACCAAAAATGTAAAAGTATTCCTTTTTCTCCACATCCTCTGCAGCATTTATTGTTGTTTGTATTCTTGATGACTACTATTCTGACTTGTATGAGATGAAATCTCGGTGTAGTTTCAATTTGCATTTTCCTGGTTGTTAATAATAGAATTGTTTTTTCATATAGTTGTTGGCTATGTGCATTTCTTCTTTTGAGAAGTGCCTGTTTAATTCATTTGCCCATTTATTAATTGGGTTATTTGGGTTTGGGGTGTTATGCTTTTTGAGTTTATACACACACACAAACACACACACACACACACACACACACACACACAAGATAGCAATCCTTTGTCAGAGAGTATGTAGCAAAGATTTTCTCCCATTCTTTAGGTTCCTTCATCACATTCCTAATTGTTTCCTTTGTTGTGCAGAAGCTTTTTAAATTTGATGTCATCCATTTGTTAACTCTTGGCATTACTTCCTGAACTTTAAAGGTCCTATTGAGAAATTCATTTCCTGTGCCTATATCCTGGAGTGTAGACCCTATATTTTTTTTCTTTGAACAGTGTCTGGTCTAATTCCTTGGTCTTAAATCTACTTTTGTGGATTCATGAAATCATGACCTTTGTGCAATAGGTGTCTAATTCCATTATCCTATATATGGATAATCCATTTTGCTAGCACCATTTGTTAAAAAGGTTGTCTTTTCTCCAATGTATGTTGTTGGTACCTTTGTCAAGGATCAGATGTCAGTCCATGCAGTTTTTGTTACAATAGCTCTGTAGCATAATTTGAAACCAGGTATTGTGATACCTCAGCAATGCATTTGTTGTTTAGAATTGCTTTGGATATTCTGGGTCTTGTATTCTTCCAAATGGATTTTATAACTCTTTTTTTCCCTAGTCCTGTGAAGAATGTCATTGTTATTTTGATGGAATTTCAATGAATCTATATATTGCTTTTGGTAGCCATTTTAACAATATTCATTCTGCCTATCCATGAATATTGGAAATCATTCCATATTCTGAGGTATTCTTCAATTTCTTTCTCCAGTATTTTATAGTTTTCATTGTAGAGTCTTTCACCTCCTTGTTAGATTTATTCCTAAACTTTTTTCTTGTGGGGTGGTATTGTGAATGGAATTGTTTTTTCCTGATTTCTTTCTCAGCAGATTTATTGTTGTTATATAGGAAAGCTATTGATTTTCATATGTTGATGTTTAACCTGCTACTTTGCCAAATTTGTTTACCATAATTTTTAAATCACATTTTAAAACTGTATTTTAACTCCTCTGAATCAAGATCTAATCACAAATTAGAAATCTTTCTATGTATTTCAAATGGAGGTATTACATTACAAAGACTTTATAAAATTATTTTTGCATAGGTGATAGAAAAGCTAATGTCTAACATGGGACTGCAAAGCAGGTGAAGCAGTTAGCAAATCCATAAACTATGACCACCTCTAGTAATGGTAGCAATATGGGAGCCAGAATTGGGGCCACCAGACCAAATTCAGAAGAATGGTGGACCAGTATGAAAGCCTGGATTATGGAAAGAGTTTTATCCCATGAAAGCCTGCAACTATAAGAAACTTAGTAGTGGAAATGCTATGCTAGGCACAGGGAGATAAAAATACCAAGACCTTTTCCTTCCTTGTGTCCCCACAATTCTTATCAGTTCTCACATTGTTTGATCATAGCCAGAGTGTCTTAGCGCAGGTATTTATAATAGTTCCTTGTGTTAGAGTACATTCTAAGAATGGCAGGTGATGAATCTAAAAGAAAATGGCTAATGATCAACACATGGTTAGTATTTTATGGAACCCCGATGGAAATGTTAAGTTAGGTTGTTTTAACCACCAATTAGTTAAGCAAATAATTTTCCAGTAAAATGTTTAATGATGATAAGACTAAGAGTATCTTTCATGAACAAAGCACATCCAGTTTTCTAATTTTTAGTCACATTTATATATATAAAAATGTGACTAAAATATATATATATATATAAATATAACTAAAAATTAATATATATATAAATATATATATATATATTTATATATATATTACATAGGTAAAATAAAGTTGTAAGAAAGCTATTGACTACACTCATAATTAGGGCAAAAATTACTAGAATCATCAATAAAGTACAGTATTTCATTTGTATCATTTTGTAAAACTTCCTTGCTAACCAAAATAGAGAGTTTGTTTTTTGGATGCTATTTTATGAAGTCAATAAGCTTAAAATAAAAAAAAAATAAAGCTTGTGCGTGTGTGTGTGTGTGTGTGTGTGTGTGTGCGCATGCGCGTGTGCATGCACACATGCGCACGCTGTGGTTGCTTTCACATGTGCCTTTCTAACTGGTTATCTAGCTTGGGTAGTTTCTCCTTGGCTCCAAATCATTGCCAGATGGACAGTTATGTCTACCTGCTTCAAGTACGCCTGATTTATACCATCTGAAGTTGCATGATAATTTAGACTAATGGCATTAACAAAAGGAATTAGATGAGGGGACCTGAACAATATTATTGATAAATTGCATGCAGGTTTATTTAACAAGCAACTTAGACACCTGGAGCTATTAGCAATATGTAGGCCATCTGTGTGATCTTGTTGATATTCTTCTCTCTTCTCACCAGAGATTTGTAAACACATATCATCCTTAGTCTCAGGTATCATTTTCTTCTGTACCTTCTAGCTGCTGACATTGATTGAAAACTTACTGTGTGCCAGAACTTCTACTTTGCAGAACTTTTTATACATAAAATCCTTATTAAAACTCTTGTGGCAATAATTATTATCCCTTTTTAACAAATGAAGAAAATCGAGATTCAAACAAATGTGCAATAATAAATATAGACCTTGTATTTGAACTTCTTTTCTTTGGTATTAAATGTTGAATCATGGCAGGGCCTCTCAAAGTTCCTCTTTGTTCACTTACTCACCAGATAATTACTATGAAAACTACTTGCTGTGTCAGTTTTGCTGACCTTACAATGACTTTAACTTTGCAGTTACAATCCTGTGTCGCTGAATCATAGGAATATGTTCTGAGAAATATTTTGTTAGGTGATTTTATTGTTGTCTGTACTACTTCTATTCAAAACTCAAGGAACCCAATAATGCTGGCTAAACACTCAATAACCCAATTAAGAGAGTTTGCATTTCTCTATAAAAATTAATTCTATTTTAAGACTGTAATAGTCCCAATAGTCACATCTTTCTTTTTTGGGTATTTGGGTATTTTGACCAAAATGTTTACGCTGATTATATAATTAGAGTGTCACATTGTAGTCTCTTGAATATTATAGCTAGTAGGTGGTTAAGCTGGTGATTTCATCTTTCACATCTCAATGACATACTCTATCTGTACTGAGTCCTTACATGTTGTTTATAGTTAATCAAATACTGATGAATCCAACTAAGTCCTAGGCATTTTGCATATATTATCTGACTTGATACAAGAATGCTCTGATGTAAAATTATTTCCATCTTACAATGGGGAAAGGAAGTAATCATATGACTAGTATCATATAAAAAATGTGTGTAGAGAGTGGACTTGGATCATGGTCTTTGATTACCTTGGAACTATGGCTACACTTTTCTCAGGGAACTTTCTGTGCAAAGGTGCAGGATAAGATTGCTCAGGAGTTGTGGTAAAGCCCTGCCTGAGGAAGTTCTGTGCAAAGGTCAGAAACAATAACAGTCTTGACCTTGAGCATAACAAGATAATCACAATATTTTGCAAGGGTTGCCACTTCAAGCCTGCCTGCTTTGCAGAAACTCTGGACAATGGGCTTCCTGATGTAGTAGGATAATGACAGCTTGCTCCTAGCATTTCAATAGTAGAATAGCTACAAAAATGTTTCTAGTTCTGTAACTTTTAGTGCACAAAGAACATTGCCCTATAGCTTTAACTTCCTCATTGTGAGACCCTATATAATAAATGTGCTGAACTACTTCTGGGTCACTGTTCCTCCATCAGTGGTCGGTGTCCCACCTGGTCACAGATTGATTTCCATAAGTATTTGTATGCTTTCTTAATCCCCCATCACCCCTCACCAGTTTCTAGGATTCAGCCCTGTAGGTTGTAGCAATTCTGTGTGTTTTATTGTTTAGTAAACTAAAGGTAGTATATAATTGGAATGCATGTGACTTAGTTGTTAATGAAGTTCCTTTTATATCTTCACTTCAAAACCCTGGAATCAAAATTAGTCCCTCTCCTCTTCTCATACTCATGTCTATTCCAATAGCAGATCCATTGGTGCTACTTCCAAAACATATCTAGAATCCAAAGACTTTCGGTCATCTTTACTCCTACCTCTATATCCCTAAACATTTTTCTCTCTTTTCTGGATTACTCAAATAATTTCTAGTAATTTTAGCCCTAAGTAGACAAGTAATATTTTTAAAATCTAATTTATTTCATGCAATTTGTATTTAAATCTGCATACTCCAATAGCTGTCCCTCTCACAGTAAAAACCAAAGCCCTAACAATGTCCTATACTACTGTGCACGAGTCTTATTGATGTGATTGTATGGGCTGCCATTCCTTCCTATCACTGCCTCTTACTTGCTCTTCTGTAATTACACTGGTCTTCTAGCTGTTCTCTGAACTCTCTAAACATAACCAGAGTATTAGAACATGTAGTTTCTTCTGTTCTTTACAAAACTATCTGGAATACTATGCTTTGAGAATGATTAATTTTGGTGAAGGTTGGCACTAGAAACAAGTCGAGTGATTACCATTCTATTTATATAAGAACACATTTAAGAGAGCTATATTTATTTTTACTTAAATTGTTTAATTTTTAAAATGGATTTTATATTTCCACAGTGTACTAATATTATAAAATAGTAATTTTACATATGGCACCATAAGACCAGAAAAACATGAACATTTATACAGAACTGAATGATACCCCCAAAACATTTAAACTATATGAATTTCACAAAGATGGTGTGTATCCCATTAAGTTGCTTAATGAATGGTGCACACAGTATAAAACTGGGATGTGTTGTGATAGTGTCTGTTAACTACACACCAGAACTAACTGGAGAAAGTTTAAAAATCTTAGTACCAAAACTGTACCCCAGACAACATCACTGAGAGTGATGTTGAAGTACTTTTTTTAAAAAAATAATAATTACTAGATTCTGTCAGAACTGATGATGACAGATATGAGAAAACTTAAAAATATTGGTGGAAAAGAGGTGAGAAATGGATATTTCTTAGAACATAAATGTTGATTAGGATTTTATGTTTAAAAAAGATAAAATTGTAGAGAAAGAAATTTTGAGGCAAAAAGTAAACAGTTTGTTCTGAGCCTTACAGGATGATCCATTTGCCTGCACTGCAGAACTTGTATAATAAAGAGACAGACCCGGAAGCCCGTGATGTTAAAACACATTAAATTCACAAAGTAAGAAATCTGGAATGCAGTCCATATATAACTAGAGAGTATGTTGTTTACACTGACTTTAAGTCACTAGTGCAGGGATGATATAAAAGTAGAGAAAAACACAATCAAATAGGAATTCCTTGCAATTGTTCTGATGTGGCGTGTAAAGGTTTGAATAAGTGTGGGAGCTGAGAAAATCAAGATGAATGATTGTACAATTGCTCAACTCGGGAGAAAATGTCAAATCTTTACTTACTCCCAGCTGGGTAGATACCTCTTAAAAATAACTTGAAAATAAATATCTCATTTGTAATATAAGCTCTTTAAATTTCAATCATAAAGGCTGTCTGGGCCCACTTAGAGTCAACATCACAGTACATCACCTAGGGAAATGAAGATTGTGCAATTAAACAGTAGGTCATCCAACCAGTTAATTCAGGACAAGAATTCCACAGAGAAAGGATTCTGCACAGTGTGCTTGCTGAATAATTGTACCTTCTTGGAAAACTCTATCACACAGCCCTCAATTTCTGAACTAGGTATTTTCTTCCTTTGAAATTAGAATGAATATGTTTTTATTGTCAGTAATGTGTTGGTTGTGAAAGAAAGAGACAGCAAATGAAGAACAGAAAATTTTGGAGTTACTTGAAAATGTTCATAGGATTATAATTAGAAAAAAAACACTTTCTGTTAAAGGTAGCATTTATGATGCCCTGTTACAATAAATTTATTAAGATTTCAGGGGATATTAGAGGTTATATTATTGAAGAGCTGACATTTTTATATATTAGGTAAGACAGATAAATGCAATGTTTATAAAATATTAGAGCATGAAATGAGAAGGTAAATAATACTGAATAACTTTGCCTTACATTTTCTTATTGTGCTCCAAAAATAAACCTATAAAGGAGAAGTGATTATTTCTACTTTGTGGATGAAAAAATAATGGAATTTATATATGGTCACATAGTTGCATAAGCACACCGGGTACCCAAATTAGATTTAAACTCAAGAATATCAAGCACTAGATTTGCCTTGGACTGACTCTTTACTAATAGTTAATATTTTAATACTAGAAATAGAAATTCTTTGAATCTCAAAGGACAAATGAAATAAATTATAATTATCTTATATATCAGTTATATGTTAATATAACCCAAATGAGACTTCTATGTTCTTCTACCAAGTAAGTTCTCAGCTTTAAAAAAAAAAAACTATATAATACATTACAAATAAGAGCTAACATATATTTGGAGGTATTTGTTTATTCCCATTCCTTTCCTGCCTTCATAATAATGAGCTACAGGTTATTAGTGACTACACAGTACAGATTTTGATGCAAAATATATCCAAATAGCATATCATGGGAGCGAAAGAGGATACTACCTTGGTAACTGATAGAGATGGTGGGAGAAATGAGATCTTTTTACCTTAGTGGAAAAAAAAATGGAACTTTGAAATTTTGCTCTTTTAAGAGACTTGAAAAGAGTCTGTATGGTTTGAATAATGATTCATGTTTCACACTTCACAAAATTAAAATAGTTATTTTACTACTATAAAGAAAGCAAAATAAATTCCCAAACATCATAATATTCCATTATTAAAATGTAGCTGTGAGATGTATACTAGACTCAGGATACACACACACACACACACACACACACACACACACACACACACACACTTGATGAAAAAGTAAAATGATTGAAGGAAGACACCTCTTCACAGAAGCAGATGGGATTAGAACTATGCAATAGAGGGTTCCAGGTACTCCTCTGAGATATCCTTGACATTTAACCTGGAACACTCATTTACCTTTTCATGCCTCAGTTTACTAATCTGGAAAAAACATAGAATTGGACTTTATTATACTTAAATTTCTACCTAGGTCTACAAATCTATGTGATTTTTCCCTGGTGGTATGAAACTTGGCCCTCTTTCCAATTCCTTAACTGCATTCTATAAGTTGGAGTAAGCTGCTGTTCCAGCTGGCTGCCACAGGGGCTTGGGCAGTTAATGGAAAGAATCATAAAAGAGGATTAATTTTCAAGTCTGGATTTTCATCATGGCATTCACTCTTGACGTGTATATGAACAGAGTAGAGCTACAGAGTTTGAAATGACCTAAGAAGTTTGGATCAAAGCCACTGATTTAGTTTAAAAGTACTTGTGCATTTAAAATATCTTCTTGATTAAAAAAAAACTAAACCAAAAGTGGTTTTTAAAGTTAAATTTAATAAAGTGTAATAGTAAAACATTCAGTGAAATTATCAGATGGTATAAAAAGAAGTAAACTCACCTTTTAACATATATTTCCCCTAGTATGAAACTTAAGTGATTTTTCAACCAAATAACTGTGTAATTACTATAATGTGTTTCCCCTCAATTTTTGAAACTACATGTTTTTCCAGGCCAACCATTGGACTATAATTAATAAAGACCTCAATTACTTCCATATAATACATTTTTTTTCACCAGTACCAAGTGATACCTGAATAGATAAATGGAGCAGGTGACACAGTTAATAATGTTCTTTTAATATGATACCATGTAAAGGAGTTTCTCCAAATGTGTTGCTCTTTGTGTTGTGATTCATCTGGTAATTATTTCATATAGTAAATATAAGCACAAACTGAACATATATAGAAAAATAAGGTAAGAGTATGGAGGCATGTCTGGGTACTTAATTTTGAGAAAAAAAAAATTGAAAGTAAAAGACACATTTTTTTCTTATATATGAGATTGGCAAAAATTCAAAAGCTTGAAAATACAATCTGTTGGTGAGGCTGTGGGGAAACCATCATTCTTATTAATTGCTGGTGTAAGTTCCAAACATATGTACACCATAACAGAGAATTTGGAAATATGCAGTAAAAGGACCTACACACTTGTTTGATTCCGAAATCTCTCTTTAGGAATCTTCCCTAAATGTATTACTCCATGAAATCAAAATTCTATAGGTCATAATTTTATTCTCTCTTAATGCTGAGTAATATTCCATTGTGTATATATACCTCAGTTTCTTTATCCATTCATCTATTGAAGGGCATCTAGTTTGCTTCCACAGTTTACCTATTGTGAATTGATCTGCTATAAACATTTATGTGCCTACCTTACTACAGTATGCTGATTTTAAGTCGTTTGGATATAGACAAAGGAATGGGATAATTGGGTCAAATGGTGGTAACATTTCAAGTTTTCTAAGGAATCTCCATACAGTAAGTGGATGAAGTTGAAGAATATCATGCTAAGTGAAGTAAGCCAATCCCCCAAAACCAAAGGCCAATTGTTCTCTCTTATAAGTGGATGCTGATCCATAATGTGGGGGACATAGAAAAATGGAGGAGCTTTGATGGGGAGAGAGATGTATGAAGGAGTATGGATGCAGGAAAAATTGTGGAACGAGATGGACATCATTACCCTAGGTACATGTATGACTGCAAATATGGTGCCATGCTACATCATGTACAATCAGAAAATGAAAAGTTGTGCTGCAATTGTGTACAATTAATCAAAATGCATTCTGCTGTCATATATACCTAATTAAAATAAATTAATTAATTAAAAAATTATATGTAAAAACTTTTATTTGACTTTTATTTGTATAACAAATTTGTTAGTCATCTAGATTGTTTCCAGTAATTTTGAATGTCATAAGATACTGATTAAGTAGCCTATGTAATATCTCTAGATGGTGGTTTTCTAGCTGAAAGAGGAGGAGGAAAAGTAGGGGTGTAGGAAGGAGAAGGGAAGGAAGAGAAAGATGAGGAGGGATGGGAGGAGGAAGAAGAAATACTGCTTAGGCCAAGAAATTCATGGTTAGTAGAAGAAAAAGTTGTAGTACTCTATATAGTATTCCAATTTGAGAAATTTTATGTATCTGTCTTTGTATATCATCTATATCATTTATTCTTATTTTTGCAAAGTGAAAAGCAGAATGGGTTAACTAGAGAGCCAAGTTCAGTCATAAATAATGAAAATCATTGCCTCTAGGAGATGATAGTAATGAAAGAATGAAATAAAGATGGAAACAGTATTTTTCTATAAAATCTATTATTTTTTAAACACATACTATAATGGGATGTTCGAAAGACCTAAAGTTGAAAAAAATCAAAAGCAGATACTTATTAGAAAATTCATCATATATGCACACAAAGAATAGATGTTTGTGTAATTCTTGAGTAATATTCTGACTATAACTACACATTGGAAGATGTTTTTTAAATATCTATATTTTAGTTGAACACAATATCTTTATTTTATTCATTTATTTTTATGTGGTGCTGAGGATCCAACCCAGGCCCTGCATGTGCAAGGCGAGCGCTGATCCACAACCCCAGCCCCACATTGGAACATATTTTGATATTAAGAATCTACAAAGAATAGATGAATTCTAGATAGGGAAGAGGAGAGGGAGGGAAAGGGAGAAGGCAGGGGATTAACAATGTGGTTAAATGTGACGGACATCATTATCCAAAGTACATGTATGAAGTAAAAACTAGGTATCAATCTACCTTATATACAGAAATATGAAAAATTGTGGTACATATGTGTAATAAGAACTGTAATGCAAAAAAATAGCAAGTACATGTATAAAGACATGAATTGGTGTGAACATACTTTATACAAAGATATGAAAAATTGTTCTCTATATGTGTAATAAGAATTGTAATACATTCTGCTGTCTTGTTTTTTAAAAAATCAATAAAAAAATCTACAAAGAATCATGAACTTGTAACAGTAGGCTTATTTTCCATAGAACTTGATATCATAATTTAAAAACCATTTTATAGAAAGATAAAGAAAATAAAGATGTTAATGTGAGAACTGAGATTTTTCATTTTAAGGAGAAAACATGAAAATATGCTATGTATGTAGACGTGAAGTTCCTAAATATTATTTTCCTTTCAGTTATTCTAAAGAAAAAGAACACATACTAAAACTTTAATAATTTATTAATGCACATGAGAGGTCGGTGGATTTTCATTGTTCTATTCTTTTCACTCTTTGTGCCTTTGAAAATATTTGTAATAGAATGTTGAGAGAAATCGAAAGTGAGATATATCTTAATATGGATTTCTTGATTTGGACATATCCTAACTTGGTCACAGATTGGTGTAAACTTGGTGCCATAGCTACATAGATTTTTTTTTAAAACATTGAAATATTCTGAAAGAAACATGTCTTTTATGAAAGGAAGATGGTAGATTCGGTTTAAGAACTGATCATAGCAATGAACTCCAAAATTGCATCCAATTATTCCAAGATAGAATGTTAAAAGAAGTCAGAAATTCCTAGACAGATACAGGTAAATCTGTATAATCTAAATAATGCATTTTTGTCTCCTTCCTCAAATGCCTTGGACTGTGTAGATTTTTCTGTAAATAGTTATAAAATTTCTATTTCATTTGATATTTTTAATTTGGAGAAAACATATGCATATTTGCCTAGTTGAAAATCATTCACTGTAATCTTATTCTTGTAAATTAATACTTATTAAGTTCTATTTCATTCAATAGAGTAATTATAAATAAAACTTTTAATTTAGATATGACCTAAAAGCAAATATCCACCAAAGATCAGTACATTATAATATTGTGATTTATAATATTAGTCAGAATCAAATTCTTCTTCGCTGGTGATTGCAGTCATCTTTGGGAGTTTGGTGTTATATTACTAAATCAGTGAATCTGGAAATGTGATACTGTACTTTTGTTTTATGTATGCCTGTTGGGAGATAATTTTCTATGGATCTTTCATATTTTGCAATATCCTGCAAGGGAGTAATTAACTGCCATTTGTTATACAGTATCAATGATTTTGGTTTAGAAAACCACCTTGACAGAAACTGGGTTTCTTTCTGGAGCAAAAGCAGGTGTGTTTACTGTGCAGTAGAACAAAGATAATGCCTTCCTTCAAAGCAAAGGAAACTGTCACTGCTCATTTAAGAAAAAAAAAAGTTTCAGTTCTCCAAGCTCAGAGTGTCTTTCCTGCACAGAAGTTTCTGCATGTGCAGGTGTTCTGGGCTTATTTATCTTTATCCAGAAGCACTTGGGTAAAGGAATATTACACAAATACACTAGTCGTGCTGCTTGCTGTGCACTGAGTAACAGAGTCCTATATCTCTAAATCAGGTGTTCTTTGCTTTTTTTAGCCATGAAACTGGCAGCATCCATGAAATTTGTTAACTTGCAAGGAGGGAAAAATCTCAGATCCTTCATGATTCTAGAGAGTGCTCTGAAGGTTAATATATAGAATTTTGAAAAACTCTCTTTGATAACAGTATCTGACAAAGAGTTAAAACACATGCATATTCAGGTGACAAAACCAACATATGGAAACAATACATACAGATATACATATAGATCTTGAAAATTATTTATGTATATTTTTAAAAATAACATTTTCAAAAAGTTATTTCTAAGCTTCAAGTTTGAATATTTTGGTTAATTTAGACTGTTAATATTTTTGTATTTACTATACCTTAGAAAAAATTGAATATATATCCAAGTTCTACAAAGACTTGGACACTTAAGGTAGAAATATCTAGAAGGAATAGTTCTTGATACAAATTAAAACATTTAAAATATTATTTTACTGAGTTAATAATAGTATTGATAGAAACTTTCCATTTATACTTTGTCATATGCTAGATATTATTTTACATATATTGTGTTACTTCTTTGTGTTGTTATTCTAAAGAAATTTTAACACTTTTAAATCTCTTCCAGAAAACAGTTTTCAGGAGTACAGTGTTCTACCCTTTTAAAAGAGCCCTTAAAAAAAGTTTAATTAAAAATTTTAAAATGATACATTAGAAATGTCCACATTTTAATATTACATAAATTGTACTTAGTAATTTTATCATTTGTGCTAATAGAAATATCCTAGCAATATAGATCAGCCTAATATTGTAATAGGCACCCGCATTATCTATTATTTTTTAAAGATTAGACTACAAAATTTTTTCTAAAATTATTCCAGAATATACAGTTAACATGGAGGAGGCCACCCTACATATTAACTGTATATTTCTTTTACCTTGCACAGAAATAATCATATTGTAACCAGAAATAATTATGATTTAGGAGTGTATTCACACCTTACCTTACCTATTTTATGAGTGCATATTCAGCATCAAGTGAGTCTTTGATAAAGCCCTGGTCTCTGTTGCTGTTTTAAGTCAGGCCTTCCTCCTCCCTGTGTCTCCAACCATCAATATCTAACCATTTAAAGCATTTTCTATGCCTTTTTCACAATTATCTTCTAACAAGTCACATTTCTACTGGCAGATAAGATAAATCTCAAACATTTCAGCTTGGCTGGGGTCCAGTCTTTCTTTCCAACTTACTTCTGGCCATCCAACACTTTGGTTGCATCATAAATGTCATATGTTCGATGAAAAATTTCATCCCTATGTACGCAAACACTTGTTCTGTCAGCTACCTTCCTGCTGAAATTTAGTCCTAGTCCTTTCCATCTTTGATGCCATGGATTTCAATGAGTATTTCTGAGTTGTTGTTGTTTTAATGTTTTAATTTGTTTTAATAGTTATACATGACTTTTGCACTCTCAAGAATGGTGCCAGGACACCAGATTTTGATAGTTGTGGTTTCATATGGAAACAGATGAGCTGTTGGTAGGGTAGAAGAATGCTTCAAAGAAATTGTCTTTCTTGAAAGGGACTATATAGCATATTTTTCCAATATCATTGAAAGTAAAAATTGTTTTTAATATCCACAGTAATCTATAGAAATCTTCTAAAATATGGGATTTCCTCAAACCACATAGGTTGTCTGCTAACCAAGGAGGTAAACCCTGAATGTAGATCACACAAAGAAGAAACATACATCAAGAAAAGATCTGATCAGCGTACTTGAGCACCACATCCTTGAAATATCCAAATCAATGTTTAGGGAATATCTAATCTAGATAAAATTGCTTATATTCAAATATAAATAACAGTTTAGAAAATAATTGATGCTTACATTGTCTGTACTGTATTTCAGACACTATTCTAAGTCTTGTCTTATGTTAATTTTGATTTTCCCAGCATACCAATGAGATAGTTAGATTCTAACTTAGGCTTTCTGTGACTCAGCTTTTTTCTATCCAAGGTCAGGCCAGAAGAGGCAGAGAAGAAACTGAGACAAGCTGTTTGGCTCCAGAGTCACGAATGTAATATACACACCATCTTACTAAGAAAGTAGAATAAACATTGCTGAAAACTCTTTTAGAGGCAGGGTGAAAAGTCCCAAGATAACTGAACAAAATGAAATGTGAATAATGCAAAAGTAATATTTTTCTTTGGTAACTTTACCTATCTACCTAGTTAGAAATACTTTCTTATTTATTAAAGTTGCAAGATATTTCACTGCACATGTGAGACAATTAAAATAATCATTCCTCTTTTGATGATCACATATTATGTGAATTTGCAGACTTCATCAAACAAATTGCTGGATCAATGAGTATGAACATTTAAAACTTTAGTAGATATTAATAAATTATCTGCCTTTATAAAATGAGCCAATTTATATACCACAGACAACAGCAAGAGTCTCTATCACTTCCCCAACCACATTATTAAGAATGAGCATTATTAAACTTCAATCTTTTGAAATATGATGTGTGAATAATTATACCCAATGGCTTACCTTATACTTCAAGAATCATGAGGCATATTAATTATCTGTTGCTGTGTAACAAATTGTCCCCAAACATAGCAGCTTAAAATAAACATTTGTTGTCTCAGTTTCTGTGGAAACAAGTAAGAGAACAGGTGTAGTTGACCTAGGAGCTTCTGAATCATGGTTTCACCTACACTGTGATGAAGGACCTGCACTCATGGAAGACTCACCACGAACAGGATCTACTTTTCAGGCTCACTCATGTAGTTACTGGTAAGTCTCAGTTCCTTGCCACATGAGCCTCTCTATAATGAGTTCAAGAGTGCTCATGACATGGCAGCTGGTGAAACATGGGAGCCAGAGCAAACACCAGAGCAAGAGAGAAAGGAAGCCATAGTTTCTTTGTAACATAATCATGGAAGTAACCCTCGTGATTCTTTACAATTTCTTTTATAAGAAACTACTCACTTAGGTACAGCCCACTCTCAGGCAAGGAGAACATATAAGGACTAAAATTATATAGAGAGATGCCTCGGAAGCTGTACATATCATATGAAGGATTCAGCAGAGGTTTTTGTGTGTATTTGTGTGTCAATGGGTCCATGGAGACTGTTTTATCCATATTTTTATTGGTGCATTATAATTATACACAAAATTGGGGATTCATATTGTATATTTGCACATGCACTTGATATAACAATATAATTTGGTTAGTATTATTACCCAGCATTACGCCCTTTCTTTCCCTCTTTCCTCCCTCCGGTTCCTTTCCTCTATTGATCTTCCTTAAATTTTCATGAGATTCCCCCTGTTCTCTATTTCTTTTTCCTCTCTAACTTCCACATATGAAAGAAAATATACAATCCTTGACTTTCTTGAATTTGACTTAGTTAACATAATTTTCTCAAGTTCCATCTATTTTCCTGCAAATGATATATTTTAATTCTTCTTTATAGCTGGATAAAAATTCATGATGTATATATACCACATTTTCTTTACTCATTCATCCATTGATTGACACCTAAGTTAGTTCCGTAGTTTGACTATTGTAATTTGTGCTGCTATAAACATTGGTTTGCATGTATCGCTATAGCATGATGATTTTAATTCTTTAGGATAAAAACTGAGGAGTGGTATAGCTGAGCCATATGGGGGTTCCAATCTTTTGAGGAAACAACATACTGATTTTCATAGTGGCTATAATACTTTATAATCCCATCAACAGTGTAAAAGATTTCCTTTTTTGTCCATATCCTTTCCTGTATTTATTATTGTTTGCATTATTTTTTTTCTGGGAGGGATACTGGGAATTGAATTCAGGGGTACTGGAACATTGAGCCACGTCTCTAACCTTATTTTGTATTTTATTCAGAGACAGGATCTCACTGAGTTGCTTAGTGCCTCACTTTTCCTGAGGCTGGCTTTAAACTTGAGATCCTCCTACCTCAGCCTCCAGAGCCACTGAGATCACAAGCATGAACCACAGACCCAGTCTTATTGTTTATATTCTTGATATCTATATTCCGACTGGAGTGGGATGAAATTTCAGTGTAATTTTAATTGGCAATTCCCTGATTGCTAAACTTCAGATACACACATGTGCACACACATGTGGGTACGTATTATCTATGGATGAAAAATATTTTTTTCTATAACCATACATAATATTTTGTTTGATGTTCACCTTTTTTGCTAAATTCCTGTTCTATTTTAGCTGATAATACTCTGTTGGAATATAAGGGAGTTTATGCTTTTATTTGGAAAAAGGCACTCATTTCTTTGTTGCTGAAAACATGAATGGTTTTCTGGTTGCATATATTTCTAGTTCAGTATAATTAGGCCAGCTAACTAGAGGCTATACTATAATAAATCACACACATAAGCTTCTTGACTGTAATACTGTCATATTTCAGCACACATTTTCTCTCTAACAAAGGAAGGTTATGATACACATCAAGTTAATGTTTGAGAAATAACTACATTGTAGGTTTCATTGACAGTGATCTTAGTCACTTGAAATTTTTTGGAATCGAAAATGTCAAGGTCATCAAATTCTATTAAATCTAACTTTGACTTCCAAAATTGTGCCTTCCTCCCAAATTTCATGACCCTATTCATACAGTAGGATTATAACATTTTACATGAGGCAAATTTTACAAATTAGTTACACAGTACTATTTCATTGTAAAAAATTTTAAGATTCAGCTAAATAAAAGAAAATCAAAATGAACTACTACCATTTGTTTTTTCTAGATGTATTTATTATATGAATATGTCATATACATATCTATACATGTGTGGTGAACATTGTTAATTGTGTGTCATAAGTGCTACAGTGTTATCAATGATGCTTCTTAAAACTCAAATTCAATAGCTTCATAAAAGTGAATTATAGATTATTTTTTACCAATCCCTGATATTTGTTAACTTAAACTCTTTTCAAGTATTTTTATCATAAAATATCTTACAAGGAGCTCATGTGACTAGCTCTACAAACACACACACACACATACACACACACACAGTTATAATATTCCCAATACAGAATTATTGCTGTAATTTTTTAGTTCCTATGTTTATGTATATTAAAACCTATCTCCTTTCCCTGACCCTGCTATCATGGTCTCTCTTCACATGATGATCAGAGTTTTCTTTTTACAATATCATTTGTATAATGCTGTTCCTCTGTTTAATAATCTTCAATGACTCCCCATTGTCAACTTGCATGTTTAAATGATTAAAGTATCATTTCAGCCTTTAAATTCTGCTTCCTCCCAGTTAGTGTTTTGTAATTTTTATCTGCAGGTTTTGCTTTTCTCCAAATTCCCAGAGCAAATCCTGAAGGTTTTATGCTTGAAAGTATGTACTCATCAGTAAATGTGATTAAAATTCAGATCCTTCTTCAATGACAAAAACAAAAAGATGTTGATAACTTTATGATGAAGTGGAATTTGAGTCTCACTGAGAAGTGTAAACTGTTTCATTTGAAATAGACAGGATCTGACTGATGAGAGCATCTCACAAACTAAGTGGTAGGAAAGTTTTGGTAAAGAACTACACAGAGGAAGCATCTAATATTACCTTTTAGATGTAAAAGCAGAAACTAAGGTGCAGAACAATAAACTCACTTTTTATACTGCTTAGCTATGCAGTCTCTTTCTATGGAAAGCAGTAAATATTGATTATAGGTTAAAGGCAATTAAAATAATGGACCTGTAGCTGGCAGCTATGCCAGATAGTTCTTGGCACTGACAACATTTACCACATAAGCAATGACTGTCAAATTTAATGAGCAAACACATTTTCCAGGAAAAAGCATTTAATATTCATTTGCCCAGCACAGGCTGATTTCAATTTGTAGGTTAACACTTAAAAAAAATAAAGACACAGTGTGGAAAATGTTGATTTTAAAAGAAGAAAAGGGAGGAACTTTAAAAATCGATTTAAAATTAAAACTTTTTCACAGACTTTATAAAGATGATATAATAAAGCCTCTTTCTCAGTAGGAAAAACAAGCCCATTTATGCTGCTTAAAACCATTACACAGACCCTCTTCTAGGTCATGGCAGTTTGGCCCATTTGGAGAAGACCAAAGGAGAAAGAAACTCTTGTATTCAGGACTTGTGCTTTTAGATTATGGATTGCTGTTACTTGTTCATGAAAATTCTGTCTTGTCCATTTTTATTTTACTTATGTAGGACACCAAGCAAGGGGTTCAAACACAAGCCCCTCACCCTGTCACATCAGGTGAATGACTAGTGGTATGAATATGAGGAGAGGGTCCATAATTCATAAAAGGAAAGAACTGGCTTCAGCTTGGATCCAATTACGATAAAAATCCCTCTCAATACCACATGGGAAATAAACTGAAAGTAATTAGAGAGAGTAACACTTTAAGGCTACACAGCAAGGAAGAGAAGCCATTGCCAGACTAATACCTGGATAAAGACAATTAACACATATTATGGTAAGAATTCAACTAACTATAACTACAGTGAAAATCCTTCTTGAAATATATGCCAAGAGTAACTTCAGAGTAGGAGAAAGACAATTTCATGTAATTACAAGATGCAATGATGGAAAGAATATCGTGGTATGAGTAGAATTAAATAAAAACTAATATTTTGAGCAATTCCACAAAGGAAATATTATGTAACTATATTTTGTACTTTTTAAATTCACAAAGTGTAGATTTTATTTTTGCTCACTCTTCATGTCCAATAAAGCACAAAATGTGTTAATTTTCTCCTAGAAAAATTGCGAGAATCTGGCTCTTTTTTTTTCTAGTTTAAGCCTCCATCGTCTCTCATTTAGAATATTAGAATATCTTCTGAGCTGAATTCCTTATCTCCAGCTGTCAGCACTCCCAATCTATCGTCTACACTGTTATATCACATAGATACTTCTTCTTGGCATCTTGGTGTTCCCAGGCTTAAAATTCATCAATGACATCTTTTTACCTTCAGGATGCATGAAATTAAAGATATGGCATCTTAGACTTTTCATGACCCAGCTCCTGATATCCTTTCCTACCCATTGCCCCAGCCCCAACACTTTATCACATTCCTTTTTACATCTTTGCCAAGTCATGTGTGGTTCTTTCCAAGACCCAAGTTTTTTCTCCTCTGAACACTGACCTACTCCATGGTTTCTGTTAGCATTCAATTACCTCTCTAGATATATCTTGGATGTCTATCTCTTTTGTTTTGGATTAACTAATCTCAGGATTCTCTTCCTCTACGAGAGTCCTCCATATTAATTTTTAATTCAGTTATTTTTCTTTTAGACAGTTCTATAATACTATCCTGACTTATCTCATGGTACTTAATACAATTGTTCAGTGCTCTCCTTTGAGGTCATGGGTGTTCAGAAATGTGGAGGGAACTGATTGGCCAAAGACTTTTGAAAAGTACACACAAAGGGAATTTTCCAAATGAAGATCATCTCATTATAACCCTTCAACGAATGACCTTGGTGATTAGCATAATGATATAGGTGGGAGATTTTGAAACTTGAAGCTGAGTTAAGATGGGAAGGCATTTTGAACAGAAAAAAAGGAGAACAGCAGAAAGAACCTATAAAATTAAGACCTAAAGAATGAGCTATGGACTACAATGAAGCTCTAAAATTTACAGGTTTGGTAAAAACCAGGCTGAGCAGGTTGAGTTCTTTTTTTCTTTTTCTTTCTTTCTTTTCTTTTATTCTCTTTTTTTTTTTTTTTTTTTTTTTGCAAACTTACAAATTTACGCAATTGCCTTTCATGAACAACACTGGGAAAAGAGGCCATATTTTTCATTAGACATTTCTAATGTAGTGGGTCACCTGTTATTCGTACCTCTTCTATACTGATTTTCCAAAGGTGATAGTCTTCATCAAACATATTTAACTTTAAAAATCTAATAAACTAAGATAAAAGTGCTTTGGGAAAGTTAGAAATCTTAAATACACATCTTGCTTATCATAGCTAATGGAAGCAGTATGAAACACAAAGTGTTGCCAAACAGAAAACCCCACCAAACTGTTAAAGGGAAGTTTATACAAAAATAACGAAGTGGTTTACCTGTGAGGTTTTAGGCAGTCAATGGTTTCGTGTTAGTCCAGAGCACTCCACAATTTGGTGCAAACTGTCACAACGGTGACACTAATTTTATTTCTATTGCCCTACATTAAATAGTTTATCCTAAACTAGTTTAGCTGTATCTATTCACTCTCCTATTCATGAGTTTGTGTTGCCTTTTATCAATGCCTTCCTGTACACATTTGTACCTGCATAGAGTGCTGTCTCTATCTTTGCATATTTCCAACCCTACTTGTATTCATGGCCCAATTTAAATTTTCTATCTTTCATATGCCATTTATTGTCAAGCTCTATTGAAACATTCTCTCAACTCTGAACTACAGTAGCACTTATGTTTTCATTGAGTGTCTTATTAACTATAATCAAACATAAATAAATTAAGTCTTTCATATTCCTGGTAAACAGGATCTAAATGCAGTGTGCCAAATGGATACTTCCAAGAATATTTACAAATCATGGTATCTCACATTGCTTCCTGAGACAATTCTGTCAAAGATATCACTTCAGGATGCATATAGTCTATTAATGATGTATGTGATCAGCAGGTTGCTTGAAAGTTATCTCCTTGTTATTTAAAATCACTGCCTAAGTTGCTGTGCATGGAGAAGGTCCCCTGTCATTGCCCATTCTCTATGGAAATGTTTTGTTTTGTTTTCCTGCAGTAAAGTACTGTAAATTTTTATTTAATGCCCTGCATTAACTACAACTGTGCAAACATGATATTGAGTCTTGCATGACTTGTAAATTGTGTTATTCCAAATGGGCACTTTAAAAATATATTTATCAATCCTAGTATCATCAGAATTAATTTAACTTCTTCAAATGATTATATGAAGGAAATCACTCATGGGTGTACTCAGTCTGTGAACATTGATGTAATTAGCTGACTATTTTAAAGAAATTCCCCTAAAGCATTGAGCAGATTGTTATGCATAGAGCAGATGTCCTGCCTCTAAATATTAGTCAATTGACTGCTGTACTGAATTGTGATGAATGGAAATATAAAAAGGCCACTATGACTCATCATTATAGAAGGGATTTGGGGTGGGAATGGCATTGTAACAGAAAAGTCTTTAGGACCTTTAGTGCTTCAGTCAATTCCATACCCAAAGTCAGGGACTGTTCTCCATGTGTCAAACATTCCTGTTGTCTGTATTCCTAAGAAAGCTAAGGAATTAAAGTCTTGAGCTTTCTTTTCAGAATATCTACAAGTGGCCCAGGTTGACATCTGGAGAACTTCCAGTTTTCTCTCACAGTCAGAAATCAAAGAAATTTGAGCTAGTCACAGGGGCTGGAAAGCTTAGGAAGAAACAGATGCCAGGCAACTCCATCAGAATACTTAGGCAGTCTGATGAGTGTTTAAACCTCAGGCTAAACAAAGGCTGAATCTCCTTTCTTAGAACAAAAAACAAATAGTACTTGCTGAAAAGTGATGGGAAATGGAAAGAATGGGCTATGTCCTGAGAAAAATGAGTTGTGCATTATCTGCCAAGAAGTAAAGGAGAGATCACTGATTAGTAAAGTGTGTTATTTCCTCCTTTTCTTTTACCTAAGCTTGTCTTATTTTTAACTGATCTCTGAAGATTACTGTATTTTTGTTATTTTTATTTTATATCAAAAGGGTGGCATTTGGATGACTGGAACTCTTTTAGATCTCACCCATCTGAGATAATTATCATACCTACCATCCTTAATGTAGCCAAGTCTATTCATGCCTCACATAGTGACAAAGAAGGGTCCTTACACAGACATGGCTGTACATACTTACCTCTATATCAACCCTTAGAAAACTCAATACTTGGTCATTGATTTAACTCAGTTTATCTTAGATGTGACAATGTGGCACTCACAGACATGGACTGACTTACATTACTTTAATAGAAAGTAATGCAAAATAAAGGTTGATTATCTCTGGGTGACTTCACACTTCTATGCAAGTGTTTCTCTATGAGTGACAGTTTTCAATGTAGCTTTATATAATTATAAAACCTATGCAGAAAGGAACAATGTCATCTAAATGCTATTAAATTTGAGCATTTTAACAAATGCTTTACCAAAGTGTTATGGAAGAATAGTTGTGGGTCTCTATTTGAAGAAATGTTTCCATGGTCTAACAACTTTGAGAAACTAAATGTTACCTCTTCTTTCTAAGAATTAGCAATGCATATTAACACAGTTGTCTCTGAGAAGTCTTGTAGTAAAGATACTTTTATTTAATTTAGCATTTTCCAAATTTCTTTATAGTACAATTTCATTTCTTATAAAGTTATTTTCTTAATAGTCTAGTGTTGGGACATAATTTAAGAAAAATTATTCTAGTTTTCTCTTCATTCTTTATCTGGTTATCCTTTCAAAATTATTAATTTAGTCATATCCATCCCCTGATTAAAATATGTAACCAACTCCTCACTATTTTTGGCAAAATAAAATCTCACCTGCTTAAGGGTCAAAGATCTTTATGTACAGTTGCTGCCTATGTATCAACTCCTTGGGTTTCTGCTACCATACATTTGAAAATTTAAAAAATACTGAAATGAGCTATTTTTTGACCATTCTATTTGTTTTTTTATAATAATATACTTTTTTATGATCTTCCTTGGAATTATATTTTATGTCCTCATATATAAAAAAACGTTCTGGTTATTCTTTAAAATCTACTAAAATCACTATGTTTTCCAGAAACACTTCCCTGATTATTCTATGTAGATTCACACCCAATCTGTGGTTTTTATTGTGTAATTGACTAAGATAAAAATAAGATATGCCCTCTTGTCTGTCTATTTCTCTTGGATTCTTCCATGTGATATTATTTATTCCATCTGCTGTCTATTAGTGTAGAACACCCACATTTTGGTTTATTTATGCTTTTTTCCCCCACAGATGTTTCAAACGTAACTTTTTAAATGACGATAATCATTTCCCTCCCTTTATCCACCATATCCCAATGAATATGATGTGACATCCTAAGACATAAGCCAAGCATCTGGAAACCCTGCTCCATGCCTATCTTCCCCTTCCTCTCTGTGAGTCACATCTTCCTTTAGCTCTCCCAGACTGTCCTAAACTACCATGGTAGCATCCTGAGTGTTCTCCCTTACATACTCTGCCCTATTTCTCAAACAGGAACTAGAGTAATTGCTTTAGAACACTCCAAACTTCTAACTGCCACAATGGTTTCTTGATTATGGTAACATTCAAAATCCCTACACAGCCTAAAAGAGCTATGCACGTTAACCTCTGCTCACCTCTCCAGCTGTATCACACCAGTACCCAAATTTCTATTAAGTTCTGCAATTTTTGTAATACTATTAACCAAGGTTTCTTCTAGCATGGGACCCCTGAACATCTTATTACTTTTGTTGGGAACACTTGTATCAAACATTCTCCTAATTAACTGCAATTGTTCATTAGCTTAATTGTTCCTAAATTATACTGACTTATGTAACATGGTCTAACACCCATCATTGCCCTGACTGTAGGAGCTTAGGAAGTGAGAACTGTATCTTATGTTTTTGTATAGCTTATTTTAGTTATAGAACAACAAAAAATTGAATCAAGTGCTATTATTTGTTAATTGACACTTTTTTTCTGATTTTTTTCACTATCCAGTCTAAAATTCTGGTCCTTTTTAAGTTTATTTTTTTAAACATTGTGATTTTGCAAGAAGGTGCATGTTCCTTTCTCTTGCTAATCATTCCAGTGCTATTACTGGCACAAGGCTACTTTCTAAGTTAATTTCTGGATGTAGCAGTTTCCTGGATACAGGTGTTATAAACTCAAAACTCAAATATAAATTAATTTGACTGACAAGAGAATGGCCCAGGGATTGCATTCTTTCAGGAGAGTTGTTTTTACATGGAGTTTAAGCCAAGACAATGAATCATCTCTCTTGTGAAACCATGAATGCCAAGTTTTTGGAGGGAATTGGGTTTTAATCCCCCTCCTCATTTGGGCCAAAACCTCATTTCCTATTCTGGAATGGTCATTAGAATACAAATCTATTGTCATTTGTTTATGCTATTTGAGCTTCCCAGGAGAGCTCCAGTGTTAGTTGATGCCCACTGTTATAGTTTTATGGCAATAAATTTGAAAATTCAGATAAAATAGAGAAATTTCTAGAAAAAAAAATAAATCACAATTTATAGAGAAAGATGATTTCCAATATTCATTAAATGAATTTGAACTATTATTAATAATATCACTTAGGTATTATTATTTCTAAAAAATTCAGAAAGAAAATAAATCACTCCCTTTCTCTCAGGAATTCTAACTTAAGGCAGTTTAACAACATAACAAACCATAGCTTTTTTTTTATATACACCATTTTGAAAATTCTGACTGGTTTAAAAACTTTTGGTTAGCACCTAAGTTCTACTTTCTTCACATATTTAAGAAAATTTATTTCTATATTCACAAAAAAATGAAGTGGGGTTGAGGGAATAAGGGGGAAGATCTTTTGTAGCTTAAATCCCATATCCCAGTTCATTCTAAATCTATTATTTGCTAAAGCCAAGTAAAGAATTTCACTATCCTAAGAGCCACAAATATTGATTCCTCTTCATATTTGAATTTTAAAATCAGTTATTTATGAATATTAATCCTCATTTTAAAGGTGTTGTGTTTTAATTGTTTTATTGAATTTATATTTATGAAAATAACAAAATAACAAGAAAAATTTACTTATACATGTGTAAACTCAAATGAATTGACTATTAAATATTTCCCCTAGACACAGGATTAATTTTTTTCATTTACCATGGTCATCTGTAATGGAAGGAAGTGGAAAGAAAAATACAAAATGGTACTGAGAGCATGTAAATACCTTTGCTTCACACTGAATCATTATTAATAAAATGGCAATCAGGATGGTCCCTGATTCAACACTCACTAGACATTCAGTATTTCCAAGACTAGACATATTTGCATTTTGAGGGGTCCTGGACAATGCTATGTAATATTTGGAATAACATTGAATATTTTTCTCTATTTAAAAATTCAAACAAAGAAATTTCCATCTTAGTTTAAATTAAATGGAATAAAAACACCATCATTATACTGTAGAAAAAGTTTTCCTGGCTTAAGGAAATTTCTCAATGGCTGAACAAAATGGAATGGAAATATGTTCTTAGAGTAAATGTATTATTTCCCTTTACCAACTTTTATCTATTTTTAAAATCACCTCAGCACATATTTTCTTCAGGAGCAAGAAACTTCTAGTATGCCCATGAACTAGTAGGTGTAAAAACATTAATTCTAAGAGGTTGATAACTCAGAAATTCTAAGTCATATCTTCCAAATAGCAATGTTGAAACTCTTGATTGAACCTCTGTACTTCATTATGCAGTCTGATCTTTGCCAATACTAAATATTCAGTGCTGATTTTTAAACTACATTTATTTTTAGTCACACCCAGTTATTTCACTCAGATTATTACTGCTTTATCCTGTTCCTAAGTCAATCTCATGTGATACTCATACTATTGACAATAACATCTAATATTTGAATAGCTCCTGTGGAGGTTTAACAGTTTTACATGTCACCTTTGAGCCTCAAATTAAGGACCTGAAGCAAGAAAGGCAGATGTGTTGCCTATTCTTCTTTAAGAAATGATACCCAAGCTAAAGGTATTAAGGCTCAGAACACTGGAGTGATTTGGGTAAGGTCATCAAACTGATAGGTAGTGGAACTCAGGTCATGTGCTTTTCACTATATTATCTGTTTTCCTGAGCTCATATTTTCTCTTAGATTCTCATTATCCATGATGATATAAAATAATTTGAAGCACAAAAATTTCAGAAACAAAAATTAATAGCCCCTGTAATACTTTTTCTTACATCTGAATTTAGGATTTCTAAATTTTAAGAAGTAGTACTTAAGTTTCCCTTAAGTATAGCAGATCATTATTTGAAGGTTGGGACAATATTAAAAATAAACTCATTAACTATTGAACAGTGTCATTAGTCTATCTTTCTTGTTCCTCTATCCCCAACTTTACTCATGGTGTACAGGATTTCATCAGACCACTAGCAAAAAGTAGTGCATATTAATAGCAATACATCAGTATGAAGATCTGTGTGTGTATATATGTATGTATGTATGTAGAGTCAATGCCTGTGAGTAATGCTACATTATCTTTGTAAATGATACTCAACTGATAATTTGGTGACTATAACCTGTTTTAGAATACAGTTAGCTTCCAAATATCCTAAATATAAAACTAAATTTATTGTTTCTTGGAAATATAATTAGATGGATTTTAGGTAAGCCAAAATTACTTAACATGAAAATACTCAAATTACAGAAATGTTGTGTTAATAGGCAGAAAATTTTTAAAATGGGTTACTTAAGAGGTGTCCCCCAAAAGCTCATGTGTGAGACAATGCAAGAAAGTTGAAAGGTGAAATGATTGGGTTATAAGAGTCTTGACCTAACCAGTATACTAATTCCTGACAGGGAATCCCTGGGTAGGAACTGTAGGAAGGTAGGATTATGGTTAGAGAAGGTAGGTCATTGGGGTCATTCCTTTGGAGTATATATCCTATCCCTGATCTTCAGACTCAGTTTCTCTCTCTCAATATCTATCTATCTATCTATCTATCTATCTCTGTCTCTCTCTCTCTCTCTGTCACCATAGACATGTCCTGAGCTGCTTTCTTCTTCCACCACGACTTTCTGCCTCACCTAGGTCCTACAGTAATGAAGCTGGCCATCTGTGGACTGAGACTTCTGAAGCTGTGAACCCCACAATAAATGTTTTGTCCTCTAATAAATTGTTCTTGTCTGGTTTTAGGTCATAGCAACAAAAAAGGCTAAAATAAAATGCCTTTTATTTTTATGTAATTTCAATAAAATACATACTTTCTCACTAATTTTTGTGAAGTATGCAGTTATTCATCCACAAAATGCTAAATTAGATAGCTGGAGTTTTATTGAATTCCAGTTAACAAACACCTAAATAATACAGCTATCAAATGCAAACTTAAACAAAGAGAGTCAGAGGTCTTCTTTGTATATACTAAATATGACTTGAAAACCTATAATGCACATACATGTACCCAGGTGAACACAGGTTCTTTTTTTTTCTTTGTTTATTTTTATTTTTTTATTAGTTGTTCAAAACATTTAAAAGCTCTTGACATATCATATTTCATACATTTGATTCAAGTGGGTTATGAACTCCCATTTTTACCCCATGTACAGTTTGCAGATTCACATTGGTTACACATCCATGTTTATACATACTGCCATACTAGTGTCTGTTGTATTTTGCTGCCTTTCCTATTAATCATGGGTGAATTCAGAACCCTGACAGGATAATGACTCCAGATGGAACACAATCACATAGCCATTGCCTCTAATGTGCTTATCTCAGTGGGAAGAAAGAAAGAATAGCTAACATATTTTACTGGTATTAAGGAAATGAAAATCTTAGGGAAAATTCAGAGTACTTATTGAAATATTTTTCAGGATAGTTAATTTAGAAGAACAGGTTAGACTATGTAGAAACAAAACAAAACACTTCATTTTCCTACATTCTTCAGAAAGTTATACTGACTCTGGCCTCCATCTTGCTTTTATTTTGAGGACATATATTTATTCTCATTTTGATCAACAAATTTACAATTAGAAGTTAATCTTGTCAGTGTACTGGGGCCATCCTAACATTATGAGTCAATACTCATTTGAAAAAAATATGAGTGTGTGTGTGTGTGTGTGTGTGTGTGTGTGTATAATACATATAATTATATTTGTGTATATATAGAAAATCATTTGAACATGTAAGACAAATAAAAGGTAGAAAATTCAAAATATGCAAAAATAAAATTTAGGTTTTCTTCATTACCTAAACCTATGCTATCAAATTTCTTATTAGAGAAATAATCACAATAAACAGTTTTTTTGGATTCCTCTAAGTATTATTTGCATTCTCTAGCATATGCATTTAAAAAAGCAATAAGAGATAATATTTGAAAATTCTTCAGTAATTAAAGTTCGCCCTTACAGAAATTCTACGCACCCATATTTATTTCCACACATTTTGGTTGCACTTCAAAGTGCAGTACTCAAGTTCAAGTCACTGTTTATGGCAATTATTGAGAGTGGAAGGCTTGGAAGTGACATTAGAAAAGTTGAGGAAAAGAATGATGAAGAAGAAGTAGGGTTATTTAGAATTGAGTTTCAAATTAAATAAAATGAATTGAGGAAAAAATAAACCCAGACTCTAAAACTAAACTACTATACTTAACAGGCAATAAAGAAGGAGTCAAATATTTGTTTGGGCACTGATTTTCCTTTTAAAGCCAATGAAGCCACTGATAACCAGCAGATTATTTAAAAACATATTGTGAAATTTTGTCATATCATTTACATAAAAGTAATTGGAGGCCTTTCCATCACAGAAATCCATATTCTGGGATTGGGAATCTAAAACTCTTTATCTGAAATTCTGGTAGGCGTTTAATATATATATAGACTAAAATTGATGGCTTGTTTATGCCTTCCTCACTTGATTGATATGGTGAAATTGTCCCCTGTTAGATTTTGGTATTTGGATGTGAAGCTTGTGGGAGGTGATTAGGTCATACACATGGAGTCCTCAAAATGGAATTAATATCATAAAAGAGATCTTGAAGAGCTGATTTGCTTCTTCCGACATGAGGACACAGCTGCCTGTTATGAACTAGGAGGGAAAACTCACAGGATAAGGGATATGTTGCTGCCTGGATTTTGGACTTGCCAGCCCTCAAAACTTTGAGAAATGAAACACATAGTTTATGGTGTTTTGTTATAGCGCCCTCAATGGACTAAGACATAGGCCCATAAGCAAATGCTTATTAACTTAAACCAATGCAAACACATGCTCTTTGTTTGAATCTCTGAGAGGTGAAATCCTGTAAATATCTAACAAGAAAAGGGTGGCTCTTACTTGAAGATTCCCTTTTCTTGGATTCCATATTCCCAAATATACTGTAAAGACATTTTTTCTTTGTCAAACATTCCTAAATATAATGAGGACTTAAGCTGTAAAATGAAACTGGTTGATATAACTTCCTGGATCTCAACTCTGGAATTGGGTACCAGTTATGTTGATAGGGAAGTATGGGGTTAACTGTTGGGTGATTATTCTGAGTGTGGAGGCCTGTATGTTAGCAACTTCTGATGTGATTAGTTTCCCAAGTCATGACTTGGTTACCTTTCTTCTCCTCGAAGTATTTTGCTCAGGCTCTGACCTGTTTTCCTGGCCACTCCCATTAAGTCTAGCTAGCTCTAGGGACAAGGGCGAGGAGTTGGTGGCATTGTTGCTCCTAGTAGTTCTCTCCCCACATTGCTGCAATAGACCTAAAGGATGCTCTGTCTCTTTGGGACCACTAGTCAGTAATATTAATGACCTGTCACCTCAGAACTGTTCTTTGCCACCTGCACTACCTATCTCCCATGGGGGGCAGGTGTAGAATCTCTGTGGCTTAGAAATTAGCACATGTGAAGCCTGCCCTTGTTTTGTAACATGTAATGGATTCAAATCTATGTTTAGAGTGCACTGAACAAAGTAATCGGTTCAAAATCTAATTTTGGAATGAGAAGATTGACATTTAATTTAAAAATACACATGCCAAATACTGATACCATTATTACACATTTAAGGAATTATAATTATGCAGTTTAAGAACATATGAAATATTGTTCAGGTTTTTTGTGTTTGCTGAGGACATCTTTTTCTCTACCCCTAGTTGCTCATAAGGTTATAAGGCTGCTGCTATTGATGCTGCTTTTTTTTTTTTTTTTTTTTTAAGCTTTTAGAGTAAAAGGATTTTCAGGAACCTAAGTCTCCTCATTGGGTGTGACATTTTTTTTTATCTTATTTCTTACTGGTAGTGTCAGGATAATGTACAACTGTTGGAGATAGTGCTTACTCTGACACTCAATACAATTGTATGTTTAAAGAACTTCAGTAAACAGTTTAATACATTTGTATTAGATCTTTAATGTGTACCAAGCATTGTAGCATTAACTTGGGAGCAAAATGATGACTATGATATATCCATACTTTAAAAGGATTTAGAGTCTGTGGGTAACATATTCATTTTTTAAAAAAGATACCTAAATGAATTACAGTAGATGGGGTAGAGAGAGAAGATGGGAGGGGAGGGGAGGGGGGATAGTAGAGGATAGGAAAGGTCGCAGAATACAACAGTTACTAATAGGGCATTATGTAAAATTGTGGATGTGTAACCGATGTGATTCTGCAATCTGTATTTGGGGTAAAAATGGGAGTTCATAACCCACTTGAATCTAATGTATGAAATATGATATGTCAAGAGCTTTGTAATGTTTTGAACAACCAATAAAAAAATAAAAAAAAATAAAAAAGATACCTATTACTGATATTATGGACATGGAGCAGGGATATTTGATATATATGAGGAGATTGGAATGTCAGAGATTCCCTTCAGGAAAGCAATATATGTGTTCAGCCTTGAACCCTAGCAATGGCACTTACTGAGAAGGAGGTGTGCGTGAAGGGTATCACATGCTTAAGAGACAGCACAGTGAGACATTTGTGTTGATATTCCACAAAGAATTTGATGTTCTTTAATCATAACAATTGAACTGGGATCTGTTGTTAGATAGGCTTGAGAGATGAACCAGAGTTATCTTATAGAATATTCCACATGCCATGCCAAGGTATTCCGTTATATTACATCTATAGCCTACTGAGAGGGAAAAAAGGTATTCAAGCAGATTCAGAGGAGATCTGGTTGTGGGCTGGTAAAGAATGGATTGAAGCTGAGGATACTAATACAAACTTGTGAGCTGAGTTTTCCCAATGCTCAGTTAGAATAATATAGTAATCTTAAACTCAATACGATTGTTATTGAAGTCATATTTTCAGATTTAAAAGATTCTCTCATTTTCTAGAATGTAAAGCAAGAATAAATTTCTCAAATGTCAACAAGAAGATTAACTCAAGTAATGTCTTTGAACATTATTTAAATAGTCCTCAAGGCATCAATTTAGAATCTAAAATGTTAGTTTGAGTGTTCAATATATAATTTCAATGAAATGGCCTTTAAATAAAAAAAATCTATTATTGGTTAAGTTGAATACTGGTTGCTAAAGTAAGCTCAGCTTTAAGAAAAGTTCACAAAATAAAATGGAGTAGGCTACCTATGGAGGGCATATGATTTCTAACAGTAGATATATCTCAGTATAAGACACGCAGACATTTGTGTAAATAGATATAAGTATCTCTCTGAGTAATATAGAAAACTGGAGAAAAATAGTCTTTTTACGTTCTCCTTTTCTGTTATTCCATTTTTGTGACAGTAAAACTCATTTCCTGTAGTAAAGACCTCTGAATATTAATTTCAAAGACAAATGACTAATGTGCTTGGAAGACAGCCTTATAACTGACACTGAGATTTGTCTGGGCATAATCTAATCTTTTAATGCCACAATATGTAGGACAGATATTTTCATAATGTGTTTCTGTGTTAAGGAAATATTTACATAAAAATGCATTCTCAAGAAAATAGTTTTTTTTTCACTGTTATATTCCTACTTTCAGTATGCACTAATGTTAGGTGAAAGTAAAATGTACATTGTTCAATTCTAAAATTTTCCTGAATAGAAATTAAGCAAATCAATCAAACAAACAACAACAAAAAACCCAACCCAGAAATATTGGGTAATTCCAATTTGAATACTACCAAGTATATTGCATAATTACCATCAAAACACAGTAGAATTAGCACTGTTGAGCTCAAATTAGTGGAGGAGGTCTGTGCAGTCAGAACCTGAGGGAGGAACAACTCAGTCCTACATGATGAGAGGCAGAGGAAAGACTGGAGTGTAAGAAGGGTGTGTGGCTGGGCTAAGACCCTATTGTGAGCACTTCAAAAGTATTGCCAAATGAGAAAGTCAAGATTACTACATGAGGAAAATAATTAGAAATTTTTTGATCTGACGATATACCTACCTATAAATAGAATGATTCTGCCCAAGCCATCTTTACCCCAGTGTTATATTTATTGGGCTGCTATCATTTCCTGGTATTTTAAAGACATGATTTGTTCTCTGACAACTACTGTCTACTAAACTATACAAATTATTTCTGCATTTAAGTGTCCAGATTTGGGCACAACTCAAAAACCTACATTAAAATAAAAAAGTGAATGTTATAGTATCTAAATCATCTAATATATTTACTATGGGCCAAGCACTATAACAAGGAGGTTTATAGGCAGAACCTAGTTTATTCTTCACAATAATCCTTGCACAAAAGTATGTCGGGCTGGGGATGTGGCTCAAGAGGTAGCGCACTCGCCTGGCATGGGCAGTGCCCTGGGTTCGATCCTCAGCACCACATAAAAATAAAATAAAGATGTTGTGTCCACCAAAAAATAAAAATAAATATTAAAATATTCTCTCTCTCTCTTAAAATTATTTTTCCAAGGTCAACCCAACATCATGAATGATAGAATCAAGATTCAAATCGAGTCTATCAATTTCATGTAAATTATTTTAACCATAATAATTTAACCACTATGCTAAATCTCATACCTTAGGAATGAATAGCCTAAAATAATTTCAGACTGTTCCTTTATATGCAAGGATTAGGAATACTAAATACGGGATAGCAAGGAATAGAGAGCCTCAAGAAAACCAGCAATCCAAGTTGGACAAAGTTTATTTACCTTCTATTCATTACTAATCACACTGCCTACTATATGGTAAGCAGAAATGAATATTCAGTATTTCTTATTTTACCTGTTAGACAATGATGAGGTCTTCTGCATCGAGGTGAAAATCCTATGGTTCAAACTTACTGTTCTTCATTCTTTAACTTTTTTTTTTTTTTTTTTGGTACTGGGGATTAAACCCAGAAGTACTCTACCACTAACCCACACTAACCAGCCATTTTTATTTTTATTTTGAGACAGAGTCTCTCTCAGTTGCTGAGGTCTCACTAAGTTGCTGAGGCTGATCTTGAACTTGTGATCTTCCTGCCTCAGCCTGCCTGGTTGCTGAGAGTACAGGCAAGCACTACTGTGCTTTGCTCTGTCCTTCATCATTCAATCATACTGAAATGCAATAAAATAGCTATCAAACCACAGCAGTGCTAGAAACCAGAGAAGAGGGATGTCTATAGAATACAGTATTTTGAGACTTTTGCATGTGTGGTTTATAGTAGGTATTATAGAAGTGACACTAAAAATAGGGACAGAGAACCAGAATTGCGATCATTATGTAAAATCAGGCTAATAATGCAGAAGTCAGTGTCAGAGGTTAATCCAAAAGAAATCAGCGAAAAAAAGAATCCACCTTCAGAGTCAGCAAGAGCTGGAAGTAGTACAGGCCTTAGGGCAAGTAACTAGATAATTAATTGAAAGACATCCAGATCTGGGCCAGCACTGACTTGAAGTACACAGCAAAACTGCTGAAGTGCTTGTAGCAGGAAAGGCTTAGTAAACATTGCTCTGTATTAATTGTTGGGTGCAGTGTATTTTAAGGAGATGTTAGGATATGCATTGGATGGGACAGGGAAAAACAGAGTATGAAGCTCTTGAAACACACAGGTACTCAAAAAGAGGAAGTAATGAGAGAGAAGCAGTACCACTCAGAGAAAAGTAAATTAAAATTTTCTATCTCCAGGAAAGAATCAAATATAATACAGCAACTATAGAAGGATTCAGTTTTATCTGGGTTATGCTAAGCCATCTATCCTGAAAGAAAATCAACTGTTGGTACAATTTGTACATCCACAGAGCCACATAGTCATAATGCACATTCAGAAGAGGTCTAAAGGAAAAATAGACCCCCCACAGTTAGTGTGTAGTTCCATCCTATTTTATCTGTGTCATTTTATCTAACTGCATTTTCTTATCTACCTATCTATCTACCAACCCTAATGTCTCCAGACTCTAATAGTAACTGAGAAAACATTTATATTTGTAAGTACTCATATAAATATGAACACATAAAAGACGCACACAAAAGAAAACTGAGGTTCACCAGACATGGATAAGAATACAATATAATGAAGGAAAAAACACCACAAAACAAACTCATTCATGAATTATGTTGAGCTAATAATAACACAAAAAATCTTTTAAAAATCTATATTCCTAACTTCGAGAATGGTTCAAGGGAATACTATCCCCACCAATGTAAGTTAGAAAATTGCTTCTCTGAAATGGAAGCAATCAGAAAATCAAATAGAAATATTACTTTTAAAATATGTTCACTAAATTTAAAAAAAATAATAGTAATTGAATGACAGAAGAGCAAGACAGAATATGACTAGACTCAGTAATCTGGAATATAAACTTTCCTTTTACCTATATTAAAGAATTAAAATTATACAACTTATAGTAAAATAGTTAAAAGAAAAGATCGTTCATGTTGTCTCACATTTGCTTGTAGGTAAAAAATGAAAATAAGTTACATATGGAAATTAACAGTTTTCATGAGTAACATCAAAATCTTATTTTTCACTAGAAGATCTAAAAACAAAGAAATAATATATTTGGAAAATTAAACACATAAATATAACACACACTTTCGTGAAAATTATAAATACTCATAAAAACATTTTTTAAATCTAATTAGCTTCTAGAGAGCAAATATGAGCTTTCTCTTAAGGAATAAAAATTGGATTCCAAATGGACTACTTTCTATAACATAAGTATAAGGATTCAAAAAACGACTGTCTTTTTAAGATTGAAAAGAATAAACTGAACCTATAAATTTATGTCCAAGCAACTACTCAAACATTGTACTCACAATCAAGTAATTTTAAACCTAAAAATCTGGAAAAAATTCCACTTGTACTGTTTTATTTTTAAATCAATATGTAGATGTATCCCAGGAAGTGAAAATATTAATGCTATTTAAAAAAAAAAAACACCTGATGAAGAAATAACTAGGAAAAACTGAAAAAAGAAACTATAAAAATGTCCAAATAATTACTGATAATTTGATATTAATGTAAATATTAAAAAATAGTTCCCAAATTGAAGAGGTACATATAAGTAATAACAATAGCAGTCTTACAGATAAATTTTATGAATCATAATTTTAGATTTTCTTATAAGTAAATTTTAGGGACTTGAATTCCATGATCTGGGACAAGAGTTTATGTAATTGGTTGAGATAGCTACAATAATATGGTTCTTTAATTTGGTAATTATATAGAAACAGAATAATTAATGTAGTACGTAAAAAACCTGAAGGTATTACTAGATTCAAATTTTTAATGAAAACCTATATCAGCTAGGAGGAACCAAACTACTGCCCATGTCCCCTATGGGTGGTTGAATGGGCTGGCTAGAAAATAAAAGCCAAGAGAAATAAAACAGTTCTGCCCCGCCAACTTAAGACCCAGCTGAAGCTCAGAACCCTGCCCAGGACCGCCCCCACATACTGGCTGACCCATGTAGAAGCCCAGGCTCAGGTCAGGCCAAGCACCACCACCCTCCCACCTCCTTCCACTTGGGAGCACAGGCCTACCCCACCTCCATCTTGGGACACTACAACCATCACCATAGCCCTCCCCATGCAATATCCTCTAACTTGCAGCAACAGACAGGGCCTAGAAGCAACTGCATCTCGGAACAGGCAGTCCAAAGCCAGTGTAAAGCCCAACCTCCTTTCAGCCCCATCTCTAAAAGTGTTTGCACCCATCTTTGGAAACCCCCCCATCTTTGGACACCCCCCCCACTGCTATCTCAAGTTACCTCCACTATTGCCACCACCACCTTTAGTTGCAGTAGCATTCATCCTGGGACACTGGCCAGGGACAGAAGACCAACACAAACGTGATGTACAGATGATCTGTATGGATGCTATAAGATTACAGGGTAGAAAATGTAATACCTCAGATCCACACTGCAAGAAAGGAAGACACATTGACAACATGAAAAAATAAGGGCAGAAATTGCCCCAAATAAACTAGGATACTACAATAATAGAATCCGTGGACAGCATGCAGTTAGTTGATGAAATGTCAGATAAGGAGTACAGAATATACATAATTAAAATGATCTGGGAATTAAAGAATGACCTAAGTGAGCAAATATAGGCAAAAAGTGCTCACTCCAACAAAGAGATTAGAGAGGAAATACAGGCAACCATTGATTACACCAACAAAGAGATAAAGGAGCAAATGCAGGTAACAAAAGATTACTTCAAGAAAGAGAGATTCTAGAAAATAAAATAAAAAATCTGAAATAAATGAAACAATAAACCAAATAAAAAACTCCATAGAAAGCATCACTATGAGACTAGATCACTTAGGAGACTGAATGTCAGATAACGAAGACAAAGGATACAATCTTGAAAATAAAGTTGAACATACAGTGGAGATGGTAAGAAACTATGACCAGAACATTCAAGAATTATGGGATAATGTCAAAATGTTGTAGGGACAGACGAGGCAAGGCAATGAAGATAGCAGGAAACCGTTTTATTTGGCTGCAGCCAGGTTCAGAGGGCACAGCTTTTGCTGTAATCAATCAATCCCCTGACCCCTGAGTTCAGATAGTTTCAGAGTTTTATACCCAGCATGTAAGGGGAGGGGCTCAGAAGTTCAGAGTAAGTGGAAGTTCACATAAAAGTTGCTTTTTTCTTTCACTGTTCTGGGCAAGTTAACTCTTCAAGGGCAATACCTGAGAAGGGGAGAGCTTCTTCTCCCCTGCCAGCTGCTACCATGGAGCCCAATTGGTAACCTCTCTTATCTTAGAAATGTAGACATCTCTGTGAAGCCCCAGCTCAAAGCCAGAGGCCTTGCTTAAACACTTCTACAAACTACTATACTGAATACGTGTTTGTGAAAAATAAGTAAGCGGGTGTCCAGCACTTGGAGTGCTGATTTCTTCCTGGCCAGTGGCCAAGTAAAACAGGGCAACATGAAAATAGGAAGTTTATCTACACTGAACTCTTTTGTAGAGACTCTTTTGCTGACAGTCCTAAAATCAGCTATGGTGAAGATTTCTGGAGAAGCCAGTTAAGACTTTTCTATGGAGAAAGGGGGTGACACTACAAAAAAACCAAATCTAAGACTTATTCAGATAAAGGAAGGCACAAATTCAAGACAAAGTAATGCACAAGCTTTTCAATGAAATAATATCAGAAAAATTTTCAAACATGAAGAATGAATTGGAAAATTAAGAGGCTTACAGGCCATGAAATGTACAAAATTACAACAAATCTACATGAAGACTCATTATAATAAAAATGCCTAGCATACAGAATAAGGATAGAATCCTAAAGGACTCAATAGAGAGGAATCAGATCACATATGAGGGGAGACTAGTTTGTATCTCAGCAGACTTTTCAACCCAGACCCTCTAAGCCAGGAGGTCCTGGAACAATATTTACCAAGCTCTGAATGAAAATGGATGCCAACTAAGAATCTTGTAACCAGCAAAATTAAGCTTCAGATTTGATGATGAAATAAAAACCTTTTATGATAACAGAATTTACAGCAAGAAAGTCAGCACTACAGAACATCCTCAGCAAAATATTCTAGGAGGAGGAAATGAAAAACAATAATCAGCAAAAGGAGGAACTACACTAAAGGAAAGGCCAATCAAAGGAGAAACCAAGTGAAGTTAAAAACCCAAAATATCTGGGAATACAAATCATATTTCAATAATAACCCCGAATGTGAATGGTCTATACTCATCAAGACATAGTCTGACAAGTTGCATTAAAAAAGAAGACCCAACAATATGTTGCATTCAAGAGACTCATCTCAAGGAAAAGACATTCACAGAGTGAAAGTGAAAGGGTGGGAAAAAACATACCACTCACATGAACCATGTAAAGAAGCAGGAGTTTCCATCCTCATATCAGATAAAGTGGACTTCAAACCAAAACTAGTGAAAAGGGATAAAGAAGGACATTTCATACTGCTTAAGGGCTTCATACATCAACAAGATATAATAATCATAAATATCTATGCCCTAAATAATGGGGCATCTAAGTATTGACATAAACCCTTCTCAAATACAAGAACCAAATAGACCACAACACAATAATAATGGGTGAAATTAATACACCTCTCTCACCACTGGATAGATCTTCCAAAAAAAGCTAAAAAAGAAACTGTACAGCTCAATAATACAATCAATAATTTGGACTCAACAGACATATATAAAATATTCCATCCATTAGCAAGCAAATACATTTTTTTCAGCAACACATGGATTCTTCTCCAAATTAGACCATATGTTATGCCACAAAGCAAGTCTTTGAAAATACAAAAAAAAAAAGAGATACTACCCTGCATTCTATCAGACCATAAGGGAATGAAATTAGAAATCAATGATAAAATTAAAAAGAGAAGCTACTCCAACACCTGGAAACTAAACAATATGCTATTGAATGACACATAGATAACAGAAGACATCAAGGAGGAGATAAAAAAATTTCTTAGAGGTAAATGAGAAGTTCAATACAACTTATCAAAATCTCTGGGACACTATGAAGGCAGTGCTAAGAGTAAAGTTCACTGCATTAAGCTCATTCATTAAAGAAGAAAAAGTAAACAAATAAATGACCTAACATTACAGCTCAAAGCCCTAGAAAAAGAGAAACAAAACAACACCAAAAGTTGTAGCAGACAGGAAATAATTAAAATCAGGGCAGAAAACAATGAAATGGAATCAAAGGAAACAATTCAAAAAATTGGCAAAACAAAAAGCTATTTCTTTGCAAAAATAAATAACATTGACAAACTCTTAGCCACCCTAAAGAAATGAAGGAGGGAAAAAACTCAAATTACTAAAATTTGTTATGAAAGGAAATATCATGACAGACACTATTGAAATACAGAAGATAATTAGAAAATATTTTGAAAATTTATACTCCAGTAAAATAGAAAACCTCAAAGACATTGATAAATTTCTAGAGGCATATGAAGAACCCAAAATAAGCCAAGATAACATACACTATTTATGAATTAATTAATTTATTCTAATTGGTTATATATGATGGCAGAATGCAATTCATTTCATATTAAACTTATAGAGTCCAAGTTTTCAAGTCACTGGTTGTACACTAAGTATTTTCATACTATTCATGTTTTCATACATGTACTTAGGGTAATGATATTTAACTCATTTCACTGTCTTTCTTGGACCTACACAATTTAAATAGGTCAATCTCAAACAAGGAAATAGAAGAAACTATCAAAACCTACCAACCAACACAAGCCTGGGATCAGATGGATTCAAAGCTGAATTTTATCTGATCTACAAAGAGAAATTAAAACCAATACTCCTTAAATTATTCCATGAAATAGAAAAGGAAGGAACCATTGCAAACTCATTCTACAAAGCTAGTATCACCCTAATACCAAAATCAGGCAGAGACTCATCAAGGAAGGAAAATTTCAGGCCAATATCCTTGATGAATGTTGATGCAAAAATCCTCAATAAAATTCTGGCAAATCACATGCAGAAACATATTAAAAAATAGTGGACCATGACCAAGTGGGGTTTATTCCAAGGATGCAAGATTGGTTCAGCATACAGAAATCAATAAATAAAATTCATCACATCAATAGACAGGAATCATATGATTATATCAATTGATGCAGAGAAAGTATTTGACAAAATACTGCACCTTTAACGTTAAAAAACACTAGAAAAACTAGGGATAGTAGGAACATACCTCAATATTGTAAACAACATGTATATTAAAATATGTTTGCTAAATCAAAGGCCAACATCATTCTAAATGGAGAAAAATTGTAAGCATTCCCTCTAAAAACTGGAAAAAGATAGGGATGCCCTCTTTCAGCACTTCTGTTCAACATAGTCTTTGAAACTCTAGCCAGAGAAATAAGCAGATGAAACAAAGGGATACGAATTGGAAAAGAAGAACTCAATTTATCATTACTTGCTGATGACATGATTCTATACTTAATGGATCCAAAAAACTCCACCAGAAAACTTCTAGAATTAATAAGTGAATTCAGCAAAGTAGCAGGATAGAAATCAATATCCATTAATTAAATGCATTTCTATACATCAATGATTAATTCTCTGAAAGGGAAATTAGAAAAATTACCCTACTCAAAATAGTCTCAAATAAATAAATAAATAAATAAATAAATAAATAAATAAATAAATAAATAAAACACTTGGTAATCAACTTAAAAAAAGAGCTGAAAGACCTTTATAATAAAAACTACAGAACACTAAAAGAGATTGAAGAAGACCTTAGAAGATAGAAAGATCTCCCATGCTTTTGGATAGGCAAAATTAATATTGTCAAAATGGCCATACTACCCAAAGCACTTATACAGATTCAATTAAAATCTGATCATCATTACTTATAGAAATAGAAAAAATCAATCATGAATTCATTTGAAAAAATAAGAGACCCAGAATAGCCAAAGCAATCCTTGGCAAGAAGAATGAAGCAAGAGGTATCACAACACCAGACCTTAAACTGTGCTACAAAGTATAGCAACCCAAATGGCATGGTATTGGCACCAAAATAGACTTTTAGACCAATGGTACTGAATAGAAGACACAGAGACATACCCACATAAATAGTTCTCTCATACTAGACAAAGGCACCAAAAATATTCAGTGGAGAAAAGATAGCCTCTTCAACAAATGGTGCTAGGAGAACTATAAATGCATATGCAGCAAAATGAAACTATACTCCTAATATCTCACTATGCACAAAACTCAAAGTGGATCAAGGACGTAGGAATTAAACCAGAGACCCTGTGCCTAAGAGAAGAAAAAGTAAGCCCAAATCTTCATGTTGGATTAGAACCTGACTTCCTTAATAAGACTCCTATAGCACAAGAAATAAAATCAAGAATCAATAAATGGGATGGATTCAAACTGAAAAACTGCTTTTTGGCAAAAGAAATAAGCAATGAGGTGAATAGAGAGAGTCTACAGAATGGGAGCAAATTTTTACCACACATGTCAGATAGAGCACTAATCTCCAGGGTATAAAAAGAAGTCAAAAATTAACATAAAAAACAATCTAATAAATAAATGGGCTAAGGAGTTGAAGAGACACTTCTCAGAAGAAGATATACTTTTGATCAACAAGTATATGAAAAACTCTTCAACATTTCTAGTAATTAGATAAATGCAAATCAAAACTAAGATTTTATCTCATACCCATCAGAACGACAGCTATCAAGAATATAAATAAAATAAGTATTGGCAAGGATGTGGAGGAAATGGCACACTCATACATTGCTGGTGGGACTGCAAATTGGTGTAACCAGTCTGGAAAGCAGTATGGAGATTTCTTAGAAAACTTGGAATGTAACCATCATTTGAGCTATCCCACTCCTCCATCTATATCCAAAGGACTTAAAATCAGCATCCTATAGTAACAAGGCCACCTCAATGTGCACAGCAGCTCAATTCACAATAGCTAAACTGTGGAAGCAACTTAGATGCCCTTCAAAAGATGAATGGATAAAAAAAATTGGCATATATACACAATGGAAGATTACTCAGCATTAAAAGAGAATAAAATTATGGCATTTGCAGGTAAATGAATGGAGTTGGAGAATATCATGCTAAGTGAAGTAAGCAAATCCCCAAAAGCCAAAGGCTGAGTGTTCTCTCTGATAAGTGGATGCTAATCCATAATGGGTGGGGGAGGCATGGGAAAAATGGAGAAACTTTGGGCAAAGGGGAGGGAATAGTGGGGAGGGGGCATGGGGGCAGGAAAGATAGTGGAATGAGATGGACATCATTACCCTAGGTATATGTATGACTGTACATATGGTGGGATACTACATTGCATACAAGCAGAGAAATGAAAATTTGTGTTGCAATTGTGTACAATGAATCAAAGTGCATTCTATTGTCATATGTACCTGATTAAAATAAATTAACTAATAATAAATAAATAAAATGAGAAAATAACCACAGAACAGAAAAAGTAGTTTCAAAGTGGGCAGGATGGACAAGCTGACCAGATGGGTTCAGCTTCTAATACCCTAAGGAGCTCATGTTTGCTTTATTATATTGGGAACATCAAAGGTTTTCCATGGAAAGTTCTTCACCATAATAGGATAAAGGTGGGGCCAAGTAGGCTGCTCAGTTCCTGACAGGTTATGCCCAGCTCCAGTGCTACTGCAAGGGACCTTTCTAACAGAGTAGAGGGAATGGTCGCATGCATTGGAAGGTCTGTCTCCCTGGGAGAGCCATGGAAAGTTCCCAATGCCAGACCTATTCCCTCCCTGGCTGCAATGCTGAGAAAAGGTCCTCATGCATTTCACGGGTGTCTTCCCACACTGAGCTATTAGTATGATCATGTTTAAATGAAGAAGATGCAGAGGCAGGATTAAGATGTATCTGAGAACAATGTATGATTGAAAAGCACCTGCTTCATAGATTGTGGAACTTTCATGAATCGGAGTTCAACAGGCTTTATGGTTTGAATATGAGAACACCCCTTAAAACTCATGTCTGAGACAATGCAGGGAATATTTAGAGGTGAAATTAGTATCTATTTTTATGGATTGGTAGTTTGGATGGATTAATGGTGGCAATTTTAGGCATATTGTGCCAGCTGGAGTAACTATGTCTCTGGGACATTCTTTTGGAAATTATATTGTATCTTACCTCTTGCATTTAAGTTATCTCTTCTTCTTGGCTGTCATGAACTGAACAGGTTTCCTCTACCATGCCCAGAGCTATGAAGTTGGCAGACCATGGGCTGAACCTCTGAAACCATGAACCAAAATACACTTTTCCTCTAAGTTGTCACTTTTGGTTTTTTTGGTCACAGTGACAAAAAGCTGACTAATACAAAGGGACAAAACGATATCAGCCAAATGGGCAAGGGACTTTACAGGCTTATAATCATAGATATGTCCAGAGTACCACAAGAGGATTGGAAATGCTGAGGGAGTCAATCTAAAATTTCTAACATATGAGCAGCCCAAATTCTCTTCTACAAACCTCGATAATGATAATTATGAGAAGAATGCAAATTGAGCATCTTTCTTTCCTCAAGAGGGAAGAAAGGAAACAAGTGAAAAAAATACAAGCAGGTCATTCTCAGAATTGAGAAGCCATTTTAAACACTTCTTGGTAAAGAAAAAAGAGAAAGGCTTCCAGCTGTGTTACTAGATTCTTCCCTTGCTCATTCAAACCACTTACACAACAACCTCTTCCCAAAAGTACAAGGAATTTGACTCTAATTAACCTGAGCAATAAGAAAGGATTGCAGTCCAATGCCATATAAAAATACTAGAAGAAAGAAACAGAATAATTTTGAAATTAATGGAGACATGCTAGGAGTATATGCCAACAAAGCAGATGATACTGATTAGAAAGGGGATTGAAACATGAAAATGCCTGAGATACATGAGTTCATGATGAAATAGTTTAAAAAACAAACACGCGCATGCGCACTCGAACGCACACACAAGATCACTTGTCACTTTGGAGGATGCCAGGTAACCAACTCATTATTCTGAACACTGAAAAATAAAGTGATATAATCACTCATTATCCTTTACACTGTACAATATCTTAGATAAATAGTTGTGGTGGCAACATATCTATACATAGTAAAGTTTCAACTGATAACAAAGAAAGGAAAAATCAAAACAAAACCTCAATATTTTGAAAATCCTAATAGTGTAATGAAACTAAGCAATACTGAGACCATTAAGTGAAAAATCAGACTTGTTACTTTATTAACATAAAATAATTTTATCTGAATCTGACAATCAGTTCCATGGAATTGTAACTATGCATTAATTTACTCATGTAATTGTAAATATACAATATTTTCTAAATATTGTTACTACCAAAAATAAGCAGTCTCTTGATTTAACCACCAGTTTTTAGAAGATAAGAGATGGAGAGACATTTAAAATCATACTATTGGGATGCAATCAGAAAAATACAAGATAATTTACATTGAAAGGTGAGCTAGTATCTTCAGTAAGGGGAAAGAATAAATTTCAGAAAGAGTGATGGGTGCCTGTAAAAGGAGTCTGAATTTTTTTAAGTGCTTTATAATGTGGATATTAATTCCTTGTTGGAGGAGCACCAATTTTATTTTTAAAAAAAGCTATAAATAAATAGAATGAGGACAAGTATGGTAGGAGAAGAGGAACAGGGTGTGAGGGAGTACTAGGAACTGAAATAGAGCATATTATATTCCATGCAAGTAGGATATGTCAAAATGTACCCCAATATTACATATAATTCACTGATTTGTACAAAAGAGTCTTAGGTAACATAAACACAATGGGCAGATTTTGTTTGACTCATGTTTTGAACAAACTAACTTTGAAATATTTTTGAGATACTTGGAGAGATTATAATTTATAATGAAAATCACAATATTTAGGTATTCCTCTACATTTAATCGATTAATAATTAATATTCAAATATATCACCATATTATGAAAGGTGGATTCTTTGAGTATCCTAGACATTTATGTCAGCTTTATTGTATTTGACCTTAGACAAAACTCCATAACCTTTCAGGAGCCCAACTGTCTCATGTCTAAAATGAAAGCATGAAGCAGGTTAGCAGGTTAGTTCTCTTTTCCATACATTGTGTTTTGATGACTCCAGAAACTAAATTAGAAAGCAATTCTAGCTCTAGACACTCATAATATTTATAGAAACATTATATAGATGAAATAAGCATTCCATTGATTACCTACGATTACCATTTGCAAAGTATTTTATTTTTCTGTATTTTAAATTCTATTTTTTTCAAAACATCACTTTTATGCTACTTTAAGTTGTTTCCCCTTGCTTTAACAAATTATAATCTGAGATTGAAAATTGCTAATTATCACATTTTCCCTAACACTTAAAATTTATAAATATGCAGGTGTAGTGTTAAAATTTATATATTTTTCTATCAAAAGAGTCTGGAAACATTTAGAGGTAATACAATAGTTATTGGCCTAAAGAATGAAATAAAGCTAAATAAAAATTAGGTATACTACTGGGGATTTTAATACATCAAAGGAATATAAAAAGGAATTATCACGACTAAAGGAATCAGATTGCAAAATGAGGGGAAAATAAAATTGAAACAAAATCAAGTTGTTTAGATAACATTAAGATAATCCACCATTGGCACAATAAACCTGTGGGGAATATACCAAATAAAACATTTAGAAATAAAAAGAAAAGAGGCAATCAATATAAATCTATTTCACAATTATTTTGAAAAACAGGCTTTATAATAATTGAAATGAATAATTCTTAGAGAAGTATAAGCTATCAAATAAGCAAGACATCAAGAATAGAATAAGACTTAAGAATGAAAAATGATCAAATACTAAAAATGCTAATATAAATATTTATAACTGATAAATTGTTTTCAACTTCCTAAGGGTAACTGTTTTTTTCAGAAATTGATTTCCATATAGAGGGAAGGATGAAATGTCTTTGAAAGGCAGGACTGATCCTAAAGCCTGATGATGATAGCAATGAAAGGGAAATTATAGTTCAGTGGTCATTATAAATGAAAAACGCAACTTACTTAAATAAGGCCAGAGTAAAGGGCAGTCAGGATATTTTAATGAAGGGTTTACTTTAGGAACATGCAACTAGCCTAATATAAGAGAAAAATTGAATATTATGTATCCATACAACTAATTAAGGCAAACATAATTCTAAGCAGTTCAATTTAACAACCACTCATTTAATTGATTTTTATTATAATCAAGAATTCAACATAGAAAAGATACATACATAGAATGCATTCAGTCAGAATCTTTTTCCCTAGATATAGATACCATAGATAGATGTGTATCACACTCCTCTGGACCTTTTTTGTAGATGGCGGATAATACAGGATAACTTGCACATCATTATGTTGTAGATCTTTTATCTGAACCACCAGGATCCTTTTATGCTGAACTGTATTCTCTATCACTAGAATATCAGTCGGAGAAAGGAGAATGAGGTGATTGTATTCATCACTTTGATTTCTTCCCTGAGTAGGCTTGATTGTTTCCTTCAATGGTTGGTGACTGTCCTCTAGAAGTGACTTTCTCCGTAGAGGTTTAAATTGCTGCTTAATGCATTATACCATTTAACACTTAAAAACAATAATTGTTTATTAAATCACAATTTCTGTGATCCAGAAATCCAGGACTGGATTAGTTGGGTGTCTTTGGTTCAGGGTTTCTCATGCAGTTTCTGTCAAGCTGTTGTCCAAGGCTTCAAGACTCATCAGGTGGAAAAACCCTTGTGGTTATTGGCAGGCTTTAGTTTCTTGTAGCCTGTGGGATCAGGAGCCTAATTCCTCACCAAGAGGCTATGAGGGCCTCTGAATGGGACCCCTCAGGACCAGGCAGTTTGCTTCCTCCCATTCAAGTGATTTGAATTAGCTGGAGTAAGCAAGAGGACTCAAATGAAAGCTACAGACTCTTTATACCTAATTTCTGATGCAACATTTCATCATTTTTTTTCCTGCTATTCACTCATTAGAAGTGAATCACAAAGTACATCCCACTCTCAAAGGGAAAATAGTATACAAGGCTTTGAATGTCAGAGGTGAGGATCTTGCTGTTCATTCAAAAGCTGTTCCCTCTTATCTCCTTCCCCTTGTGCAGTGGGTGCTGACTGCCCAGGTGGTGCCATCCTGGGTTCATGTGATACTCTTCACACCTCAGCTACATTGCCTGGTGTAGAAATAAAGGTCCCCAAGTTACTCAAACAGGACAGAGCCCTCTATTTTCTCCTAGTAACACTGGAGTAAACAAAATTTTTTTTCATAGGGGTTTCATAACGGATCTTATATTAAACATACCATTTTATGAAAATGGGCCCGTAAAAACAAATTTTTTTCAGATCATTTTTAAATTCATAAGATCATTCCACTTAGCTAACACATGCAGGAGCCTCTGTGGTTCTTGCCATTTTCTTATTACACTTAGCAGCTGTTTATCAATTTTAGGAGCTATTAATTTTAATATAATAGTTACTAAGATGAAACCACCAGCTATATATTCATGTATCATATACATTAAACAATTTTGCCTATCATCCCGAATGAAAAACACCTATAAAACTACATATATATATAATATAATAAAATTATGACACAATAATTATAATGTAATGTTAATAGAATAATGTTTACTATTATATATTTGATAGCTCTACATCATTTCCAATCTATTTTAATGCATCTGGGTCAATTTCATTGAAGAATTTATAGAATTAAAACTTGGGATTTCATGAGTTAACTAGCTATTTTATAAATGAACTTTTTACATGCTAGTTAATATTCACTTCTTATTATTCAATAGCTGGATGAACTTCCACTTTATAGATGTTTAGCTACTTATTTTAACAATCTCTTCTATTAGACCTTTACGTTGTGTTACGGTTTGAATATGAGATGTCTCCTAAAAACTCCTGGGTTAATGCTGCAGGAATGTTCAGAGACCTAATGATTGGATTGTGACAACTGTAAACTGATCAGTCCATCCTAGTTTGAATGGACTGACTGAGTGGTAACCATAGGCAGATGGGGTATAGCTGGAGGAGATGGGTCACTGGGGATGTGCCCTGGAAGGATACATCTTCACTGAAGCCCCCTCTCTCGCACCCTCTTCTTCCAACCCTACAGGTAGCTGAGAAGCTTTCCTCTTTTGGTTCCTTCCCTTATGGTATATTGCTTCAACTTGGGCCCAAGGCAATGGAGTTGACCATCTATGGACTGAGATCTCTGAAACCAGGAGCCCCAAATAAACTTTTCCTCCTCTAAATTGTTTTCATCATATATTTTGGTCACCATGAGGAAAATCTAAATAAAACAATCTGTATAGAGCTAGGCCAGGTGGTGCCTTTCTGTAATTCCAGTGGCTCAGGAGGCTGAAGTAGGAGGACTGCAATTTCAAAGCCAGCCTAAACAATTTAGTGAGGCTCTGAACAACTTAGAAATACCCTGTCTCAAAATCAATTGAAAAAAAAAAAAAAAGTATGGGCATGTGTTTCAGTGGTTAAACATCCTTGGTTTAATCCTTGGCCTGGTACCTAAATGAATAAATAATAGCAAAGAAAACTGATTTGTTTCTATACTTTTGATTTTATAGTAGATCAAACAGTTCTGTGATAATATGGAAATTAGAATCATGGGTATGAGGGAACATGCATATTTAAGACTTAAGGCATGTACAGCCAAATTGCTGTAGGGAAAAGCTTTTCTCATATATAATTCCATATTTATTTACAGATTATCTTTGATGGTCTTTTATGTTATCATTCTTACATATTTATGAATGTGATATTTAAAACATTTTCCTTTGTCTAGACTTACATTTTTATACAGGTTACTTGTACATTTTAGATGTTAGAATGTTGTCTTTAGCTTATTTCGCTTATTGATTTGTGAAAGTTCTTTATTCATTGAAGATATCTAGCATATATTTTGATAATGCTTCCCTCGTGTTTTTTATGAGCATCTCCATTAGCATATTTTTAAATTTTTTGAAATTCAAGTGTATATAGCTTGTATCTTTACATTTCATTCTTAATTTTCTCACACATTTATAGATTAATACACAGAATTTAAACCTTTAATTTTGTTCTTTATTCAGTTAAATTTCTCACCAACTCTGTTATTGCTGTTGCCAGATTTTTTTTTCTAAACACTTAGTTCTACTTTGTGCCTCTTTCCCACCTCTTATAAGGCTCTGATTGGCTGAAATCACCCATCCTCTTCCTTTATCCTCCTGAGTAGAGACGAGGTGAATATAAGAAGATGATCTGAAGTAACTTTTTGACAGGTGTGGGCTTTTAGCATGGATATTAAACCTTCACTATGCTAAACAGCTGATATAATTGTGTTGACTGTTACTGCTGTATTATCTATTATATTTTGACTAATGTATGTAGCAATGTATTCAGAAAGTGGTTTAAAGCACGTCTCCTTAAATGTTCACAAATGAAAATGAGGATTGGTTTCCAAACTTTTTTTAGTAGAGCAAAACATATGGTTGACTAATCAAAACTCCACAGGCTACTAATAAATCAAAATGAATGTCACATCTTCCACTGAAGCAAATTGCCAAGTGACAACCTTAAGGAACATTAAGATTAATTTTAAAGTTTGTCAATCAACTTTATAAATATTCATATAGCAAAACAGCACAATCAGTTATTTTTGGTACTTCACTGGGTCTTGAATTCGTAACTTACAGTCGCAGTCTGTTTATATGCATGACTTGTGTAAGTGCAGCTCATCTCTCAGTAGTTTTTGCTATAAACTACCTGTTACAGGTTCTGAAGTACACACTACTCATCTGACAGACTTGGTCTCTACTAATGGTAGACTTTCACATCTATCACCAACAAACAAAAGACCTTTTCAAAAAATTCCTTGGAGGAAAACATGAAGAGAAAGTTCAAGTTTGCCATTATAAGCATGAAACAATTTAAAAGGCTAGATAAGGTTTGCACAGGAAGAGCTCTGATGTGAGTTGCTGCAAATGGTGAGGTAGATTAGGTTTCTTCTAATCTAATCATGTGGTCATGATAGGCAATTACGGTAGACTATGATATAATTCTGTGTTAGGAAGATGTACAGATTAATATCTAAAAAGATTTAGGCTGAATTTTGGAATCAACATAATGGTCAAGGCTGGGGACAGTAGAGTTTTAATATATATTTATAAATACAAAACCAAACCTGTTTGTTTTCTAGCTTCTAATAAATAGCTATTCAATCTGTTAGTTTTTGATATAATGTTGTTAGTGTTCAGGTGAAGTATCCTGAAAACTAGAGACAATTAGCATCTGATAAAATTCTTATATTTTGTAGTAACAAATGAGGAATCTATTCATTAATTTCTTCACTTCAATTTAACAAATGAGGTCTAAAGAAAACATAGGAATGCTAAATTTTTTACTGATTGATTATACAGTCTGTAATGCCTGAGTGGCTTAGACATTGTAAGTTCTGTGACTATATTTTACTTAGATCATTGGTCTAGATACTCTACCCTAAAAGAATACTATCCCCTAGAAATATAATATGTCACACATTAATTTTTAAATGTTCTAGTAGACACATTAAAATATTTAACAATAAGGTGATGTTAATTTTAATAATATACACTATTTAACCCCATATATAAAATTTGAGCATTTTGATACATTTATATTTTTTACATATAATTGCTTATTTTAAGTATCTCTTATATTCCCAATTTTCTTATTTTTTGGCTTATTGTTTATAGCCTTGTTTTGTCATTGTCAAAATTTAATTTGATTTTTTAGTGCACATCCTTAACTCAATCTCAGTAATATCACTTCATAATTATATAAAAACTTTACAATAGCATGCTTCAATTTCTTTCTTCCCAGCTGTTTGCTATTCCTTTGTATATATTGATTTACATTTATATATATATATATATATATATATATATATATACACTGTATATTATATACAAACCCACAGCATATTTATAATCACTCTATAATTTATACTCACCCACACACATAACAATAAACCCATCAATATATTGACATTATTTTTTAGAGTTATATATTTTTTAAAAGACCTGGGTATGGTGGCACATGCCTGTAATCTCAGCAGCTCTGGAGGCTGAGACAGGAAGATTGCAAGTTCAAAGCCAGCCTCAGTAATGGCTAGGTGCTAAGTAACTCAGTGAGACTCTGTCTCTAAATAAAATACAAAATATGTCTGGGGATGTGGCTCAATGGTCAAGTGCCGGTAAGTTCAACCCCTGGTACCAAAAAAAAAAAAAAAAGTTAAAATTAACCACAGTGTTATATGTTAATTTAAGTATGTGTCATTTTTTGTGTGTGTTTTTCATTCCTTTATGGAAATCCATTTTTACATTTAGTTTCTTAGCCTTAGCTTAGAGAAATTGCTTTAATATTTCCTGTAGTGTAGTTCTTCTGATGGTGAATTTATTTACCTTTTGAATTTCTGAACATAACTTTATTTTGCCTTTGTTTTTGAAAGAGACAGATGTAGAATCTGGAGCAGATAATTTCTGTTTTAACCTCATTCTTTCAATGTGTTTCAACATCTTCTTGCATTTTTTTTTGACCCAGTTGACCAACATCTGTCTTTTTAATAATGTGTACAACATGTCTTTTCTTGTGGCTGCTTTAAAATTTTTCCTCTTTGTCCCTGAATTTGAACAATTGAATTATGATATTCTTTGATGTGATTTTCTTCCTGTTTCTTGTACTTGGGATTCAGTCAAGGTTTTTTTTTTTTTTTTTTTTTTTTTTGGTTTTTTTTGCCCTGTACATGTATAATTTTCACCAAATTTGGAATTGTCTGGCCATTATCCTCATTCATACACACACACACACACACACACACACACACACACATTAGTTTAAAATATGTATTTTAAACTAATGTCCTAACTTCCTTCCCTACATCCTTAAAAAAGAGATAGTGTATTTACCCTTTCTTGGATACTCATTCATCAGGCAGTATGTTAGCAGAGGGTAGGGTGAGTACACTCTCTCATTCTAAGTGCTTCTCTTTCACTCTTTTTTATCTAGTAGGGAACTCTCCTCCATTGGTGCTCAGTCAGTGGCAAGCCTGAAAGTTTTGAAGGAGAAAAAAAAATCTGCTTCATTTTTAATCACAAAGCACAGTCTCCAACCCAAGCTTCACCAGTGTTTCTTATGTTAGGAATTGCTGTTGCCTATTTTACAATCATACAGTGGTTTGGCTTCTTCTTTGTACCTAATGTGTGTAACACATGGTAACTCTGTGGATAATACACAACATGGATCAGAGTCTTTAGGTTTTCCAGAAAAATACCAGTGAAACTCTTATCAGCATGCCCAGGAGAAGGTAAAGCATAAGTAGAAAATGAAAAAGTGTATTAAATTTGGAACAATGGATTTAAATTTTATGCATGAGAAAATGAATATATTGAAGCTGTTTGAAATGAAATTAAAGAATTATTGAGGAAGTATGCTTTTCCATAATGAAGAACTATTTAAAATAGCATCACGTGTTATAATATTCAGATGAGAAATAACGAGAATAAAATCAGTAACACTGTAAATAGAAAGAAGGGGCCATATATAAAAATATAAGAAATGTTAATAATGTAAAATGTGTAGGAATGATGAGAGCAGATAGTTAGAGATGAAAAGGATTTGGAATACTGCTCAGGTTACTGATTTGGACATCATTAGTATGTTGATACCATTGATGGTCAGGACTGGGAAACAAGTAACATTTGTGCTTCAGAGTCTTGTACAATTTCTGGTGTCTTGGCTTTAATAACATCTCCATTTGTTCCTTCTCAAGAAAGCATTTAAGTAAATAAGATTTCCTTTATAATAGGGATGGACTTGTGTCTTAACAATTTACAAGTTTTATTTGTTTTTAGTAACTGATTTTTTTGTGATAATTCTTGCAGCACATAGAAATAGATCAATATGTAGCTTAATCACCAAATTCAAAGTCATAATCTCACTAATCTCACAACCTTCAATTTAACCAGATCCTGGGCTGTCCTTTTGGGGGGTCAAGATTAACATCCTAAAAATTCTGATGACACTGTATATTTGCTATATATTTTTTTTATACATATAGGTTAAAATCAGAACTTCTTATCTTAACATATCTATACCCTGAAAATCATTCTCAGGGTAATGTTAGAGCCTCTTATTTGGTCATTTCCCCTTTTCAGGTGACATTTCCAAGACAATACAGATCTTTTGCATATCCATACTTCTACAGATGCTGTGTCTTTTGACAAGAATAAACTGTTCTCTTTCAGCAGCTCCTTTAAAAATGTCTACTCATCTCTCAACTCTCAGCTCAGATATCACCTCTCCAATAAAAACTTCACTTTCTTTAATTACAGTGACTTAATCTGAAACAAACTTGCACCACATCTCTGCAATAGCACCTATTAAAATGTGCTTAATTTATTAAAACATGCAATAGCATATTTTATTGCAATTTGACTCTTTCCATCTGTGTCTTCCAAATAAAAATTGGAGCTTCTCAAAAGGAAACTGTCATTCATCTTTAAAATTCCATCCTTAGTACACCATCAAGTTCAACACAGGGTCATGAATATCTGCTTAAACGAAATAAACTAATAATGTATATTTTTAACATGATTTTGCTATATATTTGATAATTTGATTTTTATTATCTACAAATTAATGAGGAGTTTTAAAGTCTGCAATAATAATTATTAGTTCATTCTGTTTCCTTTTACTCTGCTCAGTTTTTGTATTTTGATAATCTGACTTAATTGTGTATATATTTTCAGTTGCTACATGTTATAAAGGAGTTGTCTAGCTTTTTTAAAAAATATTTTTTAATTGTCATTGGACTTTATTTATTTTGGTGCTGACAATTGAACCCAGTGCCTCACACATGCTAGACAAGTGCTCTACCACTGAGCCACAACCCAGCCCTGGTCTAGCTTTTTCATATTTTTGAAATATACTTTCTCATCTTCAAGTGTATTTTATCTAATACCAATTTTCTTATAATTTTATATTCTATAACATAGGTTTTCCATGAATTTTAACACACATTTTTCCCAGACATTAATATTTAAAATGCTTCTCTTGTATCCTTAATATAGTTAGGATTAATTGGTTATCTAGTTTGATATTTCTTCCTTTGTATTCAAGTGTTTACTCTTTTTAAATTTAATATAATTAACGATTTGTTTAATTTGACCATTGTACTATTTGATTTCTATTGCTCTTCTATTTTTTGTCTCTTTGTCCCACACTGATTCTTTTAAAATAAACAATTTAATTGTATAATTTACTTTAACTCTGCCTATTCTATTGGTCTTTTAGATTCATCTCTGTAATATGTGAATAAATTTATGTAAAGATGCCTCATGGTTTCTTAAAAGGTAAACATAAATCTCTTTTATGCTTGAAATTGTAAACAATTTTATGCCCAAAATGTTCTTTTCCTTGAAAACATCTTTTCCCCAGTTGCTCATAAATATGTCTTTCAACAGAGTTGAAAATCATGTTTTATGCAAAAAGCCCAGAAAATTGTAAACATATAAACTCATCTACTGATACTGATAAACTATTTGTGATAATATATTTGCTGGTGTTGAGATAAACAAATGGCCAACTTGTCCCCCAAAAGATGATCAACTTCAAATTCAAAAATACTTCAAATTCATAAATAACTTAAAAAACCTGTCGCCTAATAACTTAGATGATTTTGCACTTAATTAATTAAAATTGGATGGTACAGTTGAAAGACAATAGAACAGGAATTGTTTTTGATACCTGAGTGTCCCACTCAGCAAATAAGCCTATTGTTCATACTGTTGTGAGCTTCTGCTGAACATAGATCTAAATATCTCAAATGCACTGAGCTGCTTGTTGAGCTAATACACACCCACCATAAGGCAGCTGCAAACCCTGGTTTAGATCAAAGCAACCTATGGGCAAGCAGAGGTTACTTGACATACCATCTGTGAGCAAATAACAGCAAAGAAGACTTCCTTGTGCATTGTTGTCTTTTTTCTTTTCTTGCTTTCATATGATACTTAGGTTATTAAAGAATATATTTAAACTAAGTGTTATTCGGTGCAATATTTTTTTAGTGATGTTTTCTCAGAGACCTCTTGAAACTTGGTTCAGTTTTGATCCTCAGGTGATATCATTGGGTATAAAACAACCTCATTTATTTATCTTCTTTAAAAATTCATAAGTATTTGCTCTAGCAATTGTAGTATGTGTTCTAAAACCATTGAAGTTATCCTAGTATTAGTTTTTAATTGACATTATTTCCCTTTATTCTTCTCCAATTATTACACTGCTATGCTAAATATTTTAACTCAGTCTATCTTATGAACACCAGAATACATTTTTTATCATTGTTTAAATTGTTCTTTTTAAAACAAGTTTGTTGAGCTACAATTTGCATACACTAAGAACTAGTTTTAATTTTTAAAGATGTTAAGAACAGAGGAAAAAACTATCCTTTTGTGTTAACTCATATATGTAACATTTCCGGTATTCCCTTCAATCTGAAAAACTTTCTTACTACTTTTCGTAGTACTAGTCTGCCAGCAACAAAAAACTTTTCCACCTTTGTTTGTCTAAAATTTTATTTATATTGCCCTCATTTTGAAGGCTAGTTTCACTGAATATAGATGTCTAGTTTAAAAATAACTTTAGTATTGTAATTTTATTCTTTTACTGGCTTGCATTGCTTTTGGAGAGAAGTGAATACTCACTTTTTAACTGTTCACCTTATTGTACTGTGTCTTTCACCTCTGACATTTTTTAAAATTTGTTCTTTTTAGATATACATGACAGTAGAATGTATTTTGACATATTATGCATACATGGAGTATAACTTATTCTAATTAGAATCCCATTCTTGTGGTTGAACATGATGTGGCGTTTCATTGGTCATGTATTCATATATGAACATAGGAAAGTTATATCCTATTCATTCTACTGTCTTTACTATTCCCATCCCCCCTCACTTCCCATCATTCCCCTTTGTCTAATCCAATGAACTTCTAATCTCCCCTCTCCCCCTTATTGTGTGTTAGCATCTGCATATCAGAAAATTTGTCCTTTGGTTTTTTGGGACTGGCATATTTCACTTGGCATGATCTTATTCTCCAGTTGCATTCATTTATTGGCAAATGCCATAATTTCATTCTGTTTTATGATTAAGTAATATTACATTGTGTGTTTATATCACATTTTCTTTATCCTTTCATCTGTTTAACGGTACTTAGGTTAGTTTCATAGCTTAGCTATTGTGAATTGAGGTGCTATAAACATTAATGTAACTGTGTCACTGTATTATGCTGATTGTAAAGTCCTTTGGGTATAAACTGAGGAGAGGGATAACTGGATCAAACAGCGGTCCCATTCCAAGTTTTCTGAGGAACCTCCATGCTCCTTTTGAGAGTGGTTGCACCAATTTGCAGTCCCACCAGCAATGTATGAGTACCTTTCCCCCACTCATCTTTGCCTACATTTATTGTTACTTGTATTCTTCATAATTGCCATTCTGACTGGAGTGAGATGGAATCTCAGTGTGGTTTTAATTTGCTTTTATCTAATTGCTAGAAATGTCCAACATTTTTTTCACATATTTTTTGACTGATGGTATTTCTTCTAGGAAGTGTTTGTTTTGTTCTTTTGCCCATTTATTTATTGGAATATTTGTTTTTTTTGGTGTTAAGTTTTTTGAGTTCTTTATATATCCTGGATATTAGTACTATATCTGAGGTATGTGTGGCAAAGATTTTTTCCTATTATGTAGGCTCTCTCTCTCCATGTTTTTATTTCCTTTACTGTGAAGAAGTTTTTTAGTTTCATATAATCCCATTTATTCCTTCTTGATTTTACTTCTTGCCCTTAGGACAGACATAAAATGGAACAGAATAGAAGACACAGAGACAAACACATGTAAATACAGTTATCTCAAAAAAGGCACTATAAACTATGTTGGAGAAAAGATGGCCTCTTCAACAAGTGGTGCAAGGAAAACTGGAAATAAGTAGCAGAATGAAATTGAACCTACCTCTCATCCTGAACAAAACTCAATTCAGAGGGTAACAAGAACCTAGGCATTAGACAAAAGAAACTATGCCTACTAGAAGAAAATGTAGTCCCGATTCTGTCAGCTTAGGAACCAACTTCTTCAACTAGTCTCCTGAAGTGCAAGAGGTAAAATCAAGAACCTCTGACTTCTTTTAAAACTTTCTTTTTCTTAGGCAATTATGACATGCCTTGTTATGGTTTTCTTTCCATTCATCCTGCTTGAGTTTCACTGAACTCCTTTAAGCGGTGGTTACTACATTTTATCAAATTTGGAACATATTTACCCATCATTTATTTAAATATATATGTATTTTTTCTATACCACTTAAATAATAAAGATAGATACTTTAATATTATCCTATGAGTTATGTGTTCTCTACCCTCAGAACAATCTGATGTCAGCATTCTTAAACCAACTAGTATCTGTATTTTTTGTGGCAAAAAAGTTATGTCATCTCATACTGGTTTTACATAATTTCCATATTTCTACTACTAATATATAAGCTCATTGATGGTAAAGAATTGTATTTTCTTTTATTTAAAAGTATATTTAAACTGCTAGTAATTTATGAACACTTTTGCATGAGTAAATATCACATGGATTTTGAAAGTAAAAAACATAAAACTTCTGACATGATAACCACTATTTTAGAATAAAATAAAGCAGCTAAAAATCAGATATACTTCTTACATAATAAATCCAGTAAACACATGTAAAAATTATTTAATTCTGAGGGTATGTATAAATTATAATGAAAATTAGTAACATACTGTTTCTGAACTATACATAATAGAGACTCAAAGTACAGATTTCTCCTCAAAGGAGACTGTAAATAATGGGGATTTTTCTCAAACTAATCACATTTGTCACAGTGATCTATGGTTTATGCTTTCATGTCAGATCAACTCTCCATAGGATTAAAAAGTTTCCTGCAAATACAGTCATTTGTTGCCCACCAGTCATGGGCCTCAGAATTCACCACCTGGAATTTGTTCCCAGTTATACAAGTTGACACTAACCTCAGGATGTATTAAAGTGCCTGTCAGAGGTTTGCCACTGTGAGTAAGTGCACTATTAGGGTGTAAAGATAACCACTGTGATTTATTGGTAGGGAAGCAACCTGGGGAATATTCCCTTTCTTACTTCCTGTCTTTGATTGTTGAGTTTCTTGGTGACACCAACAGCTGATTCCTTTAACATGGAATCATCACATGTAAAATAAAAAATGATACATCATAGAACTAAGTCTAAATTTTTACTTCTATATTGATCCACAATGCAACAAATTCAAAATTCATAACATTAGCTTTGCATTTATTCTGTAAATGACCACATTATTCAATTCAAATATTATAAATACTAATGGGTTTTGTTGATAAATTATCTCTCTTTTGGGGAAAGTCACAGTGATCCAACAGTCTTTTTAACAGACACAATTGAGAGCGGAATAGTAAAATTAAAATTATGTTTTTAAATACCTTGAGGATTGGGCCAAACATACTTGAGTATAACTTTTGTTTTTGTTTGTATAAAAGCTTCTATTTTAAGATTCTGAAGTATAAATACTTCCCAAACTTACTTTTATATCTCTGTTGAAGGAAATAAGAATTCAGTCTGTTTTGATAAAGGTCATTTTATCAGGTATTTTAAGATTCTCTGCTCCTATATATTTTTATCTTTTTGATTTATCATATCAGTATAAAAACCTGTATGAAAATTGTACAGCATACTGTTACATTTCCTTTATAGCATTTCTCTTGAATTATCTTATTTACATATTTTGTCTTATTAGTGACAACAAAAATATAAACAATATCTATTTATTAATATATTTGTTACATGTGCAATGTTTGATATGAATTATCAAAATTATTTTTCAGGTGAATTCATGAATAAACAGAATGGCTGATGCTAATTGGTTTATTTTGAAAAGGGATTGAGTATATAAATTCTCATTATGATATTACCTAAATTTTTATTGTGATATTTGTTCCTATCCAAATTTCTAAGCCAGTTAGAATACTGTTATTAGTTTCTATGATGATATTGTCCTCAAATATGTTTTGGGTAGGGGGAAACACAAGAGGATGTAGAAAGAGTAGAATTAGTTAAATAATATTTTCTGCGAAAAGTAAAACTTGATTTATTTTCCTTCGTGAAACTCAATTATTACTGTGTATAACACCTACATCTTTTCTAGTCATATATTTTTCCATAACTCACTGAGATTCTATTTAATAAATTGTTATCACAATGTCTTTGTCATACTGATTAGTATTATAGCTTCTGAAAACACAACTTAACATTATATGTGCATGTGTGTAATAGATATTTAAGGTTACATTTTAAAATTATATCTACCTCTCTATATGCTTAAAATTTTCAAGCTTCATTGACTATTCTAATTGTACTTATTTAGAATCTACAACTTGGAAATATATGAAGAAAAAAACTCTGACTCAAGTACAATTTATTAAAATATTTGCTAAAAGAAAGATATACTAAAATCAGTTTGTTTTTTGTGTCATTTTTGATAGTACAGGAAAATAAATCTAATGAGTACTAGCCATATCCTTAAATTCTGGTAATTTTCCACATTGTTTAAAAATCAAAGGAATATTTATTGTAAACTGTTGTATAGTCAAAGTAAGAATACCTTTGTGTTTAAATACCAGCAAAATGATTTAATAAATCTTTGGTTTTTAGAAAGCTTCATGGTCATTTTAAGTTTCAATTTACTCAATCTGTAAAATGGAAATTCTGATCTCTATCTCAAAGAAGTTTGCTATGCTTAAATGATCTTATGCATATAAGACCTCTGATATAGATAAAGATATTGCCTAATTAGTATGATAATAATATCAAAAATAGATTAATGGTTAAGTCACTGACCAAAATAACCCAGGTCAATAGACAGCAGTGGTCAATAGACCAGCATTAGTATAATAGATTAATCTAGCCTGTTTGGCTTTTGTGCTGCATAGTACTATAGAAAGAATTTATAGAGTTAGTTCAGTTTAACAAAATATTGTTGATTGCTTACAAACATGTAGTTTACAGCAGATGAAATTTGGTTGAATGCGACTTACTCAGTACTCTAAAAATTAATGTTACTTCCGATATTCCATAGTCAACAGGTAATACAGACACACAGGCATAAGTATCAAATGTTGGAACAAGAAACTTTTGAGATGTCAGGTCCTATATCTCATTACTAATCCCTGGAGTCATTTCAACTTCAGAAAAATCATAAATAATATATCTCTCCCTTGGAGAAGCTAAAGAAAAAAATACTGCAGTAAAATATAGCTGCTATCATAAATCTGTTACATAATCATACCACAGTCATTACTATAAAGCCTGAGTACATTGGCCCTACTCGTCATAATTTCCTTGCCATTAAGTCTAATATAATATCACAAAGAAAATATGTGATTATTTCTTACCATAATTTAGTCAATAATATATTATATTATGGTAACACAAGGTACTCTTTTTTTTCAATGCTAGCAAATAATTTAAATAAAATTCATTTGAGATCCAAATGTAAGAATTAGACAAAATATATAAAGTAAATTTTCTTAATGGTGATAAATACTCTCTCCTTGATATATTCTTAACTGTATGCTAGAATATTGTGTGATTTCATTATAAATGTATTGGTATGGCCACATTTAAATGAAAGAATTTCACTTTAAGCATATATGCTAGAAAGTAGGTAAGCATCAGTGACATTTTATAACTATTAATATTTAGACTTAGAATCATTCTATTCACAAATGAAAATTTTAGGCTTGACTGAAGGGAATTTAAATTGTATTCATGTGTATTTATTCCTTCCAACTATTTTGCATTTCAATTATATGAATAAATATATGGAAAAATCAATTTTTGTGTGTATACACACACACACACACACACACACACACACACACACATATATATATATATATATATGACAAATTCAGACATGTGTCTTGTATTATTGATCTTAATTATGTCCAGAAATTAGAAAGGAAAACTTAGTACATGAAAGCTCTCATATTAACTCTGGACGAGTCTGTGGTACAGTATCCAAAATGACTTGAACATAGAGTCAAGATGAAAGGAGATAATTCAACTCCCTGTGGGAAAATTAACATTAGTTTTGAAAAATGTCTTGTTAAATATTTGGGAGATATGAATCTCTTCTTTATGGAGCTCAACCTTACTTTCCTGCTTTAGTAGCTCTACCAAAATCAAGAATCTGAATGAATAAGCTAAACAACCTCTTATACTCATTACCAAGTTTAGAATCCTACCTGCAAAAATATTTTGTTGGTTTTTTAAAAATTTCTTTAATAAGTAGAATATTTTTAGGAAAAAGAAATTGCCTCCTGCAATGAGAACTACAGTGACGTCAATTGATGACAATTTATTAAATTCCTTCCTATAGGAAAGAGAACGTATCCAAGATCACAAAATCATGTGAATGAGGATTCCAAAAACCTGATATAATTTAATAGATCTACCTAAGCAAGGCTCCTATAGAATAATTCTCACTTCCTATTTTCTATTTCAATATATCTGGCTGATCACCTAGGTACTAAAGTTGATAGGTGCCATAAAATGCATGAATAGATTTATTATCAGAAATAGTGTACTAAATTTGGCACAATTCAAAGCAATTCAGAATCTAACTGAAATTTTCTAGCCATTTTGTAAAGCCATTAAAAGAAAACTGCTAGTGCCAGAGAAGTTTCACCAGGGGGTACAATGTCAGTTCACTTGGCAGAATGATCCTGAGTTTTTTCTTACTGAGAAAAGAAGTTCCTATTTCCTCACTGCTCGGAAATGCTGAGTGGAAAAGTCTTTGAGAATGGTAGTCAGGTAGATTTCGTGTAACTCCAGACAATTGCCTGAGCAAATATCTTACTTATGAGAAACCAGAAAAAGTCAAGAGATGCTTCCTCACTGCTTCTTGGAATACTTTTGTTGACAATCACCAGGGCATTATCCTTACCATTAATAAGGTATATTAATATATTATATATTTGTAGAAATTTAGAATCTTTTTAAGCTTAATTGAGTAACTTTTGTGTTTCTTAGCATTTTAACATATAAATATTTTAATTACAGTGTTGATTCCAAAATAATTTACATGTAAATTGGTAACAATTCAACTATGCTTTATTATGATATCTGCCAAATACACTACAATGACCTAATTATATCAAGGTAAGATGGAAACACGTAAGAATTCCACAAGAAGTGCACAATTTATTTTTCTAGGAACAACATAAAGGTATTATCTAGCTCATAAAGATTTTGAGGATGTCTCCTAGGTTTGGGTCTATTGAGAACACATTGAAAAAAACTTCCTATCCAGAACAAACTCTGAACAATGTCTCCTGATATTTCCTAGTTTTGGAGGGAATTAAGTAGGGAATTCTGTAGTCTATTAAACTTTAATTAGGAGGTGAAAGACAAGTAATTTCAGAAAAATAATTTGAGGAGATAAAATAACTTTAAACAAACCAATAACATAAGAGACACTTAAAGTTCTCAAAAAATTATCTCCACAAGGAAATGTTAAGGTGTGTATATTTTATTGGCAAGTCATTTTAAATGTTTGAAGAGCATATATCCCTTTTTATGTAAATTAGTATGGGACATAAAAACAGAGCTTCTAAACTTTTATGAATGAAGAATAATTGAACTACTAAAATTTTAGGAAGGTACAAAGACAAAAAAGGATTTATGAATCTTATCAAAAGAATGTACATGTTCATTGAAACGTTTAACAGAAGATCAAGGCAGAATATATATGCATATGTATATAAATAGATATTAACTAATAAAATTAACTAATAAAATTAATGCCAATAATTCAAGGAAAATTGAATTATTGGCATTAACTAAGGAAACTAACCTCATATTCTGTCATTGAATAATGTAAAATGGAGAAAACCACATGATTTTCTTGCTACTCTCCAAAAAAATTTAATTCAATATTAAACCATTGTATGTCTTAGTTCAAAATTTATTTAATTGTCAAACAGGGAATAGTTTAGCTAAAGGTAAGACTAGGACAAAGATATTGTTTATCACCAATACTGCACAATAATTTTTGGAAAGTTTTACCAGTAATATCAAATTTAATGAATGAGAAATATTAACTGTTATAAAAAAGAATTAGAGAGTGTTTAGATGATATAATTATCCACTGAAAATTTCAAGAAAGTATTGAAAACTATAAATATTATAGGATAATAGTCTATTATAAAATCAACTTTTCTATAATTCATTCATAACCTCTTAGGAAACGTAATGAAAAAAGGTTTTATCCCACTGGCAGTATAAAGCAAAAAATACTGAAGAATGAAATTAAAATAAATGTAGTAGGTTTGTAAGTAAAGAAAATCACAATTTACACACATACACACACACCTTCACTAAAAACATGAATTAAAAAACTTTCTAGTAAAGAAAATTAGTATACAACATACAATTTTTCTAAACTACAATTTATAAATTTAACATTATTTATACAAAATCTTGAAAGGATTGTCTTAACTTTGCAAAATGTATTTTTTAGTATGTAAGAATGTAACAAAATTAATTTATGTTGTTTTAAATAAAAATGTTAAAATATCATATATAAAATAAATCATTAACATGTATTTGAATTATTAAAATATATAATGGAGAAGACATTACCATGCTTCATATATAAAGAACAATAAAAATCAACAGAACAAACAAAAAGTAATCCATCTGAAAAAATATAAATTTCAGTAAACACATTGAAAGACTTATGGTTGGTAGTATCTCAGAGGTGTATGTTAAACATTGCAGAGTTTGAGTTTGGTTCATTAATTACTAAATTATTTTAATAAAACTACAGTGAACAAATTCAAAAGTTAATTTTGAGGCAGTTTTTATAGAAATTTTCAAAGCTTTGAGGGTGAATGTCTTTTATGTCTCAAATTTTGTTTTAAAATGCATGCTATAGCAGTTATAAGTTGTAATTATGAGCAAACAATTACTTGTCATTTGCATAAGTTTCCTCTAATAACTTAGATAATAATGCCTAACTCATAAAATTTTGAAGATTAAAATACTGAATAAAATTGTATAGTAACATGACTATCAAAAAAAGATGGGCAGTGAATTCCTAGTATTCTTATAATTATCATTTTCAGCACTCTGTAATCTTTTGCAGGTAATTCAAGTTAACTTTTAGCTAGTCTTCCTCCTTTGAACTTTTATAACATTCTTTAAAAATCTGTGACCAAAATTCTCCATACTTTTGATTAATTTCTTTTTAGTTGTTTTTATCTCAGTTCACATTTCATAGTATGGCTTGGGCCAAACAAGAGACTGATTAGTGGATGTCTACTTTGTGAGTTGAGGAGTGCATTTTGCAAGTATTTCCCTAAAGCTGTGTTCAATGAATAGAAATACATTAAATTTTGCTTGTCTGATATATGATGTGTTCTCATACCCATAGATTATTAATTCATATATATAGATTATTAATATAGATCATATTTAACTTCTTAATAAATTGTCATATACCCTAAAACCTTACAATGAAATGCATCTTTCTGATTTTAATTATAAATTATACTGTTTTTCCCAGGAGTGTAAACAAATTCCTCATTGATGCATGGAAGCTCATTTTAGCTTTAATTAAGTCTATTTTCTCTTAGAATTTGCAATATGTATACATACAGCCAGCACTTTATAGTTTTAAAACATAATTTCCCCCTTTCATTTGTATTCTTCTTCCTTCAGTTACACCTCCCAGTTCTTCATGCTCATCTCCCATGACCACCTTCCTGCCTTTTCCTTCTGCCTCCTATCATTCCACTTATTCTCAACTAGTCCTGCAGTCATGTGATGAGGGGAAAGTGAAAGACATGCTGGAGTTCTTTGAGAACACAGTATATATGCTAGATCTTGATTCTGGTTTTATTTATTTTGTTTTCCTTGCTTTTCTTCTTTCTCTCACCCTCTCTTCTTTTCCTCTTTTTCATCTGTCTCCAATTTATTATTAGTTTTGAAAGATCCTCAGTGGAACAGGAGTTATTATTATTATTTTTTTTAGTAGTGATCAATTGATACATTTCTTTCCTTGCCAACCACCTACCTGCCTGGTTGCTACAATGCAATTGGAAGTGGTTCCATTTTATGACTACTGTGTAGCAGTAGCAACTTCTAGATTCCATAGATTACACCTAAGCTTATGTTTAAAAAATCCATAGATGTGTTCCTTGACTTTCAATCCCTCCAGGTATTACAGAAGTTTATCTAAACACTAAATTTCTGTTATTTTTCTGCTTTCCACACTGAAGTTGTTTGTTGTCCTAGATGATATAGCTATTTTTGGTTTTTCCCCAATAGCCTTTAAATAGTCTACTATAATCCATATTATTAAAGGGTACATTATGCTGACTTGATGCTTAGAAGATACCACCATCCCTTCTAGCTTCCAAAAGTAAGAGACTGGAACAGGAATAAAATCAGTTCTCATAAAGCTACTGGAGTATAATCTTGTTCATACCCTGAACCTGGAATGCTTCAGGACATGAATTCCTTATAAGGAGAACTTTGTATGTATGTTGCTAAGGATGTATCCCATAGCCACCCACATGTAGAACAATTATTCTACCATTGAGCTATATCGCCAGGACATGAATTCTCAGTTGGGTGATATTGCCCCCCTGCAACCCAAATCACAGATACTTAAGAAGCAAAAATTGATTCTCAAACAGGGAAAAAATCTTACTTTTTTATGTATAAAATATAGATATATAATACAAAAACAGATAGCTATGATATTGAAATTTCATGGGGTAGAGGCAATTAGAAAAACAATGTCTCAAAAGGTTCCTAAGGGGGAGATAATAAAAAAATGCATAAGAAACACTGTCCCCAGAGAATTAGATGAATTTTATTATAAGTCATTGAGAGTTTATCTTCATTGTACCTCAGAATTTTAGATGAAACATGGTATGTATTTATGGGTGTACATGGATCATCTAAAAAGATTCTGCATGCTAGTCTAAGTCATTAATTTCTGAACATGACAATCTAAATTATAATTTAAAGCTAACAGGATCCAGAAATCAACAAAGGACTATAGGTAATTTAATAATCAGCCAAGACTGATAAAATTGCTGGACCACTGTAATTGTGATATGCCACAGCTTCTAGGTCAATTCCTTATAGCTCCAAGAATCTGAAAAAAAATGAAGAAATTGAACCTATTTGCTGTGGTGGGCTATCTATTTGATATGTATGTCCATTTTCACACTCTGGAAATGGTAACTTTTTAAACTTTTTTTTCTGGTTATTTTATCTGTTAATACCTCATTTACCTAATATCAGTTAGCCTTTTGCTTTACTAGTTTTTAATTATGAGTAATGAAAGGTGTATATAATATCCAAAATATTCAATTTTGTTTGCTTATTCTTTCTTTCCCACCCTAAAAGACAATATATGCATATAAGAATGTTAGAGACATACAGTTATTGCCTAAAAAGATCTTTTAAAGAGGACATGTGTCAATCCTTAAAGAGAATTACAGCCCTCCTGTGGTGATGGTTTTGTTAATAACTATAACTATCATATATTTAAAAATGAATAATGTTTCTTATTGGGAAATTTTACTAAGCAGGAGTTACTCTATTGATTTTTCACTCTTGTATGGCAGTACATCCTGAATATGGAAATATTTCCACTGTGAGGAGATGAATCATTTTTGGTTTATATGAGTTCTGTCAGAGGGAGAAAGAGAAATCAATAGACCTGAAGTTACAACCAAAATTGTTTAAGCAACATAAGATACAAATGGGGAGGTTTCAAAGGAATAGTATGAATTATGCATTATGTATTTTTTTTCAAAACAAAGTGATGAGGTATGTAGAGTGTTCAAGGTATTCACAAGACCTAAAACCAAAGTGAGACTTACCTTTAGAAGGAAGGTCAAAAGTTCTTATTGCCTTCTTTAGGAAAATCTCTAATTAGTATTCATGTAAGCACCAAAGAGATATTGTAGGATTTTTCAAAACTCTACTTTTTAATTAGAACTGTTGTATACCAAATCTCAAAGGAATCTTCAAGAGCATTTGATCCAACTTTATTTACTGATGAGGAATCTGATATTCCAAAGACTGAAATGAAGGAGAGAAGCCAGGCATTTCAAGTCTTCCTTCCATTCTCTTTCTGTTTTAGAATCTTGTGACGTTTGATACTGTTAAATGTGCTACCATATGATCCAGTGCCCTTCCATTTTCTTACATTCCCCTCTCACAGAGCTTTGTAGCACAAAAGTGGCCCAGAAATTGACAAGCAGTGGTCACCAGAGTGCTGTGTTGAGGAAGGAATCAGGATACTAGATCTGTAAATGGCTGAAACTCTCTCATAGGTCAGATTTCTCCCCAGATGTGACCACTAAACAGAGGACAATCTGTCCACTCTGTCTGAAATATATTCTATGACTCCCTCAATCACAGTCTGTCCCCTTTGTTTGTTTTGTTGTCTTCCTGGCACTTCACATTAGCTAAAATTTTCTATCTTTCTTGTATGTTGCTGTCTTCTCCATGTAGAGTGTCAATTCCAAGAGGGCAGGAATTTGGCTTGATATTACCCACTTTTGCATCTGTAGGAGAGATTTGACAAGAAACACTATATATATATATATATATATATATATATATATATATATATATATATATATTTCATATATTATATATATTTCATATAACATGTAATATATATTATATGTTAAATATATAATATATATTATATGTTAAATATATAATATATATGAATAAAAATATATTTACTATTTATCACATGTTCTGTTTATGTTTTTAAAGTATGCATGACTCAACTTTTGTCAATTTCCTAACCTTTAAATTTCTACTGGAAGTTCAGTGTTTTAAAATTCTTGTAAAAATGTTTATATCACAAATGACATTTTGGTAATCATATCCTAATTCATATATATGTCAACAAGAGCAAGTTAGGTCTTCTGAAAGCAGGACGTATCTGCATACTATGAATACACATGTGTAATTTGATGGGACTTGTCCACTCATTATCATTATTGATTCATGTCATATTTCTGAGACAGGGACCAGTTCTTATAGGGTAGAGACAGGGAAATGAGGAATCCATGATAGAGTCGTCCTTTTTTTCTGAAGTCCTTAGAAATAGTCTGAGCGCTTACTGTGATAAGAAGAAAATTCCATTACTCACACTAGTGCTTTCTACTAAATTACATGGTGAGAAAAAAAAAATCCAGTTATCATAAGCCAAATATGACTATTGCGTAATCACAAGAAAACTACTTTAGATTAAAAATCTATAGCAAAACTCAGTCTTTTTTCTAGCTGAATTCTGCTTGTTTCTGCTTACAAGAAGAAAATTGTTTTAGACACTGTCGATCATTATTACAATACTATATACTTGCTACCACAATGATATTTAATGTATTATCAATTCCAGATACTATGCAAGACATTCCAGGTAAAAAGATGAATATGTTCTGATTCCTTCCTTTGGAAAATTAACAGCCTATCTGGGCACAGTGGCACATGCCTGTAATCCTAGCAGTTTAGGAGAGGCTGAGGTAGGAGGATTGCAAGTTCAAAGCCAGCCAGAGCAACTGAGCAAGGCCCTAAGCATCTTCGCAAGACCATGTCTTACAATAAAACATAAAAAGGATTAGGGATGTGGCTCAGTGGTAAAGTGCCTTGGGTTCAATATCCAGTACAAAATAAATTAATAAATAAATAACAATCTAATCAATAAAAATAGAGTTCTACATCAGATCAGGAATGACTAGAATTCTGGGCCTGACTTTCCAATTATAGCTTTGTGAACTTGAGAGAAAAAGAATTTGTGACTTTAATTTTGTTATTTGTAAAATTGGGGATAATAACAACTCCCATATAAATTCATAGAATTGCTGGAACGAATCCAGGAAAGAGATAGGAAAGCAGTTTTTGCATAGTAACAATAGCTTCCTTTGTGAAGTCAATTACAATTTATAAGGATATTTTCTTCTGCATAATACCATTAATATTAAATTTTGATAATTAGTATTATTTTTCCTCCCACGATAGCTCTGTGGGAATTCAATACCCACAATAATAGAATCTCAGGAATCTCACAATTGGAAATGGCCTGAAGAGTAATCTTTTCCACCCTCCTTAACACTCATTTAAAGCTTGACTCTAAAATGTGTCTCCATGAAGTTCACCAGCATCCATTTAAGTTCCTTTGGGCATCTGAAACTAAAAAAGATGCTTATATTTATTTTCTAAAGATAAACAAACTCCCCTCTCCCCTTATCTCCCAGCCTTTAATACTGGTTTCACATTCTGTTGCTATCCAGAAATCCAGTCTCTTGATACAGTAAAGCCTTTTTCCTTTCTTCTGCTTAATTTCCCCCTATTTAGATTCTGAAAAATACATATTCTTCACCCTCACCAGTTCCTTCATTGTCCCTTTCGGGCAGAGGTCTGTGTCTCGTTCATTAATGGTATGACTCTTCAGGGCACTCTCCACAGTGGTTGTTATGGGAAGGATTTGCTGAGGCTGGTTTCTTCCCTTTGAATTCTCACAACTCTGCTCTACAATGTCTGCCATGAGGGAAGGATGACTGTTGTAAAGGAGAAAACTCATATTAAAGCAAACAAAATGTAGCCCCATGCACCTTTTTGAATGTAAAAAACTTCTGGGTTTGTTGCCTATTTTACTTCCTTGTGTCTTCCCTTTTTTCACCCAGTAAATATGAAGAGTCCCTGCCCTTACCAAAGATCAAGATGTTAACCTTGACCTCTGTGTCTCACTCCTCACCTTTACACTTTCCAGCTACACTCTGCTCTTCACCTTCATCTACAGCAAATATTTCTGTATTTCTACAGAAGAGTCCATCAGCCCAAGTGTACAGTCATGTGCTTGCCTCACTGATTTTACAGAAAATAAATCAAATCAACACCCCACATGCTTATCATTAGAGTAAACTTTCTAAAAGAAAGATCTGTGATTGCTATATAATCTTGTCACCTCACATTCTTTCTTCAAAAGCCACTTCAATCAGACTTTAATACCTTTAACTCCACAAATTGCCCTTCTCAAGAACATCAAAGACATATATGGTTCCAAAAATGTGTGGTGAATTTTTTCCTCTTGACTTCGTATTTGTCTTCTTGTAGCTTGTGGAACAGTTATGATCATTTTCTTCAGGATATATCCTCTCATTCTGTGAACTAGCACTTTTATAACTTTCCTCCTAATTCTTGGACTTCTCTGGATATGTAGATTCTTGGACTTCTTTGCTCTTATTTGTTCTTTGACATCTAAGTGTTAGAATGACCCTCATTTCTCTCTTGTTCTAACTATCTTCTCTGTATAAAACATAAGTACCATCTACAAGGAATGGCATCCAAATATGCAGCCCAGAATCCCCCTGAATTCCAAACCCATGCGGTAGGGTTTGAATGTGAGGTTGCCCCCAAAAGCTTACATGTAAGACAGTGCAAGAAGATTCAGAGGAGAAATTATTGGGTTCTAAGAGTTTTAACCCAATCAGTGAATTAATTCCCTGATAGGGTTTACCTGAGTGGTAACTGAAGTAGTAGGGTGTGGCTGAAGGAGGTAGAAATTGGGGCATGGCTCTGGGTACATATTTGTATTTGGCCAGTGGAGTGTGTCTCTGCTTCCTGATCAGAATGATTTTAGCTGCTTCTCTCCTCTACATTCTCCCACCATGATGCCCAGTCTCACCTTGTGAGCCCTGAGAAATAGAGCCATCCTTCTATGGACTAAAACCTCTGATATCATGAGCCTTCAAATAAACCTTTTCTTCTCTACAATTGTGCTGGTCTGGTCCTTTTGTCACAGTGGTGAAAAAGCTGACTAAAACACTATGCAAAGCTGGGCGCTGTGGTGCAAGTCTGTAATCCCAGAAGCTGGGGAGACTGAAGCAAGAGAATCATGAGTTCAAAGCCAGCCTCAGCAAAAGTGAATGCTAAGCAATTCAGTGAGACACTGTCTCTAAATAAAAATGCAAAATAGGGCTGGGGATATGGCTCAGTGGTCAAATGCCTCTGAGTCTCTGAGTTCAATCTCCAGTACCAAAAAAAAAAAAAAAAAAAAAAGCACTTTGCATACAGTTGCTAATTTGAAATCATTTCTCAGATGTTTAATCTCTATCTTAAACTAAGTATTGTCATCCTTCCATTCTTCCCCAATTCTAAGTCTCTCTGTCTCACCACTTGGCACTGCCATCTGCCCAGTGGCTCAGGTCAAAATTCCAGCAATAGCTTTGATTCATTCTCAAGCTTATCCATTCATATCTAACACCATTAGATTTTGTTGACTCTACATACAAAGATGTATCTCAAACCAATTCATTCCCCCCCCCTTATTATCTTTGTTTTGAATGACTGCAATAATTTCTTCCTAACTGACTATTCCTCCTCTCACTTTTATCTCTCAAAAGGCATTGAGTATAATATTTCAAAATGTAAATAAAAACAAAATAGTAATTAGAATATGCACCCCAGGAGAGCAGAGACTTTCTCTTACATATTCACTCCTATATTCCTCCTCCTAGAGCAATAGCGAAGACAGTTTTGGTGCTCAAAACAAATACCTTGAATAAATAACTAATGAATACATCTTCAAAAAGACTGTCACTAGGCAGGGACAGAAAGTACTGTCACTGGGGAGAAGAATGAGAAACCAGAGTTTTCTCTCTCGTCAGCAGTCCTCATTCTCTCTTCCTGACTTTTTTCTTCCTCTCATCTCAATCTCTCTGCACCACCATCTCCGTCTGCTTGCCCTCTTTGTTTTTCTTCTCTTACTTGGTTAGTGCTCTGTCACTGCTTTAATTAAGTTTTCACTCCATATGCTGCATGTCTCAGAGGAAAGAATTTCTCTGTAATGTTCATCAGCAGGATGGCCCCTGGGAGAGGAGCAATGTGTCCTGCTAACTGATGTGGAAAGCAGAGGCTCCTTGCCAAGAGCTCAGCACACCCTCAGCCACCCAGCCATGCCTGCTTTCTATAGCACGTGGTTTTGAATTCCCACATCACCCTACTCACCCCTCTCGCCAATGTGTCAAAAATCTCGTAAGTGTAGATACCCAGATTTGAACCCTAATTCTTCAGGGATTGGTGTTCTCTGTTAAATCAAATACACATTCTACTATTAGAGCTCCACTCTGCATTGTATACTTTGGCAGGATCATCTTTGACTCTCCTATACCTGCTGCCATTGCGTGATGGTATAGTTAAATTGCTTGGCATAGTTTATGGAATATGGCAAATGCTTTAAAACTATGAATTAGTAATTTAATTCTTTACTAATAAAGGGTCAAGTGGAAAAGTGTCTGTTAAAACGTTTCTGAATTCTAGATGTGGTATGTTTTAAGTATGGTAAGACTGACAAGGTAATGAAAAAAGTTCCTCCATGTTTGCCACTTTTTCTGCTGGAAATTAGCACCAGTTCCTAGTGTAGGGAATCAATTTAACTGTGAAACTCACAGATGTGGACAGTGTTTAAAGTTATAGATCATTGCCAGTGGTTGGAAGATTGGGTTGTTAAGAATCAAACAATTTTCTACCTCCTTGGCAAGTAAATTAAATTTCTGAAAATGATATAGAATTACATAATGGCAAATACTAGAAAGCATTAGATGAAACTCTTTTATAAAATACCTTAAAACTTAAAAACTGAATTCTAAATGGAATTTTAAAAGATTTTTTAAAAAGTTTCTTGGATATTATGTGTGGTTAGCATGTATTTTCATTGAATGCTCAAGAAAAATTGATGACAATAATAGTAATTTTTTTTATATACCATGGGGTGAATCCAGGGTCACTCAACCACTGAGTCACATCCCCAGCCCTTACTTTTTATTTTGAGAAAGTGTCTCACTAACTTTCTTAGGGCCTCACTAAGTTGTTGAGACTAGTAATTAAAAAAAAAAATTCTCCCATACTGGAAGATTTTATAAAAATGAATTTAACATTATTCACTTACTATTTCTACTTACTTAATTTATGGCTTATCTTTTATACTTCTTCCCACCCTGCCATTCTTCTCTACTTCCTCCTATGCTTCTCCTAAAAACAAGAATAGGGAGAACTGGCAAGAAAATTTACTTAACATAACCTTGGTGCACTGTAATTCTATTCCTTATGAAAGGTAAACTTCAATTTAAAACAAATACTGAGGAAATAACTGGAGTGAATATTATTGAGAAAGTGTAAATAAATCTGAGTAAATATCAGTAAAAATAAATAAGACTGTAAATGATTAAAAAAGTGAAAAAAAGACCAGAGAAAAGAGCATTTTATTATAAACTGAGTAAAGCTTAAATATATATGATATTTCATTCATGATACTTCATTCGTTTCTTGAATGCTTGTGTATGAAATATTGTTTTTTCCTCTGGGTTCTGTTCTAGCACCATTCATTTCTTACCCTCCTCAATTCTCCTAGATAATTTAAAAACCTCAGATGCTGGTATGTGACATTGATACCAATATAGCTATGTACCATTGGGCAGATATTAATAAGAGATTTCATAATACCATATCCAAATATCCAGCAACCAGCTCCTGTGTGTTTCTGCAGGTATCACATGCTCACATACTCTAAACAAATTCATAGTATCCTCCATAAATTTGCTGTGGCAGGTTCTGTGCCATGCTCTCTGCCTCAGAGGCAGGCATCCACATTTCCCGTCTTTCTTCCAGAGATACTTATATGTTCTTTTTTGTCTAATGTCTGCTCATCTTCTGATCTGAAATAGGTCAATACCTCTTCCAGGAAGACATTTCTTGGCTGTTTGATTTATACTCTTCTTCCTATGCTTCTCATCATAAGGTACTTTATCTGGCTTTCAACAGAGCTTTTGTTACAGTTGTCTGTGTACTTGTCTACTTCTTCCAGAGGTCTGGCAATTTCTATTGTGTTACCTGGTATATATTTAGAAATTAGTATGGTGTCTGTTAAGTAGGCATTCTGTAATAAATGCATTTATTGAATCTTTCCCGAGCATCTCCTATATAAGACACTATATTAGATATTAGGGATCCAACAAATATTAGCTATTCCTTTTGATATTCTCAAGGACAACTAGAATAGATTTCTGCCAGTCAATTATACTAAAATGTTTTGAGAATCGTAAGACAGGCACACATTTAGGGGTGGCAAAACCAAGATAAGGCAGAAAGCAAGATTATACTGGGTCAGTATCCACAAGAAACAAGGTAACAGGCAACTGAATGAAAGAATGATTTAAAAATAAAAAATTATGTGAAAAAGTATTAATGTAACTATTTTATTGAGCATGTGCTGATTCTTTTGTAGCAGATAGTTTTATACATATTATTTAACTTACTAATTTGATTTTCACAAAATATTTATGATATAGTCATTACTGAATTCTTGTTCCAATCTCATTGTTACAGTTGATCAGAGGATTAATTATTTGCTAGCAAGATACTGAGTTTAGAAACCTAGGTTTGCTTACTCCACATTAAAAATGCTTTCAATGAGTCTGAATGACAAAGAGTTAGACATGATAGTATAATTTGAGTATTGAAGTGAGGGCAAGCAGATAAGTAGTCCATGGATGGAAAAGATCTAACAAATAGAGTGTAGTTCTTGGGATTGGAGTATTGTTAAGGGCCTTCTTCATGTTTCTGAGGGTAAACCCAGCTGCTGTTCGAGATGTAGTATATTAGAAGCTCTGATATTAATGTGTGTGTCTCTTGTTGGCTAGGTGAAACAAGGGCCTAGTCTATTAAGAGAACTACTTTATTAGCAGAGACACTAGTTTATTAAGAGCACTTTATATGTTACCCTAACATGAAGAATTAAGTAATTTAAGCCTGGGTCTAGAGTGAGAAGCCTTCTTGTCTTTGTAGGTTCACCTACCTAGTCAATGATCCTTTGGTTTCCTGATGCTTCAGAGTCTGAATAGATCATTCATCTTGAGCCAGAGATAGTTTAGGAACATCCTATTATTGTTACAAGGTATTAGAGGCTGGAGAAGATGGAAGTAAATACTAACTTATTTAATTAATTGAAAAAGGAAAAACAACAACTCTTCTGCTAAGCACCAATTTAACATTCAACTGATATGTGCGATGAGCCATGAATAAATACAGGGAGCCACTACTGATGTGCATACATTTTTATAGTACTTACTGAAGTGTATTGTATTTTGTGTTTACTTATCTTTAAACTCCCAAACTCATAATTATTTTAGAGTAGTAAACAGTCTCCATTCAACCCAGCATCAGGATAGTTTTGGCACATAGTAGACTCTGAAAGTATAATTATTAAATAAATATGCAATGTAGTTATGTGAAAAATATTTTCCTTCTAGAGGCATTGTTGAGAGGGAGATTTCATTTATTTGTAACTAAGACTTTTGTCAATTATAATATCAGTTTCATGTACATATGTTAAATAGATCAGTTCAATGCTGGAATAAAATTATGACTACTGAATTTAGTCTCATACAAAAATATCTGTGGGTATCTGAAATTTTCCAAGGTATATTCTGTTTGATCAGTATGTATCAGTGAAAAAAAAAAATGGATCTGAATCCCTGCCCTTGTGATACTTAGTAGAACGTAAACCTAATACTTCATCCTTGATTTTACATTAATCAGCTGTTCATCACTGTGACAAAATACCTGAGATAAACAACTGAAAATGAGCAAAAATTTGTTTTGGTTCATGTTTCAGAGGTTTCAGTCCATGGTCACTTGTTTTCATTGCTTTGGGCGTATGGCTAGGTAGAGCATTATGGCAGGAAAGACATGTTAAAGCAAAGCTGCTAACCTTGTGGTAGGTTGGAAAGCAAAAAGATACAGGAAGAGACTGGGATCCTAATATACTGCCTAAGGACACAGCCCCAGTGACCTAACACCTTCTACTAGGACCCAACTTCTAAAGGTTATACCATCTCCCAATTGCCTAAAAAATTGACATCCAAGCTTTTAGCATGTGGACTTTGGGAGGACATTTAGGAGCTAAACCATAGTGTTCCACCCCTTGAAGTGGTTATTGGGACCCCAAACCCCTCCTACTTCTCTCTTTACTTCCTGGGCCAGGGTCCTACCTGTGCACCACCATCTCAACACAGCAGGATCAAAGGTAATGGACTGAAATCCCTGAAACTGTGAGCACAGTTGCATTTAATACATTAGGTATTCAGCAGTTTATGTGCGATTTCATCTGAAAGTTGTTTTGAGAATGTCTTCAATACCTTATCAAGTTGTGGTACTTCTAGAAACCTAGTTTAAGAGACTTATCTATTTTTTAAAGTTTGATTAAAGCACACATGACTGATTATATATATATAACATAACTACATATGTCACCTTTGTTATTCTTTGACAATTTGGAATACCAATATCTTTGGAAGAGAAACATTTTTATGGTTACCATGACCAATATATCTCTATGCATTCAAAGTGTGTAGCATTGTATGTTTTAAAAAGTTAGGGTTTAATCATTCCATCATGTAATGCGAGTGAAAATCTAAGGAAACACCCATTATTTCCATTAAGAACAAAACTAAGAATAATGAATGAAATTCAGTAGTGAAGTAAACAAAGACACTACAAGAAGAATATCCATATACTTTGAGGATTTGTTAATAATTAGTCTCACAAAGTTATCTATTCCAAATTCAAGTTAAAGAGAGAAAACTTTGTGATAGGTATTCCTTGAGGCAGAGTTTGCATGCTTCTCAGACTCAACTGGAAATAAGAGTCAATAAAAGCTTGTTATTAATATAATTTCTAGGCTTGCAACTTCAAATACCTTTCTATATGTCTGTGATATTGAAGTTTTCAATATTTTGTATAATTTGGAAAGGCAGAGACTTGTCTCCTATGAGGGTCTTCAGTGATGATATCCTGGACACATAGTTGATTGCATGGGGTGGAGTGGACTAGGCTTTGGGGTGTCAAACTGTGCTACATTAAAAAAAAATTACTTTTTGTTTAATGCTAGAGCTTTTTTTTATTAGAGATTTTTTTTCCCTTGTGAAGGGTCAAAAATCCATAGTCAGGGGTCACTTTTAAATTTCTTTGTAATGCAAATATCCTCTACAGCATTGTTGAGAATATCACTTCCAGAATGAATTTGTATCAGCTATTTCTATTCTAACTGTGAAAAGTGAACTACCACACTAGTAACTATTTATTGCTTTGATTGGATATTTAACACACAATTTGGGACAATTTCAGAAATGAAATAATGTTTGTGGTATTGTTGCTATTGACTTGACAGATACAAATCACTCAATTTGGTCTGGACAGGAAAGCCATCTGCCCTGCTGTCACATCCAGAGGATGTGGAAATAAATAGATTTCTCTACCAGAATTCCTTTTTCTGTCACAATTTATTTACATATAGGAATGTTAAAGACAAATCAAACAGAATGCTGTTCCATCATTTTGAAGAATTTTAGCTCATGTATTCGCAAATATAAGAAATATTTCAGTAGGAAATCACATCAAATAATCTTTGTCCCTTGCATCTTACAACTCTAAAATTTATCACTACAAATACTCTGGAGGTATGTAATGTTTCATTCAATACTTTGCAAAAATTATAATAATATAAGAAGTGAAGGATTTATAAGTTCTGAGATGAAGCCCGGTATATGTTTATACAACACCTCAAAGATCCAGTAATTAATGATTATATCAGGAAATAATCTGCATTGAAAGACTGGCCTAGCATTTTAACTTTTAAATCTTAAAAGAAATAGAAAACACACGAAATAAACTGTTTTTATATCATTCATATGAACATGCAAATAAATAAATTTCCATCTGGAGATACCAAAACATATAGCCTTTATTTTATTTTTATTGGTTTGCCTTCTCTTTCTATCTTAACTGGCAGAAATAGAAAAAAAAATCAGAAAACAAAACTGAAGAGACAAAACTAAAGTTTCTCTATGGAGACAAAGTGTGATTACCCAGGTCCTATAATTTACTTCCTGAATTGACTCAATCCATCAAAAGGTAAATGATATTGGAAGGGAATAGAAGAAAAAATATTTAATATCTTATATTTTAGCTGTTCAAAGGCAAAATAAAATACAATGTTTCCCATGTTCCCAATGAAACCTTTTCTTTATCATTAAAAATATTAGGACTAATGTTAATGCTTTAAATAATTTATAGTTCATATTTGAAGTGCTAAAGGAATAAGAGAAGTCTACTTCTAATTCATGACTATATGAAGTCTAATCCATCAAATGAGAATATCCCATTTTAGTGTACAATAGAGTATTATGTTCTTCCACTCAAAGTTTTGGAAAAAATCATAAATGACATAACAAAATTTAAGATAAAGGTACTAACTGTTTGGAAATATTTAATGTTCAACATTTCAGGAACTACACAAAATGTGAATATTCACACTGATTTTATGTATGTCTTATTGCAGTTTGGACTAGAACCAGAGGTTGATAGAAAAAGGGCTATTGAGAGACTGGAAGATTTCCCACATGATAATGAGTTTTAGGAATTGTCCTTTAGAAGGAAAAGTTCACTTTGACTCATTTCTAATTCTTCCCCATATAAATCAGTTGTTTGTTTCATGATGATAATATCCATGCTGATAATATTTTGTTTTTCAGAGGTTAGTTGATATGGCATGTCGTAGCCATATACACATGACTCATTAACTTGATTTTTATAGGTCAAATTTCACAAATCAGACATAGGTTCACTACTCAGGAAAACTGTCCTGCATGTATGCATGCATGGATTAATTTCTGCCATGTATCCAAAGGTTAAATATCTGTGGGGAAGACCAACTTCTTTTTTGAAAGGGTTTTGCTAGAAATGTGTTTCTTATTGAAAGTTTTGCACCTGTTGTTGCTGACAGTTTGCTTTTTGGTACTAAACATCATATGACACAGCAAAGTGGTTAGCAGACATTCAAGTAAAGAACTAAGTCAATGGTAAAGGCTAGGTAGAGAGGAATAATCATCATCCCTCTCTAGCTTTACTAGTTCAGGATTTGACCATCTATCTATCCTGTGTGTTCTTTGAAGATTGGCAGTTTGAGGCATCAGTTTGAGACTTGTTCTCTCAAGTATCCCAGGATTCTAAAGATAACAGTATCAGATTCTGTACATAGGGATGAGAAAATTAGTCTAACTAAAGGATATAGAAAACAATAAAATGAAGAAGGCATTTTTTTAACCAACTCTTCTTTCTATGTTTCCTTAGATGTGCATTTGATCTATAATACTATTACAGAAAAGAACAAAGTACCATAAACATTTTGTTTCATAGAGAAGGTCATTTTACTAGGATAAAATGTAAGTAATTAATCTTGTATATATGCAGGTAGGTTATCCAAGACCTTAAGTGTTACAGAAACTAAGAATAGACTGATATTTCTCAGTAGTTGTTCTAAATTTACCTTACATTGTCTTGTGTTTTCACAACATTAAATTAATATTTTCCTGATTATTAGAAGAAAACTTTTTGTTACATAACATATATTCAACATACATATTTTTACAATCTATTATGTGTTCTCTGCTTTGGCTAACACTTTGAGTTTTAAAAAAATATAATAAAATATCGCATACTTCCCAAGAATTTACTAGGCTGCTGAAAATAAAGTTGATATTAGTAAACTTAACATTAGTATAAGTAATAGTATTATATACTTATTCACTTATAGAAAAGTCAATATAAATAAAATATGGCATAACAGGAATGGTAAGGTTGATTATGTAGGTTATTGCAATGATAGTTGATAAACATAAAGGACAGTCATTGCCTGCACAAATAAACATAATTTTATATTGATGTAAATATTATTATGTATGATTCAAATAACTTATCTCAAAGTTCTCATCTGGAAATGATTTTTAATGAAAGTAAATCATTAAGAGATGAATAAATACATAAATGAGTGAAAATATAGTTACTAGATATCCTTAGGTTTAACTCCCAGTGACTGAGAGAATGGAGGTTGCACCTTTACAATATATGAATATAAACTTCAATATATACAATGAAAGTACGTGTGGAATATAAAATTGAGGGATCAAATTAAGATGGTGAATCAAGCACGTGTTTCTGACTCTTCTGGTGCAAATTCATCTTGATATTTCAGAAAAGAAGCCCTTGTCAAAGGAATAAAATTTTCTGCCTTAAGAGGATGAGAAAATATTCTTAGTGTATTTGGATATTATTTAGAAATACTGATTTAAATGCCAATGGAAACTAATAAACATTGGAAGTGATTGCTTCTGGGGGGAAGAAAGAGAAAGAATTAAGACTTTTGTCTTCTTCATTTATAATGTCTAATTAGAACAACTTATTTATTAACTGTGTCACTCTGTGTTTAACAAAAATAAAACAAATAATAAATTAATAAACTTCAAAGATCCCCATCCAAATGGGAAAAAGATCTGAATAAGAATATCCAATGAACAGTAAACACAGGAAAATGTGCTCAAAAGTGTTAGTCATCAGCCAGGTGGCTCATGCTAGAATCTCAGCAACTCAGGATTTCATGTTCAACATTTGTCTCAGCAACATAGCAAGGCCCTAAGCAACTTAGTGAGACCCTGTCTCAAAATAAAAAATAAAAAGGGCTGGGGAATTGGCTCAGTGGTCAAGCTTCCCTGGGTTCAACCCCTAATAACCTCCCCCCAAAAAATGTTAATCATCAATGAAATGCAATTTGAATCCATAATACCATGCTATGATACACTCCAGAATGACTGACAACAATAAAAATGACAAGAGAGACCTAACTGTTGACATATAGAGTAAGGGAATTTTCATACACAATTATTGAGGAGTGTAAATTGCTACACCACTTCGGAAAAACATTACAGTTACCTCTACAGGTGAACAATTGTTTAGCCCATGACTCAGTGATTCCTCTTCTATGTATATGCCCAGTGGAAATAAATTCCATTCATAGGTTCACAAGAACAAGTCTCTTGAATGGTCATGGCATTTAACTATTAACAATAACCTAAAATTTTAAAATATACAAATGCAAATTTTAATAAATGGAAAATGCATTTTGCTATTTTTCATACAGTTGAGTGCTTTGCAGCAATGAGAATGAATGAACTACAATTCTATGCAAGGATAAAATGGTTAGATTTTACAAACTTAATGTTGAGGGGAAAGAAGCCAATCACAAAAGAATACACACTCTAAGATTCTATTTATATACACTTCAAAATATTCAGCAGATAATATATGGTACCATACTTCAAGATGGTGGGTGGATTCTATTTAGTGGGTAGTGTCTAGATTGGAGGTCTGAGAACAGTTTCTGGGCGTAGGCCATGTTCAGTTTCTTGGATTTGAGTGTTGCTTACGTGAGTACGCTAGGTTTGTGAAAATCCATCAGATCACTAATTTCTATTTATTATGCTTCAGGAAAAAATTCAAAATAAGTGATTAAGAAGTAACATTTCCTATCGATGAACAAATGTATAAATCTTGAGGTGGAAAAAACCTACGCATATTACAATTAGAGTGAATCTTCAATTGAGTTGAAAGCTGAAGGACAGAAGGAGTCCTTTTTAAAATTTTTTTCCCATTGAAGTAGTCTGTTTTAAGAACACTGATGAAAGAGGTTTCCATTCAGAAATGGGTGGAATGAAGGTGCTGTGGGAAGAACATATTTAGCATAATCTGAGTGACAGAAAATAGTTAAGACCTGATGGAATCTCTATAACTGTGTCCAGACAGTAGCATTCTGAAAGACCCTTTGATTTTTTTTTTTGTTTTATTATGGAATTCGGATTGTATCTATCATAAGGGTTTTATGCAGGGTAGTGATTAATAGTGACTTATATTTTTAAAAGGCCATTCTGGTTGTTTATCAGAGAACTATGGGTGATAGGAACTGGAGATTACTTAGCAATCTATTATAATAGTCTGTAAAAAAAAGGAGGGGGGGAGTGATGGATTGAAAATGGTCTTTAGCAGTGGAAATAAACAAAGAGGAAGGAACCCCAAAATATGCTGGAGACTGGCTTATGGATTTGATAGTTTAAATATGATCAATAGAAAACTCAAGAATTACTCCCTATGTTTGAGCCATTGTATGATGATGCCCTTCACTATCTAGAGCTATATAGGGGTATCAAAAATTCAGACTATCAAGGAGCAAAACTTTGTTTTATTTATGTTAACTTTGAGATCTCCAAATCGGCTTTTGTCCCTCCTTTGGTTCTGGGGATCAAAGACTGTGCCTCAGGCATGCTAGACAAGAACTCTTCCACTGAGCTGTACCCCCAGCCCTCCAAACAGACTCAGGGTTTTCTACTTAACTTCTATACGTAACAACCAGTTATTTTACAGCATTGGTAAAATTATGTCATGCTTAGATGAAAACTTTGTCCCGAGATTGTTCATTGTACTTTTTTTTTTATTGTTGGTTGTTCAAAACATTACATAGTTCTTGATATATCATATTTCACACTTTGATTCAAGTGGGATATGAACTCCCATTTTTACCCCGTATACAGATTGCAGAATCACATCAGTTGCACATCCATTGATTTACATATTGCCATACTAGTGTCTGTTGTATTCTGCTGCCTTTCCTATCCTCTACTATCCCCCCTCCCCCCTCCCCTCCCCTCCCCTCTTCTCTCTCTACCCCGTCTACTGTAATTCATTTCTCCCCCTTATATTTTCCCCCTTTCCCCTCACTTCCTCTTGTATGTAATTTTGTATACCCCTGAGGGTCTCCTTCTATTTCCATGTAATTTCCCTTCTCTCTCCCTTTCCCTCCCACCTCTCATCCCTGTTTAATGTTAATCTTCTTCTCATGCTCTTCGTCCCTACTCTGTTCTTAGTTACTCTCCTTATAGCAAAGAAGACATTTGGCATTTGTTTTTAAGGGATTGGCTAGCTTCACTTAGCATAATCTGCTCTAATGCCATCCATTTCCCTGCAAATTCTATGATTTTGTCATTTTTTAATGCAGAGTAATACTCCATTGTGTATAAATGCCACATTTTTTTTATCCATTCGTCTGTTGAAGGGCATCTAGGTTGGTTCCACAGTCTTGCTATTGTGAATTGTGCTGCTATGAACATGGATGTAGCAGTGTCCCTATAGTGTGCTTTTTCTAGGTCTTTAGGGAATAGACCGAGTAGTACTTTTTAAGCATTGAACTTAAACACTTTTGCTTGATTCTGAAGTATATGGAGTTACTACATCATGCATCTTCCCTCTTCTCTCTTCACTCTTCTGAGTTATGAACACTTCTGTACAGTGAAGCTGACATCCATGCTACCTTCAGCCTATCAAGTAGTTATAAATCTATTTTGTATACTTCAGATTTCACTTTTCTTAGCTGTTCTTTACCACTGGTTGCTTGAGGCCTCCTATAATTATTTTCTTTATTAGTTTATGCCATTAACCTTCAGATTTACATGAACATAATTTGGAAAACAAAGCTCAGGCCTAGGTGAGAATGCTTGATAACTCTCAGCCCATAAATCATCGCTGTGTTTTCAGAAATCCCTATTGTAATCCTTAAATATTTTTTCAATTGCTAAAGAAATGAGTAATTCCTTACTACAATGATTTATAGTCTCTCAAGATCTTACTTTTTATTGAGTAAAGGCAGCAACATTTCTATCAATGAAAGAAGTTTATATAACTCTTCTCCCTCACCCACCAAGGACTTGGTAGTATAAGCCAAATTTCATGCCTTTTTGATGAAAAGAATTGTTTCATCAACAAGTTTAGAATTTTAGTCACTAGTATTAGGTCTTTGGATGTCTGTGTGTATTCAGGTGTTAGGGAACTTCATTAGTTGAATAAGGGCTCAAGAATCTTTGCACACATTTTAAAGGATTGAAAAAACCAGTCTAATTTCATAAAATGTAATTTATGAAAGTAGATTATCTGACTCCCCAGCTCACTGCAGAAACTGCAACTTATTTGTACTGTGATATTTATTCACCTCCTGTTTCCTTTCTATAGGGGTCTAAAATTATGCACAGGAAGATAGAAAGTTTTCTTGTCTCTCTCTCTCTCTCTCTCTCTCTCTCTCTCTCTCTCTTACACACACACACACACACACACACACACATGCACTTATAAAACTAGGAGTGCACAAATTAACTCATTATGATTAGTAGTACATTATCCATGGAAACTAGTTATGTGGTTTTGAATTTGAATCTTCATTTCTGGAATCTGGATTTCTCATTATTTCAAGTAGTCCAGAAATATTAAAATAACTTTATTTTTTTATTTTAACTACACTACCTATGTGTTTATGTCTAATCCTAATCTTTTTTGTCTATTCCTTAATTGACAATCATCTTTTGACCTAATTTTAAAATACTGACCTGACGTAACTTCATCTAGAGAGGTAGCATAGCAAACACTTCATAGGATTAAATCAATGTAAAACATAATAAATTTGAGTTTGCAACATTAAATACACAGATTATTAAATACTTGCTCATTTAGTATAATAAAAATCAGCTGATACTAGTTGACTAGTTATTATTGTATCCTCTATATTAATTCTTTTAGCAATAATTTTTTTGAGTAGCATCTCTTTTGATATTGGATGAATTAAACAATATTATAATATGCTTGTTGTTGGGGTTTAATATATAATTTTTTCCTCAAAAAGAATATCTCTTGTAACAAGGTAGATGCATGAGATAAAATTAAAAGATGGTTTATCATTTAATAGGAAAACATTTCCTAAAGCATGGTAGATGTGGAGGATGTATATGTAGCAACCAAATTATAATGACTTTTATGTTTCATAGGAGATTTTACACAAAACACACACACACACACACACATTTATTTCCTCATGTGAAAATTTCCCTTTTCTAAATAACTCTGTAGCCTTCTGTTTCTATAGTGTAACCAAACCATCAGAACTAATTAGGAAATGATAAAGAATGCCAACATAAATACTGCATTTTTGGAATAACTTTTTTGAGAATCCTCTTAGTAGCAGTTACTATTGTATATAGATATATTTTATGAAAACATGAGCTAAAATTGAACCTTTAATGTCTATTCTCAACATAAATCTTCAGAAGAATAATAATAATTTTGTCAAGTTTTCTCAAGCAATACAATAGAATATTTTTAATATATAATTGCCTTGAGTGGAAAGCTTTCTTCTTTCTCCACTCTTTCTTTTTTTCTCTCTCCACTTCTCTCACTGTAAACCACGTCCTCAGGAGGCTTGAATAGCTGAACCATGAGTCTATAATGAAATCACCTCTATCCATCTGTTGACCAGAAAAGCACACAGGAGGAAATGAACTGCCTCCTCTAAGCCAGTCTTTGAAAACCCAAACTTATAATGTGATGGAAAATGCCACACTCTGCTTCAGGTTATCAGGGTTCATCAGCTTGCAGACATGGTTTTATTAAAAATTAGGAGGCCAAATGGTCTATTTTGTTATCATATCTAAACATCCTGGCAGCTACTCTATATCAGGTTCCCCATAAAAGTACAGAAAACTAAATGACAGATAAGTATGGGGCTTATTTTATTTCCAACAGAAAAAAATTCAATTTCTGAGAAATGCATTTGAGGAAGTTGTTCTTGACAAATAAACAAATTAAAGATAGAAAATAAGTAATATGTGGTGATTTAATTTATTACTTTGCAAGCTACTTCTGATATGTCTCAAGGAAAGGAAATTATCTTAATGTGTATAATGTGATATCAGCCATTTTATATCAGAATTTAGTAAGGCAGAGAAAAACCAGGAGGGAAAAATATAAGCTAGAATTATATGGATTTGGAATAGAGTGGCATGAAGTACTTAGGGTTAAGTTGGATATTTGATTAGCTTTATTTTTCTTAATTATTTATGAGCATTAATGAAAATTAGCTTTATAACCTTCTAGGACAGGAACCCTATTAAGACCAGGACTATATAGTTTCTATGTACTGAGTAGACAGTGAAGATCACACATTATTATCTTATCTCAATTAACCTCTGTCTGGCTGTGTACATTTTTGGCTATGGCTTTCAAATGAAGTTATTTAAATTTTATTGTTTCTGAGAAGTCATGAGCTATCCTGACTTCTGTTTCTCTCAAACTAATGATTTTCCCTTTTTTATTAAGTAGTTTTAATAAAAAATGTGTTTAGTTTCAAAAATTTGCTTTAAATCACCACAATATATATCAACATTGATTTTTATATCTCTTGGGCACAGAAGCTCGTTGATTTAACAGACTTGACTGATCTCTGAGGCATGTACATGTGACCTCATGATTTAAGACCTGTAAAACTTTGTGTCTCAATGAAATAATCAAGCCTCATCACAACAACTGGGTATCATCACTGAGTGATTAAGCTCACAGGTGTTCTGCAAGGACTCAGTTGGCTAATGGGCCACACCTGAGGTGAGGTCTTATTTAATCAATTTAGGAAGAAATAAAGGGGTCTAGAGTACAAGTGCAAAATCGTTTCCTGAGGAGTATGGTCCTTTGGGGATGAAGGTTTCTGGTGGAAAGAACATGTCTGGTTCAGCTTTGATTTTCAATTTTTAGAAAAACATGTGGCACCTAGTAATACTTCAGAATAGAATAACTGCATGATTAATTGAACGAATAAATTGATTTACAAACCAGTGTCAAAGATCACAAAGAAGTCAAGTGTCTTCTTGTGCATTTACATTTGCATTTCTTTGCTTTGGCTTGTGTTTCCCTTGATCTTTTGACAACTTCCTGAATCTATTTAATTATTACTATTCACTTTTTACAAATGATAAAAATCGAGGCTAAAGGACAAGAAATGATATGCCCACATAAGGACAACAAGTAAATTGTTGAATAGTGAATATTGAAATACAATATTCTGACTCCAGTTTTCAATTCTTCTTTTTAGTCTGAAACTTTATGCCTATAAAATAATATATATGTGTTTACATATACACACATATATCTTAATATATTAGTATTAACACACCTATCTGTAGGCATCAGTGTACACACACACACACACACACACACACACATATACATTTGCTCTCTCAAAGATAAAAGCTAAATATATCACAAAATGTAAACATACTTAAATATACTTTTAAAACGAAGTGTTGTAACTACTTCCCACCGCTATATTCTGATATGTGAGGGCATCCACGTGGATTTCTTCTTTTTCTTTTTTTAAAGTTTATAAAATAATATTTATTTGGCATCCAGAGAGAATCCATTCAGTGAAATTAAAATTACCTGAGTATACAGAAAAATGTACTGTTTTCATTGGTGTAAATCATTAGCAAAAGATAAGAATGGAATTGGATAGACTTATTTTACTGTGGCTATAAAGTTTAAACAAGAACTTTTTGAAATTAAATATAGCATCAATGACTTGAAAAAGGTTCAAAGTGAAGGGAATTGCTGGCAGCAAGTCTACTTAATAACATGTTGTAAGGTGTGTGTCTGTGTGCTTTGTGATTTTTTAATTTTATATATATATATGTGTATATATATATATATATATATATATATATATATAAAGTTATAAAGTGCACATATAGCAAATACACCTTGCAGTATTTTAGAAAACCAAACACACCTGTGTAACCAAACCCCCAGGTCCTAAAACATGTTTGCAATATTCCTGAAATGTTATGCTCTATACCAACTATTAGTTTAACTTCCCACAAAATTTACTAACATTTCACTTAAAATAGCATTTATATGTTCTCAAGCTGTTTTGTGTTTTATACAAAAGTGATCATAGGACATGAATCCATTTGGATATTACTCTGGATTTAATTTTTTTCTCTTCAAATTCATACATCAAAACTCTAACTCATTCCTCACCCTGCAAAGACATATGTTAAAGTCCTAGCCTCACATTTGATAATTTTTTGAGTATTTTAGTTTTCCACATCCCCAGGAATATGTGTTTACTATCTTCACTGTGAGATCAACTTTATTTTCCAGATTTATACTTTGTCTTCATTACCTAATGTTTTTCTTCCAAGTGATCTAGTCTGTTGGTTATGTTTTCTATTGGCCTTATTTATAACCTAACCCACTTCCATCTTGAGACACTGCAGTCATTGTCATAGCCTTCCCTACACAGTAGACCCTAACATTTTGACAATAGACAGGGCCTAGAAGCAGTTATGTTTCAGAGCAGGCACCACAAAGAGAGTGTGAGACCCACTCTTTCAACCTCATCTCTGTAAGACATTGCATCCATCTTGGGTCACCTCCACTATAATCTCAAATTCACTGGGCTATTGCCACTACCAGCTTCAGTTTCAGTAGCATGTATTGAGGGACACCAGCAGGGTCTGGAAGCCCAACATCAAGCTGAGATGCAGATAATCTGCATGAGAACTAAAAGAATATAGGGAAGAAACTGTAATATCTCAGACCCACACTGCAAGAAAGGAAGACACATAGACAACATGAAAAAACAAGGGAGGAAAGTACCCCAAACAAACCAAGATGCTACAAAAATGAAACTCCTAGACAGCAAAGTTGGTGAAGTGTCAGAGAAGGAGTTCAGAAGGCTCATAATTAAAATGATGTTTGAATTAAAGAATGACCTAAATGAGCAAATACAAGCAAAAATTGATCACTCCAACAAAGAAATAAGAGAACAAATACAGGCAGCAAAATAGTATTTCAAGAAAGAGACAGAGACTCAAAAAAAAAAAAAAAGTCAGAAATCCTTGAAATGAAGGATACAATAAGCCAAATAAATAATTCTTCTCTTTTTTTCTGTTACAGTAGTTGTCATTCTTTAAGGAAATACTAAATGCCAAATGATCTCTAATTTCTATATAAATAAACTTCCCCAAACACCAAAGCCAGCTCTAGTCCTTCTCTTATTGGATCTTCCATAATGACATATACTACGAGTGCCTTTTATGAAATACCACTTTTTAAAAGGCATCTGTGGGGTATTGAAAAGAAGAAAGAACACTTCCCATTGGCCCATGCCTATCACCAAGCCTAGAGTAGCATTGCATATATACAATACTTCTAAATAGTTGTTGCTCAAGATAGTTTTGAAAAGCTCAATAAGACAGTTTTTTTTTCAATTTTCTATAAAGAAGAAAAATAGTATCTATACCATTGTGCAATTTCTTTCCTTTTTTTTTTTCTTTGTTTTGAAACAACAAATGTAGCTAAAACAGCCATGGAGCTCAGCGCTCCTTAAAACAGATTGTAAAGCTGAGCTAGTATTGTGCGTTTTTATGCCAAGTAAAAATTGCCATTCCTTAGAAAGTCCTCAGGTAAATACAATAGGTACACTACAGACACATATTGCTTCTTTCAGCTGTTTCACATTATCTTCAAATAATTTTTTTGAGTACATAATTGTTCATGATGCTGTTTTACATAGCCAGTCCCACCTTTGCAGGAGTTGAGGCAATTTTAAAACATCTACTTGCCAAAGAATATTGATTCTGATTGCTTGTTAAATTTTTATTAATATTATGGATACACAGTGCTGGAATGTTCTTCATTCTAATAAGTCCTAGGAATAATGCAAAAGAAAAAAAATTCCTCTTAAGTTATGAGACATCTAACTATTTTTCATAAAAATTTATCTAGGCATATTTTCTCCCAACATCCTCTGTTCCACGATTAACCTAATTAGTACTAAAATCCTGGAAGATGTTTTTGCAAAACTAGTGACAATATAGTGTTGCTTCCTGGGAAGAAGTGGCAAGGGTGCTATGTTTTGTTTAATACTTCTATAGCCTATAAAGAATCTACTAGGCCAAAGGGATGAATTCTTGCCTGAGGAGAAGCAATATCCCACAGATATTCTACAGCTCTGTTTTGGTTGCTAAGGAAAATGCCTCTGTAAAACTAACGCTGCAGGCCTCTCAAATTAGAGATGCCATCAGCCATTATATTAATACTACCACACTTTAACTTAATGAAATGCATTTCATGCTGTTATCACAAAATGAACTTGAGAGAAGCAGCACAGTATTAATATAAATGGTGCAACATGGAGAAATGCCTCATTCATGTATTAAAAAAACTGTATTCTTTGTGTACTTAAGCATGAACTGGTACCAAATTCAATGTCTTCTCTTTACAATTCATACCTGTACATAATTTTCCTCTATTTTATTGTCTTATGTGATAAGTTTGCAGATAACCTATGTACTATGCAAATGGGAATTGTATCTGTAAAATTTTGGGATAAGCATATTTGTTGATGGATCCCTGAGGCTGAACCAGGATCAGAATTCAAACTCAAAATTGGAAGGTAGTGGGTGGCCCCTACACTTGGTTCACAAATATTTATGTTTGTGAAAGGTCTTCCCAATTCATTTACAGCACAATTTCATTTATGTCAAATATCTTGTCATTCACAGTAGATTGGAGTACCAGCACAAAGTGCCATCCAAGTATGAGAGGTGTTACCATGTGTGAATAAAGATACTGCATGCATGAGATATTCTCTGCATCACTTAGAGTCAGGTCATGGCTACCTCACTGAAGCATTGGTGGGAGAGAGAATTTGAGCAGATGGTGGTGCACTGAATCCGAAAAAGCTGTCACATTTCTGACCTGGCGATCTGGCAATTAGGATGGATGAAAAATGAGGAATCTTCTATAAATGAAAGAAAAAATTAGGGTCCATCTTGAAGTACCATGGTAAAGGACTTTCCAGTTACTCATATAATGGAGAGGTATAAATCTCAGGATACAAACTTTGTGTTCTTTACTTTAATAGCATCTCATAAAACCTTAGGTTCCTCAAAGTGTTTCTTGAGGAGGGCTTGCAAAGCCAGAAAGAATTTCAGATGTGTTCCTGGATAACCCATAAATCTCTTGGTTCTGGTTGTGTATGGAACCATAGATTGTATTCTACTTGTGGGCGTGTTATGTGTTTGAGTTTAAGAATGCAAAGGAGAACTTGACTTTGGTGCATGACTGAAGAGTAAGTGGTCTTTTAAGTACTTGTTGATTCACTCTATCAGTCTTCTAGTCTGTAAAGAGTAGATCACCACTCAGCTAATTCAAATATAAAGGTCTCCAAAGAGAGCTTTAAAAGGCAAATATAAAATGAATTCAGCTACACTAAAAAATACACAAATTAATTTGGCTTTGTCGCAGAATTTGCTATGCAGAAAGATGATGTTGGCAAAAGTGTAGTGGTGGTTGACTCTCAATAAAATGGTAATAATTTCCTTGTTTCCATAATATGCAGAGTATTTATTAGAGACAACTATTCAGGATGTTTTTAAAATATCTGGGGATCAAACATTTGGAAATTATAATGTGGTATAATTTTCCATAAAAATGTGACCATAGTCTTGATGTGTCATTATCCTATCCACAGCTAGGCTGCACTAGGAAAGTGGAGTAGGTTGCTGAGAGACCAAAGAAAATCCCCTGAGTTGTCATGAGAAATATAGGGCTTACTGAAACTCAATGACAGGAAGAGTCCAGTGGTGACCAGATGGATAGGTAATGCTCTGCTCCCTATCACTCTGGAGGGAGGAGTCTTACAGCTTAAGCCACTTAAGCATTGACATCATTTGTTGGCTTTGTTTGAACAGGTGGCTTTGGTGTACATGCAGAAAATAATATTTATTACTTGCTTGCCCAGTTCCCAAGCCCATGTGAGGAAGTCAGTGGGTTTGGGAAGAAACTTCTCAGGGTTATGGCATTTGATTTCCCTTCTACTTTGTCAAGGAACACACACACACACACACACACACACACACACACACTCATACATATACCTTTCTAGGATTTGAGTAAAAGACATGATGGATTCATTGGCAGCTTCCTAATTCTTAGTTGATAAGTACATCCTTTGACAAGATGCTGCCAAGATAGTACCATTTAGTGACAGGCTTCAAATGTGGTCTGCCAATGCAAACCTTCCTAGGTGATTAGAATTCTTCTGTAGCAGGCTAATGGATGGCTTTAATCCCTTTTAAGCTGGCTATAAACGTGTAATGCTTTGCTGAGTCTGCAATATAACCTTTAATAATACAGTCCTATACCTTATCTTGTATGTGTATTTCCAGGATCCAATCATTAGCATGATGACTGATTTTTCCTGAGGTCTGTTTTAATGCTTGCAGTCAACTGCAATGGAAGTATTTGGGAAAAGAAGGGAAATATTTCACCGTCAATTGCCCTTGTATCATAATAAATGACATACATATATTGATGCTGTTTCATACGTGTTTTGCATCATAGTCATTTGACCTACTGGTCATTTCAGGCCGCCCACAATGGTGCTAATCCTAAACAAATCTTGAAAGTCACTGGCATTTCTTTTTGGCTCTTTTCTCCAGTTGAATCCTGAATTAAAATAGTATTTTGGCAAAAAAATGAAATTCCCAATACCACCTCAGCTATAACTCTTTTCTGTCCAACAAACCTTACCTGACCCCACGTTTCCCTTCCCTCCTAAGGTTTTTTGCTTTTCAGAGAAAAGCATACTGATAGATTGAAAAAAAAAAAAAGCCAAGATGATAAATAGCTTCAGACATAGGGCTTCCAGTAGAGATTTCATGTTAATATCAAGCCCTGTAATAAATGCCTTGAATTAAAACCATGAATTATTAAAGATGGCACTTCATAAAATGTGTCTGGATACTTGGAGAACATTTTGAAGGAGTTCCTCTCAATTTATTCCAAACATGTCCAGACACATTGCTGTCTCCTTCAACTGTTTATAAGGACCATACACATATTTAAGAGCAACACTGAGGTTTCTACTTTTTCTGATATTAGTGTTCATATATCAATGTATGCAAGTCAATACTGGCTAATGATACATAGGGAGGATTATTTTATTTAGGGTTTAAACATGATTTTTGCTCATGTTAAAAAATATGCCTCAAATCAAAAGTATTTGGGCAGACTTGACCAAAATGACTTTGTAATCATGTATGTATTTTATGAAAATATTTTTAAATAATATTCTCTAAATTTATGACTTTACATAAGTATATATATATATATATATATATGCACACATATACATACACATCAAATACACATGTATTCATAAATGAATTTAAACAAAAGTATGTGTTTACATATACTGGGAAAATAAAAATGCTGCCCTCTAGAAGTTTTGAATTATTCAAAGTTGTAGGAATTTATAAAGGAAATGTACATATATGTCCAAAATAATTATACAGATTTTGTATAAATAAGAATGATACAACATACGGTCATAGAGTTATTTTATTTACTGTGTCTACTTCTCACACCTATAACCAACTTCATCAGTTGCGTAACAATTAGTGTCAGTATAGCCAAATGCTAGTTTGTTCTTAAAACTCGAACACATATATAGCAGCAATGTGTTTTTCATGTAGACACATTCACAGTAATTTCTTTGGAATTTCACATAGCCTGCTATTTACCATCTTCACAGAGATTGTAATTTTAGAGAATAATACACTGTTATGATGTTTCTTTAAATATCAAGATACCTTAGAAAACAACATAAGACTATGACAAGAACCACAGAAAAATAAATAGAATACCTCGAAAACTTGGACCCTAACAACTTTCTGCATATTTTATAAACCTTTTAATATGTCTTACTCAAATGATCCCTTTAAATAGAAGCTAAGTTGGGTTGTGGTTAGCATTTTTCTCTCAAGCTGATCTGTTCCTGGCAGCTCTGGGTGTTCCACAGACTCGTATGCCTTTCCTATTGTGGCATTGGCCGCATTTTGAGCATGCTGATTTCTGTCAGAGACCTCCAGGGAGCATCCTCCACTTGTCATGTGAAATGCACATTGAAACACTGAGTTTGGCAGCCTTCAACCATCCAAAAGAAATGTAAAATCTTGGAGATTTCCTAGGAGAAAAAGAAGGAACAACTCAGTATAGAAAAATTAAGTGGAAAATAGATTTCCTGACTCCTCATTCCCTTTTCAGTCAAAGTGATAAGTACAAGTTCTGAAATCTAGCTAGTGTGGCAATGGGGACTGCTATGTCATTTGCCGAGTCTATTGATGACTTGGCCTCATTTAGCGATGCACACCGCAATGAAACCTTACATGACATGACTGCAGCACTCTAAAATGAGGTTCATAAAACAAATACTCTGAAATTATTTCATCCATGGACTACAGTCATCCTTTAAATTAGGAAGTCTGCTATTGAATGGATTTAAAAAGTTGGGTAATTTAATGCTTTAATCTTTGAAAATTGACTAAATTCTGTTTAGTACACTAAACATCTATTATGTACAAGGAAGACAAAACTTTAAACTTAACTGTTAAAGTAAGTAATTTTTAAAGTAAAATCATGAAAATTTTGATTACAGGCAAGATAGAGTAAGCACACCTTATCCTGATTCTTTGACCACATACTGTTTTAAAATCTGGATGGGTGTATTAAACAATTATTAGAAGACTCCAAAAATTAAACAGTAATTAGCAGATGGATTGGAGAGTGTCAGAATATGAAGAACCATAGAAATGGCAAGAGGCTTCTCCATTCAAATGAAATGTGTGTTTTAGTCAGCATTTTCACAATTGTGACAAAAGACCTGACAAGAATAATTTTAGAGGAGTAAAAGTTTATTTGGGGGCTCATGGTTTCAAGTGTCTCAGTCCACAGATGGTTGACTCCACATGATCTGGACCTGACGTGAGGCAGGACATCATGGCAGAAGAATGTGATGAAGGAAAGCAGTTCAGCACATGGAACCAGGAGAGAGGGAGATGTGGGGAGAGAGGGGCCGAGGGAGAGAGAGAGAGCACTCCCCCCTCACTATGGACAAAACATAAACCCCAAGGCCATGCTCCAATCTCCAACCTCTATGACACCCTGCCTGTCTACAGTTACCACCCAGTTAATCTTTTTCAGAGGATTAATGCATGATTAGGTTGATACTCTCATGAACCAATAATTTCACCTCTAAAACTTTCTTGCATTTGAGCTTTGGAGGGGGGCACCTCATATCTAAATCATAACACTATGTGGTACTTGCCAACCTGGACTCAGAGCAGCTTGAAAGCTGTCAGTGGATGTCAATGTGGAAGGAGAGGTTCAGAAATGCTCTTTTACTGCCTTGAAGAGAAGGGAAAAGAATTTTCAATAGTGACATTGTCTATAGCCTGGGCCTGTAGCCACTTAAAATTCTAAAGATGGGAGAATGATTTGGATCAGAGAAGTTCTGGTCCTAAGCAGGTAGAGTGAATCTTTGTTGCCTTTTTATATTTTTGTCCACCTCCCATTTGGCACAAAATATGATTTCAGCGATACAAGAATTCAGCAGTTAGGGTTAAAAAGCCCAGCTCTCTGGCTAGGGAATGAAAAGTCAAACTAACAAAAGTTCACAAATAAAAGGAAATGAAACTATATGCTCCTGAATAACAAATGTGTCAAAGAAAAAATTGAAAGGAAAATTTAGAAAATGCTTTGAGACAATGGAAATAACGACACAGCATACCAAAACTTATTAGGTAAAGTAGAATATTTCTAAGAGAGAAACTTATAGAAAAAAAAAATACCTACATCAAAAAATATGAAAGACCCCAAATAAACAACCAAATGTTACAACTCAATGAACTAGAAAAATAACACCAAATTTCAAAGTTAATAGAAGGCATAAAGAAGTAAATAGAAGGAATAATAAAGATCGGAGCAGAAAACATATTCCATAGAAGCTAGAAAAAATGAATTAAAAAAGATAAATGAAACTATTAGCTGTTTTTAAAATATAAAATCAACAAATATTTAGCTAGGCTTAAAAAAAAGAAGAGAAAATTCAATGTCAGAAAGAGAAGATATTACAACGGGTACCACACAAATATGAAAAATCACAAGGGAGTATTATGAACAATTATATGTCAACAAATTTGATATTTTCAAAGAAATGTATAAATTCCTAGACAATACAACTTATTAATACTGAATCATGAAAAAGAGAAAATCTTATCAGATTAATAATGAGTAAGGAGACTGGACCACAATAATAAGTGTCTCTTCAAAGAAAAGCCCAATATAATAGATTCACTAGTGAATTCTACCAAATATTTAAAGAATAAGAATCAAACTATTTTCAAAAAAAAAAAATCAAAGAGGAGGGAATACTTCCAAACTTATTTTATGGGATTGCATTACCCTAATAACAAAATACAAGAAAATTACATGCCAATATTCCTGATGCACTAAAATCTAAAAATTACCTTACAGGAGGTATAAAAGCCTACCTATGTTAATTTCAGAAATATGTGAGAAACTAAACCTTCTTTGTCCTTTCTCTGTAGCTGTAAGTTCAGACAATAGTGGTCTAGACTCCTGTGGCAAGGGATAGTAAGATATGCTCAGCATGCAAAACGTTCAGGCCTGAGTATTCAGTACATTACTTTGCTCTTCAGTCATAGTATAAAAACGAAGACTAGTGACACCTGCGGCTTAGATGTGCCTGTCCCTAACTCACAGGTGGCACCGATCCAACCTGGAAAGGGACACTGAGGTTTCCTAAGGTCTGATATGATCCACTTTCAGTAAACTACTAGTCCATATTTAGGGGACGTAGAAGCTTACACCTTTTACATCCTAAGAAAATACTGCGGATATTTTCACTGTGTACCCTGTTTTGAATTTCTCTATAATTTTTTGAATAAGGAGAGCTTTTTTGCCTTTTCATCATTTTAAATATTTTTATAGGGTATTAGAATGGTCATTAAGTCTCTCGCATTATTTCAATTTTTATTTCAACATTGGGGATTGAATCCAGGGTCTCATCATGCTAGGTAACTCCTGTATCACTGAGCTATAGCCCCTATCCTCCTTATCTTGTCATTATTTCAGTATTCTCAAAAAAAAAAAAAACGTAAATTACTATAGAGAAATCTATCCTAGTAAGGATAATTCTACTGGACATATGAAATAGAGGAAAAACAATGAAAAATAGAGATGATTGAGAGAAAGAAAAACACATTGATAATCTTGAGGAGAAAACGGCTGGTATTTTGCTTTTTCCATCCCAGATTTAAGCAGTAGAAATTTTAGAACAATGGAGGTAATATAACCTCAGAGTTAGAAATGTGATCAGATTTTCTTTTCACATATTTCTTCCTCCTTAACTGGACTGGTTTTGCCTTTTAATGATAAAGCTTCTTGTAGAAAATAAAGGCTAGAAACATCCAAGGAGAGCTATCAATGGCAGATTTTATATAACAAGTTTGGGCTTTAAGTGTAACAATTAAAGAGGATCTATGAGTTTCTTTTGACCTGATCAATCAGATATGTCCGTGGAAATAGGATACAAGGCTCTAACTGAGATATATTCAAGAATTGTTGTTCTTCAGAACTGCCTCACAGTGTGTTTTCTAGAGACGCACGATAGTTGGCATTAAAGAGTGGTGTCAGATACCAATTACACTAACATTGATAGGGTCTGTTCTTCCTTATACAGTTAGAAGAACTATTTATCCCATGAATATCGCTTCTTTCATTTTCTGGAGTCACTAATTTTTATCAGGAACAAGGATCAAGAGGTTCAATTTGATCTTAGGTACATGCATCCTTGGTATCAAAGGCCATGGCCTTCTTCTTGATACCTCAGGGAAAGGGCTTAGGTCATTTGAGAAATGCTTCTAATAAAGGATGCTTCAGTTGTAATTATGCAGGAACTTTAGACATATTCACCAATAACAGTCCTTCATTTTTAAATAAACCAATTGTCACTTGGGTCTCATGGGTATCTCTGTACCAGGCTCTTTGAGCTTTTAGCACAAAGAATATGATAAAAACTCTATAACTAATATAGAAACAAACTTTCCACATAGAAATAATAGAGCAACTTCCATATTTTTAATTAAAAGATCCCAAAACAGTTTTACTTGTTCACCCATGATTTCTTTTTAAGTGAGTGGCAAGCTTGACAACATATATTTTAATGCTAGAAAATGGCTTGTACACAAACATTGTTCTGAGATTATCAAAATAAGTTTTGAAGCTAGAGACTCTTCAGTAAAAAGTATTATCCTAGTTTATAAATTTAGTAAATTGAAGATCAGACTCATTTTAGTGACGGATTAAGATGTGGATTTGGTTTAAATGTGTTGGGAGTGAAGGGTCTGTTTTCCAGTGCCGACTATGGTGTAGCAACCACTTAGATCTCAAATGTCCATGTTTACATCTCAGAGAATGAGTTTCCACTTGTCTCTTTCCAAGAATATATTCATCCTAATTTTCTTATTGGAACAATCACTATTTTTACAAAAGCTGTCAAGATTTAATAATCCAATACACAGCAACAGCATTACAGCCAATCTACAGCCTAGGATGAAACTATGGTATAATAATAATTTTTCAGGATTGCTAATAAGACTGTAGACAAGTCAAGTCAAGTGGGCTCTTATAAAAGCAAATTTAGTAGTCAAAATTCTACATGCATCTGGACAACATGTTTTGCTCTTTGAAAACGTGATTGAATAGTTCTCAAGAGTTGAAGTCCATTGCTTCTTAGCATTTAGATTTGAGGGCAGTCAGATTTGCTTTGTATTTCATTTATAAAGTTCAAATTGCTTTTTCAGCTCTCCACAAAAAATGATACTTTATACTGTTTGAAAGCTTATGAAATTATATCCTCTTAAATCTTTACTGCAATTAGGGAGATCAGTCAGACTGTGCCATGGTACTATGCAGTGGGCAGCAAGAAAGAAGCAGAGATAGAATGAAGGAATAGGACTGGCCTATAAGTAGGTAATCCATCATTTCAGAAATTTGAATTGAACATCTTTCAGGAAGCCATTAAAAGCTATAACAAAAATGCATATAGGTTATATAAAATATAAGTCATCATATATTGAAGTCATATGAATAAATTGTTGTCCAGCTTGATATACAGTAATTTACTCAAACTAAATACAATAGCTAACCCTCTCACTGATAAAGGTGTCTATATCCTGTTTACTGAAAGGGCTGTTGGGAACCACAAGCAGACCCACATATGCAGCCAAGTGTATTTCATGATTCTTTGCCTGAAACACACACTTTGGCATTATTGTCATATTTCAGATGAATACCTAGTAAAGACCTAAAAAGTTTGCATTCCTGATTCACCTATGAAAGCTGCTAGGCCTTTACTTTTGTATGTGTGCACACTATGTGAATTGTGTTGTTGTCCATAAGTGTATGTGTCCATATGTCATGTATATGATATAAACATTGGCAAATATATAAGGAGCGCACATAAATTTTAAAAAATGAATCCAAATGCCTTTACTTCCCCTGATTTAAAATGGTTCAATTTAAATTGGGTAACAGATGAAAGTAAAGATGTCTTTAAAATTAAACTTTACTCACAAGTCTCTCTAGGTGGTCAAAGAATTAATAAAATGTTGATGCTATAAAAAAAAGTTTGCATTCCTTCAGTGTATCACAGATCAATGATAAAATCAAAACCAAAATTCAAATAACGCAATTAGCTTATGAGCTTCAGTCTTTATCACTTGATTGGAGATTGAAAATCATAAAATCTGGTTAATTGCAGCCATGTAGTTGGATTTTATTAAATATTATAAACTGTGTATGTATATACATACAAATAGTGACATACAGAAATTTAAAGACTAAATTTAATATATCTGCACTCATTTTTGTTTATGCACTTAAGGAATTTGTATTCAAAATTGAAAATCATTTAAAGGAATGTCATGAACATTTATTTAAAATGATAAATTATGATTGTTACATTTAAATTTGATAGTTTCATGCAGCAAGAATTGCTAGTGGGCTCAATATCCGTGTTCATTTTAAAGGTTTTTGTTGTTTGTAATTAAAAATCAAAATTTTAAAAACCTTACTTTTCTACTTTTTATTGGTATTTTTTATTTCTTAATAATCATATAATTTAAATCTGATAAAGCTATATTTCTGAAACTACTTATTTTCATAGTGATTCTTTTTGTGTTTGGGTAATTTGAAAAAATAATTGTGTTGATTCTATTGTTCACTACATAGAAGAAGTGGTGAACTACTGCACTCCTGCCTGCCGTTATTTAGTCCTGTCTTTATCTCATCTTCAGGAAAGAAATAAAATTCCATAAAAAGATGTTGTAATGTGTTTATACCCAATGCTCTTTATCTTTCACATGTTTTTAAGAAACCCAATTGAAATGTCTTTTCTTTGTTATGGTTTTGGTTTGCTTAGATATTAAGTTTAACTAAAAATCATTGAACACATTTTTTTATTAAAAAAAAAACTTGTTATTTTTTAAAATTACCCATCATACTGTGGAAGACAGAGAGATAAATAAAGCAATGACCCTTGATCCCAGGGCATATGCAATGTGGAGGGAATAAATAGGATTCTAGTAATTCTAATAAATATCCAATTTCACCATAATGAATAGAATGTAAAATCTGTAAAAAAATTATATGGTTTTACAGGGAAGAGATAGAATATTCCTCAAAGAACTTAAAAGCAGAAATAATTTGCCATTTCTATCAAAATCCAGAAATGAAATGGTCATGATGATAACAATAATTACAATATGTTATACTTTAAAATTTATAAGATACTCAAAATCACTATCTCATTTGCTTCCTTACTCTTGTAGTATAGTCAAAATAGCTACATTTATTACCAGTTTAGAGATAGAAATTTGGAGACTGATGTTAATGAATGTTTTAAAATTAGTAACAGGTCTAGATTCTAACTCATAACTCCTAAATAGGCATAATTTTTATATCTAAGTATAAATGGTCCTTAAAAAATAAAATAAACCTTTCTATCTCCCTAAGATGTTAACTTCATATTTATGTATCTCTCTCAAATATTTTGAAAAATACATTTTCTATTAAAAAAACAAGTAATCCTGAATAATTTATGACCATAAGAAGTCAAGATTTGGTTTTCTATCTTTCTGGACAGATGGTTTCCTTAGCACAGCCTAAGATAATTTGTATGGAGTTTTAGCAGACTGTCAAAAACAAAGGTAAGTCCTAATTAGATATTAACCAACACCACATTGTTTATAATATATAGGGTAATGATTCTAAATGTTAATTTTAACCACTTTCATCAACACAAAATTTATTAAACAAATTAAACATCAACTATATTAGAAAGATATAAAGGACCCTTGAAATTACCATGTTCGATCTTCTTGTTTTACAAACTCTAAAAAATTTAACCATTGCTTATGAAGTCACATACTTGATTAATTATTTTCTGAATATATTGCCAGTGTTCTCTTTATAGACAAATTTAGGGTGCTATGATATTTTCCTACATATTTCTTTCATTTTATGTAGTCCCTAATTAATTTCCAACATAGCCTAGCAAGTGCTAATACAACATGCCAGATTTGTGCTAGCCTCATATTTAAAAAGAAATATTTATTGACCCAATAATTTATTCCATGTATTCTTTAAGTACTTAAAACAAATTGGATGAAAATACCAGTTCTTTAAAAATGTGTTTTTCTGTTTTGTTGTCCCTCACTAAAAACTATTGCAGCAGTATGGGTTTTGATTATTCCATCTGAGAGTAAGCATTTCATGAACTATATTTTTGAATAATGGGAACATTAACATTGATACTCACTACAGTGCCAACAAGTATATCATGTAGCTCTCTTTGACCCCATTTGGGACAATGTGCAATGTGAGGCCCATGCATGTAAATAACCAATAAAGACCTTAGAGACAGTCAGTGGTTATCTAGACTGAAGCCCAGGTCTGTATGAGTAGAACTTTGTAAAAATAAAATAGCATGTATTATATTGCAAGGTAGTAGGATGGAAATGGTCCTTCCCATGAAGGAGGCCACTATTTTAGTGCTGCCCATGTTTAGAATTCTTTGAAATTTTTCTATAGACTATACCCAGTTATTTATCTGCACCTTGGACATACTACTTCCATTGCATTTATTTTGAGAGGACTCTAAATTAAAGAGTGTGTACCACCTTCTGTTTCTCTGTTTTTACTCAGCATGTTACTCTTGTTATCTATGAGATTCATTCATGTCATTGCCAAGTATTAGCAATTTGTTCCATTTTACTGTTGAGTAGTAACCATTGTGTGTGTGTGTATGTGTGTACACAATATTTAGTTTATTCTCTGGTGACTGGCTATTTGGATTATTCCCAGAGTTGGTTGGTATCAATAACTGCAAGAAGTTTTATTATATGAGTTTTTGTTGGGCAAGTTTTTATTTGTTGAGTTAAAACCTAACAGAGGTATTACTAAATTATAAGGCAGGCATATACTTAAATTTGTATGAAAAGATTGATAAAATGAATGCTTAAACACATTTTCATTTCCATCTGCACTATACAATATTTCAGTTCCTTCATGTACTCACTAGCACTTGGTATTGTCAGTGTTTTATCATTTTAATGATTTTCTTGTTTGTACAATATATTTCATTTTATTTTTTCCCCAATAACTAATGATATCATCAGGAGCTTAAGAGTCACTTATCTAATAGCTAATTGGGAAATATCTAATCAAAATATTTTCATGATTTTTTACAACATGTGGGGATAATTAATTTAATTTTACTATTATTCTACATGTGATTCTATGTATTCTGGATGTAAGCCATTCACCAGATATTTGGCAATTTTTTTCTGTTACTCTGTGTCTTTTTTATTTTCGGAATGCAGTATTTTGATAGCATTTTCTTAAAATTTTGTGCTCTAATAGGAAATTTTTGACTAATCCAAAATCACCAAGAATTTATGCATTATGTTTCAAAATATTTTATATTTTTACTATTTCTTATTGTCCTATAATTTATTGCTATTTAATTTTTGCACAGATTTTGTCATCAGGATTTAAGAATATTTTGCACATCCAATTGTTTCAGAAATGTTTCTTAAAATATTATATTTTTCTTTAATGTGTTAGTTTTTCATTAATGTAACAAATACCTTACATAACAACTTATAAAGGAAAAAAGATTTATTTTGACTTACAGGTTTAGAGTTTTGAGTCCATGGTCATTTGGCCCTATTCCTTTGGGCCTATGATAGCACATCATAGTGGGAACAATTGGTAGAGCAAAAGCACTGATTCATGGCCATAAAATGAAAAATGGTAAGAGTGAGGTCACACAATCTCCTTCAAGAGCATGACTAAAGAGTTGCCACTATGGAGTGACCCAAAGTCCTCCTATGTTATGATTTAGACATGAGTGTCCCCAAAAAGCTCACGTGTTAGCCAATGCAAGAATTTTCAAAGTTGAAATGAATGGATTATGAAAGCCTTAACACAATCAGTGGATTATCCACTGGAATGGATTAAGTGGGTGGTAACTATTGGCAAGTAGGATGTAGCAGGAGGAGGTAGCTCACAGTGAGAGTGCCTTTGGAGTTCATATTTTGCCCCTAGTTAGAGAGCTCTTTTTATCTCCTGATTGATTGCCATGTCCTAAGCTACTTTCTTTCTCCATATCTTTCTACCATGAAATTCTGCATAATCGTGGGTCCAGAGCAATGAAGACAGCCATCTATGAACTGAAATCTTAGAAACTCTGAGTGCCAAATAAAAATTTTCTTCTCTAAAGTTCTTCTTGTAAGGTCTTTTGGTCACAGCAAAGTCCCACCTCCTGAAGGTCCCACCATCTCCTAGTAGAACCCAGCTAGGAACCAAGTGTTCAATGCATGGGCCTTTGGAGTACATTCAAGATACAGCTATGATATCTATTAAATTATTTATACATTTTTATGTTGAAAATCACTTATCTATATTTGCATAGACATATTTCTCAAATATTTCATTGCATGGATCTATGTTTTCTCTCCTTACATTAGGGTCATAATTATCTTGATTATTATAATTTTATTGAACATTATTATAATTTTATTGAATTTAATTGAATTTACACAACCTAATATCAAATTCAACAAATTCAATATGTTGAATTTGATATTAGGTTATGTAAGACCTCCAAAACTTTTCTTCTTGACATACTACTTCCATTGCATTTGTTTTGAGAGGACTCTAAATTAAAGAGTGTGTACTATGTAAGATGTAATTATTTCTAGGTTATTTTCATATGCATAATGAAAAAACTAAGATTTATAGATATTAAATAAGGCCCATAAGTTCAGAGTAGCTGATCCAGGAATTAAGCTCTGTCATAATTCTTGAGACTATTAGTAACTAACAACTATCCAAACCAGTTGAATTGTTATTTAACTATTTATCCACTGAAAACATAAACCTACATTCACTTTTAATATATTTATTTTATTTTCAGTCATAAATAAACTATATTATTTGTAAATTTATTGTAACATTATTTCATGACTAACAATATTTTTGTTTATTTTCTTTGTGAAAAATGCTGCTTATATTTGAAAAAAAGTTTATATAAATCAGACTTCTGTAATTTATGAAAATGTGAAATATAACACTGCTGTGAGTATCTTATGATAGAAATGATACTGTTTAAAAATTACCAAGACAAACATAATATATTTCATTATGATTTCTAGAAATGGTTAGTAGAAGAAATGTATTTTAAAATTATGTTAGCTCACTTAAATCAATTTTTCTCAGTGTATATCTAAAAACATTTGATTACTTCTGTTCTATAAAGGACCTAGAGAAACTTGCCCAGCAATCATAAAGGCTGCAGTTATCTTGACAGCTGTCTTACTTTGCTTTGGGTTCATGTGTCAGGAGTAGAAGGTATGAAGCTTAAACTTCTCAATCATAAAACTGGCAGTAGATGGAAAGTCAAATATGGAAAACACACACTCCATATTAGAAACAATAACTGTTTGAATACAAATGAGAGTGATTCACATTATACTGACAATTAGAAAAGAAAAGCAATATTTCTAATGGAAGTCTGAATGAAATTTTTTTAAAAAAATAAAAAAGATGATACGCAAAAGAAAAGCATCACCTCTCACAAACCCTTTTTGTGGCTTTTATCTTTTAGTCAGATTCATTTATAAGAAATTTGCAAAACTAATTTAGTTACCTTTGTAGCTACCAAAAGGAATTTTTTTAAATTTGTAGACCTAGTCAGAATCAATGCATTTTCTAATAGTTCTTAATCTGCACAATGAAGAGTTGGAGTTGATGCCAAGAAAGGCCCTCAGTTTTGTTTTTGTTTTTGTTTTTAACATATCATCATATCATGCTTTGGAGATGCAATGTCTAGCCAAAGTTACTATGTATAGTTACTGAGGTCTACACAGAAAATTAAAGTGAACACTTCACACAATTGCTTTCATAACTTACATTTAACATCATGTTTAGGCCCCAATTTGCTGCGTATTTATGAGTGAACAGTATCTAATAAACTAGTTTGTTCCATATTATTCTCTTAGGAAATAACTGGTATTCCTACTACCAGATCTGGGGTAGTCTGAAGGTAGGAGCATTTTGGGGATAATTAAAATTGTTAAAATTCTACTTCATCATAATGCATTATTAACTGAATGTCTGAAAAATAAATCCACAGTATGTAATTGCTCCTCTCAAGTAATCAAGGAAACTTCTCTCACTAAAACAAAAAATTTAGAAACTATTTCTTATTTTGAGATCCACCCAACATTTTTATGGGTCAGAGCAACAATGACAAAAAAACAATTGATCCAGTTTGTTTGACATATATAGGCAAAGAATAGCCTCTGACATAATAAAACCTGTTGTTACATTAATTCATAATATAAATATGAACTATATTCAAATACAGCTTCCTTCAAGCCAATATTACTCATTTACCTGGAAAGTAAATCAGAATTGAAGGCATTGTCTTTATCTTGCAATTCAATTTCTACAGGTGTGCAAGGCCCGACAGGCATTACTAAAACCCTGAGTATAGCCAGTGGTATCTATAGATTAATTAATTTTATACTAACAATTAGTTCCAAGGAAACCTTGGATTGATGTTATATGATTTGTTTGAAGCTCTTTGACTTTACAAATATTTTCTAAATGGATGTAAATTAAACCATACAGTGGAGAAAAAGGTTAATATTGCCCAAATTTTTCAATACTTCTCTTTTGAAGGAAAAGGAAATGCAAATTTTTTTTTGCTTAATTTACTCAAAATTATTAGTAATTTCTTGAAAACTAAAATACACTTAATGACACTTTTTAAATTTTAAAATGAAATCAGTTGAACTATAATTTACAAATAAAATGCATGTTCTTAATTATGTAGTTTCATGAGTTTTAACACATTTAATCATCTATGTAGCTATTATTTCAAAAGTATTACTCATTTTTATTATCTGAATATATTTTTAATATCCATTAATAGTCAATTCCAAACTCCATCCACTCCTAGCAATGTACACTGGATTTGCCTTTAATAGGATGATTTTTGGCTTCTTTCATTCAGCATATTGCTGAGATTTCATGTATATTATTGCATAAATATCACTAGTTTTTGTTTATTTGCTATTAAAATTTTTTCAATGTAAACTTTTTTTGTGTGTTTTCATAGTAAATTACCATGCTTAGAAAAGCTTACAGATCTTCATTTTTAGTAATGCATCATTACAGTGAACATAACTGAGTTTGAATATTGGTTCTTCCAATTATGAATAAAATATCTATTTGCAAGCCAGTCAACTCCTGTCTCTGCTTTCTACAAAATGGAGAAGCCACTGCTTTTCTTTTAACATTACAATAAATATTAAATGAGAAAATGTATAAGGTATCTAGCACACAGTACATAGTTGGCCTTCAATAAGTATGAACTTTTCCATGTTTTCCTAATAATCATTTCTGTGGAGTCCAGGAACTCCTCTCTACAACCCTGTAATTATTTTGCCTCACTACAACCATAAAGTGTAGAATTCCTCACATAGAACTTATAAACTATACTTTTTTCTTAGTGCTAGGAATTGAGCTCAAGGCCTTGCATGTGGTAGGCAAACACTCTCTTTACCACTAAGCTACACTGGCAGCACTATAAACGTTTGAACAACACATGACTATAATAAATACAAACCTGTAATCTATATTCTTTCAGAGTTGCATGAAACCTACAACTACTGCTCTTTGCAGCCTTGCTTATACTAGTAGTCATACTCATTCATTTATCATTCATTCCTACACAGTATTTATCCCAAGCCTATCATGTGCAGATGCTCTTGAATCCTCATTTTATTCAAATCTCTGATGGATTTAACAAAATTAGAAGTGCTTTTATATTGATTCTTTTTAGTTATATATAACATTAGGATACATTTTGACATAATCACAAAAACATGGAATATAATTTGCTCTAATTCAATTCTCAGCAACTTCTCCTCTTCTCCCTTCTCGTCTCCCCCCTCTACTCTACTGGTCTTTTTGCAATTTTTTAATTTTATTTTTAAAATTTAGTATCTTGTGGATATACTTGATGTTGGGATTCACTGTGGTATATTCAAGTATGCTTTTCATGATGACCTGTCAGATGTGGTATTTCCTGCCATTCTTTCCCATTTGCATATTTTATTTTCTTTGTTACCTTATCTTTGTACAAACACAAACACGCATGGCACACATGGCTAGTTTCTCACAACAGTGAGTATGTTTCATGAGGACAGGGATCTTTTTTTTTTTTTTTTTTTTGGTACATCACTACATTCTAAGTACCTACAAAAAATGTCAAGTGAAAAATTAAACTCAGGGAGGGACCACTTATAGATAGAGTCAATGGGACTACAGCTCTGATGTAAACAACTCTCATAACTCAGTTCTCTGGAATGAGCTGTCTTTCCCATTGATCTCAGAACAGACTATAGTATCTCTCTTTCTGCTACACTGCTCTCTTTGAATGATTCACAAAATTTGAATAACTTATGTTTTTCTTTTCTTCCTCTGCTCCCTACAGCTCTTCAAACTAAGGATAAGTTGCTCCCTGATTCTCTCTCTCTGTTGTACAGAGTAGTTCCAAGTCATCTGTATCCAGATGACTCACAACTGATAAAGCCACCAATTCTAGTCTTGATGTATATTTTGGTGCCGTTCCTGTCGTATAAATTTATACTTTCAAAGAATTATGCTCTGACAAGCTTTTTCCAGGAAAAAGACAAAAGTAAATGTGCAAAAGTTTCTATTTTCAGTAACTCCAGAGCTTGAATTGGTGATTCTGAACAGTAAAATATCTTGGACAAATCATTTATAACTTCTTCCTTTAACTTCTCTTCAAAATAGCATTAATCCACTAAAATCAAAACAAATATGTTTGTAAAAAAATCCATTTCAGATTTCCAATGGAAGATTTTGTAAATCATGTTTAATTTTTACATAGAATTTAAATATCATGTTTGTTTTTAAAATAAAATTTTAAAACAAATTCAGGTTTGGAAATGCAGAAGGAAAGAGAAATTACTGTCAGTGTATTTTAAAGTATCATGACCCATGATTTTCTACAGATATCATTTCACAAAATTTCAATAGATATGTATCAAAGTAATTAGTTTAATTTTTCAATTATTATTTGGCACAGTGGGAGTGGAATTTACACTGATATTTTTCTTACTGAAGCTGGAACCATATTCAATTAAGATAAATTGCATTTTGCTCCAAAAAGTGCTTTGTATTTACTGTACCAAAATTTTAACAGGCTTATAAAGCAATTTTTTTCTTTCATACAAGAAAATGGCACTCATGTTTTCTGAATTCCATGTTTATATGATGTGCCTTTTCATTTCTCTTACACTTGAAATTTACTGACTTCTGGGCCCAGGAGATAAAGTATATTTATCTTCGCATTTTCAGGATTTGAAAAGGAATAGGAAGAAAACAGCTAAGATGTTTTCTTCGTATTAAATTTGTAAAACACTTTTGCTCTAGATTTTAGCCTTTACAGCAGGCTTAGGTGAAAGACAAAGAATAATTCCACTTTTCCTTTATGAATTATTTGTAATTTTGAGAAAATCCAAATGCATGAAGTTTGTCTTCATGACAAAATCTATTGAGGACCAACATGAGTTCAAATTTGTCTTCTCTAAGCCTAGAGCTGTTCATCCTTTTGTTTTCAATTCGGAGAGGAAGTTCTTTGTTCTCTGACAGTCTCTAGCCCAGATTTCAAAGGTAGGGCGTCACCTTTTCTCTGTCATCAATGTTAGTGGAGGTGCAGGAGCAGTGTCTCAGATGTAAAGGTAAAAGACATTCCAGGAGACCTTACAGGGCCCTGATTGTGCAGTTGGCATATGAAGGCTTCATTAATTTTTTTTCCCAGACAAATAAAATCAAAGGAAAAACTTCACGTTAAGGGAACATTTTGTGTTAACACAGAGGTATGAACTTATTCTGGGAAAGATAAGAATTTCTATAAGCTCTCAGATAGGATTTATGAAGGAGATTTAAAGATGAAGCTGGAAAAGTAGATCAAGGTCACACTGGGAAAGTCCAATAAAAAATACACAACAAGCTACAGAACTTAAACTTTTTCTTCCATGTAACTATCCTTAAGTAGCATTAAAATCTAATTTGTATTTTAGAAAAGTCAACCAACAGGGATCTGAAAAACAAAATTAACCACTACATAATGATCTATTATGCCAAACTTTCTGCCACAATAGGACAAAATTTTCCCCTTCTTTCAGTTTTCAATAACTTTCACCTCACTTTCCAGAAATCTCTCATTAAAAAACTCACAAAGATCACCCACAGATGTATTAAGATCTTAAAGCTCCTGCAAGGCATTTTATGCTTTCATTAACACTCTTTTAAGAGCCCACTGCCTGATTCTAAAGTCACTCTAATATTTTAGGTATCTACTATAACAGCACCCTACTTCCAGGTATCAAAATCTGCGTGACATGCTTTCTATTACTGTGCAATTTGTTACATCAAAACTTTGAATCATAAAACAACAACAAAAGACTTTATCTCACAAAGATTCTGTGATTTGGGAACTGAGAGTGTTTTAGCTGAGTGTTTTTGGATAAACCTTTCTCATAAGTTTAGTCAAGTTGTTGGTTAGGGCTTCACTTTTGTAACGGGAATGGAAGTTCTGCTTTTAAGTTTAGTAATATTTTTTAACTGGTACATAATAATTTTACAGATTAGTGAGTTTCATTGTGGCATATTCTAACATATGTAGCATAATATTATTTATTTCACTTTTCAATACCCCCATTACCTCCCCCCACCCCATTCCCCTGGTTCCCTTCCTCTGCACTAAAGATACCCTTATACATTAATGAAATCCTCTTTTCTTTCCCTCTAGCTTTCACATATGAGAAAAAACAAACAGTACTAATGTTTGTTTATTCATTCTAACTATACTAATTTTAGACTTTCTGACTCTGACTAATTTGACTTAATATGATGGACTCTGCTTCCATCTATTTTCCTGTGAGTAACATAATTCCATTCTTTTTTTATTTGAATAATACACTATTGTATGTATACACCACAATTTTTATACATTCATCTGTTGATAGACATATAGACCAATTCCATAACTTAACTATTGTGAATTGTATATTGATAAACATTGGTGTGCTTGTATCTCTAAAGTGTTCTGATTTTATTCATTGAGATAAATATCAAGAAGGGGTATATCTGGATCATCTGGTACTTCTATATTTAGTTTTTGAGGAACATCCATACTGTTTTTCATAGTGGCTGTAATAATTTACATTCCTATCAACAGTGCATAAGAGTTCCCTTATATCTGCATCTTTGGCAGCATTTTTGTTACTTGTATTTCTGATGATGGCTATTCTGTCTAGGGTGAGATAGAATCTCAATGCAGGTTGATTTACATTTCCCTGATGACTAAAGATGATCAACATCTTATATAATTGTTGGTCATTTGTACTTCTTTTAAGAAGTGTCTGTTCAGTTTATTTTCATGTTTATTGAATAAATTTTTTCTGTTATTGTTGTTGAGATTTTTGAGTCATTTGTATATTTAGGATATTAAGCCTTTGTCAGAAAAGTAGCTTGCAAAGATTTCCTTCTTCTCTGTATACTGTCTCTTTACCCTGTTAACTTTCCTTTTCTGTGCATAAAAATTTGATATATTCCATTTAGTGATTATTGCTATTGTTTCCCAGAGCTATAGAAACACTTTTCAGGAAATAACTGCCTGTGCATACATGTTACAATGTTTCTCCTATGTTTTCTTCTACAGTTGCAAAGTTTTTGTTCTGTCTTGGGTCTGTGATCAGTTTTGAATTAATTTTTGTACATAAGTGTGTAATAGGAATCTCATATATACATTAAATTTTATTCATTGAGATAAATGTCAAGAAGGGGTATATCTGGATCATATGGTACTTCTATTTTTAGTTTTTGAGGAACTTCCATACTGTATTTCGTAGTGGCTATAATAATTTACATTTCTATCAATAGTGTATAAGAGTTCCTTTATATCTGCATCTTTGCCAGCATTTATTGTTACTTGGATTTCTGATGATGGCTATTGTGTCTAGGGTGAGATAGAATCTCAATGCAGGTTGACTTACATTTCCCTGATGGTTAAAGATGATCAACATCTTTAGCATCATTTGTTAAGTAGTCTCTCTTTTCTCTAATATCAGTTTTGACACCTTTATCAAAACTCGGGCGACTAGTTGTATGGGATTCTCTGTGTTTTGTACTCTGTTCCATTGTGCTCTATGTCTGTCTGTCTGTCTGTCTGTTTGTTTTTAACCAGTAAGATGCTGTTTTTGTTACTACAGCTGAATTGCATAATTAGAAACCAGATATTGTGATGTCTCTCTTTGTTTGCTCAGGATTTCTTAGACTCTTCAGGGTCTTCTGTGCCTCCACATAAATTTTAGGATTTTTTTCTATTTCTGTGAAGAATGTCATTGGTATTTTTATGGGGATCATATTAAATCTGTAGATCACTTTTGGTACTATGACCACTTTAACATATTAACTCTGCAAACCCATGATAAAGGGAGGTGTTTACATATACAATTGTCTACATTTTTTTTCAGTATTCTGTAATTTTTATTGTATGGGTCTCTCATATCCTTGACTAGGTTTATTCCTAGGTATTTTATTTTGTGTTTTGAAGCTATGATGAATGGAAGGGTTTTCCTGATTTCTTTCTCAGTGTGTTTAATATTAGTGTAGAGAAAAGCTAATGTTTTTTGTATTTTGTTTTTGCATCCTCCTAATTTCCTAAATTTATCAGGTGTAGAAATCTGAGTCTTCAGAGTTAGAAAATAGAGCAGAGAAATTTCCTAATATTGGGAATTAGATGGACATCAGTTACTAGAAGTATTTAGAACTCCAAATAGGCATGACTGTTAAATTTCCAAAAATTCAGAACAACAATAACAACAAAAAGATTTTAAGAGCTTCAAGAGAAAAGCACAATGTCACTTATAAAGCCAAACCCATTAGAATAATAGATAACTTCTCAGCACATGCTTTAAATATCAGGAGGACATTTAATGATGTATTTCAAGCCCTGAAAGTATATAACTGCCAAACTAGATGACTATATCAAGAAAAGCTATCCTTCAAAGTGAAAGAAGACATCAAAACCTTCCAAGAGAAGCATAATATAATGGCATTCATGACCAGTAAGCTATTTTTGCAGAAAATACTTAACAATAACCTACACAGAGAAGAATAAAAATAAACAAAAGACCATGGGAAAAATAAATCACACTAGAAGAGTAGAAATGAAAATTAGAATCACAACAAATCAAGCATTATACAAATACAAAACAAAATAACAGGAAGTAATACATAACTCTCTATAACAACACTGAAATGGGTTTATTTTTCCACTGTCAGGTAAGGGTCTTTTTAAGAGCTGCTTTCTTTTTATGATGTGCTCTAGCCTAGGGGTATATCTCAGCATCAAAACACCTACTCAATGTTTCAATATGTTTTGTTGAATTTCCAGCACCACCAAGCTCAGAAACTTTGATGATAAAAGGAATGTAGTTCCACACCACATAGTTTGAGCTACTCAACTAAACGTGGTAGCTTTGTGTAGATGCACATGTATGTACTGTGGACTGAAGGCAGGACTTTTCCCATGCTAAGTATGTTCTCTACCGAGATAGATTCAATACATTAGTTTTATTCACTCAAAATATGTGATCAGAGAGTATGAAATGCACTAAAGACAGAAGCTACAATATTGGATAAAGTAATGTCAAAAGTGATATAATATCACTGCTTTTATATAATGTTTTCATATTCCAATCCTGATGTTACAAGTTAAATTGTGTCCCCCAAATTTTTATGTTGAAGTTCTAACCACCCATTCCTCTAAATGTAATTTTATTTAGAAATAGGACCTTTAAAGAAAGGATTAATGAGGTCCTATGGGCAAACCATAACCCCAAATGACTGTTGTCCTCATAAGAATGTAAAATCAAGAGATATACATGTAAATGCATAAGGAATATATATCCATCTACAAGTCAAGAGAGGGAACACAGGAGAAATCAACCCTGCTGGCAGTTTTATATATGAAAGAAGGTATAATCTTGTTTTAGAAATACTGAGGGGAAAATACAATCTCTAGAGGAGAAATTGGCAACAGTTAATGTCAATATTTCAATGAAACATTAATTAAACACTAAGATAACATGTTTAAAAAGGAATGACATATAAGCACAATGCAAAGTGTTCTGAGATAGTCAATGATTTGAGGTCAAAATGGAGCAGAACACAAGAAAATGCAGATATCAATGGTTATTTATTAATCATAAAGAGACATGATGTAAGATCCAACGGTATATATACTGTCACCATCCTTATCTGGGCTACTATTACCAACTCTTTGATGGTCTGCTTCATCTATTATTTTTCCAACTAGTTGTTTGTTTAGACTTTTCCTCAAAACAGAGACACAGAAAATTAAAAAGATATAGACATTCACACACACACACACACACACACACACACACATTCTCTCTCTCTCTCTCTCTCACACACACACACATACACACACACACAAAAAAGATTCTTTAATCTTAACTATTGTTAAGACAAAAAAAAAAGACCTTTATACTTTACATAATAAATGAGAACCTTGGTGAATTGGTCCCTGGCTTCTAGTAGAGATCAAGTTTTAAAATAACTATAAGTTTTCCCAGTCATTTTTCACATTTCTGCTCAATCAGAAGTTACTCAGAGCATGTGCTAATAAAATATTCCTATGTTTAGTTCTTGTATTATTTGAAAGAACTGTATTCTTGCCCTCCAGAATATGCTTTTCAGTTTGCAACTTAATTCATTAGTGCAATTACTTAATTAATATTATCTGCCTTGCAGAAAATAACATCTCTGAAAGGATAAATATTTTTTGATTTTACTACTATACACTCAGAAGTTTAACACAGTGCCAACACAACAGTGAGGACTCATCAAATGTTGCTAAATTAATAATTAAATAGTTCTATAAATCCTAAATTTTGAACAAAATCATGATATAATATTACTTTTTTTGTACCAGGGATTGTTAAACTCAGAGACACTTAACCACTGAGCTGCATCTCCAGCCCTTTTTTTATTTTTAATATTTATTCACAGGGTCTCACTGAGTTGCTTAGGGCTTCACTAAATTGCTGGGGCTGGCTTTGAACTCCCAATGCTCCTCCCTCAGCCTCCTGAGCCACTGGGATTACAGGCATGTGCCCTTGTTCCTGGTGTAATATTTCTTTCTTACAGCATTGTTTTCTTATTACTAGAATATTGTGAAGATACATAATTCTCCAAGCAATGGTTCTCTGCAGCTTGGTCAGTAATATGTTTTTCTCACAGGTAAAAATGTTGCAGATTAAGTTGTTTCAATGACTCTACAAAAGTTACATTCAGTCATCTGTGTCTGAATGAAAGTAATCAGTTCTGTCTTCCTGAGCTGATTAGATACATTTAACTTTCTTCCCATCAAGGACTGCCATTTTAAATTCCTGAACCCTTGATAATAAACATATTCAATATCAATAATATTTAAAATATTAATATAAGTTTAACTTTTATGTTAACATTTACACTGTTATCACTATTTCTTTTCCTTTGAAATACATCCTAAAGGCTATAGAAAGAATCTAACATGTGAATCTGTTTTTTTAATTTTTCAATTAAAAATCTTTGAGAATTCATAATTTTACACAGAATAAGACATGAATTAATTATGGTATTGAAGATACTTCAAAAGTTAACTTTATATTTCCAACATAAATTGTACTGCTCTCTACTTTATCATATGTTAAAAGACACTAAGTACTCAAAAGTCATTAAAAGATGTTGAAAAAACCTATGGCAGCCCCATACATTTTTAATGCTTTTACTAGTGCATTATAGTTATACATAATAGTTGGGTACATTTTGACATAATCATACATGTGTGGAATTTAATCTTACTCCATTTCAGTCTGTAGTGGTTCTCTTCCCCTCTCCTCCTCCTTCCCCCTATTCCCTTCCTACTATACTGTCTTCCTCTCACTCATTTATTTATTTTTGATTGGTGCTTTATAGATATATACAAAGGTGGGATTTACTGTGGAATAATTATACATGTATATAGCATGATTTATTAAATTTATTCTGTATCTCTTTCCTCTTTCCATCCCTCCTCCTCCCTCTCCATCTCCTTCTTCTAGCTCTTTGAGCAATTTCCACTCTGCTTTCCAGACTGCTTGTGCTAATTTGCAGTCCTACCAACAGTATGAAAATATACCCATTTCCCCATGTTTTCAGCATTTACTATTTGTATTCTTGTAATTGCCATTCTAACTTGAGAGAGATGAATTCTTAGTATAGTTTTGATATTCATTTCCCTGATTCCTAGGGGTATTGAACCCTTTTTTTAAAAAAATACATTAGTTATTTGTGTTTCTTCTTTTGAGAAATATCTGTTTAGTTTTTTTCCCATTTATTGATTGAGTTGTTTCATTTTTGGTGTTAGCTTTTTAGGTTCTTTGTACATTCTGGTTTCAGCTCCCCTCTTCTGTGTTAGAGTATTATCGAGGCCCCTCAGTGGGCTACTTTGTGTGTGGAGTGAGGTTCACTATTACTTGACTGAACTGTGTTGCTCAACAGCAGGATCTTTACTCTGTGAAATTTAAGTTTCTGTCTCAAGTCACTTCCCAACCTCTCTCACTGAGGAGCAGAATTCCTGCTTTTTAAACCTTGAGTTGAGACGCTCCTGGGGAGTGTACATTTCCTCTAATCTTCTATCTTCTCCACCCTATCTTTTTAAACAGCTTGTCTGAGATATTTCACATGCCATAAAAGAGTCTTATTATAAAGTACAACTTAGTGGGTTAGTATAATCTCATAGCTATATAACCATTACTGCTATCTAATTCCGAGTATTTCATTACCTTGTAAAGAAACCCCACGTCCAGATTCTGGTCTTCCCTTCCTAAATGTTCTGAACTACTTATTACTTTATGTCCTATCTCTGTGTATCCATGTCTGTACTGAACATTTCACATAAGTGGTATTTATACAATATGTTGTCATCTGTGTCTGGCTCCTTTCATTTAGCATGAAGTTCTCAAGGTCCATCTATGTTGTAGCACATATCAGTATATCATTCTTTTTTCTGACTGAATAATATTTTATTGTATAAACCACGTTTTATTTACTCACTTATTAATTGATAGACATTTGGGTTGTTTGTGCTTTTTTGGCTTTTCTGAATAATATTGCTCTGAATATTTATGGACATGTTTTTGTCTGGAGATATATTTTCAATTTTCATATGTAGAGAATAGGAATGGAATTCCTAGGTGATATCATAAAACAAACTTAAAAATTTTGAGAAGCTCACAAACTATTTTATGTATTTCTGTCTAATTTGACATTTCTATAATGAATATATTTATTTATCTGTATCTTTTCCAATTCTAATTAGAGTCCATAATTGTATTATAGTCATCCTTATGAAAGTAAAATAATGTGATAATGATGTTGGGAATATTTCCATGTTTATGTAGGCTGCTTGTATAACTATAAAGAAATGTCCTTTTCCCATTTTTTACTTGGAATATTTGTCTTTTCTTGCTAAGTTTTAAGAATTCTTTATATAGATGAATTCAAGTCCCTTTCTAGATATTTATCAGCAAATATTTCTCCCATTTGCTGGTTTATGTTTTTACTTTTCTGATAGTATATTGATGCACAAATATTTTTTAATTTTGAAGAAATACAATATATGCTTTTGATGGTTGCTTTTTAAAAAGTGACATATCAAGAAACTATTGCCATATATAAACATTTATGCCTATATTTTATTTTAAAAACTTTAGAGTTTTAGCTACTATAGTTAAATTGTTGGTCTATTATAAGTTAATTTTTGTATATAATATGAGATAGAGGTCCTATTTTATTCTTCTTCACATGGTGGTCTAGTTGTTTCAACACCATTTGTTTAAAGGTCTGTTCCCCACCCCACCCCCCGTTCAAGAAATTACATTATCATGCTTGTAGAAAATCATTAGATTATTGTCTTAGTCTAGTTGTGTGGTTCCAAACATATCATCACAGTCTGGTTAATTTTTTTAAAAAAAAGCACAAAAATTTATTTTTCCCAGCTCTGAGAGTGAGAAATATAATATCAAGACACCACCAGATCTGATGTCCACTTAAAGTAGCTCTCTGCTTCCAACATGGTGCCTTGTTGCTGCATCCTCAGAGGGCAGCAACACTATGTCATGTGGCTAAAGGGCAAGAGAGCTGAAGGTCAAATGAAGTCCCCTTTAATCCCATCCATAAGAAGAGGGGCCCTGGCTACCAAGTCACTTCTTAATATTCACATTGGCCGTTTAGTTTTCATGACTTAATTTCAGAGGAGACACAAACAATAGCAATCAAAAATGTATTTATTTCTCAATTCTGTTATTATTCTATATATCTGTCTTTTTTTTCTCTGTCTTAATCACGGTAGCTTTTTAGTAAGTTTTGAGAACAAGAAGTGTGAATCCTTAACTTTGTTCTTCTTTCCTCAAGATCAATTTTACTCTTTTGGATCCCTTTTATTTCTATATGAATTTTAGTAATCACTTATTAATTTTTGTAAAAATAATTGGCTGGATTGTGCTGAATTTTTCAAACAATTTAAGAAGTACTAGATTTTCAAACTGAAGTTTTTTTTACTTTATAAACTTGTATCTTGCCATTTGTTTAGATCTTTTTAATTATTTTTAAGACTGCTTTGTATTTTTCAATGAATGATTATTGCATTTCTGAATTAAATGTAATTCTAAGTGTTTATTCTTTTAAATCTCATTATAACACAATTGTTGTTTTATTCTATTTTCTAAGTACTCATTCTAAGAGTACAGAAATAGAATTAATGGCTACTAGAATTGTTCCTGCAAAGTTGTTGAACTGATTTATGTGGTCTAATAATTTCTAGGAGATTTCTTGAGGTTTTCCACATACAAGTTCATGGTATCTGTAAACAGAGTTGGTTTTGATTTCTTTCTTTCCTTTGGAAATATCTTTTATTTATTTCTCTTCCCTAATTATCTCCAGTATAATGTCAATACAAATATTAAGAGTGAATATACTTAGTTTGTTCCTGATCTTAGAGAAAGCATCTCATGTTTCATCATAAGTATGAAACACTATAAGGTTTTCATAGATGCTCTGTATCAAGTGAAGAAAGCGTCTATTACTTAATTTGTAATTTTCATTGTAGCTTGTTGTCATATTAATGTAGGCTCATATAATAACTTTTAAAACTTTTCTCCTCTTATGTGTTTTGGAATAGTTCTGTAAAGGGTTGTTGTTAATTTTTTAAATGTTCAAATTCACTAATGAAGTCATCTCAGCCTGGGATTTTGGTCTATAGAAGTTTTGATGACAAATTCAGTGTCTTGTCTTATAATATTTCTTTCTCTTTTTCTATTATTCTTGAATCAATTTCAGTATTTTCATTTTTAAAAAACTCTTCATTTCAATTAAATTATTTAAAACTTTGTTGTGTACTGCTCATCATATATACCCCCTCCTTTGTTTTTCATCAGTCTAGCTAAATGTTTGTCAGTTTTCTTCATCTTTTCATACAATAAATAACTAACATTTTGTTTCTCTCTATTGTTTTTCTATAGTCTAATTTTATCTACTGTTTATTTTTTCTTTTGTTGGTACATTAAAGTTTTGTATAGTATTTAGATTCATTTTGTATAATACTTTTTCTCCACTTCTCTTCCCTCTATTATACTTCTCTACTGTTCTCTATTATAATAATTATATATTTTTATAAATATTTTTAGTTGGTGATATATATGTGTGTGTATATATATACACACATATATATGTATATTTCACTGTAGCATATTTATACATGTACATAGCATCATGTTGTGATTTTCATTCTGCATTCTTTTCTTTTCCCATCCATCCTCTCTCCTCCTCAATCTCCTTCTATTCTGTTGATCTTCCTGCTATCATACACCCCACTACTTTTACCCTAAATTTTCTCTATATTCTGCATATGAAATAGAACATTTGCCACTTGATTGTCTAATTCTAGATTGTTTCACTTAACATGCTCTCTCTAGTTCCATCCATTTAATGTCAATGCTATGATCTCATTACTTTTTATGGCTCAGTAAACCTGCATTGGTTATATATAGCACATTACCTTAATACATTCATCTATTAATATGCACATAGGCTGGTTCCATATTTTGGCTATTGTGAGTTGCACTGCTATAAACATTGATGTGGCTATATCACTGCAGTATGCTGATTTTAGTTTTGTTGGATAAATACTAAGAAATGGGATAGCCAGGTTATATCACAGGAACATTCTTAGTTTTTGAGGAATATCTATACTGCTTTCCAGCATGGTTGTATTAATTTGCATTTCCACCAGTAATGTGTGAGTGTACCTTTGTTCCCACATCTCTGCCAACATTTACTGTTATTTGTATGATAATTTCCATTCTTACTGAACTGAGATGAGATCTCGGGTTTGATTTGTATTTCCTTGATTACTAAGGATGTTAAATATTTTTTCATATAAATTTGTTGACTGCTTATGTTTCTTCTTTCGAGAAATGTCTCCTTAGTTCTTTTTCCCACTTATTGAATGGTTTGTTTCTTCAGTATGTTTTTGTTTTGATTTTGCATTTAAACTTTTTGATTTATTTATATATTCTGGATATTAATTCCCTGTCACAGGAATAGTTGCAAAGATGGTCTTCCATTCTGAAGGATCTCTCTACGTGCTCCTAAACATTCCCATTGTCTGTAGAAATTTCTTAATTTGATGCTGTCCTACTTCTTGATTGTTGGTTTTATATCTTGAGCTTTAGAGGTCTGTTAAAGAAGCCAATGCCTATACCAATATGTTGGTATGTTGACCTATGTTTTCTTTTGGTAGTTTTAAAGGTTCTGGTATAATTCCTAAACATTTAATCCACTTTGATGTGCAAGGTGAGAAATAGGAATATAGTTTCATTCTTCTGTATACAGATATTTTTCCAGCACCATTTGTTAAAAAGGCTATCTTCTCAAACATTTATTTTTGGCATCTTCATCAAGTACAAGGTAAGTAAGTGGATTTGTCTACCTTCATGTCTATTGCATTAATCTTCATGTCTATTTTTATGCCAATGTTATGCTATCTTTGTTTCTATAGCGCCATAGTATTATTTGAAGTCAGATATTGTGATACATTCAGCATTACTCTTTTTGCTCAAGATTGCTTTGGATATTTTGGTTTTTGTACTCTACCAAATGAATTTTAGGATTTTCTCTAGTTCTCTGAATAATGTCATTTGTATTTGGATGAGGATTGCATTGAATCTGTTAAAAAAAAACAAAAAACTTTTGGTAGTATATCAATTTTGACAATACTAATTCTGCCTATCCAAGAACATGGAAAGTCTTTAAAACTACTAAAATCCTCTTCAATTTCTTTCTTCAGTATTCTATAATTTTCATTGCAGAACTCTTTTACCTCCTTGGTTAGATTAATTCCAAGTATTTATTTTATTATTTTTTTGATATTATTGTGGATGGGATGGTTTCCTGATTTCTTTCTTGGCTGAATCACTGTGGAGAGTATTGGAAAACTATTGAATTTATAAATTCTGATCTTGTATACTGCTACTTTGCTTAATCAGCTCTAGACGTTTTTTTGGATGGGATTTTTTTGGGGTCACTAGAAAACAGAAAATTTGACCTTTTCTTTTTTCATATTTATATTCCTTTGATTTCCTTATCTAGCCCAATTGCTTCAGCTGGAGTTACAAGAACTATATTGAATAAAATTAAGAGCAGATATCCTTGGTATATTCTTGATTTTCAAGGAAATGGTTTCAATTTTTCTGTGTTCAGTATGATGTTGGCTTTGAGTTTGTCATAGACTTTATGTTGAGGTAAGTTCCTGTGTCCCTGGTTTCTCCAGCATTTTTAACATGAATGGGTGCTGAATTTCATCACAAAGGCCTTTTCTACATCTGTTGAGCTGATCATGTGATTCTTGTCCTTAATTCAATTTATGTGGTGAATTACATTTATTGCTTTGCGTATGCTGAAACATCTTTGCATCCCTGGGATGAAATCTACTTGATCATGGTATACTATCTTCTTGGTGAGTTTTTGTATGCAGTTTGCTTATATTTTATCAAGGATATTTGTATCTATCTTCATTAGCTTTATTAGCCTATAGTATTTGTTTTTTGATGAGTCTTTTTCTGCTTTTAGTATCAGGGTTATACTGGCTTCATAGAATATATTTTGGGAATGCTTCTTCTCTTTCAATTTAATGAAATAATGTGAGGAAAAATGGTGTTCATTCATTTTTAAAAGTCTGGTAGAATTCAGAAGAGAATCTATGTAGTACTAGGTATTTCTTATTAGAATAATTTTAATTGCTATTTCAATATTATTGCTTGATATTGGTTTATTTAGGATTTTTTTAATATCTTCCTGATTCAATATGAGATAGGAATTTACTAAGATTTTAATGCCTTTGTGAAATCTCCTAATTCACTGGAATTCCAGGCATGTACCACCTCACCCAGCTTAATTCAGTCTTTATTTTTATTTAGTTGGTTACTGTTCTAGTGATCTTCATCTCTTTGGGGTTTTGAGGTTTTTATTTGGGTTCCTCTTTGTGCAGTATATTTTTAAGTATTCTTTGTAGTCTGCCTTGGTGTTCATAAATTCTTAAAGTTTATCTTTATGGAAAGTTTGTATTTCTCCAAATATTGTAAAGATAGCTTTGCTGGATATAGCAATTTTGGCTTGCATTTTCTTTTTCTTTTAGAGATTAGAATATCTCATTCCATGTCTCCTTGATTTTAGGGAGATTTGAGAGGTCAGAAATCAGTCTTACTGGTTTTTCTGTATATGTGCCCTGACATTTTTCTTTTTAAGATATATATACATATATATATATATATATATATATATATATATATATATATATATATATGTATTTTATGTAACCATATTCTGTATATGTGCCCTGACAATTTTGTAACCATTTTCTCTATATGTGCCCTGACATTTTTCTTTTTAAGATATATATACATATTATATAACATATATAATATATATTTATATATTATATATTTCTATGTTATGCATTTTTATTATGATGTGTGTTGAAAAGGGTATTTGTATTTTTTAATCTTCTCTGTCTGGGGTCCTATATGCTTTCTGTAAGTGGATATCTTTCTCTCATTTCTAAGGTGGGGAAACTTTTTTTGTTTCTATCTCACAGATGTGGTTCTTAATGCCTTTAGCCTCTGTCTCCATGTTCTTCTTTATCTCAATGATGATCAGGTTTGTTCTCTTGATGTTCCACAGTTCTTATGTATTCTGATCATGGTCTATTTTTCTCCTTTATTGCAAACTGGTATTTAAGTTTATATGCCCCATAATCAAGATTGAAAGTTCTGTCTTCAAAGTCTGCACTTCGATTTTCTATGAAACCCAATTTCTTGGTGATACTTATATATAAATTTTTAATATGATTCATTGGGTCTTTTAATTCCAGGATATCTGACTTTTTTCATTTCAGTATCTCCATTTATTTATCAAAATGTTTTCTTCATCTCCTGTATTTGCTCTCTTAATTTATTGCTTAGATCTCTTTTAGTTCACTGAACATTTAAATAAGAACTTTTTTATAGTATTGCACTAGAAACTTTTCCGCTTCCATTATCTGTGGGATCCTTTGTTGATGGACTGTGAATTTTGAGAAGTGATTTATTTGCCTGTTTCCTCTTGTTTGCAGAGGTCTTGGACTTCACATCAGTTCAGAGGGTTGTGAATGCATGTCTTTTTTTTTTTTTTGTAGTTTTATTTTTATGTTCTCTCTTGGACCGCTCTCTGTTTTTGATATAGATGTTTAGGAGTGGGACTGGAGTTCCCCTTCGGGTTCTCTCTGTTATGGGTCTGGTTGTTGGTTTGGAGTTTCTGTCTCTAGTCTTCAATGGGTGGAAGTATTGTTGAGGCTCATATGCGGGTTAATTCATGTGTGGAGTGAGATGCACTGTTACTTGGCTATGCTGTGAGTGTTGCTTGGCTGTAGTATCTCTACCCCTGTGAGATTCAAGTTTCTCAGTCACTTCCAAGCTTCTCTTAGGGAAAAAAGGAGCAAGGAAGAGCAATAATGTTAACAAGTTATGTGTAGTCTTGAGGTCTGGTGTCAACTTTGAGATCTATAACACTACCACCTGGAAAGGAATGATGGAATCAGTTTTTAACCTCATTGTCAACAATACACAACCATCAACTAGATTAGATGTTACCTAGGTGTCTATTCTGTCATGCACTATTATTAATACAGCAATATTATTGGAATAGAAATTATACAAACTTAAAATTCTATTGGATTGTGGATTCACCATTCCTTAAGTGAAGAGAAAATAGGGAGGGGAAGTAAAAATAGTTTGAAATGCTTAAACTAAACAAAAGAGAAGCAGGAGACAGCAGATGATGGTATAAATATGGAGGAATAAAAACTACAAATATGATAAAAAGAGGAAGAAGGAACAGGAAATTTTGGTTATTAATGAGGGAAGAAAGTGACGAAGTGGTAAAAAGAAGAACAAACAAGTAAAAGATGAAAACAAAACAAATGCATGAATGATTTTATTCCATAAAAGTGAAACCAAGTTTAAATAATAAATGAGTGAAGAAGACAGCAATGAAAATGGAAGAAAAACAGTATGTGTGTGAGTGTGTGTATATGTGAGTGTGAGTATACTTGCAGTGAGAACTTACACATACCCATGCATATACACACACAATCACACAATTTGGAAAAAAATAAAATAAAAAAATAGAACTGAAAAATGAAAATAAAAAAAAAATTAAAATAAAAAAGAAGAAAAAATGAGGAATAGAAAAAAACATCATAATGAGGAAAAAAAGGGCTTGTTTCTATTGATGTGATAAAATCTATTGGGAGGCTCTGCAACTCTTGGGTCAAGGTTCTTAGGTCCCACATCTTTGTGTTTCTCTCCAACTTACAGTGAATAAGGCAAGGAGTCAAAGCTGGTTGTAGTACCTCTGTTTACATGATGGGAAAGAATGGGGAGTGTTGACAACTTGAATATTTCCATAGTGCAACCGGTAAATTGATAAATTGGTAGTCCTAGTAGCTGAAGTTTGGTCTTGACTGACCCTTGGAATTCTGTTGATGAGTATTTGAGATTGTTCCATACCTTCCTGTTATTAGGGAGATGCATCTCTCCTGGATATCTAGTACTCAGAAGCTTCCTGAAATTTCCACTTTTAGGGTGTGGAGTCCAAACCTTGACATTTTTTTCACGTATTTCCTCTCCTTGGTTGTGAATTGCCCAGGTTCAGACCTGGAGGACAGACACTCCTGTCTGACACATTACTGACATCTTTCCAGATACTGGTATGGGATGTCAGCAACAAAGGGAACTCTCTCTCCTTGCTACCTCCAGCCTCTATGTCCCTAGGAACAGTCCTCTGTGTACCTGTTTTAATCATGCTGGTACAGATATACTCTGGGCCCAGCAATAGGTTCCTGTTGGGTCAGGTTGGGAACTTTGTTTATGAATTCCCAATCTCTAGCTTCTGCTTGCTGCCACAAGGCAACTTCATCCCCCAAATCCAAAGGCCAAATGTTCTCTGATAAGGGAATACTGATCCATAACAGGGATGGGGGAGGCATGGGAAAAATGGAGGAACTTTGATTGAACAAAGGGGAGGGAGAGAAGGGAGGGTACGTAGGGGCAGGAAAGATGGTGGAAAAATGGACATCATTACCCTAGGTACATGTATGAATGCACATATGGTGTGATACTACATTGTGTACAACCATAGAAATGTAAAGTTGTGCTGCAATTGAATACAATGAATCAAAATACATTCTGCTGACATATATACCTAATTAAAATAAATAAATTAGTTAAAAAAAAAAAAAACACTTCCTGACACTGTGGTGCTGATTATGTTTGGACTTTCCACCCCCCGTAGACAATTGATTCGAGTTGCTTTTTACTCAACAACTCCCACCCCCAGCACCTTTCTCTGGGTTAGAGCCAGCTTCCCACTCTATTCCATGGGTTTCCCTAAGCTGAATTTACCTGTTGTGTTTTCCACTCTCTGTACTCCTTCTGTGCCCTCCAGTGGACTGGCACATCTGTGATATATATTTTCTTATATTATATTCAAAGTTTTCAGATTTCTGTTTCTTTGTTATTGTTTTAGTATCTAAAGTTGAATTTTAGTGAATTTCTTTAGTCACTCACCTTGCTGAGGAACAGTCTTTCTGCTTTAAAACTTGAGTAACTGCTGGGAAGTGCACCCTTCCACTAGTTTTCTTTCTCCTGTCTTTTAATTTGATCCACTTATCTCAACCATTTTTTTGTCAGTGTTCCTATTGATTTTAAAGAAGTTCAGATTTTCAAAGGTCTTTATTCAAGCGTAGGCCATTTGACAGTCCCATAATTCGTGAGGCAATAAAATTTATATTCACCCATTCTGAGTACTTTCAGTTACCAATTGCCCAGATGTGTGTATGTGTTTCTAACATCTGTATTCCATTTACCAAAGTTTTTGCTGCACCTAATAGGTAGGTAGGAAATATTTTCTTCTCTGAACTTCTCCATGTTATCCCCTCCTGAATGAGTGCATTTATTAAAAATTTTGTTAAAAACCATCTTTGCAGCTCAAGAACTAAAACTTAGTCAAAGCAATTAATTATCTGCCTAATAAATTCTAAATCTCATTGGACAATTTTTTGCTTTTGTCTACTCTGTCATGGAAAAGATCGATCTTTGGTGTTAGATAAAAATGCTTTACTAAGACTTTATACTTATTAAATGTGTGAATTCTAAATATATATGTAAATTACTAGATGTAATATGAAATGAATTAATTGTTATATAAATATACTTAGTCAATCAAGTTTGTATTAAAATCTTTAAAGTACATTACATCATATGTTCAATACTTGTATGCAGCACATTTACATGTTATTATTTAAGAGTAAGGATTTCTGTGCTTTCAAATGCATTATCTTAAGTGTCCTGTATAATTACTATAAAGTCATTATTGTAATTAATCTGTATAGACATGGCCATGTATAGACTTACAAACTAAAATTTAGGTTCTGCATACAATATGAACGCAAGAGGAAGACTTCTTCCCATTAGTCTTAATTTAACTAATTTGTTGACATATATTTTTGATTAATGAAAACATCCAAAATTCTGTTTGAATTAGAATGTTTTATTTCTCTATGCCACTTAGAGACCATGCAATGTATATGAAACTTAAGTGCATCTGAAACACTTAGAGTAATGATATATTCTCTTTTTTTCAGTTTTTAAAAAAATAAACTCCAGTCAATGCCTGTACGGTGTTTGCTTCACCCTGTTCACAAAATTTCAATTTTAGTCACTTTTTGCTTCATTATAATATCAATAAAACTCCTCATGGCCTAGCATTCTTTGTGGTGGACCATAATGAGGTACACATCATTAAGGACCAACATAGGGGGTTGATTAACTAAGACCCAAATCCAGCACCAGGAATTGGCAGTCCTAGTGGAAAGAACCAATACTCTTAAATGCATCTCTAATGCTACTTCCTGGCTGAGCAGTTATAGTATTTTTCTCTGCTGTGAATCTTCTTGATACAAGGGCTAATGTGTTCTGCATATGACATGGATTTCTCTAAAAACATGTTTGCTGTCTTAATGAGTTCTCAAGAGACAGCAAAGAAAATAGGGCTTCTCATTTACAGGGCTCACAGCGATTTAGAGCATTCATTATAAGGCTACCTCATATGAATGCATCCTTCGTATAAGCTGCTTTGGTCTGAAATTTCACACAATATTCAAAGCCTATGCCAAAAGTCTTATATCATAAAGAAAAATAAATAAAAAGAAAATGTACACAGCAGCTGAACCACAGTATAGTATTTCTAGTTTAATAGAAGTTATTTTAAATTCATTAATATTTGAAAATAATGTTTCAAAAGGTTATGGCATAGACACTCTCATTTGCATAAAATACAACATTCACTTGACTAGTTGGAGTAAATACTCTGGTTGTTGAGACAAAAATGCTGGCACAAAGTGGCAATCTTCACAAAACATAGCTCAAACTAGCATTTTAAATAGAAAATGTAGAGTGATGTCAGAATGAATGTAAAATTCAATATTTTTTATTTACATGATGAATATGAAACAAAGAGGATAAACATGTAATATTATGTGATATTCTTAAAATAATGAAAGCTTAAGCATGATTTATAGTTGTCTGGTGAGGGTCAAAAGGTATGATATCCCCAAAATAAATTGTAGTTTTTTGTTAATATTTTAGAGATATTGTTTTCCCTGTAGCTCAATTCCTGACATACATTTCAAATGTGCATATTAATAGCCTCCTAGTTCAGGCACTACATGGAGAGAAAAGAGGATTTATTCAAAGGGTCTTATTCAAGGAATTATCTTGCTGGTCCTACTGGATATCAAATAGATTCTTTCTTAAAATATATGTGTGTGGGTTTAATTTTTATTTACATAAATTCCCAAACTTAATGTAATTCAACTTATGATTTTTTAACTGTACAATGATCTCAAAGTTATGCATCTTTATAGAAACTATACTTCAAATTTTGAATTTTGATCTTTTTCTAGTCTAGCAATGCAGCATAATACATTTTTACAATGCTTGGCAACAGCAGAAAACCACAGCTCTAGGTCAGCCACAAGATTCTGATGGTAAACAGCTGATACTCTACAGTATACTGCATTGCTAAATTATGTATTTCTTAGGTTAGCCATGTTAAATGCAAAGAATATTAATTCTGCTATAATATGGTTCTGTGGTTTAAAAATATCCTTTCCATTAAATGTTTTCTCCTGCATTTAAAGTCCTGTCATTTAGTGATTACATTATTAAAGAGTATTTTATTACCTATGAGAATTAACCTTATGATAAATGTAATGTTCCTTTTTATTTCTGATAATAATTTTTATTGTGATGTCTATTTTGTCTAATTTTAATAAAGCTACTTCAGTTATATTTTAGTTCATGTTCTCTTACTTTATGTTCTCCCATCATTTTGCTTTTAACCTACTAATATTATTTACATAAAGGAAGGTTTTGTTTTTTTTTTGAGAGAGAGAGAGGGAGAGAGAGAAAATCTTTATTTATTTTTTTATTTTTTTTGTAGATGGACACAACACAATGCCTTTATTTTTTTATGTGGTGCTGAAAATCGAACTGGGTCCCGCCCGTGCTAGGCAAGCGCTCTATGCTGAGACACAATTCCAGCCCAAGGAAGGATTTTTGCATCTAAATAGCTGTATATTACCTTTAGTAAGGTTTTTTGCATCTAATTGGTTGCATATTACCTTTTATTTTTTTTTTAAATAAGATAATCCCTATGTTTTATCTACTGTGTTAATGCCATCCAAATGCAAAGAGATGATTGACAAGGTTTAATTAAAATCTACCTCCTTGCTTTTTTCCATTTGTTCCATCAATTCTTTTTTTCTTTTTTTATTTGGATTAATTGAATATTTTAAAATGCTACTTTGTTTCCTCTATTGTGTCATTATTTATACCTTCAGAAAATTAAGACTTGTCCTAGTTTTGCAATATAAATATTTATCAGAATGTACCTTAAAATAATACTATTCTACCTCTCTTGTAAAGACCCTGCAGCAGCATATACTTAACTCTTGCATCCACTCTAGCAAGCTATAGATAGATGATATTTTACATCTACATTTGCTATAAACATAAAATACAGTGTTACTATTTTTCTTTACATAGTCATCATTCTTTTAGATCAGTTAAAAATCAGAAAATTCTACTTTATTTTATACTCATTTATTCTATTTCTGATGTATTTCATTTCATTTTTTCAATCCATGTTTGTTTCTGGATTCATACTCCTTCTGCTTGAAGAAGTTTAATATTTCTTGTTGATAATTGCATTATGAATTAATTCTGCTTTTCTTTACAATAAATATTATTTTCTTTATTTTTTAAATTAATACATTTTCTTTTAGAGCTCATTTAGGTCTACAGCAAGATTCATCATAAAGTATGGTAAGTTTCCATATCTCACTTGTCTCCAGATCAGCACAACATCCCTCACTATGGTCATCCTGTACCAGAGTGGTTCATTGTTATAAAAGTGTCTTTATACTGACACATTACTATCAACAGGTTGATTGTTTACATTGGGGTTTGCTCTTGATATTATGTGTTCTATGAGATTTACAAATGTATAATCGTATACACACACCACAGTAGTTTTGTAAAATATAGTTTTACTTCCTTAAAATTTCTCTCTGCTCCACCCATTCAACCTCATTTTTCCCATCCTCCAAAACCACCATCACTGTAAACCACTGACTTGGTTTGCATTTTCTTCATAGTTTGGACTTTTCTATAATATCATAGAGTTGGAATCATATGATATGTCATCTTCCCAGACTGACTTCTTTTACGTAGTAATACACAGGTTTTTCCTCTATTTTCATAGCTTGATAGCTTATTTGGTAAAGTATTGAATAATACTGAGTTGTCTGGATATTCCATATTTTATTTATTCATTTGTTCAAAGAAGTTTGTCTTATTTACTTCCAAGTTTTGGTGATTATAAATAAAGCTGCTACACACATTTCTTTGCAGGTTTTTAGGTAAATTTAAATTGTCAACTCCTTTGAATAAATGAGTTATTGATGGGTGTATGATAACAGCATGTTTAGTTTGGTAAGAAACTGACATTTTTTTCTTCAAAATGACTCTATAATTTCACATCCGCACCAAAATTGAATGAGAGTTTCTCTTGTAGAATTTATCAGTGTTGTCGGTGTTTCAGATTTTGGCTATTATAACAGATGGTTAGTAATACTTTAATTTGTGGTGGCTTATGAAATTTTCATATACTAATTTGCTATCTTCTTAGGTAAGATATCTCTCTCAATATCTTTTTCCATATTTTAATAGGATGTTTCATTTTCGGGTTGTTGAAGTTTTAGAATTCTTTGTGTTTTGGGTGACAGTTCTTATTAGATGCATTTTTTTACAAAACCAAACCAAACCTGTGTAAGTTGCCTTTTCATTATTTTCACATTGTCTGGCCTAGTTTTAATTTTAATAAAGTCCTACTTCTATTTATTACTTAGATTGTGACATTAATGTTGTGTCTAAAAAGTCATCACCGTACTCAAAGTCATTTTCATTTTCTTCCCTGTAATCTTCTAGAATTTTTGTTTTGTATTTTATATTTAGGTTTATGATTCATTTTGAGTTAATTTTATGAAGGATTTAACGTCTGTATAGAATCTTTGCCAGTGGATGTCCAGTTATTTTGTCATTGTTGTCAAGAATATTTTTGTTTCATTGTGCTGCCTTTCATCCTTGACAACAATCACTTGGCTATATTTATGTGGATCTCTTTCTATGCTCTCTATGCTGTTCCATTGACGTATTTATCTAGTATTTTGTGAATACCACATTTCAGACTATTACAATTTTATATTAATTCTGGAGGTTGGGTAGTGTCAGTCTTCTCGCTTGGTTGTTTTTCTATATTAAGTTGGCTGTTCTGGGATTTTTGAGCTATACATTTTACAATCAGTTTTTCAATATTTACAGAATCATTTACTGGAAATTTTGACTGCAATTACACTGAGTTCATAGAACAAGTTGGGAAGAACTAACATTCTGACAATATTAAGGGAATTTTCCATGAAAATGGACTATCTTTTTATTTATTTAGTTCTCATTTGTTATCTTTCATCAAAGTTTTGTAGTTTTTCTCATCGGTACACTTATATATAAGTACTTTATTTGGGAGGATTCTAATGTGAATGGAAATATGTTTTTATTTTCAAATTCTACCTGATAATGGCTGATATACAGAAAAAAATTCGATTTTTCTATATTTTTCAGGCTGCTTTCTTAGAAAATCATAGGCTGAGTGGCTTATAATCAACATAAATTTTTTTCTCAAGACTGATAAGTCCAAGATCAAAATTCAGCTGATTGGCATCTGGTGGTAGCCTGTCTGGTTCAGTGATGGTCATGTTCTCTTTTTATGCTGACATAGCAGAAAGGTTAGGGAAATTCCTTTATAGAGGCACTAATCTATACCTATTAAAGGCCCCACGTTTCAATAGTATCAATATTGGTACTAAGATTTCAACATATGAATTTTAGAGGGACAGAAACATTCATTTTCTATCATATATTTTACTTTTAGCCTGCAAACTTACTATAATTGCTTATCAGCTCCAGTTTTTATGTTAAATTTTTGGATTTTTTTAGGATAAAGTTATCTGCAAACTAAGACAGTTTCACGTCTTTATCACAAATTGGATACCTTTAATTTCCTTTTCTAGTCTAGCATTAGCTAGGATATCCAATATAATGTTTAAAAGCAACAGTGAAAAAGGAGACCCTTGTTTTATTCTCCATATTGGTGGGAAAGTTTGAGTTTCTTGAATAAGTATAATTCTTATTGGTACTTTTTTTTGTAGATGTTCTTTATCAATTGAGAGAGTCCCTCTGCTATTCTAAGGTTGGTGAGATTTTTAAGTGTGAGTGAGCATTTTATTTTTTAAAAGCATTTTCTTAATCTATTCATGGCATGATGTAATTTTTCTTTACTCTGTTGATATATTTATTAATTGATATTTTTAAATGTTGTGCCAGCTTTGGGTACCTGAGATAAGTCACAGTTGGTTGTGATGCATTTTTTTGTACATTGTTGAGTTCCATTACTAATATTTTCTGGAGGATTTTTATCTATTTTCTTAAGACATATTGGTCTACAGTTTTATTTCTTTTAGTGTCATTGTCTGTTTTCCATAGTAGAATAATGCTGACCTCATATAATATGTCAGAAAATATTCCTTCCTTCTGCTTCAATTTTCCAGAAGACATTGTGGAGAATTAGTATAATTTGTTCCTTAAAATACTTAGTATGTACGAGTGAACCTGTCTGGGCTTGGTGCTTTCTAGTTTGGAAGGTTATTATTATTTCAGTTTCTTTCATAGATACAGGCCTATTCAAATATCTGTTTCTCTATTTTGAAATATGTTTTTTATGTATATCAAATACTATTTCACAGTGTTCTTTTTTTCCCAGAACAACCTGCTTATCATTGGTCTTCTGAATTCCATGGTTTTTTTTAACAATAGTATTATACAACAATAAGTATTATACCTATCCTGTATGTGTCATTTTATTTCTTGATAAAGAATTTTCCTTGTTTTTTCTTTCAATATTTTCATGTAATTGCCAAAATTATGTGTGCATGCATTTGTGTTCAAGTGTGTTTCTATCCATATATACATATGGGTACATGTGAGTCCATGTGTGTGCACATGTGTGCATGTATGTACACATCTGAGTCTGAACATGTGTGCCCATGTGTTTCCATGTGCATGTGTGTATATGAATGTGTTATGTATTGTGATTGTGTGTTTTGTGTGTGCACATGTGTTTAGTGCATGCATTTGTGACAGATGTTCTTAGAAATTCTAGAATTTGAGGTACTCTATCTGTAATTTTGGGAAAAATTAGCAATTATCATTTTTTAAAATATGGACCACAACTCTAGAGTTTTGGTCCATATTTTATATAATTTTTATTACTTTCCTTTCTTTGGGTTTATGTTGGATAATTTTAATTGGCTAATTTTCAAAGGTAATTCAATTCTTCATTATGTGAAATCTACATAAAATTCCCATCAGGTGTTATTAATTTGTTATGCTTTTGCATTTTTATCCTTTCTCTCTTTGCTGCAATATACCTCTTACCTTTCATATTGTTAAACTCTGTCATTTGGTCCTTTAACATACTAACTATAGTTAATTAAAATTCTCTTCACATGATTCCTATATCTCTGTAATTACTGAGCCTGATTCTATGATACATTTGTGTCTGCAGAAAGTCCATTTTTTCTTTTTCATTACCTGTTTGCCTCTTAGTGATGTTTTGTTGAAAACTAGAAATCTTGTGTAAGACAGTTGAGACTAAACTAATACTTAATACCTGGAAATAAAGATGCTTTCCATCTGCTGAATATATTTAGTTAGTATTTGCACTGTCTTTGAAGTTTGTTGCTGCTATGCTTAACCTTTATGGAAAAACTTCAAATTTCCATAATGATGCTTTTCTATTAGGATAAAAATATGAGGACTGTAATCAATAATATTATATTGATGATTTCCAAGGAGAATAGGTTTTAGGTACTCTTGCTACAGAAAGAAAAAGAGAGAGAGAGATGGGAGAGAAGGACACAGGACTAAAGAAGGTAGGAAACTATAATGAGATGATTCATATGTTCATTTGCTTAACTATATTACATATACACACTTACACACATACATATCAAGATAAGTATATCAAAACATTATGTTGTGTGCTTTAAATATATACCATAATGTTTTTAAGTTGTTTTACCAAAGTGATGTTTTATCAACTTTCAGCTTTAAGACTTTTGAGTGAACTTTACTTTACAAATATTTTTAGTTGCTCTGATTTCTCTCATTTGCCCTTGTTCCTCTTAAAACACCCATTTTCACCTCTATGAGGGTTTAACAAAATCTGAAAACTGAATTAAAATGTCCAGATTCAAAGTAGAATGCCTCAATCACTGGGTCAGGTTCCATTTACAAGATACAATTGCTTCCTCTAATAGTTATAAGATGAGCACAATAACTAATATTCATTTTAGCATACCTTACTAAGGATGTCAGTAATCCTTATGAATCCCCTATGAAATATTACTCATACTTTTAATATGAGAATATTAATTATATTGAGGAAATCATTTAAGTCTCAATTATTTTTATTTCTAACTCAGGTCATCCGTTCTAAATGATTATTTTATTAAGACTTGGTCATTGTATAAATATTTAGCACATTTTTCTCATCTCAAAAGACCTTTGCTCAGATGGTTGAATAAAACTTTTCCCAAGATATTGGAAATTCTGGAAGCAAAAGTGATAAGTTTTTTCCAGTAGGCATATTCATCCATGGGAAAATGAACATAAGAAATATTTGTGGAAGTATGAGGCAATATTGCACACTGCACACATGCACACTATGGAAAAAGATCAAGCCTGCTATGTAGGAGGTTGAAGATACTCGTTTCTTATACTTAATCCTGATATAAGTTGAGCTTTCTACCATGGTGAGTCCATAGTTCTATGGAGGAGTGGAGGGTATGTGTGTAAGAATTCACATTCAGCAATCTGTTTACAAGATTAAGTTAAGAATGATTAAAACTGCATTTCAAAATAATGATAACTTATGTTAGATAGTGATTGGGATGATTTTAAAGATGAAAAGTGTTCAGAGTCCCAAATCTACACCATTATCACTTCCTTGGCACAACCTTTGATCAATTTCTTCAATGGAATATAACACATAAATCTTAACTTTAGGTACAATCTCCATGTAATAGTCTTTTTCAGCTTTCATATTGACCACATACCTGAAGGTTATTTCTCAAACTTCCGTAATTAACAATAAATACCCCAAATTCACTGTATGCCATTTAAGCATCCTCACTATATGTATCCAGAATAGGCTCTTCAAGGCTTATTTCCCACCTCAGGTGACACTTGCACTACTGCTCCAGGCTCAGGTGACACTTTTGACATTTCAGAGACACAGAGCTAATCTTCATTTCCCTCATTAATGGGTAATTTTCGTCTTTCTTGCTTCTATGTATGCTCATTCCTTCTATGTCCTTCCATGCTTTCATCTATTCTTATCCCTTTACTGTCTTTAGAAAGAGACAGAGCAATTTGAGAAACGTGAATTTAAGTTTCTTTTATCTTAGTCAGAAGAGAGGGAGCCTGTGGCATTTTGTTCAGGATTGCTTCCATGTATCCAGCTACCCAGCTACATTGCATTAAAATTCTTCTCTGGTGGGAGGGACAGAACTTGAAATGTGGCGGATTTATTATTCTCTGAAGGAGATTTACTTTATTTGAGGAAAGAGTGAAGAAAAAAGCATTATGTATAACAGCACAATAAGCAGTAATGATCCAAATGTCCATAAACTGATGAGTGGAGAAACAAAATATATAATATCTATACAATACTATTGAGCAAGAAAATGAATGAAGTATAGATATGTGCCACAGAAGGTTGAAAGTCAAAGAAATGAAGCCATGTGAAAGAAGTCAGACACAAAAGACCACATAATGAATGATTACATTTATATGAAATGTCATTTAAGACATCTTCATGGATTCATTTTCATATTGCTCTTTCCCCAAATAAAAATATCAGCCAATACATTGGTTGTCCTGTTGGAAATTATAGCCATTACGTGCCTTCATAGAAGGGAATTCAGCAAAACTCAACAACAGCATCTGTGAGAGCCAATTCCCTACCTGGAATTTACAATACAGAGTAATTTAATGTATTATGATTTATAAATTGGATGCTAATAATCCTTATGACAGTAAAGCTAATAGACATAGAAGTATCTGTGTGAGCATTGTTTATGTCCAGCAGTTAAATATTAAATTGACCTCAACATTTTCATTGTACAAAGTGTAGATGGAGTGATGACTACAAAGAGAACAACAATAAACTACTACATGAAAAACAACAAATATATTGTATGTAAATTAAAGATAAATTGTATAAGTATATTCAACAGATAAAATTTTAAATAGTGTAAGGAGAGAAGAGTTCATTTCTCCGGCAAAACTGAATTCAACCTTCAAAGCAGGCCAGCATTTGTCATTTAAGGAACTGCCGATGACTTAAAGAATCTGTTTGACACAGATCTTGAGTTACAAGTTCTATCAAAAAATAAAGCCATTATTCTTTTTATTATCATTTTGTTTGCATGCTTTAGTGTAAACCTGCTTTCATGATTAGAATCTATTTTCCTGAGGTTTCATTGTGGAACAGCTGTCTAGAAAAGAAGGAGGAAACATTTTAATTTTAGCTCCAAGTATAGTGCACTTTCTCTTTCCCAAATTTAAAATTATGTGATGCTTACTAATGTACTACTTTGAATCAATTCTGTGAAAATAATACTAAATAATACATTTTTGAAAAGTCATTTAGATTCATGATTTCCAACAGAGAAGTAATGTCTTTGTGTTTTACAAATATTTGAAGATATAAAATTACATGTCCCAAACCTTGATAATAGGTAATTTGATATAAATTACATGGCCTTTAATTTCTTTATGTAAGTCTTCCTCTTAAGAAATTAGTTCCCCTGAGGTGGGTAAGAAGTAGAAAAAACAATCTGAAATCTGAAAAGTTAGCAACTCATTTTTTAATCTTAAAATACATATTCTAAAATACTTCCCAACCCTTGTTTTCAGTGAATTCTATATTTTATTTTAATAACAGTATTACAATTGAGATGATTTAAAGGAAGCTTTTTCTTGAAAGTGGCTGATTGTGTCAAATTATTTCTTTTGTTTACGATCTAAAACTAGTGGATTTAAATTGTGAGAAACAGATCCATGTGTATTTTCATATCCTTCTTTACTAATTCAAGTCAGAAAAATAATTTAAGCCTCACTTGACACTTCTCCTTTTATTTAAACATGACAGAACATTAGAATTTTGGAATTAAAGTTAGTTTGGGGACTTTTTTGGACATCATTCAAGAGTCTGACATGATCAGACACATGGTTTTTATTAGCATAACACATTGCAATCTGGTCTTGGTAATCTTGATGATCTCCTCATCCCGATAGACAGAAAAGGAGGAGAGCAGAGGAAAAAAGAAATTTTTGGTAGGAAATCCCCAGAATGTCAATAGCCATCTAATTTTACAATAATGTAAGATAATGAATACCGATGAAGTGAGAAGAGTAGATGTGGAGCACTACTTCTTATCTTTTCCTTTTCCTCTTATCAGTTCTTTGCCTCCACAACTCAGGAAAATACTCTGGCAAAAGTTACCATTATCATCTTTGTTTCCAAATCCAGTGGTTCCATCTGAGTCCAATTAGTCAGTGCAACATTGGACACTGTTGACACTGATATCTTATTTGAGAAGTATTCTTTGCTGGACTTCTGCCTATTTAAGAAAAACTGGAGGAGATTCAGCCAACTGCTGTTTTGTTTCTAGGTTTCTTTGCCAGATCCTCTTAACCTAGGTTATGCAATAGGCCTGTTATCCTGGTTGTTACCATATATATCTGATCTTTTCCACACATTTTCCCAGGTAGTCTCATTCACCCTTTGGATTTCAGTTTCTACCCTTATGTCCACAATTTCTCATGTATGTGTTTATCCATTCATCTTCAAATTCTGGGGACAGACAAATCTAAATTTAAAAATATTGGTTATTTCCAGCTAGATATCCAAAAGGCTTGTCAAATAAAATATGATCAAAACCGAGTCTTATCCTTTCCTTTACCTATCAATAATTAAATCATTAAGAAAATATCCTAATCTGGTCTTTTTATCTCAATAATTATCATGAGTTGATTTTCCCTTCTCTCCCAAATCACCAGAAGCAATAGCACTTAACATCAGTTTCTCCCACTTTTAATTGGTGATAAAATCCTGTTCTGTTTCAGTTCCAATATCTCTTACTAGTTAATTATCACCTCTAAATGATTGTATTTCTAAAATGAGATTTAATATACATATCTCACATTGTAGACTTAGAAGTCTTCTAGTTCATAACCAACTGGCATGAATACTTTTTGCAAATAAGAAAACAGATCATTCCCTCAAGACCTCATATTCTATTTCATTATTGCTTTAGAAACTATTCATATATATATGATAAATGGGAAAACAATGACACCCTTGGAACCATATATTGAAACATTTGAAAATAAGTTCAGCCCTAGCTCCTTAAAAGTCTTCTCTGTTATCTATTGCATTTAATTCGGGCTGGGGATGTGGCTCAAGCGGTAGCGCGCTCGCCTGGCATGCGTGCGGCCCGGGTTCGATCCTCAGCACCACATACAAACAAAGATGTTGTTTTGACGAAAACTAAAAAATAAATATTGCATTTAATTCACCCTCTATAAACAAGGTGTTCTATAAAATTTGATTTCTGTAGAGATCTCTTCCCTTTGAATATTTCCCATGGTCTTCCATGCCTGCAAAGTTTTATTCCAACTTTGCAGGACTGTGTAAAAGACTATATATTTTTCTTCAGCATGTTTACATATCCAAGATTCTTCTTACATATTCTCTTCAATCAGTCATTTATTGAACGTGACCTTTTCACTCTGCTTCATGGAATTAACCATATCTATTTCCATCCACTTATAAAACATCTCCTCTTTACTGTTTACAACAGTGTGTTGAATATTTAGTATGAGTTGCCTCTTGTATACTTCAAGACTCCAGAGAGCAAGGACTAGGTCTTACTTGTCTTCCATCCCTTTTCCACTGCACATTTCCAAGTATACAGAGTATGAATAAAATTTTAATACACACAAGCACATTATATATGTCATGTACCAATTTCAGGCTATAGATTGTATGATTCTCCCTATTCCCTACTTTATGATTGAGCAATCTCAATTAGAGAGATTAATGAAATTACCCAAGTTTGCAAAACTCATAAGATATAGAGAGATGGAATCAAATTTCTAATGCAAGCAATCTAATCTCTCAGCCTGTGCACATATCTACTATACTAAACCACATTTATATTGTGTTCATTAGAATTAGCAACATGTACCGCATAGTAACCACAGTGAGAACTGGGGAAAAAATAGTAGAAACAACTGTCATATGTATAAACATTTGCAAAGGAAACAATGGAAATAAGTTGCAGTCTCAGACTCAGAGAGGTTTTCCTTCCTTTTCTTTTGTGGTTTTTGTTGTTGTTATTTAAAAGAAAAGAAAAGAAAAGAAACATTTTAGATTGGAAAAAAGAAGGAACCAATTGAGTAGACAGGAGACCAAGGTAGTGATCTATTAAGTGAAATCCCTGTGTATCCTCTCTATTGAAAGCATTTCCCTTCATTACCAACAGAAATAGTTTAACTTGACATTGTAGGAAAGAGGAGAAGGAAAGGAACAGATAGAGGCACAATACTTAGAGAGCTAAGATCCTTTCTCTAGTCTCTTACCTGTGCATGAAAGAATGGGTCATATCTCTTGCTAGTGAGGGAAGAGTTGATGTTCAGTGAGGAGGGTTTTAAGTAGCTGCTGCTTCTAGCAGAATGGAGAGAGAGGTGACTGTAGAAACATGGAAGCCAGCTGGCAGCATGAGAAGCTCAGCTTTCATTAGCATGAAATTATAGTCACATTGTTTTATGAGAAACACTTCACTTAAATTTACGAAACCTCCCTTTCTCCATAGGCCTACATGATTTAGTGACTTGCAGTGAATAAAACATTAAGAACACATGGAGACACATTGGTTTGAAGGGTTTGCTCAATAAAGCACCTTTTATTTTCTACTAAAAGTAATATTATAGTCTTGGGGGGTGTATCTGGTGGTACAGTATTTGCATGTGTGAGGTCCTGGGTTTGGTCCTCAGCACTGCAAAAACAAAACAAACAACGAAATATTAAGTGATAATTTGAGTTACCAACACTGGTTTCTAAATCTTCAACAACAACAACAAAAAAAAAAAATGACAAAATACAATTTTTTTTTCTGGTGAGAAAACTCTCCTTAAACCATTTCATATGCATGAGCTAAAATAGAAACTGTCCATCATTCTGCCCCACTTTATTGTCTCAAGGATAGAAAAAAGAAATTTAATCCACAGTCAAGTTATAAGGACTTGACTATTGTCATGTCTTGCTTTGGCCAAGGCTTCAAGACTGTATAGTAATAAGTACCACCCCACCCCTTAGCATTTATCAACAGCCCAGGTTTAGACCGAAAGAAATTGTGTTGATGTGTTATTGAGTTTTTCTGTATGAGTTATGTGTTAAGTAAGAAAAATAGGATATAAAAGTACATAACCTTACAATTGACAGAAACATAGGAGAGGGAGGAGTGGAGGGAGAAAGGGAAAGAGAGCAGGCTTCCAAGAGATGCATTAATATTTTATCATTTTTCTTCTCTAGGTGGTAGTAAAACTAGAGAAGTTTTGTTTTCTTTGTACTTTTTGCACATTTTGTTTCAAGATAAAAAAAAATATGATATTCATTGTTTTAAAAAGTTTTGGGGAAAAGCTACCATTTTTGTCCTTAAAATGTTCTACAGTCATCTGGGCCAAAAATAAAAATTAAAGTATTATATTAAGGTTAATAAATGGGAATGGTATGTGTTTGAGCCCTACAAGTTGATATTTTAACATATGCATGTATTGTGAAATTATCACCTCAATCAAGCTTGTTAACTATGAAGCTTGTTAATTATCACCTCTCTTCCTTACCATTATCTCCCTCCCTGTCTGCCTTCCTTCCTTTCCTTCTCTCTCTTGCTAGTTCCTAAGATCTATTTTCTTAGAAAATTTCAAGTATATATTATTATTTATTATAGATACCATGGCATACATAGGTCTCAAGAACTTATTTTCTCACATAACCGAAACTTTCTATCCTTTGGACAAAACTTTTCACCCCTACGGACCTCCCGCATTCTGTTTGCTTCAGGAATGTGACTATTTTAGATTCCATATATAAGTGAGATCATGTAATATTTGCCATTCTGTGTCTGATTGGCTTCACATAATGTCTTAGGTTTATCCATTTTGTTGCAAAAGGCAAGATTCCCTTCCTTTTTAAAGACAAAATCATATTCTATTGTGCATTTTCTCATATTTTCTTTATTCTGTTGATGAATACTTTATTCCATATCTTGACTATTGGGCATAATGTTGCAATGAACTTGGAAGGGTAGATATCTCTTCAGCTTACCAAGGTAATTTCCTTTGAATCTATACCAATTAGTAGAATTGCTGAATTATATGGTAACTTTATTTTTTTGTGAGGAAACTTCATACCATTTACATAATGACTGTACCCATTTAGTTCTCAGAAACAGGGTTCTCTTTAATTTACATTGTCACCAGCACTTGCTGTCTTTTGTTGTGTGTGTTTGTTGCTGGGGATCAAACTGAGGGCTTTGGGTAAGCACTCTACCACTTAGCTGCATTCCCAGCTATGTTTTGTCATTTTGATAATAACCATTCTAACAGTTGTAAGGCAATAAATCATAGTGCTTTTGATTTGCATTTTCATGAAAATTAGTGATGTTGAACTACTTTTTGTAAACATTCCTTGTGGCTATTTGTATTTGGGTTCTTTCACACATTTATTAAAACAACTAATTTGATTTTACTGAACTTTTTCTGTACAAATTATAACTTTATGGGATACAGTGTGATGTTTTGACACCCACATATATATATACACCCATGTATGTATACATATGTAAATTGCACACTTATACATTGTGCAATGATCAACTCAGAGCAAGTAGCATACACATTAGTTCCAACATTTAGAATTTCTTTGTAGTGACAACACTCAAAATCCTTTTTCTAGATATCTGGATACACATAAAACATTACTGTCAACTATGTCTACCCTATGGTGCAACAGAATACCAGAACTTACTAATAATATATAACTATAATTTTGTATCCATTGACCAACATCTTCTCACCCCCTTTTCTTTCTTCCCCCTGTCAGCCTCTGGTAACCACTATTGTACCAATCTCTACTTATATGAGATCAACATTTTTATATTACAAATAAAAGTCTTTGGCTTATTCCACTTAACATAACATCCCCCTAGATTCATCCACAATGCCACAAAGGAAGGATATCATTCTTTCCTGTGGCTGAATAGCTTTCCATTGTGTATATGTACCACATGTTCTTTATTCATTCATTTGTTGATGGATGTTTAGGTTGATTCTGTATCTTGATTATTGTGATTAGGGATACAATACACATAACTGTGCAGATGTCACTTCAACATACTGATTTCATTTCCTTTGGATATGTGCCCTATAGTGGGATTGCTGAATCATGGTAGTTAATGTTTAATTTTTTGAGAAACCTCCATATTCTTGTCTTTAATGGCTGTCCTAATTTGCATTCCCAATCACAGCAATATGATTCTCTTTCCCACACTCTGGCCAGCACTCTAGTTTTTGTCCTTTTTGTTTTCTTTTTGGTAATAGTGCCCTTGATTTGTGATCAAGATTATCACATTATAGCTGTGATTTACACAACTAGTGATGTTGAACAGTTTTTTTTTCATTTTCTTATGTTCCTGTTGTTCATTTTTTTATTTTACTCTAAGAACTTATTTCATTATTTTCAAGTCTTTTTCCCATTTTAAATTTATATACATGAATATATATATTTTTGATATATATATGAACATATGAATATATATATGAACATATGAATATATATATATATATATATATATATATATATATATATATATATATATATATATATTGTTGTTGTTAACACCAAAGCTACAAATGCCTCAAGCATACTGCTTATGATTCTCAAAGAAAGAACCTGGATGACTGAATGGAGAGAATTTGGGCATTTATTACTTACTCCTCACTGGAGACAGGCTGGGATACAACAGAAGGCTGCCCTGGACCTATATGTAAAGGGGAATGTATAGGATAGGTTGCATGCCCAGTGCCCAGCTAGATTTCCTTAGATGTTTTATGAGTACATTCCTCTAGGTTACACTAGAGTCACTCTAGTTAGATTCACTCCTAAAGATGGAGATAAGATAAATGTCCAGATTCTCCTCACCACTTCATTCATTACCTCATTCGTTTAGAGACCTTCTTACCTGACTGCAAGCTCTCCTAGGCACACCTATTGTTTCGTTTAACCCAACAAGTTTGAAATATTTTCTCCTATTTTGTACATTGTCTCTTCATTGTTGATTGTTTCCTTTGCTCTTAAGTTTGATGTAATTCCCATTGTCTGTTTTTCCTTGGTTGCCTATTGTTATTGAGGTCTTATCCAAAAGCTCCTTGGCCAGATCAATGTCAGGAAACATTTCTAGTAGGAGATTTTTGATTATTGATTCAGTCTCTTAATTTGTTGTTGTTTTGTTCAGATACTCTATTTCTTTTCGATTCAGTCTTGTAGGTTATGATTTTTCATTTACTTAGCTTATTTAATTTTTTTGGCATGTAGTTGTTAATAGTAGTTCCTTATAATTCTGAGTTATCCATTTAATACCTTCTTTTTCTACATTTGCTTTTATTTGAGTCTTTTCTGTTTTTAAATTTTAGTTTAAGAGATTATCAGTTTTATTTTTCAAGAAACCAACTCAATTTGCTGATTTTTTTCTAATTTGTTTTTCTATATTTGATTTATATATTTTTTAACCTTCACTGTTTTCTTCCTCCTGGTAACTTTGGGCTTAGGTTGTTCATATTTTTCTAGCTTCGTGAAGGAAGAAGTCTAGTTGTTTATTTGAAATCTTTCTTCTCATTAAATGTAGGTATTTATTGCTATAAACTTCACCTTTCTACTGTCTTTTTCTGCATTCCAAAGGTATTGATATGTTGTGTTTTCATCCTTTCTTGTCTGGAGACGTACTTTATATTCTCCTTGATTTCCTCTCTGACTCAAGGATAAAACTATACGTTAATATTCAAGTTTAGGTTGTATCTTCCATTTTATTTTACTTTCTTTATGTGATTTTGTATATATATCTACACTCAATATTAGATATAACTTTTTCTTAGTTAAAAAATATGAGATTAAATTGCATATTAGTAAAACAATGTCAAATGTTGAATACAAATATACAATATAATCTGTATCACCAATATGTATATGTATATATTTATAAAATTTGCATCTACATTTATATATTAAAGATTTTTCATGATCTGAACCACTAGCTTTGTTCTCACACTGAGAAAAGTGATGTAGAATAGCAATTATTTATTAAAAATTGTTGTTTAATTTTTGGAAGAAAATGCTATTACTTGTGGAACTCAGAGCTTTTTACTTAAATAGAAACATTGCGTTTCAACCTGCATAGATTATTTTATTTCAAAAACGTTACAATCTTTTATTTCTAGATTGCTCTCTCTATATTTTCTTTTATATAAATTATTCTCAATTCCAAAGTGCAAAGTATGAAAATAGAAATGAGTAGCTTACAATGGAGAGAACTGAGCTCTTCATTAACTCAATGATCAAGGTTAACATTATCAGTCATCACATGGATATCATCTATCCCCATATAATGTAATGAGGATATTCTATCTCTCAGGCATTCTTTCCCCAAACTCATAGACCCTGTATTAATCATTTGAATATCAATAGAAAAATTCAATGTAAGGATTTTTCTTCCAAAAGAATACCTAACCAGTGATAGTCAAAGTGTCAGTGTCATAAAATTAAAAAAACTGTCACAGACTGGAGAAACCTAAGAAGACAAATGATTAAATACAATGTGGTATTGAAACCAGAGTTTGTCCTACTATGGGTGGGATCTGCATAAAATACAGGCCTCTGCAGCTAAAAAAGAGCCTGTTGTAGTGTTAGCAGTTAATTAAGGCAGGTGGTGCCAACAGGTATCAGCTCTGAAGGTTCAAATGGCAAAGCCGGATACTTTTCCACTAACCATTTATTGGCTTGAGTCAGCTCTTAATGGCAAGCTATGCCCTCTAGTGTTGTAGCAGATCCCAGCAATTCACCACCAATTTCTTCTTTCTGGGTTTTTATCTCACAAATTTGAAGACTTCAATCCACTAGATGAGGAAGAGTGAGTGCAAAAGAGTAAGATTTTTATTGAATCATGAAGAAGAAACAAAGCTCTTGAATGGTGAGGGAAGGTTCTAGAGGGGCTGCCCCTTGAGTGTGCTAGTAGTAGGGTTTATATAGCACTTGGATTGATGCTGCTGGTCTAAATTTATGCTAATCAGGATTTGGAAAGTATTAATGTTATTAATTAGTCATATAATCTCTATTTGGGTCTGCCCCACTTCCCTTTACCAGCCACTCAATGGGAAGCAGGAGATTAAGGTCTGTGATTCATGGATGCTCCAGGGTTTAGGGATACGGTGCTGTCTAGAATAGGCTGTCCACACCAGGCCTTGGCCAGCCACTGTGCCCTGGCTCTCCACATCTCAGTCCCACTCTGGCCTAAGAGGTTTTGTAAGACTGCAGCCTGTCATGGCTTCCCATGGTCCAGCCTGCCCAGGCTGCTGCCCTGCCACCCTGAGGCAAGGGTTTGGCATCAGCATCCTAGGTCAGATCTTAAAGCCAAAAAAGAGATTAGCAGTGGAAAACTGGTGAAATACAAATAATGTTCGAAATGTAATTAAGAATCTTGTACCAATATTAATTTAATAATTTGGTTTTTACTAAATTATTAATTAAATTAATAATTACTAAGGAAAATGGGGTGAAGGGACTTTATAAAACCTTTGTACTTGATTCTCAAAATCTAAAATTTTCCCAAAGTTCACTCTAAATTAGAATGTGAAATTTTCCACCTAATTTGCTTGTTTTCAGAGAAAATGAGGTAAAAGGAAATTTACATCTCTATTTTTTCAAGGAGTAATAAATAAACACCATTACCTAAATTTCAGTAAAAGGTTGAAGCTAACAAAATCTTTTTGAAATTATATATTCATGTATATAGTTATATATCTTTGTTCCCATTTTCCTAGCAAGTGAACAGCAAAGGATTAAACCTTAGAACGTAATATCATCTATAATAAGTGTTTATCATCTAGGTCCTCAATAAGCAAAACATAAAAAAGTAAAATAAAAACTGAGGCATCCTCTGTTACACAAAATATATTCAAATAGAAGGTTATAACAGAATTCATTGGCTAAATCAAATGTATTAAATAATTATAACAGGAAATGTGTTGGACTACTGAGTTATTAATCTTATATATCCAATACAGCCATATTGAAGAGTTGTTCACTAACCATTCAGGTAATAAACTTATCTTGATCTTTCCCATATTGTCAGAAGAGAAAATTTTTTATCAAATTAGATTCATTATTAAATTATTAGCTAAATAATAATTTCTCATATTTTTGGAGTCCCAAATTACCTCCCTTAACCACCCCCTCCAATACATAAATATACCCAAAATATCATTAGATGACAAATTCCAAAATACCATAATGTCTATATGCTAAGATTTACAGTTTCTGCATTTATTTTTCCACTATGTAAACTGTCAATCATTGCTATCATGTGTGGTGCAACTCTTGTTGTTGAAGTTTCAGCAAAGATCTAGAAAATTGCTGGTATCTCTCCTTCAGTAATCAAATTTTTGTAAAAAAAAATTATCAAACCCTTCTTCTTTCTGGGTTCTTTTCTCACAAATTTCCCACCAGTTTTTATTTAACATTTTTTATGTTTTGCTTATTGAGGACCTAGATGATAAACACTTATTATAGGTGATACTACATTCTAAGGTTTAATCTTTTGCTGTGTACTTGCTAGGAAAATGGAAACAAAGATATATTACTATATACATGATGAGGAAGAGTGAATCCAAAAGAGTAGAATTTATTCAAGCATGAAGAAGAAACAAAGCTCTTACAAGGTGAGGGAGGCTCTAGAGGGGTTGCCCCTTGAGTGCTAATTTTATCATTAATATCAAACTGGTATATGTCAATGTTATATTAATATTTCCATATGAATATATAGACTATAAAAACTTATTCTAAACATTTTTTTCTAATGGAGAAAAGTAAATCATATAAAAAGCTTACTGAACACTATGCCAAATTTGTATGTGACAATATCACATGCTAGAAAGAATTCAGAGAAACTAGGTCACTTCTACATTGCAGGTAAATACAAATGGTATAGCTACTCTGGATAAGGGCACAACAATTGCTTCCAAGTAAGCAATACGCCTACCCTAAGACCCAACAATTGCACTCTTGGGCGTGGGTCTCAGAGATATGAAAGTTTATTTTTATAAAGCATGAAAAGTACTATGGAATATTTCAATTTGTATAGTAAACTTTTTTATTTAAACCATGATTTTCTTTAAGGAATGATAATTATGCTTACATTGATGCACTTGAGAAACCACATTATTTTATGAACATACCAACTTTTAATAATTTATTTAGCAAATAATCATTGAATTCTTAGAAGGTCCAAGTTTTGTGTAGACTATGAAAAAAATAGTCATTAAAAAATAAAAAGATACCTAATATTCAATAATTTAATTTTTTCAATGAAATTAATGTTTTCACTTGAAAAATCAGTGAAAAAAAATAAGAGACATATTTTAAATTACAAATAATATTCATCATTAATCATGCTCTAAGTACAATATAAATAATTTTTCCTGAAATGGCCAACAAATGAACTGTGATAAGTGCTAAAAATACTTAAGGTATTATAAGAGATATTAATAGTTTGTAATTGGCTTGATTGTGAAGGAATGACTTTAGATTGATCTTAAGAGGAGACAATATTATTGGAAAAGTTAAAATAAACAAACAAACAAACAAAAATCTCATCATGATAAATGTGGCAAAAAAGATTATTCTAGAAAAGATATCACAGACTTAACTTGATGAAGAAAAGAGCTTAGATTATATACTGATCAGAAATAAATGTTATAGAAAAAAGTCTTTTTCCTAAACCTTGATGCCATGGGACTCAAAAGACAATAGTGGGTTCCCATGACAAGAGAATCAGAGTTCTCTTGAAGAAAGCATGGGAACATCTTACTATATGCTTAGTATGTGTCAGGCATACATCATTTACATAGGCTACCTGTGCTTAAACCTTACATCCACAGTATGTGGTTAATCAAATTTTAAAGACCAGACAGATTACTAGAGAGGTTATGTAACTTGCTAAAAGCCACAAAAGTAGTTTAAAGATTCCAAACTGGCAGTCTCAGCAAACCATAATTATCATATCTCATTCCACTGATCGCCATCATTCTATTACTACTAAAGGTGGTGTTTTCGAGTGTTTTTGATAACACTTAAGTTTTAGGATCTTCTTGAATCAATCTGATGGAGATTCTTTCAATATTTGTAATGTTTTGAAATCTTATTTCAGAGACAAATTGTTGAGATGAATTAATAAGAACCTGGGAAGATTTGGCTTTGGCAAATAACTTTAAAAAATAAAAGCCAAAACAAAAAAACAGAAGTTAACAATTTTTATAAATTAAGATTCTATTCTCCAAAAAATAGGTTTCGTCCAGACAAAACCTGTTATCATGCTGTATTGTTCACCTATAGATTTATTAGTGTTTATGTATCTATTCATGATGAATCACAATCTACAAAGTATATTGCACAGTTTTCAAATCTTTTTTTCCCCTTATTTTTCTGACAACAATCTTATTTGGCTTGAATAATACATTTTCACAAGACATTGTCAAAAACTTAAGCAAATTTATCTAAAGCTTTTGAAATGTGAACATGTGGACTCATGTAGAAATAAATAAATGCCATTTACTTGTTTCTTTTAGACAGAAATAAAAATTTTTCACATAACAGGTTATTACTAATTTGAAGAATTATTGATTTTTAAAGATCTCTATTTTGATGTATAGATAAAATACCCTTGAAGAAATTCCAAAGAGCTTCATATAAACTTCAGAGTTTGAGAAGCTTTTCTCACTGAATTAAATATTAGATACTTGTGATGTGAGGTTTTTCCTTCAATCTCAGAGCCCATGCTTAAATATTTAAGCCATAGTATAGTGTGTCAAAGTTAAACAGGGAAAGCCTTTAAATCAAACTTGAAAATAATAAATTCAGGCATAGGTCTGCACTTGGATGGATTTGGGAATAGTCACAGGGGCTCATGCCAGCAGTGGTCTGGTAAAACTAGAGGGAGATAATATGCTTCCTTTCATACATAGGCTTTGCAGTAGGGATGAGGAAAATGCAGATCATTTTTCTCCTAGGATTCGTCACACTGTCGTTAGTCATACCCAGCATACAGAAACAGACACTTTAATATACTATGTGTATTCTTTTAGAGCATGCAGAAGTATGACAGAATACATTTTCTCTCTACTTCTCCTTAAGTCATCGAATAACATGACTATGAAAATATTCTGTAAATTCACTTTTCCACCTGAACTTCTTCCCAAATTGTCTATATCACATATTCACCTGGCCAGGTAGTTCTAGGATACATTAAAGTCTTCAAATAAACTTATCACATTTTCTTTAAAATCTTTTGTTTCATCTTTAATTTTCCATGAATATACTCAACTTAAAACTTTTAAGATATTTTTAAAAATATTCATTTTAGTTGTAGTTGGACACAATGCCTTTATTTTATTTATTTATTTTTATGTGGTGCTGAGAATGGAACCCAGAGCCTCTCACGTACTAGGCGAGCACACTACCGCTGAGCCACAACCCCAGCCCCTGAGACACTTTTTCTTATATTCGTTTACTTCAGTATACATATATCTTATCACCATGTTTTTTTTTTCTCTTTTTTTCTTGTGCAAGAAATGTGTTGGGTCATCCATCCAGTTAGTCCCTATTCTCACCATAATCAAACTCCTGTCACCTCAGGACAGTAAGGAACATCTTGCTAGCTGGACTAAGATTCTTTTGTTGATTTCTAAATAACTCTAATAGTATTATGTAAAATTTTGTAAAATATTCTAATAGTAGAATACTTATCAGTTTTGAAAACTTATAAGTATTCTACTATTAGTTGGTTTTAGAGAGTCGTAATAGTCAAGCAGTAATAGGTGTGGACCTAGAGGTGACCAGAACATGCCTGTGAAAGTGACTGAGAGTTTCAGGAAAAATAATAGAAGCAGAGGTCAGTTTAAAAAGAAAATTCAGGCAGCAGTGTATGGTCTGAATTGGAGGGAAAATAAATTATGGGAAGAGGAATAAGTAGAGTACGTATGTATTCATCCAGGCAAGACCCAGTGAAGATGAGATGGCAGTCCTGGTTTTAGAAGAGATGAAAAACAATGGATAGGGTTAGAGTCAAAGGAAAGGAGCCTTGCATAATATAAACACTTTGAAAAGCATTTAAGATAATAGATTTAAGGGCATTATAAATTCCAGCTCATTATTCACTAGATGTGACCTTAGACAAAATCCTTAAATCTTTATTTTTCATCTGTAACTCAATAATAACATGGCAACTCTTAATTATATTTGGTGGCTTAAATGAGAAAAAAATGGATGTAAAACTACAGTATAAAATATTTATCTAATATTAGTATTAATGTTGGTATTTTTATCACTAACAATCTTGTATAGTGAAAATATGACATTTATATGTAAAAGCATTAGGTTTAAAAACTTTAAGTAAATTAATGTACCCACCACTACAATTAAGATACAGAGCTATTTCATTACGATGAAGATTTTTGCATATTACTCTCTTTAAAGTTGCTTCCTCCACCCCACTATCTGATCCCTCACAACCACTAATCTGTTTTCCACATCTATTATTTTGTCATCTGAAGAATGTTAAATAAATAGAATGTGGCCTTTCAATACTGGGGTTGTTTTTCACTAAATATAATTCCCTTACTATTTATCTGAGTTTTTGTGCATATTTATGATTTGTTCCTTTTTATTATTAAGTCATTTAGCATGGTATGGGTGTCTACAGTTTATTTATCCACTTACTTTTTATAGACATATAAATTATTTTCACATTTCTTTCATTATTAAAAAATCTGCTATTAACATTCTTTTCCAGGTTTGGGTATAAACACATTTTCATTTCCCTAAGACATCTGTCCAAGGGTACAATTGTTGGGTTTTATGGTAGGCATATTGCTTAGTTTTGGAAGAAATTGCCATGTTCTTATCCAGAGTAGCTGTACCATTTGCATTCTACCCACAATGTAAAAGTGACCTAGTTTCTCTGAATTCTCTCCAGCACATTGATTGTACTTTTTATTTTCTTTCTTTTAATCCATTCTGATTTCATTGTGGTTTGTATGTGTGTGCATGGTATGGGGGATGAAATCCAAAGGCGCTATACCACAAAAATCCAACCCTAGCCTTTTTTACTTTGAGACAGGGTCTCACTAAGTTGACCAGGCTGGCCTTGAGCTTGTGATCCTCCTGCCTCAGCCTGCCAAGTAGCTGGGATTACAGGTGTGTTTGTGCAACTGTGTCTGGCTTCTGAAATGTGATTTTCATTTGTATTGTCCTAAGAGTTAATGAAGTTCAGTATCTATCCATGTGCTTATTTGACATCTAATTTTTTTCAGTATGATGACTGTTCATGTATTTTAATCATTTTAATGGATTACTTGTTATTTTACTGATAAATTTTTAAAATATTTATTTTTTGTTGTATACAATACTTTTATTTTGTTTATTTATTTTTATTTAGTACTGAGGATCAAACCTAGTGCCTCACACGTTCCAGGCAAGTGCTCCACCACTGAGCCACAACCCTAGCCCCCACATTTTGAATTTTGATACCAGTTTTACATATTTTTATATTGTCTATCTCTTAACACATTAATGTAAACATTATTATTTTAATTGTTCATGTTTGGGGTCTTTATGCAAATGATGTGAATGATTTATGCACTATGCTTACAATATTAGAGCATTCTAAATTTGTGTAGTTACTTTTTCAAAAGTTTATATCTTCTGATGTTTCCTTCATACTTATTAACACCTTTTTCAGTTTGAAGAACTCTTTTTAGAAATTCTTGTAGAACAAGTCTGGAAATATATCTCAGCTTTCATTTTTCTGGGAATCTCTTTTTTGTTCTCCATTTGTAAAGGGCAGATCTGCTGCATAGAATATTGTTTGTTGGAAGTGGTTTTGTTCTTTTTTGTTTTCTCCAGTCCTGATAAAATTTCATATCCCTCTCTCTGACCTGAAAAGTCTATGTCAGATGGACTAAAATACCTTGATGTGTTGTTTGTTTCTTTTCTCTTGCTGTCTTGAGAATATTCTCAGTATCTTTCGCCTCGTGGGCTCAGTTGCTAAGTTACTTTGGGGTGGAATAATAAGCTTCCACCCCTTTGGCATTTTTGTCCCTCCTGAACCCCAATAACCTGAATATTTGCTCTCTTAATACTACCCCACATTTCCTGGAGGGTTTTTTTATTATTTTATTCTTTTTTATTAATTCAAATTTGTATTTTCAAAATACATTGCCTTTGAATTCACTAATTATGTTTTCTGTTTGACCTTCAGTTACTGGTACTATTATGTTCCAAATTTTACTTAGTGTATTTTTCAACTCCAGCATTCTTTCTGATTCTTTTTTTCAATTTCTTCCAGCTTTCTTTTAAGTTTCTCTTTCAGAGTAATGAATTCTTTCTCTGCGTTCCCTTGAAACTTCTTGAGTTTCCTTAAAAATAGTTGTATTAGCTAGGTGCTGTGGTGCACACTTGCAATACCAGCAGTTTTGGGAGGCTAAGGCAAGAGGATTACAAGGTTAAATCCAGCCTCAGCAATTTAGTGAGGTTCTAAGCAACTTAGCGGGACCCTGTCCTGAAATAAAAAGTAAAAAAAGCTAGGGATATGGTTCAGTGGTGAAGTACCCCTGGGTTCAATCCTTAGTATCCCCCCCCAAAAAAAATGCTGTTTTAAATTCTCTAGTCAGGTGTTCACCCATACTGGTTACTATCTGGTTAGTTTCTGGTACCTTATTTTGACCATTAGGTGAGGACATGGTTTCCTGAGTGCTCTTGATACTTGGTGTGCACCAAAGGAGTACATATTATTTTAGTCTTCATATCTGGCTTTGTTTCTTCCTGTCTTTTCAGAACTTCTAAACAGGCTGCTTACTTTCTCTAAGCTCACAGTGGTTTCTGATATTATAGCACTAGATTGTACCCTAAGTCCATGAATGCCATGACTCCATTATTGGTGTGTTGTCATATTTCATCACTAGAGAATGATCCATGTCAAAGATTATTCTAAGTCTGTAGTTGATGTATTATAGTTCCGCAAGAACTATAATATACCAGAGGATCACCTAGAAATGGTAGTTCATCCCTTTACAGTCCTTTCCCTGGAAATGGGGTAGGTCCAGATACCTCAGTTACAACCACTGGCCATGGCTGGGCACTGTGTGATTCATCCTGGCTCTAGGCAGAATCTCTTTGAAGGGAACAGCTCCAGGCTTCTACATCACATCTCAATAGCAATGCTATGAAACTATGTAACATTCTAAGCCCCAGACCATCTCAGCACTGGGCTAGGACAATGTCTACACTGCTATGGGCTGCCTACCACTGAGATGTACTCATGACCCAAGATCACTTCAACTAGCTATGGGTGATGCTAATTACAACAAAAGTCCAAGATACTGAGGCTGCACAATTCAACCTGGCACTGGAGCTGTTCCCCAAAACCTCCAACACTGGGTACAGTTATGTTGATAGGACCTGTTGTGATTTGTCTAGTGTTAGTTTTGCACTGCATTGTGTTCCCAACAAAATCCTGGTCTTCCTGGAGTGAATGGAGTCTTGCTCAATGATATTCTGCCCAAGTTTGGGGTAGTGTTGAAGGCAGTCCCTTGGCTACTAGGGATAATGCTAAACTGAGTCAAGCCTGAATCTGATCCCAGCAAGGACCAGCACAGTCTTAGGGGCGCAACCAGGAATATATTACATTGATTCACATAAGTCAATGAAGTAGAAAATGAGAAGGTATGGCTGGGGATATAGCTCCCTTGTAATTCATCTGCTAGAAGGATGAGGCTCTGAGAAACAGGGGCGGGGAGGGAGAGGAAAGAGTAGAGGAAGAGAAAAAGAAATGGAAGAAAATAAATTTTCTTAAATATCTCTTTCTTAGAAAATATTAATAAAGAGATTTATCTGATCCTTGGAAAATAATAGAGAAGACATGAATATCAATATTAGAAATGAGAGAAAAGACATCAATAGAACTGCTATAGTTATTACAAGGAAAATGAAAGAATGTTGTAGATAGCTTTAAATATGTTTAACAACTAAATGAATGGGGAAAAGTCCTTGAAAGACACAGAGTGCCCAGTTCATAGGAAAGGAAACAGATAATCTGAATAGCCCATGTCTTTGGAAGAAATTGGGTTTGTATATGAAAATTTTCCCTCATAAAAACAATAGGCCCAGAAAACTTAAATGATAAATTATACTCATCTCTTCAGAAATATATGCTATCAATTCTACCCAAACTCTCCATACATTATACTATGAGATTATCATTCCCTGATACAAAATCAGAAAACAACACTATAAAAGCACAAACGCCAAACCAATCTCCCTTCTTAATACAGGTGCAAAAATTCTTAACAAAATATTAATGAATAAAGCAGTATATCCAGCAAAAGCAGGATACCATATCATGATCAAGTATGGTTTATCTCAGGCATACAAGGTTGGTTTAACATTTCAAAATTTAGCTATGTCTGTCACTAGCAAAGTTAGAAAAAAAAGAGTTGAGGGGATGTTATGATCTCAATAGATGTGGATGTAGAAAAAAAGCATTGCCTCATTTTCAATATATATTTATTTTTAAGATTCTCAGCAAGTTATGAATAGGAATTTTTCTCAAGGAACATCTTAAAAGTGGAGTAAAAACTAAACAACAATCCAAAATATCAATTAACTTCAACTAGTGTCATACTTGGTTGTGAAAGATGGAATGTCTGCCTCTAGGATTGGAGACAAAGCAAGTATATTTCCTGTCACTTTGTTTACTCAGTAATAGAAAAGTGCAATGAAAAAAGTTTAAAAATAAAGGCGTACATATACAAAAAGAAGAAGCAAAACTTTTTTTATTCGTATTCATCATTATTTTCATTATTTTCCCTGTAGCAATGCTTAGAAAATATATACCCCCCCAAAAAAAATCTGTAAGTTTGCCGGATAGTATGTCAACACTAAAATATTATCTGTGTATTTACTTTTAATAAAAAACAAATAGAAATAATTAAATAGAATTTATAATTCCTCCAAAATATGATATACTAAGATATGAATTCAATAAGAGATACTTTTATTTTTTCACATATCAATAACTGTATTAATCATCACTCACAGATGTATAAGATGGATTTTTAACATGTGGAAGAAGTTGAGTATATTTTACATTTTTGATGAATTTGGCCCAAAATGTTTCCTGAAATATAATCTGCTAATGTAGACTTCTATTATTATAAATGAGTGCCCCCTTCTCCACAATCTTGCTAACATTGGGCACTGTGTGAATCATCCTGGCTCTAGGCAGAATCTCTTTGAAGGAAACAGCTACAGGCTTCTACAAATGTGATAAGTGTTGTGGGTTCAATTGTGTTTTTTTCTTTTTAATTCACATAGTGAAGTCCTCACCCCGAGGACCAAAAAATGTAATCTGATTTTAGATGAGATTAGTAAATTAAAATCAGGCCATACTGTTTATATCAAACCCTCTGGTATATATCTTAACTTTTCAATGAACTTTATTCTTAATAATTTATTAGAGGTTCATATTTGTTAAACCTCCTAAGATTAAAAAACATTCAATTTACATTTTTGCACTCTTTTTAAAACTAATGTGTTGATTTTTTTTTCAAATACCCTTGCTGCCAGAATAATAGATTTTTACTCTCTTCTCTGTGTATGAGTTATGTGATGATAACAAATGTTCTGTCTTGTTCAACACTATATTTACAGTGTATAACACACAGACTGACACAGAAAGCATTCAGATGTTTGTTGAATAAAGTAATATATTAAGAAATAAATTATTAAGGGCTGGAATTGTGGCTCAGTGGCAGAGCACTTGTCTGGCACATATGAGGCACTGGGTTTGATCTTCTGCACCATGTTAAAATAAATAAATAAAGATATTGTGTCCATATACAACTAAAAAATTATTTTTTTTTTTAAAAAAGAAAGAAATTATTCAATCTATTAGGTAGTAGACTAACCACAGAAAAAAGATTACAAGACTGTAGATCAGGTTTAATTCCTCTGATTCTTTGGTTTACACAACAAAAAGAAAGTACAATACATGTCAAATGCCAAGCTAAAAATTTAAATCTTAATCCCGGTTGATAATTTTCTTAGTTTTTTGAGTGAAAAAAAAAAAAAAGCAGTAAATCATTTCTCACCCTTACTTCATAGAGCATTAAACTGCCACAGAAAAATATAGTTTTCTGAAATAAAAACATACAAAGTTACAAATATAGCAACTCCTTTCCTTTTTAATTAAATGTTATCAGTTTATCTTTTGCATTCATAGCTATTTGTATATTCTAAGGTAATGTAAGGAAGGATGTTTCAAAACCATGATGTTAGCATGTTTCCCCTGGGATAAATAACAGGACTTTGAGTGTTAGCTTATCCTGCAATGTTGAGCTCAGTGCCATGCCTACCACAGTATTCAATATCATGAGCTAATGGCAAGAGACTTTGGGGGAAGTAATATGAAGATCAGATGAAATCACCTAAGAGTGTGACAAAGCTTACCATATGTTACAATTTCCGTTAGCTCATGAAAATACCAGGAATCTGAAGCCAGAATGAGATTGCCAGACCTTTCGTTTTACCTATTCTTGGAATCTAACTTAAGGGTGGGGTGCAGATGAGAAGGAGCTCTTGTCTTTCAAAATAATTATTTTGAAATGATTGCAAAAGCATCATTAGGGAATAGCAATACTAATGACTCTGCCATCAAAGTCTGTCTTCTCCAAGCAAGAAAATGATGCTTTCAATATTTACAGCAGGCTCCTGTCCCCTTTTTATTTCAGTTATCTCCCAGAAGACCTTTTTCTTAAGCATAGAATCTTTTTAGAAGGACTCTTCAAGCACAGTAACATTTTTTGCAGAAGGAAATGACACCCTGTTTATCTAATTTCTGCTTTTCACATTTGTATTTTGTTATAAAAAGAATACTTCTGGAATGTTTTGGCGACAAATAACAGCCATATTATCAGGAAAAAAGATACCAAGGTCTGTGTTTTAGCTGGTAATTGAAGGACTGACTATTCTAGAGAATAGGTGATGTTTATTACCTACAGACAGCTGGTTGCAGCTTATTTTACAATGTGTTCATCCTTAATTGTGGCAGGATTGTCCTGCTAATGTGTCTGTCAAATGATTTAAAATAAATCCAGAAAGATTTTTCTTTAGTTTCATCCAACTGATCAAAAAAATATATATATTGTAAAATGCTTTGGGAGGTATATGATATATGATTCGAATCCAACTCAGTATACCTAGTTATGCTGGAATAAAAAAGGAATATGTAAAATAATTATGTCAACCTACTCAAAGTAAGCTAGTATTTGTATAATGGTTTAATATAGTCAAAGAAGGAACAGATGTAAGCAATATTTCTTAGTGGTAACAATATTCTAGTTTAGCCTATTATGAAAAGCAAATTCTACTCCTGGAAACTGATTGTTTGGGATACTGTGAGGAATAACTGTTGTTGCAATTATAATTATTCAAAGTAACCACAATTATCTGTTGATTCACTGTTTTGCCCTAATTTTGCATGTGTCTTGGAATAAGTGAGTGCAGCGCTTAATGGCAGGCTGGCTTTTGGCCATCTGTAATAATCATTAAATTGCAGCTGTAAACATGGTAGAACTGTAAAAATGAGTATTAACAAACAGAATCCAAAAGAAGCAGAACTGCTCATTTCTCTGACTACCATGGTATCGATGTCATTAAAAAACACTGCCCCGAAGTGTACTGAAATAATGAGTGAAGTAAATACAACATTAAAAGAAGTAATATAGAGGGAAGTGACAAGAAAATAAAAGCTACATCAGAGGCAAAACAACATTTTATCTGATAAAACTTAGATTGTTTTTTAAAATTCTAAATGATACTAAACTAGATATATTTTATAAAATCATTCAAAAGGGTGGCAGAAAAAAAAAACCAAACTTTCTCTACCAAAGTGACAACACTGGCTCTACAAAGCTGCTCATTACGAGTAATTGTGGCATTTTATTGAACAGTTCGCTTTAAACAGTCTGAAGAAGGCCAACAATTTTAGTATCATTCATATTCCCCCAAATTCAGGACTGAACTTGTGTCATTCGCTTTCTATATTTGCTTTCACCATAGTCACTAATAATTCAGAAAAGCTAAGGCACATATTTGTCCAATGTTGTTAAGTACATAATATGATGGGATTTTATCTTATAAGAAGGGAATTTTGTGCACGTATAATAGCTAGGATTGAACTCAGGGACTGGTACATGCTACACAAGCACTCTACCACTGAGCTCCAGTTCTACCCCATTTAGTTTTTGAGAAGGGGTCTCACTAAGTGCAGGATAGCCTCATGCTTGAGATCATTCAGTCTCAGCCTCCCAGCTAGCTGGGATAATAGGCACATGCTACCCTGCTCAATGAAAAAGGAAATTTTGAATGAAAAATCAGGAAACATGAACTTGATTTAGTAAAAATGAACTTATACTGCTTTGTGGTACAATCACCTGTATTCTTTTATTGGACTTCTTTTCCTCAGTGGGCTGTATTGTCCTTTGACATATTAGGGGTATATAGGTTTGTTTAGTCAGATCTCTAATATGGCCTTGACTAAGAATGTGAGTGCCTTATAAGACCATTCTATGGTTTAGGGAAAACCTCCTGAAATGAGACTCAGAGAATAAATAGCTTCTTTAGTAAATATAAATGCAGTGATTTTGTTTTGATTCAAGATCAAAAACAAGTGCAATACACTGATTAAGGATATTAAGCTTCTTCTGAAGGCATAGGACAAAAGAACTCCGCCAAACATCAATCATTGCCATAGTTCTGAACAGGTAACAGGCGGTGCCTACTGATAGAGCTTTATAGCTTTATCGTTCTTACGGTGTTCAGATTGTTCTCAAGGTTGAAGGACTTCTTATTATTTATCAAATTCTGTAGAAAAGAAAATGTTTGCCTAAGTATGAAGAGTAAGATGATATCAATAGATATTTTTTCTTGTAAAACATCTAGCATTCAATCTTTAAAAACTGCATAGAAAGGAATTTCATGATATATGAACATATGTTAGTGTTTCTAAAATGTGCATTAATTCTAAGTTTTCTTTGTTGGTAGTTAGGTGTGGTGAATATTTCTGTCATTTTTATTTATGAATTGTTGTTTTTGTTTGCTTTTTCAATTTTTATTTATGGTTCATTTTAATAGCAGTTTGTAATTATAGATCAATCATAAGTTTTATTTTGAATTAACTTTATTCAATAACTATTTCCTTCTCTTCTGTATTTTATTAATATGTGGTAAAGGGAATATTATTATTTTTACTTGTAGTGACAAAGATATAATCTTAGAAAATCCTAAACTGTATTTTCTAAGTTATACTTACTCTCTTACTATTCAGACAATTCCAAAATTATATGGAATTATAAAAATCAAAAACTCTATCTGGAATATGATATTTAAAAAATATAATTTTAATCAATCAGTATGACTTGTGTAGAAGACTTACCCAGGGTGATTATTAAGTTATCCTAAGAAGATAATGACTACTTTTAATAAAATTGTGTCGTATAAAATCATGACAATAAACTTTTAAAAATCCTTTGTAATTAATTCTATGGCTGATTAAAAAAATTATAAATTGATTCTAATTTCTTCCCATCTGTATTTTATATTTACCATTAATAATGAGTCTAACGATTTGTGAAGAATGGACATTTACTTCTGGACATTTTAAAACATTAAAATTCAAACAACGTATTAAAGAAATGTTAAGAATTAAAAAGAAAGACAAGACCAGGCATGGTGGCTCATGCATATAATCCCAGCAGCTTGGGAGCCCAAGGAAGGAGGACCACAAGTTCAAGGCCAGCCTCAACAACTTAGTAAGGCCCTAAGCAATTTATCAAAACCCTGTCTCAAAGTAAAAATAAAATAAAATAAACTGGGAATGTGGCTTAGTAGATAAGCTCCCTGGATTCAATCCCTGGTACTAAAAATAAATGAACAAATAAAAAGACAAAAAACACTTTTTAAAAAAAATTAAAACACCTTTTTTTGGAACTAAGCTCCTGGCTATATGATCAGAAAACATATTCCAGAGTCAATGAAATTATGTTCATGTCTTTCTAATAGTTATTTACATTAGCATTTCATTTATTCATTTATGCAATTAATAGCTAGTATTTGTGGGGGACTTATTATAAGCCATATGTGTATTAACTTATTATTAACTTCACTAAAAAATAAAAACAAAAATAGTTTGAAATGGACAAGAAAATCTTGGATTCTAATTGCATATTTATTGAATTTTAATTTAATTTCTTATAAACATAAGCATTTTAATATTTAAATTATAAAAGTAAAATTAAATCAATTTTAAGTATTAACTAAAATATAAGATACCTAATCATTGATAAAAGAAGAGATTTTTCTAAAATTTGATAAATTCTAATGTTGTAAGTATGTTGTAATTCTAATGTTGCAAGTTTTCTCTTGAGGCTAGTTCAACACTATTTCCTGTGATCTCTTTATTGCTAAATATATTAGTCCATTTTCTGTTGTTGATAGCACAAGACTGTAACCTGGCTAAGTTAAAAAAGAAAAAAGTTCTAGTCAAAGGCTGAGGGGCTGCATCTGGCAATGGCCTACATGCTTGCAGAGTCTCAAGACAGCACAAAATAACATATGACAGAGATAGACACAGTGCACATTTGTCATCTAGTATTGCTCCCTTTTATTATAAAGCCCTCAGTATTAAATTATGGGTGTTTCACTTTGATGACTTTACCAAATTCTAATATCTCTCAAAGGCCCCACCTTTTAAACTATAGTCAGATTAAGTTTTCACCCTCTTAATATCTTATGAAGATTATACTCCAATATTACTTTGCAGTGAACAAACCATATTCAGATCATAGCACATTGATTTTGTACATTTTTTAAACAAAATCTGAGTCAGATTTTTGAACATTACTTAAACAAAATTTGAAAAAGTGCCCATCTTCACTACCTTGGAAATGCAAATTAGTACAACCATGTATTATCAATATACATTTTGGCATTTTTGCTGTTGAATAGTAAATCTGAGAACAAACAGGGTTAAGTGAGACCAGTGAATTCTTAAGCCCATCTGGAGAGAGTTAAATAGATAAACAAAATTTTTAGTCCAGAGTAAAAATAATCACTAATTTAAGGTTATATATATCTATGACCAGTAAGTAATTACTAGTGTGAATTAGTTAGTATAGGTTAAACTACTATGTAAACAAATATATAATATCCAAATAGATAAAGCTTAGAAACAGGAAGAGTGTTTCTCAGTGGTGCAATTATTGAAAGCAGGTGTTTCTCATTGGTAGAAGGTTTACTTTTATGTAATTATTCAGTAAACTTGGTTCTGTGTACATTGTGTTTCATTTGAACCTTGTGTTGTCTGCTTTGAGTTAAAAAGGAAAGAGCAAATGTTTCTTAAAACCCTTATGTTGGACATAGCACACATCACTTCCATTCAGACTTTATTGACTAGAATTCAGTGATGCAAACACACCTAAATACACAAGAGGCCCGACTATGTTTCCTATGTCCTGTTTTTGAGGAACATCTAGCAGCTCTGACCATACCCTAGTATTATGTAGCACATATTGACATTAATATCAATTGTAATTCACAAAAAGTAGACCATTTGTTGAAGGTATAACTCAGTGGTAGAATACTTGCCTATCATACACAAGGCCCTGGATTCAATTTCTAGAACTGGAAAAAAAAATCCAGCCCCCAAATAGCAGACATCTTAAATGCTCATTAATACATGAAAGAATATATACACCAATATTGTACAAATTATTTTTTTTATTCAAAAGGTCTTTCCTATAATTCCCCCAAAAGAGTAATTTCCTTTGGGAATTAAAGATGAGGAATGGGATAATAGAGGAGTATAAAGGTGGTTTGAAGTACATCTGATATTTGTCACTTCATTATTAAAATAAGAAATATAAATAAAGTATTTTAAAATCATAATATGTCTTCATGTTTTGGAAGCAGTTGATTAACTGTTTACCAAATGCTTGCCATTGATTCTTAAGAATAGTTACCACTGGAAAACTGCTGCTCCCTATACAACAAGGATAACCATGACTGCCAGACAGACCTCCCTTGTGTGGAGATGTGCTCATGGAGGTGAGTGAATTCTATGCAAGGAAATCCACACCTTCCAGAACTGACTTCCTGCTCTTTAGAATTCTGGTTGTCTTAAATGGAGATTATCTCTAGTGAGACCAGAGGCTACAGATTCTCCATCAACTCAGACCCCGAAATGCAAAGGAAGTAGGGCTGACCTAAAGGGATGTTCACACTCACAATTCTATTAGACTAGAAATCCTATACACTTCCATGGAAATCTAGACCTTGTGGCTTTTCTGGTCTTTTTTCATCATTGTTCAAATTGATGAAATGTTGATACTTTTCCTATTACTGAAATATTGTTAAAATGTCAAAATGCTATTCTTTCATTATAATTTGAGATTCTTTAAATGAACTTTTCTGAATAATGAAGAAATGAATGAACAAATTATAGTGACAATCTGTTGAGAATAAAATTTTCAGCACATAATCTGAAAAACAATGCCATGCTACTTCCTTGTGGGAAAGATAAGATGGGAAATGTGACATATTTAAATTGCTCTTTGAAGAAAGGAACAAATATTGAAATCTGATATATTCCCACCCATAATGTACAAAGGAAGAAATTCTTTGCCTTTAGTACTTTAAAAACTAACTTAAAGTCAGAAACTGTCACTTCTGCTTATTACTACTGCTTTTCTCATTTTCTACAATGCATTTAAATTAATATTAATGATAAAATGCCAAATTTAGCTATAATAGTATTTTCCATTTCTGAGGTTTATACATATCCCCATTAAAAAAATTTTATAGCATAAATTAATGAGCTCATTTGTTATCACGTTTTTCATACATTTTAGCCTTTTAACTGCCCCCTGTCATGTTTTAAAGCTTTGTTTTACCCTATCAATATCCTTTATCCAATGGCACTTTAAAGGTGTCATTTATGAATATGAAAACTCCCATACACAGAAGATTTTGATCACCATAATCTAACCAATATAATTGTACTAAATTGTTTTTATAATTCTAGCCAAATGTCAAGAAGCTTCTTGCTGAAATTGGCCTACTAGATCTTATAAAACCTTCTTAGAATGCTAAAAAAATAGCTTAAAAGTTTATATTATCTTCTTATTAACAGCCCAAAATACAATGTTTTTAGTTGGCAAACAATCCTAGATATTTGACATCTTGGTGGCAAGCAATATCCACAAAAACTGGTATCTCCATGGTAACCAATTATTTTCCCATTTTCTTTGAAATGTATTTTTTTTTTTTTTCCATTCAACATTGGATAGTGGAATTAATGGCAGAGCCACCTGAGGTACAAAGTAAGTAGGAAGTTTATTGATGCACTGGTTTAGCTATTCTTCCTATCGAAGAAGGGAAATGAATCAGCTCTTACAAAATTAGTTTTCTAAATTATATTCTCTAAGAGCTTACTCTATATAAAAATTTTAACTCAAGCTAGTCTCATTAAAGTAATTATTTGTGCTTCATTGAAAGGACTCTTGTAAGCCGCTGTGATTTTCTCCATACATGTTGACAGTTAGTTAATTCATTCTGCACTTAATTCCTTTTAGTTGTGATGCTGATTGGTAATCACACTCTCTCTCTCTCTCTCTCTCTCTCTCTCTCTCTCTCTCACACACACACACACACACACACACACACACACACACACACAGGTTTCCTGGTTAATTAGTTATCCCTTTCTTAACAAAGGTAGTAACAAAGACATCAGAATGCCAAAAGATATGTAATTATATGGTGCACTCTGATAATTATAGGATCTATGTTAAAATGTAAATTATTAGGAAATTGATCACATCAAAAATGTAATTCTTCAAGCCACTTGCCTTTTTCATTTTTGTTTAATATTAATTATGGAGCATCTCCTTTCCTGCAATACATGTGTCATTAATTTGTCTAGTATAGTTGCTGCCTTAGCATCCATTTTTAGGCCTGACATAGTTTTTTGAAACCTAATTATTGTCCATCACCTTTTTCCCAGTTAAAATTTCCTGTCCCTGTGTGGTTGGTTGTGATATAGACAGCTTGTTCATCATCTCATTAGCCCCACACCAAATATAACCCCTGTTGACCATGATGGAGCTTAATGATCACACCAGTGTCACATAAATAAGTGTCTTCTCAAATAGGTATACTACTTATTGACTGATTGATTGATTGGTACCAGGAATCGAACTTGGAGGCACTCAATCCCTGAGCCACATCCCCAGCCCTATGTTGTATTTTATTTAAAGACAGGATCTCACTGAATTGCTTAGCACCTCGCTTTGGCTGAGGCTGGCTCTGAACTCGGTATCCTCCTGCCTTTGGCTCCGGGACTGCTAGGACTACAGGTGTGTGCTACCGCGCCTGGCTTAGACACAGGTATTCTTAAGGATAACCAGTGGATTTTTTTTTGTTAGTTGTAGATGGACACAATGCCTTTATTTTGTTTATTTGTTTTAATGCAATGTTGAGGATTGAACCCATTGCCTCACACATGCTCTGCAAGTGCTCTACCCTTAAGCTACAATCCCAGCCCCATGAGTGGAGCTTTTTTTAAAATTTTTTAATTGATTTTTTAAAAAAATAAATGATAGTGGAATGCATTACAATTCTTATTACACATATACAGGACAATTTTTCATATCTCTGGATATATATATATATATATATATATATATATATATATATATATATATTTTTTTTTTTTTTTTTCACACCAATTCTTGTCTTCATACGTGTACTTTGGATAATGATGCCTATCACATTCCACCATCATTGCTAACTCTTTGCCCCCTCCCTTGCCCTCCTGCCCCTATGAAGGTACAGTCCTGCAGTTCCCCTCTCATTCCCCACCTACTGCCTGAGCTCCAGCACCTCCAGGCTTCTCAGAGCTTCCAGTTAGCACTCTGGGGTCCTTAAATGAGTTTCTTCCATGCATACATTTTGATTTTATCCTCCTTTGGTCTCATCTGACATATATACTTGAACCTAACTTTTCCTTCTTCAGGGATCAATAGAGAGTGTCTGTCATGATGTATGGAAACTCTCAAGGAAAGGGCCTCAATATCAAACTAAAAAGACACTAGTTACAGCATGTAAATAATACAGATTGTGCCATTATAAACTCTTATCTAATATTTATTTATGAAGGTTTTTAGGTTCGTGGTATATTACTGTTCAGAAATTAGAGAAATCCAATTTATTTTAAGACAGTCCAGATTTCCATTTTCAACTTTTTAAATTATGGAAATATCTCATTTCTTTGTTTGTCTTTCAAAGAAACAAGTGGCATGATTTTATTTTTTGGGTCACTGTTCTAAAAAAGTTTATTTTGAGAGCATCACCATCATAGTGGTTTATTTATTTGTCCATCCATCCATGTATCCATCCATTCATCTTTCCCTTCATGCAACCATTTATTCATATATATCAGGTACTTTTTAAGCATTTTTTTTCTGTGCCAGGAATACTGCTGCTGTCCACACACATCAATATTGCAAGCAAAGTCCCTAATATTTTCAACTTTTAGAAATTATTATTTTTTTCTTTTTAGAGATGATAAAAAACTAACATCTGTTTTATTTAAAATTGGATATGTATTTGCAATCTTAGGATGTCAGTGACATTTTTTTTTCCTGATGATATTTAAACAGAATCTTAAAAGATGAGAAATGGCTAGGCATTTGATATGAATATTTGCCCTTCAAATGATTAGAGTATGTTTTAAAAATTACTTAACACAAATGCAGCATGAATTTAAAGAGCTTTTTAAATTAATAAAATTTAGATTGTGTCCAATAATTGCCTCCCTTCATATGAAGATGCTTAATTTTCCCTAATTCTCTTTTATCTTTAGTAGAGGCAATATTAAGAGCTAAAAAATTGCTGGGAGTTGTAGTGTATATCTGTAATCCCAACCACTTGGAAGGCTGAGGGAGGAGGATCACAAGTTCAAAGTTAGCCTTCATAAAAGCAAGGCACTAAACAACTCAGTGAGACCCTGTCTTTAAATATAATACAAAATAAGGGCTGGGGACATGACTCTGAGTTCAGTCTAGTGCCTCTGAGTTCAGTCTAGTGCCTCTGAGTTCAGTCCCTGGTACAAAAAAATAAAAATAAAATAAAATACAAAAATAAAGAGCTAAAAATCAACTGTGGATGTTGGAATTCCAAATCTGTCAATTACTACTTATATAAAATTGTACAGCATGTATCTGTATGTATGAAACTGAATGTATTTTTGCCATATTTTTCATTTCTTACGAGAATTTAATGACTACATATTCATTACTTACAAATAAATGACTTTGAAATGACACATTATATGAGTTTCATACATTTTAGCTATTAACATTTAAAAGAATCTATTCACCCCTTCTTCTTCTTTTATTTAGAATTATATTTTTGTAAATGTTGTCTATGTTTTAATATTTGTTATAACATTTTCATTCCCACTAACTCTTTAGTGTCCTTCCCCATCACAGTTGAACTTTCTCTCCCTCCCTTCCTCCTTCCCTCCCTCCCTTCCTTTATCTCTTTCTTTGTTTCTTCTCCTTCTCTTCCTCTTTCTCTTCCTCCTTCTCCCCACTCCCCTGCTCCCCCTCCTCTCCTCCTCCATTCCCCTCTCCTCCTCCCTCCCCCTCACTGTCCCCCCTCCTCTTTCTTCCTCCCTCCCTCCCTCCCTCCCACTCTCTCCCCCACCATCTCTCCCTCCCATCCCCTTCCCTCTCTACCTCTCTACCTTTCTTTCTTTTCTTTCCCCATACCAGGAACTGAACCCAAGGGCATTTAACCACTGCCTGACATCCCCACCCAGTTTTTATTTTGAGATGGGGCTTTGTTAACTTGCTAAGGCTGAACTTGCAATCCTCCTGCCTCAGCTTCCAGAGCCACTTAGATTATTACAGCCATGTGCCACAATGCCCAACCTGAGCTGATTCTTGCTAATAACTGTAAACTTATTTTTCAATCTTATCTCAGTAACATTTGACACCATTAAACACCACCTATTCCTTAGTGGCTTCCAGATGTTATTTGATATTTTTCTCCTCTACATTCTTTTTGGTTTCCTTTTCTGTGTGCTCCACCACTGACATGAGTATTCTCTGCAATTACACATGTGAATTCTACACTTCATCTTTTCATGGTGAGCATATTTACACTTACATCTTCAGCTGATGATTTCCAAGATTTGTTTCTTTAGTGTAGATTTCTTTCTTCTACATTTCAGATGGGTGTTCATATTTTGTGTAGAACAACCAGCATCTCATAACTCCAGATGCTTGGAATATAATATGTGTCATCCTTGGAGAAAGGGAGGACACTTAAACCCTATGGCTGTGAGGTACCTCTCTCCATTCTCAAAGAACCTAGCCAAGTCAAGGGAACAATGAGAACAATTGTGGGCTGCAATGTCCAGATAAATTTTTGCCTTGAAGGATACTTACCAGCTTTCTCTCATATAGGCCCATCTTTCCTCAACTCAACTTCTGAATTCCCTGTACTGATCCTTGCTGCTTTCTCAGTTATCCAAGACAAAACTGTTTTAAATACCTTCTCTTCTGCAAGTTCTCTGTAATCTGTCACCAAGTCCTAGCTTTTCTGTATTCTTGACATAAATGCAGTCTCATTTCCTCCACCTGCACTGAAACAATGTTTCTCAAAGCCCAGCATACCATGTAGGTTTTTCTCTATTGCTTCCTAATTGGATTCCCTTTCTCCTTTGTAGTGCATTTTAACCCACCTGCTGCTCTGCAAAGCATCTTTCTGTAATAAGTATTAATCCAGGATGTGAAACATAAATGGGCTCTTGGATGCAGTTTTTCTTGGGATTTTTTTCTCTTATTGATATTAAGGGTGTTTAGAGTCCAACGTAAAATTTTCTGTCTCAATTACATGCCATTTTTCTTCCTCCTTAATTTATAAGACTTTGCTGGAGTTATTTCATCTGTCTCTGAAGCCATGAGAAAGCATTCCTGACTTATCCTGTGTCTCCCTGTGTCTGCTTAGGACCCAAAGCTGAGTTATTTCTGCACCTATGTCTCAGCAAATCCTGTCTACACATGCTTATCCTGCTTCATGCAGTTTTAGTCTCTCTAAAGCTTAGATCAACTTAAATTGGCAAGAAATGGAAGCAGACATTTCCTTTCACAGGCCTCTATATGTAAACCATTCATTCCAAGACTCTTTAACATTTTCGCTAGACAATACATAAACTTGAGAATGAGTCAACCCAGTAGTTCATCAGACATACCTGATTTCTGAATTTTACTTTGGCTTAGTTGAATAGGCATTTCCAGAAATATAGTACTTAAAATAGTGCTCCCTATTTTAGAAGTAAAATATGTATGAAGGATATGAATATAATACATAAAGAGATAAAAGAGTGTACATATGCTGTTTACAAATATTCTTTGGCCTTTCTTTTGATTATATACAAGAAGAGATCTGGGTTCACAATGAGATGGGTGTAAGCTCAATACTAGGAGATATGAAATGACTAAAATTGTTGCCCAATACTCCACAAATATTTGTTGATTCAATAATAAATATAAAAGGGCAGATGGACTACTATGTTGTTTAACCAGACAAATCCATCTGAAATAGCATTAAAAGGGCAAGGGAAATTACTATTGGCTCAGTAGCATGTCTTTGTATATTAAAACAGTAAATAAGCCCAAGTGATTTCCTAAAGCAACAGGATATAAGATAAATTTTCTCATGTAAGCATGCATTCACTAAACTGCTGTTTTATCTTCCATATGTATCTTTATGTGCACTCTGCATGTTTTAACTGCTTGCCAACTTATTCCAGGTCAATTTGTTAAAAAAACTTCTTGAGTTACATATTAAAATAATCTCTATTTTACTTTTTAAAATAAATATGACATTCTTTGATTCTTTCAACCTTTATTGTTAACTTTATTGGCCATTCAATTTTAGATCATTTCAATGTAATTTTGACTCATAGTCAAGCTAATCCAGAATTTATATTATATTACAATATTTATATTACAAAAATCTAGAGCTAGTATATACTAAAGTATAAAACTACCAGAAGAAAACATTTCAAAACATCATACAGGCAGTGACTTATTAGGAATGATCCCCTAAGCCAAAGTTGACAAATGTGATAATATCAAACAAAGAAACTTTCACAGAGCAAAGAAACAGTCAATACAGTAAAGAGACAACGGCAGACACTTCTCAGAAGAGGATATTCAATCAATCAACAAATGTATGAAATAATATTCATCATCTCTAGAGAAAATATTTTTAAATTATTCATTTGAAAAGGGATTAATGAATGATATTGGCCAAATTATATTGTTATATTGTATTCATATACAGATATATGACAATGAACCCTTCCATTACATACAATTCTAATGTACCAATAAAAATTATAAGAAATAAGTTTTTAAAAAGAAAGGGATTAATATCTAGATATATAAGTAACTCAAAAAACTCAATAGCATAAAAATAAATACTTCCATTAAAATGGGAAAATGATCAGAATAGATATTTCTCAAAAGATCTTCCCTTACATTTTTATTACAAAACTCTGATTTTTATTATCTCTAATTTATCAAGTATCCTGTGTTGTCTTAACTTTTTAAATTTAATTCAACTAATTCTCCTTTGCTTGGAGTGGGGAGAAGGTTCAGCAAAACCAGCTTAATGGAAGTCACTGTGTAGCAAAGATCCATGTGGCAGGGATTTAAGCTTAACATTTGGCCACCTGTCATTGAGTATGAGGCCCTCATTTCAGTAAGCATCCAGGTGTAAATAGTGCTAAAAGCCAGTAGGTTTTGAAGCACAGCCTTCCTTACTGGATATTTCAGATAAGACAACAGCATATAAGAAACTGAATCAGAGAACCCAGCTGTGACCAAATTTCTAATGCATGGTGATGATAAGATTTTTAAAAAGCTTGTATTGTTTTAAACTTCCAAGTTTGGAGTCATTTGTTATGCAAAAATAGATAAGGAATACACATTGATCCTGCTGGATTTTTCCCCCCTGAATATAGAATTCTAAGTAGGCAATCACTCTCACTCTAAATCCACAACTTTAAAAATGCTTTCTTGTTATCTTTCAGATTCTGTATTTTTTGCTATCCCTCTGATATTTATGGTTTTTTTCCCTCTGGCTGTTTTTGATATATTTTCTTTATCTTTATTTTGAGCAGTGAGAGTATGAAATGCCTAGTTGTGGTTTTCCTTGTATTCATCCTGCATGAAGTCATTGCTCTTATTGAATCTGTAGATTAATATCTTCCTTCATATTTTTAAAACTAAGCCTTTTTGTCTCAATATTTCTGCTTCATTTTCTCTCTTTTATTAGAAGGTAACATTAATTTTAAATTTTTCAGTGAGGTCCTTGTGTTTTTACACTTCATTTCATAAGATTTGTTCGCTGATTCCTTGATTTCAGTTTAAATTTGCATAGTTTTCATTGAATTCTTGAATTTAACCCCATTCAATGAGTTCTTACTTTTGAAATATATTTTCCAGTTGTAGACCCACCATTGTTCTTTCTGAAAGTTGTGTTTATTTATTGAAACACACTACATTGGAGGGGTATATCTATTGTTTATTTTCTTTAATTTGTTAATCTTAACATTTAGATTTCTTTGAATGTCTAGGTAAGAAATGGGAATAATCAATGAGGCTGGATTTAATGGACTTTCTAAGACTACGTTAGGAATTCCAAGAAATGCATTCAAAAGACTAAGAGAGAATTAAGATGCTGGGATGTGAACATGGGGCTAGGGATTCAAGGCTATCTGTGATACTCAGATTAAATTGAGTTCCTTTAGAATCAACTTCTGCAATTGCTTAGAAAAACTCAGGTTTATTCTATTATGAATAAATAATCATATTAATAAATAAAATAAATATCTATAATATATTTGTGCAGTGTATTTGGGCATGTCTGTCATTTCTAGTCAATGGTCTGAATTCAGATGTAGCAAGTGAGTCCTTCAGAACCATCCCTGTCCTCTCTTTCTGCAGTCTACTCATGTTTGTGCCTGCTAAACTGAAGCTTAGCATATAGGATACTATGACTTAGATTAAAACAAAACAATACAAACAAACAAACTTATCTCAGAGAGATATCAAACCTGAAATATGGAGCTAGAAAACAGTTAATATCCTTGGAACAATTAAATAGCAACAAAAACAGCAAACACAAACAGCTAACACAACCAGCACTATAATACTCATAAGGTCATTATGTATCATTTAGTAGAAAAAAGAAGTGGTGATTTTTTTTTTTTTTTGGCTAGCTCTTAGCACTCTTGCTGACAAGCCTTTGCTTTTCATGAAGACAGGGGTTGTCAGTCACTTTCGTTGTCCCTTTAATAGCCTCAGACTGTGGTTGGTCACCAAAAAAATCCAAGAGATTAGATGGTTGAATTTCTCACTGAGAAGAGTTTGAGGAAGAGAAGGAATAAGAGGTTAAACTTTACAAAAACTCTTGAACAATGTGATAAATTTTCAGGTTGGTGGATTAGTGAATATATTCACATACTAGCAGGGCACTACACCCAAACACTATAGGCATAGAAGTTCCTACTCTCAGGACTCTTCATTTGGCTTTTTATTTGTATTCTTCTTGCTTTGTGTGTGTGTGTGTGTATGTATGTATGTGTATATATAAATATAAATATAAATATAAATATATATATATCACATATATAATATAGATCATATAATATATCTGTATATATGTATATATTTTATTTATATATATATATATTTAAATATATATATATATATATATATATATATATATATATATATATATGTATGTGTGTGTGTGTGTGTAAATTTTTTTCCTTTTTGGCATTGGGAATTGAACCCAGGGCCTTGTGCATGCTAGACAAATGCTGTACCACTAAACTACATCCCCAGCCCTTTTCCTTTCTTGATTTTATTTTGAGATGGAATCGTTCTGAATTGCCCTGGATGGCCTGCCCCAACCTCCCGAGTAGCAATAAACATAAGTAAAGTGTTTCCCTGATGTCTTTGAGCAGTTCTCCAAAACTCAAGGAGGAAATCTCAGAAAATCCTGATTTATAGCTCATCAGTCAGAAGTATGTGAGTCCTGGATTGTGTTTGGCATCCAAAGTGGAGGCAGGCTTGTGGGACTGTGTCCTTTGCTTGTGGGACCTGATGCTAACTCCAGGTTGACAATGACAAAATTGAATTGAATTGAAGGACGCCCACCTGCTGTCAGAGATTGAACCCTATTGAAACCACCCACACATCTGGCATCAGAAGTATTTCAATGCGGGTATACAGAAACAGCACATTCTCTAGCACAGTTTTACTTATTCCAAACATATAAATAAGCTTAGGAGTGTTCTAGAAAATACCAGCTATAGCATCATTGCTAAGGGGGCTCCTTGAGGGACTTTATTTCACCTTCTAAAAATATTTTGCAGGATTTGTAAAATATTAACACATAAACAATTCAAGACCATAAACTAATGAAACAAATATGGAGAGATAAAATACTATCCTTAGTGTGTGTCTTTTCAGGAAAAATAATTCTAAAGCATTTGTCTACTTAATTCTGCTTCATCTGATGCATCAGCCATTTAAAAAGAGGACTATTTAGGACATTGTTTAAAAGGTGCTCATAATTTTATTTTTGCAAAAAATACTGAAACCAAGTGAAAGATAATAAAAATAGCTGTCAATTCATTTTTAAGTAAATTAAACATTTATAGAAACACCAGCCTCCCTGACACTAAAACTGCTAGTTTTTTGTATCTATCTTTGAAAAGATAAAGAGCCAAGTCAACCCTGTGGAGATTTAAAATTGTGGCTCCAGGGAGTCTTGAGTATTTTGAAAATAGAGAAGAAAGTAGAGTATCTAAAGATTTATTTGTAACAGAAAGCTCTCTGAGTCACTGGGTGTGTACTTGCATTGGCAGTTCTTTGGATCTTGATGACTAATTAAAATGTATTTATCATAGAAGGAAAACAGAATTTCAGGTTTTCTTAATGAAGACAATCATAAGTACATGAAATTTAAAATCTATTACAAAATCATATAGTTTCCTAAAGTTGTATTATATTTTTTTTCTGTACATTAGTATTTTTTTTCATCTTGGGCTTAATTTTTTCTTAGAAGGAAAAAAAAAATTAGGTTGGACACAGTTGTGCACACCTGTAATCCCAGCACCTCAGGAAGCTGAGGCAGGAGGATTGCAAGATCAAGGCAAGCCTAAGCAACTAAGAAAAACCCTGTCTCAAAATTTAAGAAAATAAAAGGACTGGGGATACTAGGGATGTAATTCTTTGGTAGAGGACCCTTGGGTTCCATCCCTAGTGAAAAAGGAAGAAGGAGAAGAAGGAGGAGGAGGAGAAGGGAGGGGGAGAGGAAAGGGAGAGTAAGGGGGGAGGGGAAGGAGGAGGAAGAGGAAGAGGAAGAAGAAAGAAAGAAAGATAGATTTACATAAATCTTCAATATTGAATATCAAACACTAAATAAATTTTTGTTACCTAATTTCACAGTAATTTAAAGTGTCTCTCTCTCTCTCCTTCCTTCCCTCTCATTCAATATCATTAAACTCAGAGGGGTATGGTACAATCCAAAAATATTATTACTTTGGGCTTTTGAATATGCCACAAACTAAAGAGAAAATGAGTTTGCCTCTGTTTTAGGTTTTGATGTGAAATGTTAAATCCCAAAGATTCTTCAACAACATTTAAAAAAGAATAGCTTAGGAGCTAATTAAAATAATTTTGAATACTTTTCAATCCCATTCATATTTGCCTTCTCAGAAGGATTTGGCACAGTGGATCATGCATTGCCTTTCTGAAACAGTTACTGCTCCTGGGTTTTGAGAAAACACTGTCTTTTGATGGATTCTTCTCCTCAACCTCTTCCCAGATTTGAAGTGTCCCAAAGTTTGGTCCTAGGTCCTATTCTTTGTTTCTCCACATTCTCATCTTAGCCTTTTTCCACAACTTTGTATGCTAAAATTAGGGAAAAAAAGGCATGAAAGGACTTCTTGGAAAAAAAAATATTTAAAGGAAAGCCTTAAATCTTGGTGCTGGGGGGAATTGAACTCAGGGCCTTATGCATGCAACGCAAGCACTCTAACAACTGAGCTATATCCCCAGTCCCTTAAATCTTAAGTAAGAGTTAGATAGGCTGAGAAAGTGAAATTGGAATTTGAAAAAAGAATAATATGTCAAAGTAACAGGAAAGTGCTGAAGCCCTAGAGGTCATAGAAAAGACTTAGAAAGTTCTTGATTTTGAATACCATTGTATTTTAAATTTCCCAAATGTAAATTCAAACTAAAACCTTATCTCTTAATTCTGAAGTCATTGATTTATCTTCCAAGTTAACTATTCCTTTTGCATCCTCCAAGTATCTAAAAGTTTTATTCCTTCCCACCTAAAATCAAGTGTACTCTAGTTCTTTTTCATATTAGGGAGGTTCTTTTCACCCACGTAGTACATGGAAGTCAGCACATGATCTTTGTAGAAGTAGAAAGTCATTGTTAACAATACTTTGTCCCTTGTAGTCCTGTTCTCCATTAGAAAGAACTGGCATATATACCTAAAATTATACCTAAAATCATTCATTGACAATTGTTATGGTTTAGATATGAGATGTCCCCCAAAAGCTCATGTGTGAGTCAATGCAAGAATGTTTAGAGGTGAAATGATTGGGTTATAAGAGCTTTAACCTAATCCATGCATTAATCCTCGGATGTAGATAAAGTAGATGGTAACTGTAGGCAGGTGGGGAGTGGCTTGAAGAGGTGGGTCACTGGGCATGTGCCTTTCAGGTTTATATTTTGTCCCTGGCAAATGGAGCTATCTTTGCTTCCTGTTGGCATGTCCTAAGCTGCTTTGCTCCAACAGACCTGTCTCCCATGATGTTCTGCCTCACCTCAGGCACAGAGCAATGGAGTCGGTCATCGATAAACTGAGACCTCTAAAACCATGATCCCCAAATAAATGTGTCACCTCTAATTGTTCTTTTCATGTCTCTTGGTAACAGTGAAAAAAAAAAAAAAACTAAAACAACAAAGTAAAGTTATTTCTCATCTGAATAAAAAATTCTTCTAAATTCTTTTCCATTTACATTCTATCCAATCTATTGTTCAGTTTCTTCATACCAGTATAAGAGTGGAGAAAAAAAAACATATACTCATCTAAATAGGTGCTGGAAAACATTTAACAAAATCTAACATAAAATATAATATATATATATATATATATGTATAATTGTCAGGAAAAAGAGTAAGATAAAGGAATTTCTTCAAACTGTTAAATAGTATCTAGTAAAAGCCTACAGTGTAAATCATATGAGAAAGACTGAATACTTATTTTCCTTACGTTAGAAAAATGACAAGTAAGTTTGCATTTACAACTTCTGGTTAATGGTTGACTGGAGGATATGTCAGTGCAATAAAGCAAAAAGAAAATAAATGTCATAGATATTGGAGAGGGAATAGTAAATGCATTTATTTGCAGGTGACATGATCATTTATGAGTAAAATTCCAAGGAATCACTAAAAAGAAATAAAATTGGGGATTTAACAAGTTTGCAAAGTACAAGATCCTTGCAATTATATCACTATATACTGGCAGGTAACAAGAGAGAATTAAAATTTTAAAATGCCAATTACAATAACATTAAAAATGTGAAACACTTAGGAATGAATTTAGCAAAATTGGTGCAAGACCTGACCAGTGAAACATGAAATTCTGCTATGAGAACTGGAAAAGATCTGAATAAGTGTGGAGATACACCACATTGATAAATTGAGAAACACAATATTTTAAAGATATTTATTAATCTAAGTTGATCTATAGTGAGCACAATATTACCACAGGCTTTTTGTTTCTTGTTTTGTTTGATAGAAATTGTCGTATGGATTGTAAATTCATATGAAATGCAAAGAAATGCATTTAGTCAAAATAATTTTCAAAATGAAGGACTTTATTTCAAGATTTTAAAGAGGCTGAAATTAAAAAATCCAGGGCTTATTTGGTGCAAGAATAGACACAGAGCCTGGTGCATTGCTACATGCCTGTAATCCCAGCAGCTCCAGAGGCTGAGGCAGGAGGATCACAAGTTCAAAGCCAGCCTCAGCAACTTAGGGAGACCTTAAGGAATTTAGCAAGACCCAGTCTCAAAATAAAAAGGGAGTGGGGCTAGGGTTGTGACTCAATGGTTAAGTACCCCTGGGTTTAATTCTAGCTACCCAAAATAAAAATAGAATACATATGAAGATCCATCAAAGAGCATGTTACTTCCTAGGGATGTAGTAGGGAAAATCCTATGCAATTTCTGTGACATTATTGTTTGTTGCTATTGCTTTTTAAATAGGAAATGCTGAGCAGCATAGGCCATATAAGAAAAATAAAGAAATGTAACTTTAATCAAACTTAATTTTTTTTTCTTTGAAAGAAATTCCTAAGAAAATGAAAATGTTCAGTACAGATTGAAGGAAAATATACCTGTATATGAAAAAAGACCCTTATATCCAGGATAAAGAATGACTTTTTACATTCAATAATAAAAAGACAACCCAGTAAATAGCATCAAAAAATTTGAGCCAGCACTTTAGATAGAAGGTTTAAAAATGATTGTAATCACCTAAAAAGATTAGCAATAACAAATAAGTGCTGCAATTTAATAAACTGCAACAAAATACTACTACCATGAGAGACTATAAGGTTTCAAAATGAAAAGATTGGCAACATTAAGTATGGGCAATATTAAGTATTTGAAAACATTAAGTATTTGACCCAGTTATTCCACTCTTTGATATATATATACCCAAAAGACATAAAGTCAGCATACTATAGTGATGCAGCCACATCCATGTTTATAGCAGCTCAATTCACAATAGCTAAACTGTGGAACTAAACTAGGTATCCTTCAACAGATGAATAGATAAAGAAAGTGTGAGATACACACACACACACACACACACTATGGAATATTACTCGGCCATAAAGAAGAAGAATTACTTTATTATAATTGCCAGTAAGTGGAGGGATCTGGAAACTATCATGCTAAGTGAAATAAGCCAGTCTCATAAAACCAAAGGCCGAATGTTCTCTCTGATATGTGAATTCTATCACATAATGAATGAGAGGGACAGGAAAGAATTGGATTAGACAAAGAGGAATGAAGGGAAGGGAGGGAGAATGGGAATAAAAAAGATAATAGAATGAATTGGACATAACTTTCCTATGTTCATATATGAATACACCACCAGTGAAACTTCACATCATGTACAACCATAAGAATGGGATCTAATTAGAATAAATTATACTCCATGTTTGTAATAATATATCAAAATACACTCTAGTGTCATGTACATCTATGAAGAACAAATAAAATAGAAAAAAAAGTGGAACAACTGTAACTCTCCTATATTGTGAGTAGGAATGTTAAAATAAAGTCACTTTGCAAAACTCAAAGTTTCTTATAAAATTAAACAGACACTCAACATTTGAGAGAAAAATTCCCCCCAATGAGCTATAAGAGAGAAATTATAACATACTTGCTTTTAAAAATATGAGTGTAAAAATGTCCATAACAACTTTTACTACAATAAACAAAAATGAAAAAAAAAATCCATATTTCCATCAGTGGGTGAATGAACAAAAGAAGTAACATATATTAAAACAATGGAATACAGTTCAGCAATAAAAACAAGAAAAAAATTAGTAACCAAAAACATAAGTAGATTTCAAAACTTCCTGAGCCAAAGCAGTCAAGCAGGAAAGTCCAGATGATATCAGTCCATTTGTATGAACATCTAACATAAAATTAAACTATATTTCTTTTTTTTAAAAGAGAGAGAGAGAGAGAGAGAGAGAGAGAGAGAGAGAGAGAGAGAGAATTTTTTAATATTTATTTTTTTAATTTTCGCTAGACACAACAACTTTGTATGTGGTGCTGAGGATCGAACCCAGGCTGCACGCATGCCAGGCGAGCGTGCTACTGCTTGAGCCACATCCCCAGCTCTAATTAAACTATATTTCTAAGAGCAGATCAGTGGTTGTCTAAGGTTGAAAAGGAGCAAAAGGAACTTTTTAGGGTAATGTCAAAATTTATCCAACTATACACAATATACAATATACACAATATACAAAATGAAAACAGGAAGCAGCATTACTTTTTAAAATAAGTGAGAGAGAGAGAACCAAACTCCCTGATTTGTAATGGAAACAGTGCCATTTATTATATATTGAGCATATGCCAGGCCTTCATCTAAGCACTTTGAATGCTCAATCCCATTACTCCTCACATCTCTAACAAGTAGAAACTATTACTACCCATGTCCTATAGATGACAGAAGTAAGTTTCAGAGAGAACAGCCCTTTTTTTATTGCATTAAATGCTCAAGGATTATTGAGCATTTTCTCAAAGTTTCTAGAAAGCTAAAGAATTTCCTGTTTTTACTTTTTAAATTGCTTTTTCTTGGCATTGAGATTTAGTCTAGTTCCTGTGGAGTGAAACCTTGAAGATCAATACATCTGTTTAACAGTATGCAATCTCTGGAATTCTCATCGAGGTTTGCTTCCTCTATAAAAAACAGGCCAAAATGATGACTCCCACTATTATCAAATGTAAAATAAAAACCAGTAATGGAAGAAGTATGCTACTTTTGAATGTAAATTATATATAAATATCTGTGCTATGTGCATGTAGTTTCTTCCCAAATGTGGCAATTTTCCTACATTTAAAGGTTTTTATTCCCTTTAGGGATAAACTGAAAATAAAAAAAGGAAAATACTTTTGATATATAGATAATATTCTAAAATAGTATTGTAATGCATTTTCTGAAATAGAAAAGTTAACAATCTCTGAATTAAAGATAGTATTTTCTAAAAGAATATCATGTTGATGGCAACATATTAGACTTTGCAGAGAATGTATTATTAAAAGGGTACTTTCCAGGGGAAATATTTGATCTTCTTCCTCAAAATTCCATTTCCTTAGTATATAGGGGAGAGTCAGAATGCTATTTTCAGTAGTGTCCCTGGTGGTTTCTGATGGTTCCTTCCTCAGACATGTCATACTCCTCTATGGTTAGTTATTATTGGAAGCAGATGGCAAGCATGTAATGAAAATAAAATGTATTTGCTTCAACAACTTAAGATATGCACATCGTATTTGTCAGAAGAACTTAATAAACATGCCCCTTTTCAAGAGCACATCCCACAACCAGAAGTTCTATGTGTAAAATGCAGAATGTTTCACTCTAGCTCATGAATTTCATTGAAGAACAAAAAGGTAATCATTATTGTTCTTTAACTTATGACTTAATTTGTCTCTTCTCAAAATAAGTTAATTTGAATTCCAAGTTACCCTATCAGACACTAATCTTAAGATTATACACACACAAATACATTTATATGTACACAGATATTCATAAATATATACACACATACATATATATGCATACACACATAAATGTCTATATATGCTATTGCTTTAGCAATATTAGAAACAACAAAAGTACAAGATGGTCTATGATCTTTGTTGCCCTTTGAAATTCACTATGATCATATCAAACAAGTAAAATCTTTTAACAGTGAATATTATTAAGAAATAAGAAAGTTTTCTACAAAGAAGGGCTTATTAAAATCTATGGTAAAATAAATATTCTTTGGCATGAATGTGTGAACTTTCTACAAGAATAAATTGAACACTTTTTTCTTGTAATGTTTGCCTACATAACTTGTATTGTGATGAAACAGTAGTCTTCGGTCTTTGTCCAGGCACACGAGCCCATACACATACCCAAAGAACAAAAAAAACTATTTCTTAAAAAAAGACATTTATAATACTAATATTTTCACTTCTAGAAGAGTATAGAGGAAGACATGTGCTGACCTTTTATAAATAGACATCAAAGAACAATTTTGCTTTGGCTGTTCTTTTTTTCTAAACAAGGCTGACAACACTAAGTCAGTATTCATCTGAACACCCCAAATCCTCCAGCAATCATAAGAAAACTGGATACTACAAGTTTTGAGATTTGGAGAAGAGGAAGTAAAAAATACAGTGTATAGTTAAAACTACCTCTTTATGTGGTCATCTATGTGTAAAATTCAATAAAATCAATACAATTTATTGAACATGTACTATGTACAAAACATCAAGATTTGAAAGGGCCTAGGAAGAACAAGAAAACCCTTTCATACCTCCATAAATTATATAGTCTATTTTATAATGTGCTGGATTATGTTTATTCATAAACAAACTGAGCAAACAATATCTGTGATCATGCCCACTGCTGGGAGTAGAGAGACAGATTTTAGGTCAAGTCTTCAAGAATAAATGGACAAGAAAACAAATGAATATGGTGCTCGACACTATGGTAGGAGTGATGTGGGATGGTGGAGGATAAAATGGTATGCATGAAGAATAAATGCACAAGGGGAACCAACAATTCACTTTACAAACTAGAATCAACATTAGTTTCTCCAGCTTTGTAAAGGGGGATTAACGAATAACTGGGCTAAGGGAAATTTCATGATAATGTGCCTTACTAACAGATTCAACTCACCTAGCATGAATGTTGTGGAGAGGAAAAAGTTTTTTGTCAAGTTTTATCAGTCCTTTTAGCAAGTTTCAGTACAATCTGATGCTTCAGTTGCTAGATTACAAAATTTAATTTACAGGTACAGAATTGGAAATCATTTTTTTTCCTCCAATACAGGCTTGACAACTAAGTGACTATGCTTCTGACAAGTCACTTAAACTCTGTGCTTATGCCACCTAGACGTTAAGGAGAGTAATATTTATCTTCTCTTCTGTTTTACAAAACTCATGCAGTGATGGATGGGATAAATCCTAATGGAGCAACATATTTAGGTTCCACCAAAGAAAAATAGCATGTTAGAGCAAAATACACTAATGCCATCATTTGGCATTACAGAGGGGGACTGATAATAAATCTCACTGTTTTTACCTTTCAAAAGATCTTCTGTACATGGAGTTCTCAGGGGCAATGGAGAAGGCAGTTCCAGAGTTATGATGAGGGCAGGCGTGCATAAAGATTCCCTCCAGTCTCAGACTGGGTTTCAATTTTCACCTGAAAAATAAAAGGAATCCGAATTCTTTTAGAGATGGTCAGTCCACGTGTGACTGACATATTTCCTCCTGAAAAGTAACTACTGAGCATTTTAACCACAGGGAAGCTCATTAGTTCAGGTAGTTACCATTCAACTCTGCTTCAAACTGGCAATAAATACACCATTGATAGTGACCTGCAGCAATTCTGTACAAGTTCTTGTAAACAAATGTTTTATGATACTAAGTTCCTTTCCATATTTTGCTATTATGAGATTTCTAATGAAATGAGGATGTATAACATATATGCACACACACACAAGATTCATATTTAGATAATCGAATGTAAAATTATAAGTTAAAAAGAAATGATTAACAATCAAATCAGAGGCCCTTGAAAGAAAGAAGAAAGAAAACATCAAATTAATTGAAGAATAATACATGCAGAATGATACATAGAAGAGGCAGTATTCACCCTGACCCAGTTCCCTGTGTGTGTACAAAAATGCTTTGATTTTTTACAAAAATGATTCAGTAAAATTTCAAATTTAATGTCTTCTAAACTAATTAAAAAGAGCTGTCCATTATTAACACATAGTCAGCTATTCAGTTAGTTAAAAACAAAATCAACAATGGAGTAAGTAATTAAAAGGCTCTTTATTTTCAAGTTACCTAAGACCATTACATATATATATATATATATATATATATATATATATATATATATATATACATACATACATACACACACACACACGTATACACAGACATAAAATAAACACATAGAATATTTTAAAAATTTATTTTAAATTATATATATATATATATATATATATATATAATTTACTTAAGTTGGCGGGTAAATATGTATGTATTTACCATGTATAATACCTTGCTGTGAAGTACAAGTACATTGGAGAATGCCTACATCTAGCTAACTAGCATATGCCTTATCTCACATCATTATCATCACATCCACTCTCGTTATTTTTCAAGAATATACTATGTTGTTCAAAAAACAATATATTATTAACTGTAATCATCATGTTGACCAATAGACAGAGCTGATATTCCTTTTATGAATTTCATAAATGGACAAGAGCCAAAGAAAGTAAAGAGGCGAGAGAAAAAGGAAAAGATCCATTAAGAAATTAATATGAATAAAATCAAAACAAATTAAACATTCTCTCCTCTTTTCCACTCAGTATACAACTCTGGCCACAGATTGAAGTTTTAGAATTTTGGTCATTCCAGGTTCTCTCACTTTCTCAAAAGCTGCCCTACCAAAAGTGCTGTGAGTGAGTATGGCTATAAATCCCAAAGCCACCTTCCCCAGGGGAGGAGGGCTTCATCACAGAGGACGTTGAACACCACAAGAGAAATTCTTGGCACTAATTGAGGGAGACTAAGGGGAAAGAAATCAGAGTAGGTAGCAAATAGAGTGTAGTTCATTGCAAAATGGAGAGCCTTTGCCGTCCTATTGGCCTGGTATATAACAGCATCTGGGTGATTTGAAAAGGGTAAGGAAGCACAGACATCATCTCTTTTCCTTTTGATGTGACTGAGACAAACTGGAACACACAAAATATTTTTAAATGCTAGGAAATCCAGAACCATGTACTGTTAATTTATTTTTAGATTTTATTCTTTTTAGCTCACACATAAGATTTTCCCTGTGATAGAGTATCAATTTTTAATTTTTATCCATGTAGGACCATTCTTAACTATTTTTCTACTTAATATGTCAAAAGTAGAAAACTTCTTGGTGATTATGGAAATAAGGAATATTAGTGTTTTATTCAGCAGTATTTGATAATTTCTAGTAACATGTTGAAACCATAATGTAAAAAACTGGAAGCACAAAAGTATTTTTTCCTCTAGTGGAAAATGACAGATTAAACATTTTATGTTATGAAATCACAAGCGGAAACAACCCAGTCACTTTCTAATTTGTAGCATTGCAGGAAATCTGGTGAGTAAGCAAGTAAACTAAATTAGAAACCTAAAGAACTTTCTACTTCAACCTTTGTGATTTACTAAATATAAGTTTTTTTTGGCTTTAGCCTCCTCATCTATAAAATTGCTAAGCATCATTGCAGTTAAGAGCAATTAAGATAATCTATGCAAAAGTACTTTGCTTGTTTTTACAATATTGTCAGTACATATTTGTTCTTAAAAATATAACTGAAAGTGACTTAGAAAAGAATCTTGTGACTGGGTGCAGTGGTGCATGTCTGTAATCCCAGAAACTCAAGAGGGCTAAGACAGGAGGATCTCAAGTTTGAAATCAGCCTCAGCAACTTAGCACCCTAAGTACCTCTTTGATACCCTGTATTAAAATAAAAAATGAAAAGATTTGGGAATGTAGCTCCATGGCAGTATGTCCCTGGGTTTAATCCACAGTACCAAAGAAAAGAAATGTTGTTTTTGCTGTGAGATCGTATTAATATTTGATAAATGACAGATGGAATCAGACTTTTTGGATACTTAAATTTGAATGAAAAAATTTAGAACATATAGTCTTTTCTTCAAAATTGGGTGTTAGAAAATCACTTTCAAAAGTCAGTTCTGAGTCGGCCTTGCCTCTTGATTTATTCTAAAGCTCTCGGTGGGTTACCTACATTAGAAGGAATGAACATGAATTTGTCCTGGCAATTCTCAGCACCATTTCTATGGACAAGAATCATGCAAGCTTTGCAGCTCTTTTTCAGTCATGTTGGTAGAGTAAGTAGAGTATGTTTGTGTGTAGGAAGAAAACGTTTATGAAGGATGGGACTCCTGGACTTAAGGGTCCTCAACTTTCTCCTCTGAATCTCACAATGCCAGAGCTTTGTATGATTGCACCAAGGATGAAAAGTCTTCTTGATCTAAAGCTCATCATTCAATATCCTCAGCCCTCCTGTAAGTGATCACAGTAAATGACTATCTTTCCAAAAATCTTTAAGAATATGTCAATATGTGTAATTCATAGACAGGAATGATTTATTGTCCATTTCCCACCCATTACCAATTTATTTCCTCCTATATTCACAGTGTATGTAAAAGTGAATATCTATTTGAATTTCTATCTTATGCTCCAAGAATTTGACATCAATCAAAATGGTGCATTTCTAATCAGATTCTAGGACACTTCTGACATCTGATTAGTCCTCAAAATATCATTGTCATATCCATTTGAACATTTAACATCTTGTCAGAATATTTGAAGACTCCAAAACTTTTATAGTCTATTCTTTTAGCCAAATAATGGTGGCAGGTTTCCCCCTGAGGTATCTTTGATTTCCAGGAAAACACTTTAAAATAAGGAACCATCAGCAGCAATTTCCTTGCTAGGGCTGACATCCTAGAATTGGAAATGGACACTGGTCCCTGCAAAGACTCAGACAGAGATCTTGGAGATTATGGAGAGGAGGCTGTGCTGTGCTATAGAGCACATGATGAATAGAACAGAAGCTTTTAGACTGTTCTGGAACCTTGTTACTCCACTTTTTAAAGCAGTAGTTGGTCATAAGCTACTCCATTTTGAGTTTAAGTACTGAGATGCAATGACTCCACACGTGCTTTGTAAACCATATGACATAAAATGATAATCATACTGATTAAAATGACCATTGTGAACTTGTCCAATTAATCAGAAGCACATGGGTGCATGGCTATATCAAACTCTTTTGAAAAACTTGACCCATGAGCTTATCAAATACACTAGACCATGTATTGATGGGACCCCCAGTTCATTGAAGACCCATAAAAAGAGGAGCACCCTGAGACAGCAGCACCCTAACCCTGTCACCTGGTCACTCATCTCAAGCCTTGCCAGGAAAATCACTACAGTGACAAACATCTGAACCTCTGTCTAAGGGCTTCAGCAGAGTGCAGTTTCTCTTACCCATGATGACTTCATGAGTCCTACTATAAGTTGACACTGTGAAACTATCATCTGTCCAGAACTTTGTCTAGAGTATGATCCTGTGCTTTGACAGCTTTGTACCCTGAGCAAATTCTTTGGCTGGTGTGTAAATTTATCTGATGACCTACAATGACTCTTTTCATTCATATCTGCTCTCTGCCTTTGCTCTTAGTTTAGCTTTCTGAACCCTTATGGCTATCTTAATCCTTTCTTAGCCCTTTTTTAACTTATTGATATAAGTGGGTGAAGTGTGATGTGCGAATTGAGCGTTACAGATATTAGAAATTAAGATTAAAGTAAAAGAGTCTATGATTGGCTGGCTTATGATGACTTGGTGACCCATAAGTATTCAGTGAACTGCCACTGATAAAAGTGGTATAGACTGTGAATTTATTGTTATTCAATATATTCTGACATTGTGGAAAGACACAAACGTGTTTCGTCTGTGTTAATGACATAGCATGCTCATGACAGAGATCTTCCAAGCATCTGGTCAAGTCTACATGAGGATGAGAGGGAGGGTTGAAAACCGTATCCAAGGAGAAAATCAAGAACAGAGCTAATCTAATACAGGTCAGTGCCTGGATAACACTAGTGGCGTTTGTGGATCACAGGCTCTGAAGGAAGGCTATTTTTCAAGAAAGCAATCTAGAACATAAGGACAGAATTGCTAGTATACAAATGTGATACTGTCTAGCAGAAATAATATTTAGTCTTATCAAAATCCCCATGGGTTGATTACTACTAGGGGGAGGAAATCACTACCTTTCATTAAAATGTAAAATGGGTAGAAAGAAGGCATTTTGTTTAAGAGATTAGACAAAAACCTATGAGTAATAACATTTGTATTAATACTGGGTTTTGGAATTGCAAAGAATATTTTTGGTTGCATTTGGGAATAGGATAAGGAGTGATTTAAATAGTTTTACATGAAAGAATAGAAGTTTTCTATTTTTATTTTTTGTCTTTTTTTAACTGAAAATGGTTTACTTAAAACACATAATAAAAGAATTTCAAGCAAGAAAATAAAATAACCAAAAAATGTTTACATATAAGAATTTAAATTCATTGTAGATTGATCTATAGGGTTAAAAACATTTAAACTTTTCTTTAAGCATACAAGAAAATACATAACAATCAAAAATGTGTACATATCTTGAAAAAGATCTCACAAGTATAAAGATTTTGTTTTGTTTTGTTTTTATTTTAAGTAGGAAAAAGAAAATAGCCATAAATGTAATACAAAGAACAATTCAACAAATGCAGGAAGTCTTGGAAGAAAAAGTTCATGAAAAATTTTAGAGGCCTTTAGAATTCTTGAAAACAGTTTTTTTTTCTTTTTTAACAAGACAGAAAGGGAGATTACAATCACACATAGATCTCAAGCGGTTGCTCACAGCCAAACTTTGTATATCTCCAAACCCTTCCTTAGGTTCTACTTAGCATTCCAATTGGATTTGCCATACAGATTAACATTGGCAGTTAAAATATAGAAGTCCTGGTTAAATTTGAAGTTCAGATTTTAAAGATCATTTATTTAGTGGGGTGGGGTTGTGGTCCAGTGGCAAAGCACTTGACCTGAGGCACTAGGTTCAATTCTCAGCACCGCATATGAATTAAAAAATAAAGGTTCATTAACAACTACAAATATAAAAACAAATAAAATGCCTTTGAAAATGACTTATTTAGTGTAAATTTATTTAAGCTTAATTTCTGTTTACTCCATCTGTCTGTCATTAGTCTTAATTCACTGCCCTATGCTATTTGGTGGAGTCACTTTTACCCATCGACTTGGTATGAATTCCATTTCTGAACGTCATTTTATATAATAGCCAACTTATAGGTATCTTTTGCCTTTGGTCAATGAAATATAGATGGGTTCCTCTTCATAGAATAACTTTGACTGTAAATGTCATTTTGAGCTTCAAGACATGAAACAGGACTTTCTGATTATCATAGTTACTATAAATACCTCTTTAATACATCTTCTCATTTAATAAATGCATCATAGTCCAGGTACCAACCTAGGTATTAAGAATAGGGTTTGTATCTGTTTTAAAGTCATAAATGATTACTTTGTAACTGGTTAAATGAACTTCTGTTTCTTAGGTTATAAAGACCTGTGGTATATCTGTTTGCTTTGACTGAGTCAACTTCTGAACATTAACATTGTTTCCTAAATTTATAAGAGATTTAAGGCTATCATTTGATTTTTGTTAACCCATTCAGACCTGTGATTATTGTTACTGTGCACTTCGGACTCTAAATTGTACTTTAAAAGTTAAACTTAGTTAAATGTAAAGCTTAGGAGAGCACTTTGCCAAATTGATATTCTCCAAACTAAAATTATCTGTAGCAAAAGTCTTGGATTTGTATAGAAATAACACATTTGGTTGGTATTGTGGGGAAAAAAAGACTAGAGAGTAGAAAAATAACACTCATGTTGCATTTGAGGAAAAGATAAGTAAATAACTTTAACATTAACTGCAAAAATAGAGTTTTACACAAGAAGTGACAGTTAATTGAAGAAACTTCTACCTGAAGATTAAGGAAAATGTCCTTTCTGAGGAAGGGATTGTGGAGGATGAGCAGGAGATTTTGGAAAAAAAAAATAATAACAACAAAGGAGGGGAGGAGAGATAGGAGGGAAGAGGAAGAACTGGAGAGAAGGAGAAGAGTGAGGGAGAGGAAGGGAAAGGAGTTTCCAAGGACAGCAGAGAAGGATGAGAAAAGAAAATAAAGTTTAAAAAAAAGCTCAACATGGTCCACCATGTGAAAGCTCAATAGATATTAGTAACATAGACTTAATTAGGAAAATCCTGCAAAATTTTACATAAACCAGAGATTTTGGTCTTTATTTTGTAAAAGTTGCCAAGTAACTTTAACAATGTCTCTTAAGCAAATGTTTCTACCATCAGATATTCCATGTGGGTCAGAAAGATAAGTCTACTAGTGATGTTAGAAGGCAGTGATTAGAGGGCAAAGGAACCAGGGGAAAGGAGATCTGTAAAAAAGATGCTATTTCATAGTCTGAGCCAGAGGGATGTAGTATACAAACTAAGTCGGGAAGAATAAGTAGCCTCAAGGAATGTGAGGGATCAAATTGAGTTAATTGAATTAAAACAATTTACCTGTTAGACAAGAAAAACTGAGGGGAAGCAAGACGCCTTAGATAATACCATTGTTTCTGGGTGTATGATAAAATCATGTAATGAGATTAGAAAACAGGCGAGTGCTATGGGCAAAGGATTCTCTGTAAAAGACTGACTCCTTTACAAAGCAGAGGCTGTGGTGACACAAGGGAGGCCCTTGCCTCAGGCACAAAACTTAACTGATTTAAATTTGTTTCTTTTGCTTGGCTTTCATTATGAATAAACAGCACAATGTTTCTGACTATTTATTTAGATTTGCCTATACCTATCAATATTTTTTCTAGGAAGCAATTTTATTAAATTGATCTCTGAATTCAACACAGTAATTATCAAATCCCAACAGAGTTGGAACTTAGAACCTTACTTTAAAATTGATATTGACCAATCCCCTGCACTGAATTACATGAATAAATAAAGTAAAATAAATTACATGAATAAATAAAGTAAAATAAGAAAGCATGAGTCCAACAATAGCCAACATATTGTTGATGACAATGCAGTGGGATGACATGAAACATTCAACAGTAATGCTTAAAACAACACCATAGTAATTTTAAACTTTGTGATTGAATAAACACATACATCAATGGAGCTAAACAGAGAAGAAAACATGGTTTTTACTGAGTAGCCATTAAAGATTAGTGAAAAAATACTAACAAATAGTGCTATTAAAAAAATAGTGCTATTATACCTAATTATCCATATAAAAACACAATTTAAAAAAACATTTCAGGTAGGATGAAGACTAAAACATTAAACACAAATCTATAAGGCTCTGAGAAACCATTAGATGGATTAAAACAAAAGGTAAACCACAATGGATTGATATAGTATTCAATTAAGAATTTATACAAATCAATAAGAAAATATTGTCATTGTAGAATATAAGCAAAAGATAAAACCGTTAATTCAGAAAAAGAATCAATAATTGCAAAAATCTCTATTAAAAATTATAAATCTCATTAATGAAAAGATTTAAAAATATATAATAGGGAAAAGGTCAAAATTTATTAGAATGGAAAAATGAAAATGTTTGATGTAATGAGTGCTGTATGCACATGTGTTAAGCCTTTTGTAACTGCTTGTTAGAGCACAATTTATCACAATCCATTTTGAAACAATTTTGGTATATGTAGTAAAGTTTCAAATGCATGGACCCTGTGATCCAGTAATTCCACACCAAGGTATACAATCTGAAGAAACTCACTTGTTAACAGGGAGATATATACAAGCAGGCTCATTAAAATATATAGAAAAAAGAATACTTGCCCATAAAATAGATGGATAAAATATAACTTATGAATTGAATCAAAACAGATCAGTAAAAATGAATGTAATACAGTTGGACAAACCATTAAGGATGTATCTCAAAATAATATTCAACTAAATATTTTTATTACCTTTACAAAAGTAAGGGTGATATTATATAATTTTATTTACATAAAGCATGAACAGACAAATATATAAAACAGGAGAAAGAAAGAGAGGTATACAATTAGAGAGTGATACATAGAGCGAATTTAATGTACAAGCATGTTTTAGTAGGCTATTCATGAATGTTCATTGTTGAACTATATGTATGTATCTATATATAGATAAAAATTTGAATAATGATTTTTGTACAAATTCAATAATTAATAGCTTAATTGTTGTGTTCATAATGTCTTGAATGAACATCTTGATACTCACCATGATACTTTTGTACGTTCTTACTGATAATCATTATCACTCATTACAGTCACATCTGTTCCTAGCTTCCATTATGAATGTCTTTGTTAGTGCTTCTCTTTTGAGATATTATGAAATATTCACTAATTATATTAATTTCTGATCATAGACAGCTCTTCTTTATTCTGGTATCATTGTCAGTGGCCAACTTTTAATCTTCAGGTTATTCATTGCCTCAGCACAAGAATGAACATATGTATGCATATATGTATGTTTTTTTTTTTGGGAGGAATTGAATCCAAGGATGCTCTACCACTGAGCTATAGCCCCAACCATTTTTATTTTGAGGTGGGATCTTGCTAAATTGCCCAGGCTGTTCTTGAATTTATGATTCTCCAGCCTCAGCCTCCTGAGTAGCTGGGATTATAGGTATATACCATGTACCCAGTTTAGTGTGCATTTTGAGATTATAAAGTCATAACATTTCTCTATAAATTATCATATCTGCCTGGCTGATATTTTGTTAGCATCTTCCTATAACCAAGAGAATTTTGCCCAGTTGTTGCTTTTTCTTCATCAAAATGTATCATTTTTCTGCATGCTTGACACCAATGTGTATTCTAAATCATGAAATTCCTTTTGTTTCTGCCAATCTTATTAAAGCCATAGTTTCAACCTACAAAGCAAATTCTAAAACCTAAAAGATTTTGCTTCATAAATATCATACAGTTTCTTATCATAAGCCTCATAACTTTAATTAAGTTGCCAGTGTTCTTTCTCCAACTGAGGCCAATTTAATGAACAATGCAACGATCCTGACTGTAGTTCAATACGTACAATTTTTTAAACTGATGAAGATTTCTCCTGGTGCAAAACCTTTTTACCTCTTTCAGCTAGTGGTTAGTATTTCTACTTAATGATCTTATTGGAAAGCAATGTCAACTTAACCTTAGCAGGAATAAAACCATTAGGAAGGGGGTTTCAAAAATTAGATTGAATAATTTTTTGTCCAGTAGAGAGGCCATAGTTAGGTCAGAATGAGAAAAGCAGTGTTTCTCCCAAATTATCACTTCCTGGTAAAGATGATCCAATCTTGGCTTTTCTCAAGAGAAGTCCCTGTAGAAATCTTGAACCTAGGTTCTGCAACAAACCTCCAGGTTCTATCTACAGAAAATTATTCAAACTTCACCTTGTTCTCCCACAATTCTTTAACTTATAATTTCTAGATTTAATTGTTGATAAATAGAAAAATGCATTTGCTTACTATTTATAAAGAACCTTCTTTAATTTGTAGAATATATAAATAACACAAAATGACAAGTGAATAGGAAAAAGAAGCACATATACAAAACCATTCATATACAGCCAGGCTATTTTTACCACCTTGAACACTCCCAACAGCAATATAGCAAATAATCCTAAATTGGAGTAATAGAAGGGAATATGTCTAGAAAGAATAGCATTTTCAAAACCGAATAAAAGGATTAGATATTTGAGAATAGTTTTATGTTAATCAATTTAGTCACCACATTAATTCTCAGTATTATTTCATATGTTTGAGAAAAAAAGATAAAATATTCAGGAGTATAATTTACAATTCATTTGAAAGTAGAGGATGTACTTTGTGCTTATATGCATCAAGGTTTGAGGTTGTGCATTTCAGTTTTATTTTATTTTATTTGGCATATGCAAAATAAATGCTATTTGTTAAGGTAGACAAAGCTTACACAACAGCTGTATCAATCCAGGGTTTAACACTGTAAAACTCAAGAGCATTACCTTGTGGATTTACCTTATATTCCTGAGTTGAATGTTTGTGACTGACTTTGATCAAAACTAAACTAGAGTCAAATCCTCCCCTGTCTAATGACTATTGGGTCGATCTAGAGCAGGGAGTCATTCAATCTAAAGACTTACTGAATAAATCTTTGTTCAACAAAAATGCGAATATTATCATTTTCAGTTTTGATGCATGAGATGCCTAAAACTGGCTATATAATCATATTATTAAATACTACTCTAAGATTAACATCAAAATATTTTCCTAGAGTTAAGATTTTTTTAGAGGAAAAATAAAATATATATATATGTATATATATATATTTTATTCATTGTCAATAAATGAATAAAATATATATTTCAATATATATTTTCAATATATATTTCATTGTCAGTAAATATATTGGAGTACACACACACACACACACACACACACACACACATATATATATATATATATATATATATATATATATATATATATAATGATAGGCTTTGAAATTAAACAGCTTTGGGTTGAAGGTTTACTTTATTTATTTATTTATTTATTTATTTATTTATTTATACTAGAGATTAAACCTAGGGACTTTGACCACTGAGCTACACCCCAGCCCTCTATTTTTGAGACAGGGTCTAACTTGCTTAGGGCTTCAATAAGTTGTTGAGGCCAACCTCAAACCTGTAATTCTCCAACCTCAAACCTGTAATTCTCCTGCCTCAGCCTTCTGAGTCACTGGGATTCTAGGCATGCATCATCACATTCAGCTTCAAACTTTTCTATAAATTCCCATTAGTGTGATTTGAAGCAAAGTACTTAAATTGTTTTTTCTGCATGTTTCTTAAGCTTCAAAATGAAGAGAATACATTTTCATTAGTACTTTTCAAACTTTTCAATGTATGGTATATGGGACTAAGCAGGAGGCAATTTGTGGCTATTTATATGAAACTTGGCAAAATATTGCCTTTATTTTATATAATCATTGTAAAAACACAATAATAAAAGTATTGGTTAAAAAATAATATCAGGCTGTAAAACACTTTCAAATAGTTTCATAGTGACTTAAACTAAATCTGTGAACATAAGATTGTTTTGAATATTTTTTAATGTCAGGTCATATTTTTTATTAAATTTTTCTGATAATCTATTAGCTGTTATTAACATTGAACTTTGTACAAGTAAGATAAAAAGGTAAGCCATTTGAGAATATTCAAAGTTGTACAATTTAATTATATTATAAAAATAGCATAGTGTTGTTTTTCTGTTATTGATAAATATAGTATTAGGTGTATTATTTTCATGTGAATATATTGTGAATATAACTGAACTTTTCATATAAATTATTTCATAGTAAGATGGAACTTTCATTTGCAAACTTTTGTATGCTTCCAAGCAATTGCTCCAGAGCAGATATGGAAAGCACTAAACTAGTAGTTCCAGCACCAAAACTAGTAGTTCCAGTTATCTATTGCTGCATAACAAGCCACCCTTAAATGTTGTGATTTGCAGCATCAATTTAGTTTCCTCACATTTCCAGTTTGGGCAGGGCTCAGCAGAGAAGGCTCTTTTTTTCCCCCAAGTAGTGCCAGCTAGGATAGTTTGATTGGGGCTAACAGATTCATTTTTAAGAAAGATCATAATTATGGCTGAGCCCTGGGTTCTGGCTGCTGGCTGGGAGCTCATCCAGGCTCTGTGAGATAGTGCTTTGATTTTTCTCCATGTGAACATCTTTATAAGACTCCTCAAGCATCTTGCAGCATGATCACAGGGTTATAAGAGCTTATATTCCAAGAAACTATAAGTAAAACCTACTAAACTCTTACTAAATGACTAGCAACGAGACATCACAACTTCTTCATGCTGCTGATGAAGTAGTCATAGATCTACCCAGATTCTGGAGATAGATTCCACCATCTTCAGTAGATTACCATATTTAAACATAGAGATTTAGTGATGCACTCATAGTTATATATGGCTTGAGGCAGCTCACCTGCTCATTCCTCAACCCCTCTTGGCTACTGGAACTGTCCACTTTGCATTGCCCTGAAACTCTTTCAACAGTGTCACCAGTTCCTTGTGGATAATGGAATCAACAGGAGTGATTTCTGCCTCTAATTTTTGTAATATTTTTCTAGGTAATAGAGCATTTTTTTTAGCCAAGCCCAGAGTATTAAAGAGTACCAGCAAGTAACTATCTCATTGTCAGTAAATATATTGGAGTGCTATCTGCTTCCAGGAGTATTTCCCATTGATAGAAACAGATTCCAAAACTAGTGCCAAACCTAGGTCACTTCAAGTTTTCCTGAGAATGAAGATGATCAACTTCTTGTTGTATAACTGCTTTAGTCACTTGAGGTTGTTATAATAGAGTATCATAGACTAAGAAGCTTATAAACAGAAATCTGTTTTTCACAGTTCTGGTCAGTTTCTACAGAGGGACCTCTTCCCTGGTTGCTGACTGCTGACTTCTTATATTCTTACGTGGTGGAAAAAGGGATTGAGAGCTATGGTGTCCTTTTAATAAGAGCATGAATCCTATTCACAGGGGCTTCACCTTCATATCTAATTACTTCTAATACCATCACAATGGAAAGTTAATATCTCAACATAAGAATTGTTGGGCAGACAAAATTATTAAGTCCATAACAAAAACTATAACCTATTGGGGCATGCCTATTGTGAAACTATTTACTTCAATATAAGGATTAGTTTTGGCATATAAAAGTCTTTAGAAGATATCAGTAGGTATATAAATAATGGCTAAAATATGTGAGCTCTAAATTCAGACCATTAAATGGTTCTATGTTTTATACTTAGTTTTTAATCTTCATTCTCTTCTTTTAGTGAGATTTTGGATAAAAAGAGAGATAACTAACTTTAAATAGTCTTACTCAAAGCCAGAAAATGCCCCAAGCTTTACAATAATGTGATCAAATCCCAAAAGAATTGCACTGAGATCTTGATTGAATTTGTCTTTAATTATATATTTACTTAGGAATATGTGACACAATCTCAAAATTTTACTTTCCTTTAAAATAATATGTGTGTGAGTATGTGTGTATATGTGTGCATGTATGCGCATGCATGAATCTGAATATCCAATTTTTATGTTCTCTGTTTCATTAATTATTTGAGTATTGTCATAAAATATTTTTATTTTTTAATTTAACTCTTAAATATATGTAAACAAATAATAGACATTAAGCAAATTTATTTAAATAAACAATATCTCCATTAAATAAATATTATTGAATATCTACTGGCTTCTTTATTTGTGCTGGTTACATTATGGTAGAAAAATAATAGAAAGAAATCACACTCATAATATAGCTTTCTTCTAGTAGGGAAGTTCTGTAATCAATCTTAATTTAAAATAAAAACAAAATTTGAATATATTTATAGAAATTATGTGTGTGTATGTATGTATATGTATGTATGTATGTGTGTGTGTGTGTGTGTGTGTGTGTGTGTGTGTGTGTATATATATATATATATATATATATATATATATATATATATATCAGAAGATTAAAGCATCCAGTACTTTAAAAAGCTCAGGCAAATAAAATATATCCTCATTAACTCAAAATCAATTTCAGATTAGTACTTTCCAAATTAATGTAAGCTTGATAGTTTCTTTCATGCCTAGGGAATGGAGCTTTCTTATAAATATTTTGGTAAATAGAGTTAGAGGAGAGGATAAATTCAAATCAACAACTATTTATTAACTAGTGTGCAGTCAATACTATGTTATACAAAACCATACTAATTAATGCATTTGTAATCAGACAAAGAATATATACATTGAAAACAGTTATTAAAACCAGACTGCCAATGCTTAAGATGCAAAGGAGAGGTACAGATGATAGCTCCTATTAAAGTTCAGAAAATTATATAAAATTATACAGAAAAATAAACATTAATAACATTATGCCAAGACAATTATAATTTTCATTTAGCAACTGAGTAGGCATTCAGCACATTTTCTTTTCCTTAAGATCATTTTATTAACATCAAAATATATCATAGCTCATGGAAGTATTAATAAAGATATTTTGATTGAGTGCATAATAAACCAATATAAAAATAAAACACTTTTGCTAATATTACATACATATTCTCTAGTTTACTTATTTTATAAATTTTGTAAGGATAAACCATACTATATAGTCATCTCCACAAGGCAGGGTAGAAATAGGAAAAGATAATCTGATTTGTTAGTTTAAAAGGTAACTCTAGAATTAAACGTGCTCAGGAATGGGACTCAAGCCAACATTTTTCTTACATCTTTCTCATTAGATAGTAAGTTCCCTGAAGGTAAAAATAAAGTAGAAATAAACTGACTCCATCTGCAAGGCAATATTCATTGAGACAAGAGTAAACCCAATTATTTTTCTCACAAAATTTAGTCAGCTGTGATCTCCCTTTGTTATTGTTAATACCATTTGTAAAGAAAGGATTCCGTGGAAGGAAATACCTTCACAATGCTTTGTGCTATCACTTCTCATCATTCCCAACATAAATTCTGTACCTATTAAATAATAACACTCTCTTCCATCTCACCATTATCCCCAACCCTTAGTCCCTGGTGAGCACTATTCTGTTTTCTACTTCTATGAATTTGTTTAGTCTAGGTAGATGAAACATGGGAAATCATATGAATGACATCAGCAAGGTGGAGAGAAGGAGATTCAAACCTTTGCCTATCTCTCCAAAAAAAAAATTAGATAATTTTTTTCATATATGAAAATAGCACTGAGTAAGCTCCAGAGTGTAGTTAAAAAGCTATAGCAACACAGTGGAGGGAAAAATAATTAACAGGACTAACGACATAGAAACTCATGGGAAGACCTTCATTTGCCTGCATTATCCCATCCCCCAGGAGGACAACTTGGCACTGAAAGATAGCCCTCTAGCTTTTGAGTTTCCCTTGTGAGGAAAAAGAGAGCAGGGCAAGTTGCCAGCTCCCCAGCCTTTGGAGGGCCTTTCTGAAGGACCTGGTTTGATGATTCACCCATCTCACCGGACAGATCAGCATAGCTAAGATGTCTGGAGATAGTTGGAAACAAAAAGAATGAAGGTTATCAGTATCAACTCCACAGAAATTCCATTGATCCTCAAGGGCCTGTGTAGAAGAGAACCTCACCAGTAAAAGCTGCTTAACAGCCTCAGGAGAGGACATGCTACTGTACCACCCTGAGCCATCCCCCCAACACTTCTGCTCGACAGCATGGTTCCATGACCACTCTAAATACACCCATGTGTAACACTAGCCCTGGAATCACAGCAGGTATGCACACAGTCTGGTTTTGGAACCATATCCTGGCTCCCGATCTTGACTACACAGTCTCTATGCAAACATTTATGTCTTCCACACCCGTGTCCTGTCTCAGTGAACAGGCATGCATCCCAGACACTGATGCTGTGGCTGTTCCATTAGCTTCCATTCTTTATATCCCAGTTTAATTGCCTCTCTGAGCATACCTATACCTTACACCTCAGCACCACTGCCACCACATGCATGCCTGACTGATGAATCCAGTGACAAGATGCATCCCCCAGCCACAACTTGCCTCTATGAATGAAAAGGGGAACAGGAGAATCCACCATTCTTTGCCACTAAGAATCCTAACAGTCCAAGCCACTTCAGGAGAACAGAAGCCCCCACAGTCTTGGCTGCCAAGGACTCCCAAGGTCTTCTCTAAAACTGATCTCAGCTGATAAAGGTGCATGAAAAATAAGCCCACTGTACAATTCAAGAGCCAGAAATGATACAAATCTTCCCGCCAGCGTATTCACATCCACACAAAAGTGAAGGTCTTTCCCCACATAAACTAATTTATAAAAACTGTAAGAGCTATCTGTTTCCTTAGAAATACAGATATTCAGGTCTATATAAAACACAAGTCATCCTATACTGAGGGGTAACCCAGTGGTAGAACACTGGGGGAAAAAAGTCAAAGACATGATATTACCATAATAAATAAATACAATAATTTTCCAGTATGAAACCCAAGATACAGACATCTAGAGATTATCTGACAAATAATTCAAAATAATTTTAATGAAGCTCAGTGGGCTTCTTGAGATAGAAGACCAAACAGAATCAAAATGGTGTATGAAAAACTTGTAAGTCCAAGGAGAGAGAGAAATGATTAAAAAGAAAAACCAACATAAATTCTGGAGCTGAAAAAGACATGAATTTTTTGACATGAAAGAAATCAATAGATTGCTGTAACTGCTGACTCAATCAAGCAGAAAAAAAGAATCAATGAACTCAAAGACATATCATTTGAAATAATCAGTCAGAGAACAGAAAGAATAAAAAATGAAAATGAGTGAACAAACTCTTTGTGACTTCTGGGGTACCATCAAGTGAAGCAATATGCTCATTAATGGAATTCATAGAAGGAGCAGACAAACAGAAAGTGGCTCAAACTTACTTAAAGAAATAAGGGACAGAACTGGAACCATGGCATATGACTACAATCCCACTTTTTTTTTTTTTGCAGGGGGGAAAGCTGTGGCAGGAAAACTGCAACTTCAAGACCAACCTCAGCAACTTAGACCTTATCTCAAAATAAAAAAGTGAAAAGGACTGGGGATGTAGATCAGTAATAAAACACCTCTGTATTCAATTCCAAGTACCATAAAATTGAAAATAAAAAGAACAGAGAACTTCTGAAATCTGGAGGGAAACTGACATTTTGATCCATGATGCCTAAAGAATCCCACATAGCTGAACGTTTTCACTGAGACACATTATAGTCAAAGTGTCTGAAGTCAAAAACAATGAAGTAAATTGGAAATAGTAAGAAAAGGCAAACTCACCATGTGCATGGCAGTCTCTGTAAGAATGTCAGCATATTTCTCAACAGAAACCTTGCAAAATGGTATAAAGTGAGATAACATATTCAGAGTGCCGAAAGAAAAAAAAATCTCCATCCAAGAACAATATACTAAGAAGGAACACTATCCTTTAAAAAAGCAAAGATAAAGTCTTCCCTGAACAAAAAACACTAAGAGAATTTATCACTGCTAGAGCTTCATTACAAGAAATGCTAAAGTGAATTCTTCAAAGTGAAACAAAAACATACTAAACAACAATGAAAAAGTATAGGACAGCATAAATGTCATTGGTGAAAGTATGTGTATTGACACCTACAGACTAATGTAATACTGGTGTGTAATTTATTTTAATCTTAATATAAGTGTTAAAATTTATTTATGGATACACAATATAAAAATAAGTAAACTCTGACTATAAGAAATCAAATTTGGGATTAGTAAGTAAAAGCATAGTATTTTTGTATGTGACTGAATATAATATGTTATGAACTTGAAATACAAGTTCTACCTATAAGATATGATGTATAATATCTAAGATATTTTATGCAAGCTCTGAGATAACCACAAAGAAAATAGCCAATAACAGATGTGCAAGAGATTAAGATAAAGAATCAAAACACTAAAAAATTCATAAAATAATGAAAACAATAAAAGGGAAAATGAGGGTAAAAATTTTGCAAAATAGACATGAAATAATAAGCAAAACGGGAATAGTAAGACCTCACTAATCAATAATTATCATAAAAGTAAATAATTGAACTCATCAATCAAAAGGCATAGAATGATTAAATCTACAAAAAAGTAGGATTCAGTGATATACTGTCTATAAGTGACTTACTTTAAAGACACACATCATTTTAAAGTAGGAGATAGAAAAAAATAATGCAAAAGGTAACCGAAAAAAAGAGTGATTATACTTCCAAAAAGAAACAGGAGTGATTATACTTCTATTAGACAAAATACATTTTAAGCCTAAAGCTGTCTCTTCAGATTCAAAGGAGACATTATGTAATGAAAACTGGGTAAATTCAAATATAGCAATTATAAAAAATACACAAACCTGATATTCGAGCATCTAAACATATATATATATATATATATATATATATATATATATATATATATATGACATATATACATCTGATATATATATATTTATCTGACAGCTGATGACAGAAATTAACAGGAATACTGTAATGGTATATTCTATGGTTTGAATAAGGTTGAATGTGTCCCCTCAAAGTTCTTGTTGGAAGCTTTGTCTCAGGGTGATAATGATGGTGTGAAAACTTAAGACATGGAGCCCAGTGGGAGGTCCTTAGTTTAATTAGGGGTGTGCTCTCAGAAAGAACCAGGGACCCTATAACTCTGTGACTTCTGTTTTGAGAAGTGATCTATTCCTCCCACACATAGTCCAGTGATTGTTTTGCCATCCACCATCTGCCAAGAGGTTCTTACCAGAATCAGTTCAATGCTAAAGTCGGGTCCTCATATCTCCAGAACTATAAGAATAAAGAAACGTTCATAAAATCATCCTGACCCAGGTATTTCACATAGTAATGAAAAACAGAATAGTACAATCAGAGTTTCAATACCCATTTAAAATAATGGATAAAAAAATTCTGACAGAAACTCAGTAAAAAAAATGATATTAACAATTTATAGAACAAATAAGCCTAACAGACCTATATGGAATTTTCCACCCAATAGAACAATCTCCAGGATATATCATCTTAAGTCACAAAACAAGTCTCAACAAATTTACAATAGAAATCATCCCGTGTACCTTTTCTGACCAAAATGAAATAAAACTAGAAACCAATATCATCAAGAAAACTCAGAAATTCACAACTATGTGGAAACACATGATTGAATGTCTACTAAAATTAAAGAGGAAATCAAAAGGGAATATGGACTGTATTTGAAGACAAACAGATATGAAAATACAGTGGACTGATATTTAGTGAATGATACAAAAGCAGTAATGAGGGAAACAGTGATAAATACTTCCTGAAAAAGAAAGAAAAACTTTAAGTAAACAATTTAACTGTATACCTCAAGGAGCTACAAAAGTAGAAAACTAGACTCAAAGTTATCAGAAGGAAAGAAATGTTAAATATTAGAGCATAAACAAATAAAATACAGAATTTTTAAAATTAGAGAAAAAACAACAATACTAAGATTTGGTGGGCTTTTTGCTTTGTTTTAAAGAATAAAACCTTATTCAAATAAATAAAATTGGAAAAGAAAGAGGACACATTACTGCATGTGTTTTGGAAATAAAAAAGATCAGAAGGGAATATTATGAAGAATTATATGAATTATATGCAATAAATTTGATAACCTGGAAGAAATGGATAAATTCCTACAAATGTACAGCCTATCAAAACAGAATAAATAAGAAATGAAAAGTATGAACAGATAAATGAGAAATAAGGAATCTGAAGAAGAAATAAAAAAATTTCCCAGCAAAGAAAAGTTCAGGATAAGATGGCTTTATAGTTGAGGTCTACCAAAGATCAAATAAGAATTAGTAGCAAAACTTTTAAAACTCTTCTAAGAAAAGAATGGAGAGAAGATTTCCAAATTCATTTTATTAGGTCAAATCATACTGAACCAAATAAAAAATGGGACAAGACAATAAACTACAAGCCAATGTCTCTAATAAATGGAAACACTTTTCAATGAAATGGTAGAAAACCAAACTTGACAGAACATTAAAAGGCTCATACACCATAGCCAAATATGATTTATCCTTCAGATGCAAGGATGACTTAAAATATGTAAATCAATGTGACAAAACATTAATAAAATGAAAGAAATTCATGATCATCTCAATAGATACATAAATATCATTTGACCAAGTTCCAACATCCATTCATGATTAAAACTCTCAGCAAAATAAATGGTTTTTTTAATATTTATTTTTTAGTTATTTTATTTTTATGTGGTGCTGAAGATTGAACCAGTGCCTCCCGCATGCTAGGTGAGCACTCTACCTCTGAGCCACAACCCCAGCCCCCACAGTACATGTTTTAGTCAGCTTTTTCACAGCTGGGATGGAAAGACCTGACTAGAACAATTGTAGAGGAGGAAGACTTAATTTGGGGGCTCAGGGTTTCAGAGGTCTCAATATATAGACAGCAAACTCCATCCCTTGAGGCTTGAGGTGAGGCAGAACAACATGGTGGAAGAGAATGGTGGAGGGAAGCAGCTCACATGATGATCTGGAAGCAGAGAGAGAGAATCCACCTTCCAGATACAAAACATATACCCCATAGCCACACCCCCAATGAACCACTTCCTCCAACCACACCACACCTACCTCCAGTTGCCATCCAGCTAATCCCACCAGGGACTAATTCACTGATTAGGTTAAGGCTGTCACACAATAATTTCTTCTCCAAACCTTCTCACATTGTCTCCCAATTGGAGGAGAAATTATTGTGTGACAGCCTTAACCTAATATCTAAACCATGATAATACATATATACAAATAAATTATCTCAACATAATTATTGCTATATATGAAAAGTTCCCAACAAATACCATATTCAGCAGGGAAAATACCCAATGTTTTCGTTCTCAGATATGGTACTTTTTACATAAATTAGCTCACCTGTCTCAAACAGAAAGAGCAAATATCAAAAGACCTATAACAAGTAAAGATACTGACTTGGTAATTAAAAAACTTCCAACAACAACAACAAAAAGGGCTTGGACCAAATGACTTTATAGGTGAGTTAAATCAAACATTTAAAAATATTTCTCCAAGAACACTGTAATATCAAGCCAGTTGTTATATTTTGGAAAGTAGCCTTTCTTCTTAAATTGTCTGTAAATTTATAAATTTAACTCACTTTCATAATTTGAGAAGGTATTTTATTTATTTATTTTTGTGGTACTGGGGATTAAATACAGAGGTACACTACTACTGTGCTACATATACTGCCCTTTTTATTATTATCATCATTATTATTATTATCGTTAGTATTACCATGTGTGTGTGGAAGGTGTTTTGAGACAGGATCTCACTAAGTTCAAAGCTGGCCTAGAACTTGCAATCCTTCTGCCTCAGACTTCTGAGTGGCTGGGATTACAGATGTGTGCCACCACACCTTGTTTATAAAGTCACTTTAAAATTTAAAAAAATACATTATTTAAAATTCAACTGAAGAACATATTAGTATTATTGTTATTATTATTAACTACCTTGTCAAAATGTCAAAAGATATATACATTTTAATTGTATATGCTCTATGAAAAATTGTCAAAATGAGAGAATGGCAAAATGGTAAGTCTTAAGGAATGGAGATGCAAATCACAAAAGATTAAGTTTGATTGAATGAGATTGTTTTGATGATGATTTGAGAAATAGTGAAGTGAAAGTGAGTTTCAGAAAGAGAATGTTGTGTCCTGAGTGATTAATGGGATATGGTAATTATTTATTATATAAATGTATGGTTTAGGACTTTGACTCATATTTTAAGATTCTATTGCAAGATAAACTTGGATATGTTTCTACTTGGAACTCTTACATAAACCATTCACTTGTATTCAGTTTGTGCTCTACTGAGGCTCCGATGCACTTTTGTCTGCTTTGCTGAAAAAGAGATTTGGGTTTTTTTGTTTTGTTTTGTTTTAAGATTTGGTCCCCAGTCCATGGTGTTATTAAGATGCAGGGTCACCATCAAGAGGTGGATCCTAGTTGGAAGTCTTCCAGTAATATAGAGGCATGCCCTTGAATGACATGCTGGGACCCTGGAACCTCCTTTATATCTCTCTCTCTCTCTCTCTCTCTCTCTCTCTCTCTCTCTCTCTCTCTCTCTCTCCCTGCTTTCCAGGGTGAGCAGTTTATTTCACCAAGTTCTCTCCACCAACATGTGATATCTTGCAATAGACCCAGAGCAAAGGGACCAGTTCACTGTGGACTGAAACTACCATAACTGTAAAACAAAATAAAACTTTTTTCTTTATTAGCTGAGTATCCCAGATACTTTATTACATTGAGGGAAAGCTAACATAGCTCCCTTCCAAATCCTTTGATGAATCAATGTCCTAGGAGTTTTATGACACAGTGAATAAGTGATCTGCTCTTAGCTACAATCAACATTCAAAGAACTTTTATTTATGTTTTTAAGATTCATGGCATCATGCCCAGTGAAGACTACAAAAGACAGACTGTGTCATCATCCCAAATGCTGGCTTCTGAAGTCTTCTGGTAGGCATGCCATCAACATTATCCTATTACTTTTCTCATCTGTGACCAGACAGTCCTATTACTTTTCTCATCTGTGACCAGACAGTGACCTCCTACATTGAAAAGTTTGTTTTTAAAGGCACTACTCATCCCTTACTATTGCCAAGTACCTATCTACAAAGGAAATTCATGGTGTAAATTAGTCATCAGCTCATATATATATATATATATATATATATATATATATATATATATATTTTTTTTTTTTTTTTTTTTTTTTTTTTTTTGGCCAGTAGGGCATAGTGCCATACTGACTCAGAGCCAATTCAATAGCCATAGTTTCACAAAATCACTTGACATGTAAACACATTCAGTTCTCATGTTTCCAGACTCTAAATTCTAATAAGTAACTTCACATAATTCTGCCCTTTGTGACCTTTAAATAAACACATGGTGCTTTGGTCTGAATTTCCTCCTTTATAAAATAAAGCACTTGTACTCATAACATGCTAGACCCCTTTGAGGCCTGTATGTTCCTCATTCTTGTTCTCATGGTTGCTGAAGAGTTTTTTTTTTTTAAGAGAGAGAGAGATTTTTTTAATATTTATTTTTCAGTTTTCAACGGATACAACATCTTTGTTTGTATGTGGTGCTGAGGATCGAACCCAGGCCGCACGCATCCCAGGCGAGCGCGCTACCTCTTGAGCCACATCCCCAGCCCCTGCTGAAGAGTTTTATTGTTACTTTGTTAACTGAAGACAAGTCAGTAGTGATCTCAGCAGCTACTGCAATGGAAATGGTTTACCACTTCCAAATTTCCTCCCAGGCACAAAAGAACAACAAAGCAGAACAAAAATCACAATTTATTATTCAAATATTTAATACACAAGAGATTATTGAGAAAATTTTAAAATATTAGTGAATGAGTTTTGAGAGAGATTATGAGTGGGCAGTTCTGTCCCATTAAACATGCAGCAAATGTTTGAGCAAGAATTTCACCATGTCCATTGAGAAAAATCAGTTTTCTTAGGTACAAATTGTATGGTTAGGACTTCTGCTTCCAGATGTTGATTAAAAACAATGTCTCATTAATATGGCAAGTTCCCAAGACAAAAGACATACTGTTTATGATAATTCCTTGATCTCAAAATAAGTGTCATGTAGTTATTTATGAACAAAATACCATGAAATATTGTTTAGACCCTAACTTAGGGAGAAATAAAAATAATACTTTTATTTAGAAGATTAATGATTCAACTGTTTCATCATACATAGAAAATAAGAATGTTGGAGTAGAAAGCGTTTTTTCTGCCCTCTGAAGTTTAGATCCTGAGGGCCTGCATATTAAATTGGCAAGAATTAACAGGATGCTATATTGTTTATTTATATGCATACAGGAGCTTGCAAACATGTGGACTCCTAAATGGGTAAAAGTTTGAGATTTATATATCCTACTTAGGAGGGGGAAGGGAGCCGGAGAAGGGTCTCCCTAGGAAGAAAGAATGGGGTTCTTTAGCAAAGACAAGTGGGTTTTCTAGAAGACAAATAGGAGATAAGAAAGTTTTCGATAGTTTGTTTATTCAGGTGAGAGTGGTCTTTCCATTTTCTTTATGGCTACTGATCTCTCTTAGAGGAGAGATTTATGGTAGGTTTACTCTTGATCTTCTTTCTGGAAGGAAAGTCACCTTTAAGAGGGAATTGATGTCAGTCCTATTTCTCTGAAGTTTCTGCTCTTAGATTAGGACAACCTCAAGAAGTCCTCTTTCTGTATCTATCAAATATTCAATGTCTTTATTTGAAAATAATCTTACCAACACAAGGATTCTTAGTGTCTTCCTATATTTCCTTCTTTGTGACATCCTCAGAAATTTTACTATTGAGAAGCTGAGTTGGTTGTGCAGGGAGAAGATTTGTGTTAGAAGCTGTGAGATAAGAGATTTGCAAGCAGAGGGAAAAATAAATATTAGAACAAGAATGAATAAGTAGAAAAGAGCAAATCTAAGTTCAGGGCCCTTGCCCTATTGAGTCTCTCAGTCCTGGGAATGGATCAGTCCAGTATACACTGTGCCTTATTTATTTGATGTAGAGTGTTAATCTTTTCTTTTTCAAAGCATATATTAGACAATATTTTCCTTTTTGATTTATGTAGAAGCAGAATTTTGTGCCAATAGTTGCACAAGTTCTTTTTTAATGGGCAATTGGGGCACACAGGATGGGGTAATTTAGAGTATAATGAAGGCTAAACCATAATCTTCTGATTGGAGTGCTTCCAGATACTGCGTAATCTTCTTTAATCTTTATTCTATTACCTTGGACAGATTTAAAATCATTCTTTCTGAAAATTGAGTTCCAAAACTTAGAAAAAATAAAGGGTCCTTGTCACTGAATAAAAATTGGAGCCAGAAATACAAGTGGGTTTTCTATGTTGTCTCAAGTACCTGATGTTATCTTTTGTACAAGAGAGTTAAGATTCGTATTTGGATAGCATTTCATGTAGAATGTCTAGCGAGGGAGGGCTTAGGTATGATAGTCCACATGAACATGACCAATTAGGTGGGAACCCTTCATATACTGTGTTGCCACATAAAATAAAAGAGCAGTATTGTTCATGAACAAGGTTGAAGAGAAACTTATGACTCACTAAGTTGGTTGGTTCTCTTTCACAATGATGTTGGCATTTGCATTGCTCCATTGTTACATGTGTTTTTGTCAGGCTACAACAGCAAATCAATTTGTGAGACATCTGATTGACAAGGCCTACAGTCTGATCTTGCAAATTATGCAAACCGGTTTTTATCACCCAACTCAAATTAATCCCCAATTCTGGTCTAATCCCAATGTAATTCATGGCATTAGATATCCTAATCAGATAAATATCTATGTTATTCCATGGCACACAAACCAAGAGTGACACCCAGTGACCAAGCAAATGTTTGTGCTCTCTGGTAACATTCAGAACGTCTACAGAGAGTTTGAAGATGTCTGATCAATGGAATGAAACCATGTATTTTGATTACAATTTGCCTTGCCATCTTATATAGAAAGGATCCACTGCTGTATCTGTTTTTGATACAAAAGGAAAATTTTTCCATTCAAAAACTTTACCTAAATAATATATAGATTTGATATTCCATGGAGTCTTCTAATTTCCAAGTCAGCCTACAAATAATAGAAGTGGAATGATTTTTGTCTTCCTGCTAGTAGATATCATACCCTTTTCTACGTCCATTTCTCACCTTGGTCCACTGTTTTCATTAACAGAAATTAAAAAATGGTTCAGGTTATTCTGTGTTATCTGAATGTTAAAATAACCAATAATCATATTGATTAGTGCAAGTCAGCAGTGCTTGGGACACTGGTTCAAGTGAGCTAGAATTGTCAAAAATGTTACCAGGGTTAGTTGAAGCAAGACAAAATCTGAGAGAGAGAGAGCTCATTGTGGAGAAAAAGAAGGAAAACTAAAATGGTTCTAATCTTTAGCCCATCTTTCAACAAAGAAATGGGCTGGAAGTTGTTCAAAGTAAAAAGCGATTTTATAAAAAATTTTGATATTAATTTTCACTTTTTGAGGGTCAAGGAGGAGAAAATTCTTAAGAGAAAATAGATGAAGACGTAGTTTTTTACCCAAGTCTTGAGAAAAAAAAGTCCCTGTCATGGTGTTATCTATTTTGGGTGTATGTGAATTGATTCTGAAATTCTCAAATCAAGGTTGCCCGTAAGGATGTCCTTCTAATTGTCTTGGAAGTGAGAATCAGGGTTTGTCTTGGCTTGGGTTGTGTTACTCTAGAAGGGATTTTATTTTACTTTTATCTTTATGTAGGTAGTTAGCAGTGCTGCAGAAGTTTCCTCTTAGTTAGGTGATAATATATGTTTTTTTCTAAAATCTTGCTGAACACTTATCTCATGGTTAAAAGGGATGGCAGGGCTTATTGGTTGGTGAAGGCCGTAACTTTTTTTTTAACTTGGTGATGATGTACTCCCAAGATAATAGTTTTTATAGGAAGCTAGTCATATTATTGAAATTTTCACTATATCCATAATGTTCATTCAGAGATGTCAGTAGGTATAGAGAAACTAAAATTTATTTTGAAACTGGTTATTCCATGTGTCATGTTTGGGATATTCCAGATTTTAATAAGGTCCACGGATAATACTTCTGGCCATTATGTCCAGTTTCTTGACAGGTTTTATTCCTAAAATGGAATGGTAGGGCTTGTTGATTGATGAAGGCCAACGAACATCTAAAATTTTATATTCCGATTACCTTGAGGACATGTGAAGGTAGGGATCATGAAGTTTCCTGACTATCTCAGAATTTCATTGATATGAGAGTTACTTATGGTGTAAAGGGAGGTCTTTTGTCTGATTTGAGCATCTAAAAAATGCTAAAATGTGGAGTTACCTGTTATTAGTTTCTTTACAATTGTTGTTACATTAACCTATCTATTTGGATGACGTTCAGTCTATACACTAACATATAATCACTAAGTAGTGAGAACATCCTAAAGCCAGAGAGCAAATGGTAAACTCCACTGGAAGTGTCCAAAGGGGAGTGTGGGTTTTGGAGGACGCTGGAGGATGGATATTATCTCCAGAAAATCAGTAAAATCTATAGGTAGTACACTGGAAAATAATTCCATCAGAAATATTGTGGTCACCAGGGCAAAACCAGTGGTCATGTAGTTCCTTGATTGTGCCTTGTTTGCATATATTTCCCATTTAATGGAATATAAGTATAAGAAAAAGATAAAAAAAAAAAAAAGATGGGGGGACCTACAGCAAGTACAGTTGATCCAGTGTATAATCCTCTGATAAATGTTTGGCAACATTTTACAGACATTTGTCTTTTTTAGACTCCAAGGCATCTGCCTAATGTTACTGATATCAGTTAAAGGTAGAGTTTTTCAGTAAGGTGGAAAAGGATGAGGGGCCCATATTTGGCAGCATTCCCAGATGGATTATTCCCCAGAGACATAGTGTCATTCTCCTTGAAGAGTGCCAAGAATAAACAAAAGTAATCTCAGTAGGAGATGAATAGCCTGTCTTAGAATAGCAATTAGATACCCACTGGAAAAAAAGAGGTAGTAGCAGAGGTCAGGAATCCATAGGACTTCTACATCATGCCAACGTAATAGACTCCAAAGCATATCTGGAGACAGTGTAAATAGTGGCACTTTCCCTTCTTTTTAAAATGCAGGTTCTGGTAATGTCTGTACGTTCACACGTTATACTAATTTCATATGGGGTAGAGTATGTTTCAACTCTTCCATGTTCCAACAATTCCAACTCAGGAATAGTTCATATGTTTTCTGAGAATTCTGTTTTACAAGAGTCATCACAAAATGGAAGTCTAGGTTTTCTGAGGAGGTGTCTAAGAGATTGTTTGATGGCTTCAGATTATTACTGTTGCGGTAAGGCAATCATGTGGAATAGAATGGGACTCTCCATTGTCAGGGAGGATTAATAGATGATTAGTCAGGTTCAGGGTATCACAATGATCCAAGGTGATGGAGGGGTTTGTTAAGAGGCCCTGCTGTTAGGCAGTCTGCCACCATATAGAGAGGTGCTGTGTTTTCTGAATGTATAAAAGAGTTTCTACAACATGGGGAACACAGAGGTGAATGGAGAGCCTAATGTCAATCAAAGGTTCTGGCTTATAGATTAGGGTGGCAGCAATGGCATGTATGATGATATAGGGTCTAACTGACATGAGAAATAGTACATAAAATATGTTGAAAAGCAATTTTTTTAGAATAATTGCAATGTTTATAACAATATAGATGAAAAGATTTGTCAAAATTTGGGGTAAACTGAGACCTGGGAGTATCAATCATGCAAATGAGAGTGTTTCAAAAGAGCCCAGCATCTCAGATGATAGGATAAGCATTCTGATTCTATATTTGAAAGCATATAAAGGTTTGGCTAAGGTCATTTACAGAAGTAATCAGCTCATTCTAAAAAGAAAAAAAAATCATTAAAATTGTAATTGTTTCTTTATTTCTTGGGAGAACAAAGAAAAACTGCACAAAATTAGCTTAAGTTATATGAGTGAGTTTTTGAGTGCTCTAAGATAGTTCATGGACTAAATAGGAAACAGTTGTTTGTACTCATTGAAGTTTAAATTTAAAGATTTTGCGGCCTTGCTTAGTCAGGGTGTTTAGAAGAATTTGTGCATCTGTAAGATCATCCTGTCTAGTTTGGTGTTAAAATAAGAATAGAACCTCTGGTGAGAGTTAGGGAATTTAAGGCAGCTTTGAGAAATCAGGAAATATGATGATATATGGCGTGTGAATCCTTGTTACTTTTATTCTCTTAAATGTAAATGCAAAAAGAAGTGAGGCAGGGCTCATAGGCATTGAAAAGAAATCTGAATGAAGATCAATTACTATAAATCAGGCTGCATCCCTAAGGATGGTACTGGGTTAGGGACCATGGAATGGCCAAGGATCTCCAAGGCTCTTATATATGACACAAATTCATAGCTGTGATTTCCTCCTGAATCAAATTTCCTTTGCTTTTTTACTGGAAATACTGGTGGATTCCAGGGTGATGAGGCAATGATAAGAACTTCATGCTATAACAGGGAGTCTAATTATAGGTTCAATTTCTCATTTCTCATCCTGATCAATGGAGCATTGGGCTACTTGTGGGCTACTTTTTCCAGGTAATGATGTGGGCTCTGTCCTTAGTAATAGTGCAACCCTGCCAGCATGTGAGGTACAAAGACTAACTGGAGTATCTTTTTTTTTCTTTTGAATTTTGTTTTCTTTTATATTTGTTCTAATTAGTTACACATGACAGGATGCATTTTGATACCTCATATATAAATGGAGTATAACTTCTCATTCTTCTGGTTGCACCATGATGTAGAATTACACTGATTGTGTAATCATATATGCACATTGGGTAATAATGTCTGATTCATTCTACTATACTTCCTACCCCCATCCCTCTGTCTAAACCAATGTATCTCTCTTTTTCCCAAGCTCCCCTCCTCTTATTGTGGATTAGCAGCTACATATCAAAGAAAACATTTGGCATTTGGTTCTTTGAGACTGGCTTATTTTGCTTAGTGTGATAATCTCTAGCTCCATCCATTATGGATTATGGCAAATGCCATAATTGTATTCTTTTTTAAGGCTGAGTAAAATTCCATTGTGTATATATGCCACATTTTCCTTATCTATTCACCTGTTAAAGGGCATCTATGTTGGTTCCATAATTCAGCTATAGTGAATTGAGCTGCTATAATAATTGATTTGGCTACATCACTATAGTATGCTGATTTTAAGTCCTTTGGGTATAGACCAAGGATTGGGATAGCTGGATCAAATGAAAAAGTAGGTCCAAATCTCCAATTTGAATTCCCACCAGCAATGTATGAGTGTACTTTTTCCCCCACATTCTCACCAACATTTATTGTTACTTGTATTCTTGATAATTGCCATTCTGACAGAAGAGAGATGAAATCTCAGCGTGGTTTTAATTTGCATTTCTTTAGTTGCTAGAGATGTTGACCATTTTTTAACATATTTGTCGACCGATCTTATTTCTTCTTCTGTGAAGAGTCTGTTCAGTTCCTTAGCCCATTTATTGATTGGGCTATTTTTTTTGGTGTTAAGTTTTTGAATATATATATATATATATATATATATATATATATATACATACATACTGGAGATTGATGCTCTCTCTGAGATGTAGGTGATAAAAATTTCTCCCATTCTCTTCATGTTATTGTTTGTTTACTTTGCCATGAAGAAGCTTTTTAGTTTGATTCCATCCCATTTATGGTTTTTTGATTTTACTTCTTGTGCTGTAGGAGTCTTATTAAGGAAATCAGTTCCTGAACAAATATGGTGGAGATTTGGGCCTACTTTTTCTTCTATTAGGCACAAAGTCTCTGTTCTAGGAGCATCTTTTAATTTTGGATCCTCTTCAGAAAAGTTTGAGTCAAAATGGGTCTCCAGTAGGGGTAGTAGGAAGGATGAGGTTGGGTCTTAGGTCAAGGAAACAAAGGTGCTTTTTTACTACAGTAGCATTGAATTTTACCTATGTCCTTGTCAAAAAGATTTGCTGGTGAGAATTCAGAGACCAGAAAAGCCTGGTGAGTGTTGAGGGCTTATGGATATTGGAGTAACCTGGTTATGGGCAGTAAAATAGCCTTCCAGAGACTTCAACCAACTGAATGGAATTCCAGGTAACAAGAAAAGATAAAGTCTTTGAATGCACAATAGAAAGAGTCAGTCTGTTGAGAGCCACAGCTGAAGGGGCCCCAGCAAACTTCCAGCTGCCAGCTGATGATTGGCTCACAGAGGCCCCAGCAAACTTCTAGCTGCCAACTGATTGGCTCCTCTGCGGTGATGCTCATTGGGCTGTTTCCCTGTATGGGCCACCAAATGCCGCAGTCTGGCTGGGCACAATTCAGGAGCCACTTGTCAAAAGAAACAAACTTTATTTTTAGAACACACACACCAAACCACCCAGCTCCTCAGGAAAAACCTTCAGAGCCCAACTGCCACCACCAGCTTCCCACAAGCCTCTCAACCTCCCCCACTCCTCCTGCTCTTGAGGCTGATTGGTTGGGTTGCATGGGCAGAGCCAAAAAAAGTCCTCCAATGAGCAGCTCCGTGATCTGAAAGGGTGGGGAAACAGCCCAGTGAGCATCACCGCAGAGGAGCCAATCAGTTGGCAGCTAGAAGTTTGCTGGAGCCGCTGTGAGCCAATCATCAGCTGGCAGCTGGAAGTTTGTTGGCAGCTGGAAGTTTGCTGGGGCCCCTTCAGCTGTGGCCCTCAACATCATTGGGAAGGGGTATATATTCCACAAAGATAAACTTAAAATAACCCTTTTTACTCTAAATTTGCATTCATCAGGGCTTAGTGCTGCGGAAAGGCATATGTGTCCAAAAAATGTACATAAGCCCAAGGTACTTTGGAAGGATATTCTAACAGGACAATGGAAAGGTCCTGACCCAGTGATTGTCTGGAGTCGGGGGTCTGTTTGTGTGTTTCCACAGGGAGAACAGCAGCCGATTTGGATTCCAGAAAGATAAACTAAAGCGATTTCTACAGACCAAAAAGAAGATGATTTGGTTCAAATCCATAACAACTGATATCCAAAACTCCAGTTTGGCTATTCTTACATCTGTGACAGAACCAGGATGCTTTTTTCAATATCTATTTTATTATTACCTTTTCCCACATCATGAAGTTCTATTTTGTTTTTTGAGCTCATACAGACCTAGGTTAATGTTTTGCTGATCAGTTCTATTTTTTGACTATAGAGTTTTTAAAATTGCAATGGAGATTTCACCTGTAAAAAGTTATAAGGCCTTTACTATTATGTATGTGTTGTGTACACACTTGTGTTTTATGTTGTATGTTTGTATGTACGTATGTCCATATATCATATATGATGAGCACTCATGAAAAAATGGATCCAAATATTTTTTTTTATTCACGTGATTTAAATGGTTTAATTTAAATTGGGTAAACAGAGGATTGTTTTAATATGTGAACAAAAAAGGAGGCTAACAGATCTGTTTACTTTCACCTTTCCTTTTCATTATATTTAATAATTCTGTTCAAGATAGTGTAAATTGTTAAGAAAATTGTTTTCTTTTAGTGCTTTCTGGAATGTTACATAATTTTTTCTTTAGCCATTATTGCCAGAATTCCTGTCTTCATCCCAGTGCCGGTGAAGACAAAGATAAAACCCATCTATAGCTTCTGCAATAGCCGTCACTGAACTGCTTGCAGAACTTGCCTGGACTATGTATTACTTGTATGCATTGTGAACTCACTTGTATGCATTGTGAACTATCTGTTGGTACAGCGACTTGTGGTAGTGTTGGGTATTTTTGCTGATGGTGTCATCTGTGGTACAATTTTTCCAAAAGGAGCCGTCAATTGGCTTGGTGTATCTTCCTCCCTTCAGCTTGTCATGGTCGTTCAGCTAAAATTTGGGGGCCAACAGAGGTGAGGCAAAGAACCTCACCCTCGCTGATACAAAGACCTATCCACAAGTATGGCTCTATGCTGGACTGGTAGTCAATGACGGGTAAGATCCAATTGCAATGGTACCAACCTAAGACAGGAGGCTGACACCTTGAGGTCAGCTCATTTGATAACGGGTAAAGACCATATGTACTATTGGACAACCTAAGGCAGGCAGGGCCTCTAAGCCACATGCTTGTTGTTTAAACAGAGAGGGGGAGATGTTGAGAGCCACAGCCTAAGGGGCCCCAGCAAACTTCCAGCTGCCAGCCAACTTCCAGCTGCCAGCTGATGATTGGCTCTCTGCGGCCCCAGCAACTTCTAGCTGCCAACTGATTGGCTCCTCTGTGGTGATGCTCATTGGGCTGTTTCCCTGCCCTTTCAGACCACAGAGCTGCTCATTGGGGAACTTTTTTGGCTCTGCCCATGAGACCCAGCAAATCAGCCTCAAGAGCAGGAGGAGTGGGGGAGGTTGAGAGGCTTGTGGGAAGCCGGTGGTGGCAGTTGGGCTCTGAAGGTTTTTCCTGAGGAGCTGGGTGGTTTGGTGTGTGTGTTCTAAAAATAAAGTTCATTTCTTTTGACAAGTTGCTCCTGAATTGTGCCCAGCCAGACTGTGGCATTAGTCTTAAAATCAGGCTACTGTTCCTCTATCTTAAAGGTGGGTTGTAGGGTGCAACTGAGGGCTGAGTAACCCCATTAATCAGTGCGTTGCATGGAAAATTGCTCTGCAAAATGAAAAGAATGTACCTCCCAGGGGTGCTAAGTTCTAGAGTAATTGCTATTTAAATTGCCCTTTTTAGTTTAGGGCAGTTGTTTTCTGATATCCAGGCTTTCCAGTATCTACAACTGTCTTGAATGTGTAGGAGATGCTTTGTGATTGGTAAAAAATGATGAATGAAGTTTAAGTTACTTCATGTCATATTTCTGTTTTTGCAAAGACTTGATTTATGAAGTGAGTACTATTAATTTTAATTCATTCTTTATTTCGAATGTCTTACACACAATGTTCAACAATTGGGTAGCAGCTTCAGTGAAACTAAGGGGTTGGCATAGTCATCACATTACTTTGGATCTGTTGCTTTATATCAGGAGGAAGATTTACAAGTAAGTGAAAATCAAAAACTTCTAGCTTGGGGTTTCTGGCTTTAGGGTGATATATTATAAGAATGGTGGTAGTTGGGCATGGTGGCTCATGCCTGTAATCCCAGCAGCTCAGGAGGCTATAGCAGGAGGATCTCGAATTCAAAGCCAACCTCAGCAAAATCAAGGCACTAAGCAACTCAGTGAGACCCTGTCTCTAAATAAAATGCAAAATAGGACTGGGAAGATGGCTCAGTAGTCGCCCTTGAGTTCAATTCCCAGCAAACTGCCTCCTACTAAAAAATAAATAAAAATTAAAAAATTAAAAAAAGAATGGTGGTATTAAGCATTGCAAGAAGTATTCAGGATGTTCTCTTTTCTTCTGGGTGCAAAATTCTGCTTTGGCCCAGTTGACTGTCAGTCTGGAACAGCTCTTCTGAGGTCCTGAATATCAGCCTCCAAATTCTTTCTCTTCCTTAGAAAAACATTAGAGAGATTCTAGCTGTGCTTGGCTAGTGAAGATAAGTTTATCTTGAGGACTGTTTGGCCTTGGGCACAACTACAGTTTAATCAGAAGTGGGAAGAGCACCTCTATAAAGCCAGGCAAGGTGTCTGTGACAGGGCTCTTTCTATTAGTGGCCTATTGGAATGAGTAGGGATTTAAACTCAGAATTTAATATGAAGCTTGTCTCTGCCTCTTAGCACTTTATATAATATTCTTATTTTTTATTGCCTTCCAACCACATTCAATTTATTCACACACACAAAAAGAAAGATCATAATAGCAAATCCATATTATACCACACAGTTCAAATTAAATAACATATGCTAATGAATGGATCTTTGTACTAACCCCAAACAACTCCAAAATCACCATACTTTGGAAAAACAAGCATTTTCTTTGTATTACATGATATTGCAAATCAGCTATGACTCCTCTGGCATTGCTGAACTTCAGCTATCTCTTCAATCCTGTCCCAGATTGAAAGAGTAGTCACAGACTGACATGTGCCTTTCTCATGAGATAAGGCAGAAAAATGAGAGATGGAGTCAACCATACATGATGGCTCAGGGAAGGATAGTTCACTTACACAGAAGCACAGTGATGGTAGGGAACAATTATATGATTGCTAACAAATAATAAATTCCACCATAGTCTACATTCTAGTTTACAAACATTTACTTCTCTTTCCCCCCACAAATTCACAACCCCTCGTTTATTTTATTTATTTATTTATTTTAGTTATTGATGGACCTCAATTTTATTTATTTTTTAATATGGTGCTGAGGATCAAACCCAGTGCCTCATACATGCTAGGCAAGCACTCTACCACTCTGCTACAACCTCAGCCCTCATCCCCCTTTTAAAACATCTCAAAACACTTATGGAATCACTGTGTTAAACTCCAAGTCTAGGATCTTGATGAGCAGACTATTGAGATCTAGGCTCTGTTAGTATTTGGTTTCCTATTTACTCAACATGAAATAGTAGAACAGTGACATAAAAATCAAAAGCACTCCCATTTGGAAAGAAAAGTAATTATTAGTCCTAAGAAGTTTTGAAGTTCTACTTCGTGATTAAAATGACTGCTTCCCTTGAGGTAAGAAATGATCCTTGATTGCACACACTCCTACCAGTAACTCCACAGTTCATTATTCTCCATGGAGTCTGCTCTCCTTCTGGGAGGTCTTTCTTTTTTTCTATTAGCCCTTTTGTCACATCTGAAGAGATCTTTGGAAAATATGCCCTCCTCAGTCATGGAGCAGCTTTTTCAGCCTGCTGTTAGAAAGTTGGATGTTCAAAGGTTGTTTTAAATCTTAGTCACAATGTTTTTTACAGTGCGGAGCTTTGCACTTCTGTGATTTTTATCTATTTAATTCATGATACCTTCATGTGTTAATAGCCATATCAATAGTTCCAGAGGCATGTTTGTCTTTCTGAACTCATGTACATATCTTTGAAGCTTAGGAGGCTTCTGTAAGACACCATTTTCTTTTTATCTTGAGCAGTTTTATATGGCTTGTTTACTAGACATGAGTTAAGCCAATCACAAATCATTACAAGGAGTTTAGAGATCATGTCCTTAATTGAATCATGTTATTTTTTGAATCTCTTCCAAAGACAGCCCTATGATTTAAGCTTTGTCCTGAAACTACAATATCACTGCAATATTTTGAGATTTTTTTTTAATTGGGGAGGAAACTTTACACACCAAAAAGACCCATAAGTTTTATATATTTCCTTTTGTGCTTTGAATCCTGCTGGTAAACAAGCCAATTCTTTTCTGAGCTAATGTCTTTCATTCAGAACTGATGAGAACCAGTCTTATACTAACAGTTTTTAAAGAAAAAAATTCTATATCCAAAACTAACAAGTTCATTAGATGTATTTTCTATTTTTCCAAGTTATTACAGTTTTATCAGCCTTACAACATTTACCTCAATCCTCAGTCCAAATTCAGAGATGAAATTTTACCTATCTATAATATAATATCATCTGATTTCTATATAAACTTCTACTAACCAACTTGAGCTGGAGAATAGTTACTCAATTATACCATGTGCTTAATGTAATTTTTTTCCTCTCAGTTTAGTTCAGCTGTCTTCAGCTAAGCTCCATTTGTCTTCTCACTTAGGAACCAAGTTTTTATAAATAGTCACTATCCAGAACATTCTTATGGTAGAAAATAGGAGCCAGGGTGGTAGAGAAAATCAAAAGAAATGCATTTATTGTTTCTGCTGGGACATAGTATGCTGTCGTGCTTGTTCATACTCAGATACCCAAAGTGAATCATGTGGCCAACACCAAATCAATGAGTGAGAAGTCTGCTCCATCTATAGGAAATCATAGCAAGGGAGAGATCAATGATTATGAAAAACTAGGACAATGGTGTGTAGGCTGAAACTTCTAAGGAAGGGCAAAGAGAAAGTATTTAATCAAAGTAGCTATTATTATATTATAGCTGGCTGATTGCATTTTATTTATTAGTACAAATGTGTGATGCACACCAAATTCTCATCAATTATCCACTAGCTTCCATCATATTGTGTACAAATTATTAGTAAAATAAGTTGGTATTTAGTAAAATGTGGTTTTATTATCAGTTTCTAAGTACCATTTATTCTGTAAAGGAATTAATCTTTAAAAGTGTGGAGTGTAAGAAATAATGCCTGCACTTTTTAATTTAAAGTGTAGCACTCTGGTGATTGCTGGTAATACTTAGAAGGAATACAATAGAAAGAAAACAGCAATAACTTTAAGGTTTTACATAAGGCATTGGCACCTCCTTCCTGAAATGCATCAGTGGTCCCCAAGTTATATTTGTATTTGAGAGATAAGCCAAATGCCATTACTCTGACCTACAGTGGTTTGTATTTTTAGAAAAGATGAAATAACCAACACTTGCATTTTTACATCTGTGATATGAACCAATAACTCCATGAAATTGGATGAGCACTAACCTTCTGTAAAATATGATTAGTCCCATTTTCTAAGATAAAAATAATAAAATATGAAAATATTTGAAAGAGAAGATTTCCTTCTTTTAAGCTATGAATTAAAATTCTCTGAGAAAATGTTGAAAGCCACACATATTCCCCAGAAGATGAAAAAGTTAGTTGTATTATTTATTATTTTGAACTTTGTAAGGAAGAGTGCTAAAAAATATTACTATTTTCCCCTAAAAACAATTTTGCTCCCTAGCATTTTATTCCAACTCTTTTCATTTCTATGTGCAAAGAGAGCAGAGAACAGAGGCTGAGCATGCCAGCAGTGATGTCAACTACAGAAGAATAAAGCTCATGGGCTGATTTTGAAGTGTAGCCTGCATACAAATCAATGCATTCTAAGGATGGTTGAAGCTCAAATCAAATCTGATTTTTCCGAAGCAATATGTTCCTTTGCTTGAGGCATCAAATACATTACAGCATTACATTATTTTCCAAGAATATTTTAGGAGAAATACACTTGCACTTCAAGGATGAATGTATGCTCAGAAATTTTATTCTAAATTTTTAATAGTTATCTGTCACTATATTTAGAAATTATTTATAATTTAGATTTTTTACTCTCATTAAAATATTAATGAATGTTACTTATTCATATTTTATTCAATTTTATTACATAAAATTTCTAAGTTAATTTTATGTTGATAAATGAGACATGTGTGTATCAAAAATTAATGGAATCTACGTCTACCTATGTAGTTTTACCTTCTCTGTTCAATGGTAGTAGCAGATAACTATAGTAAAAGTGAAGGAAGATGTCATAACCATTGTGATTTTTAGACATTCTTATTTCTACGATTTATATTGCTTCTTGGTTTATGCAGAAAAATAACTGAAAAAATGTAAAGGAAATTAGGATTATGAAAATTAGCCTTAGATTCAAAATGAATTTTCAAACTACTTAAAATTGAAAATAATAAGATAACAGGTGGTATATATTGTTTTTTCTTAAGAGTCAAAGTAAGATTTAGGCAAATTAATAGCTTAATAAATATTTAAAATATTAATTAAATCGATTAAGTGTATCTAGTTTGTTTATGATCATATAACTATATGATTAAGTAATGAGAATGCTTCTTGAGGACTCAGCAGTATAATTGAAATCCATCAACCCCAACATGTTTATATAATGAGATTCAGGGCTTTCTTTCCTTTACCCTTCCTTTGGTGAAAAGTATTAATCAAGCCTAAGGCCAGTGTCTGATCAAAGGCTGAGGATGGATCCTTTGTATGTGGAATCAACAAGATGAAAGCTGTTGTATTCATGGAGCTGGTACTTTCACAATGTTTGCCTCAGTGAAGTGCTTCTTGGTATGAAAGTTACTATGTGATCAGTGGCACAATGAGTTTTTGCTTCTCAGTTGGATACTTTAGCCTAGAAAAAAAAAACAAAAAGAGATACCGGAGGAAAAAGAGGCTTTAACTGGCATCTTCTGTGTCTTGTTCTATACTTGGGGAAGAAAATGTGTTTTCACTTGTTATATTTCTACCTTTTTGCCACTGAAATTGAAGATGTTAAGACATTGTAAAGGAGTCAAAGAAATTGTCCAACTTCACATAGTTCAAACCAATTCACCAGAAAGGAGCCTATATAGGATTTTAGGTGGGTGATGAAGAAAGTCTTACATTTTCCCAAATGCTGTTGTTCTTCTAACTTCACTTTTTTTTTCCTCCAAGAATGAAAAGTCATCATATAGACTGAATCCAAGAATGCTTTGGGGCCTCAGAGAGAGCGATGGAGCTTTAGGCATAGCATTAACCAAAAACTGAAAAGTGCTTATAAAAAAACTCCCATTTAAGATTTTTCTTCATCATCTTCACTTTGTATGTAGCCTGAAGTTGGAAAGATCTCGTGGAATCTTAGGAAGAAATCCAGTCTTCTGGTTGACACTGGTGCTTTCCTCTGTCTAGATCCTAGCAACAGAAGGAGGCAAAACAGATTATCTGCATTGAATTTCTCAATATTTGTTTTCTTTCAATTTTGCTTTCTTGATTGCCTCAATTAATTGCTTTAAGTATTCCTGCTACTTTCCTTCTATTTCTTTTGCATTCTACATGCTATTAAGCATATTTAATTTTTAAAGAATTTTTAATTCACAGCAAAACTGAGGGGAACAGCTTTCCCCACTGCAACTTCCAAATAACTCCTCACCCACAACATGTACAGCCTTCTCCAACTATCAAAATCCTCCTCCACAGTGGTACCTTTGTTACAATTGATGAACCTATTATTGATATGCCATTTTCACACAAAATCCCGCTTTTATTAGGGTTCACTCTTGGTGTTATATAGCCTATGGATCTTGACAAATGTCAGGTGCCAAGTAATGCCACTTGACTAAACATATATGCTGGCATAATAATATTCAAAGTGTGATCTTCAACATAGTCATGACAAAAAAAAAAAAAAAAGCAAGGGTTATAATGGTAACTACTTGATATTTAAGAACCTTTTTTGGAGGTTGTTCCCAGAATCAAGGAAAGAGATTGAACTAGATAGAGACTATTCAAGGTAATATACACTTTCTTTTCACAGTGAAAGACTATTGAAGGTCATGTAAACATTTCCTCTCTGACTCTGGCTTGAAATGTGGCATTATCCAGCCATCATAGACTAGTCATTATTGTGACGGAGATGCTATGAATGCTATGAATCACAAGTCCTTTGTTGCCTTTGGGTGACTAAGACCTGTAAGAGTAACAGACATAGAGGGAATAAATTCTAGCGTTGGTGACATCCTTTATCTTATATTTGCCTCTTACTCTATGTCCTAATCTCCTAAAATAAGCCTATTCATTATACAAAATGCAGCTCATATATCACCCTGTTGAGGAAGCCTTTTCTTATTACTCTACCATGACAGAGTTAATCACTCCTCGTTCTCTGCTTTACACATAATTCTATTAGTGTGCTGCATATTAATTTCTTTGTTTACATGAGCATCTCCTATAATAAATTTATTTAGTTGAAAGCAGGAGGTCTCATCAATCTCTGTATTACAGCACAATGTCCTGTCTACTCCATGTGCTCAATAATTTATTTGAATTAACTAATAGTTACATTACAACTTGTTTTTTCATTCTCTTTAGTTGACACTTATCTGTATTTTTCCATATGATTTTTCTATTATATAACAGTACCATTCACTGTTCAGATGAACATGTGATGTATTTTTTTATAAATGGTCTATTATTTATCATACGCAGTCACGGTTGAGAAATTCATGAAAATTAGAATCTGGGCCAACTCAGTTAACTCAGTCTAATTTGAAGTTACTATGTGATTAATTTCATAATTTAAGCAGTCTCTTCTGGTGACCCAAGTCTACTCGCATAATTCCACCAATTATTAAGTCATATTTTTACTATGTGCTTGTTTTTGAAATAGCATTGAGATGTATGTTTTAGATTAGGGTTTCAAGACTTCTTAGTTTATATTTCCAAACTAATCTCTGCTGGAGAGACAGTAATATAGTCTTCCCCCTGAGCTAGTGATCAGTCTAAACTAGTTTTATTAGGTGTTGTGGGGAGAATTAGATAGTACCCAGAACTAGAATCTCTTATTCTAACCATTAATTTTCATCTATTAACTCCTCACTCATTTCAGATTCATTATTGTAATATATCAGTCAGCATCATAAAATGAGGTAAAAATATGATTCTCAGTGCTGGATTATAGCCCAGTGGTGGAGTTCTTGCATATGTGGCCCTCGGTCTGATCCTCAACACTGACAAACACAGACACACACACACACACACACACACACACACACACACACAAGCATATAATATATATACATATATGCATAAGAATATATGTGTACTTATAAGCAAACATATGGTGAACATTTGTTAAATTTTTTTTCTTTACCAAATGAGGTAAATTACAAGTGGCTAAAGCTTGTGGAAAAAAAAATTCAGTAAATAGAAATGTAAATAGCCATTTGGTTAAAGAAATGCTGAGATAAAATTTTCTAATAGATATTTTTTCATCATCCCTTCTGGTAATGAAATAATGAACTTTGTGGTTATTTTTTCTACTGAAGATTAACCTACAATTAAACAAATAACTTCATAAACTCAGCATGGCAATAAATAGAAATTAATGTAATAAAATGGTAGACCCATAGAATTAAATGATCTTTGAGGAGTCATGTTCACCAGTAAGTAAGTATAACATTGAACAAGCATGGAGTCATCCTTTGATTTGTTTCCAAGTTAATTTCTCTTAACAAGGCTCAAGTCTGAGGATTTTGTGTCCCATTTATTGGGATCATACCTCAATTTATGCATTCTTACTATGCCATAAGTAGGAAATTGAAGATGTCCTACTTATGACATAGTAAGGTACAAGAGTTATTTCCCAAATCTCATCTGAAGGTTCCCTGCCACTGCTGCTAATACTCTATTGCCTCTTAACTCTTAAAAGTACTTATTTGCAGTGTCTCTTCAAAAACCTTTGTAGACTTCCTCTTTGGGATTTTACGGATCATGACATTAATCTTATTGTTAGTCTCTAATTCCCACTACATTTGTCTGCATCTCTACCATGCCTCTCCTCCCTATTGTATCAACTTGAGTTGAGTCAGGGTAGGGATAGGATAGGGGGTGAGGAGAAAATACAGTTGAGTAATCTATCCATTTTCCTCTATCCTAAGGCCGAGGTGGCCTTAGGGTAAGGTCACCTTCCCTATGTAAAATCTACAGTAAAGTGTGCCAACTCTGGCTGTTGGTATAACAGTGAAGGAGTCTTGGAAATTATTATGCCTTAATCTTTATTGTTTCCAAAAACTCCGCCTTTCAAGATTTGGGTCCCATCAAATTGAAGAAAAGTCAGCCTTGTGTCCTAAATACCATTACTCATTTCCTTGTCAAATCATCTACTTTTTTATAGACCTTTAAGCTAATACCATTCTTTTTGATGTCTTCATGATGAATACCTAATATATCATTTATTTATTTAGACATGAAAAAAAATGTTATACTATGGACTCTCACTAGACTTAATACCTTAGCATTTTCCTCATCAATTCCGCTGCCCTAATCAAAATGTGATTTTTCATTTCTTTCTATGTGCTTCTGAGTTTGGCATGCTTATTCTTCTTGCCTCAGATATACTTCCCCAGTTCTTCTGGCTAAATTTTACCTTTATTTCATGTTTAAGAATAACTTCCAGAATGTCTCTTGTAAAACTCTTTAGTACCTGGTACTTCATAACATCTAGTATATACGATTTTTATGGTTGTCTATGTGTAATAAAAGCCTTAAAAATTAGTGACTTAAAATAGCAAATCATTTATGTGTCTCATGAGTCTGCAATTTTGCATGGAGCTCTGTGAAAAAGGTTACCTCTGCTTTTTGTAGCATTGGTTCTGTTGGATCAATGAGACTTGGAATAGCCAGTTTCATGAGGCTCTTTTATATACCTGAAAGTCAATCCTTGCCCTGGAAATTGGCCTTGCCTAATATTTGCAGGCCTGGCTTCCTCTCCATATGGATCTTACCAAGGAATTGCTTGGGTTTCCTCACATAATTGCAACTTCAACTCAGCTTAAGACAGAAGTTTCAAGAGATAGTAAATGGAAGTTGCCTATCGCTTAATATCTGGACCCAGAAATTGGTAAAATGTATACCTTATTCTGTTGAATCTGAAGTCAGACCACTCACAAAGATTTAGGAAAAAGGGTCATAGTTTATACCTCTTTATGGGAGTAATATCAAAGAATTTGTAGCCATCTTTAAACCACCACAACCATTTTATATTTTAGTTGCCTGTTAACACTTAAAACAGGCAACTGAAATATAAAATGGTTTAACCTCCCACCAGAATTCACAAGGTTAGAACTTAGCAAAGTAGTGTATACACCATCATCTCATTGCCCCAGTATCTGGCACAGAGCCCTTTCTTAGCCTTCTAGCTAATTTGCTACTCTTTCTCAACCCACGGTTTCACTCCATTCACTCTTCATGTTGTATCTGAAATTTTCAACTATATTCTTGATTAATATTTTGTACCAAGAAATGGAGTACTAGTTTCTCTTTTATTAATCAAAAGCCTATTTATACTTCAAGAAAATCCTAAATTTAATCTCTTTATAGCAATATTTTGGATAATTTGTTACTTTTATCTATGCCTCCCAACTCTTGTATGTTTAAGTGTAATTGCAATTGTAATTGCAATTGTAATTTCAATTTCATTAGTGAAATGGAATTGAAAAAAGAAGCATATCAATATTTGTGAACAAAAGTGCTAAAATTTGCATGCTATTTTATGCTTAAAGAATGATTCTTTGTCATATTGTGTTATTTTATATATGAACACATTGATAGTAATAAATATCAGTGCAAGGATTCAACTGAGTATCATTGCCCTTACCTGCAATCCTAACTACTCAGAAGGCACAAACAAACAAACAAACAAACAAAAATTTTAAAGCTTTCTTCTACCCACCCCTCCCCAAAAAATACATATTTAAGCATGTCTTCAATTAAGTGGTCTCAAATAACCTCTTCAAGTTGTTTTATTTCTCCAACTAGATTAGCAGAAGGACAGCAAGAACAGTCTCCTATGTGACTAACTTTCCTCCTCTATGTCTCTGCCTGCCTCTGCCTCACTACCTATTCATATGAGAAACAGACATAAATATACTTTTATTTTAAAGTGGATTTCAGAAATGTGTCACCCAGCTCGTTGCCCAATGAAGTTATAGCACAATATTTCTAACCCCAATATTTAGAAATAGATCTTTATGTCTCCTGATTTTTTTTTCTTTTTCAGAGAAGGTAGAAGGTTGAAATGATGGCAAACTCTTCTCAGTCTTCCTGTATTGTTCTTAAATCTTTCTATTTGATGAATGGCTGAAGTGAGATTTAGAGCATGTTTCTCCTCTATATTCTCTAATTTCATTAGTGAAATATGGTGTTGAAAAATTTTAAGACTCTATAGAAAAGATTAATTTCCTAAAATGAATATACTTTCATTACTAGCAATAATGTAATAAAACAAGTTTTATTGCAATAGCATGGTTAATATAATTGCATACCAAAGGAAATTAATAACTAATTTATAAAATGAGTTTTGTTTGTATTAACATAAAGAAGATTTAAAATTGTTCTTAGCTTTAAGTACCACTTGTGAAGCTAAGTGATAAAATATTAGTGAAATTATATAGCATACACAATCTTGCTAACTTTCCCTAAGGCTCAAGGTCACCAACAACTAGGTGTTAATTTAAAATAATAAAAAAGACTGTACAATAAAAACAAAAACATAGGGTTCATGTTGAAGACTATATCTGTGCTTTCCGGAAAATGGAGACTAAGTTAAGGGAACAAGAGGTAATTAGGCACATAAAGTAAATATTATCATATATATCAGATACACAAAGTAATGTGCTTTCATAAGTAAAGCTCTTTTTGGATCTGGGTAATTATTGAATTAAGAAACTATCCATGAATGATTAGTGTTGCCTGTTGACTTTTAAAGAATTGATACAACTGAAGATGATAAGGTATATGTTAAATAATGAATATCATTCTAGGTAGAATTTTATCAGTATTAGAAAGTAACTAAACCAGATGTAGTGGTACATGCAAGCAATACCAGGAGCTTAGGAGGCTGAGGCAGGAGTATTGCAAGTTTAAAGCCAGCCTCAGCAACTTAGCAAGGCCCTAAGCAACTCAGTGAGTCACTGTATCTAAATAAAATGTAAAAAAAAATAATAATAATAAAAGGGCTGGGGATGTGGCTTAGTGGTAAAGCTCCCTGGGGTTCAATCCCTGGTGCAAAAAAAAAAAAAAAAAAGTAACTTTCATAGCACTTTTGGCTTCCACTAGGATATAGAAATCTAGAAAAGGCATCACTGTCACTTTCCAATTAAAAAAAAAGCCAAATACACTACAAAACCACAACTTTTTCTGAACTCATTATAAAGTAAAAGATGATGAAATTTTGGCTAAAGAAAGATTTCACATAAATATAATATTTGTCAAGATTTGAATTTAGGAACAAAAATATTTGTTCAATATTGGTTGTTCTTTTTGCACATTTAACATATTCCATGAATAAAATAAAATCTTAAAGGTCGTTTAGACTGGAGACGTAGGGCGTGCATAACACTAGACACAGGAACAGGTCTGTTTTTGGTCCAAGCTACATTCTGAGTGTCACCCTTGGCATCCTACCTCATTTGTTCCTCCTTCAGTTGATGATTCTTCTCCTCCTCTTCCTCCTTCATCTTCTTCTTCTTTTTTTTTTTTTGTACTTTCCAGATATCCCTGACAGTAGAGTGTATTTTGATGTATTATGCATATATAGGATAAGTATAATCTCATTCCTGTGGTTGTGCATGGTGTAGAGTTACACTGGTCATGTATTCATGTATAAGGACAGGAAAGATATGTCTGATTCATCAACAGATGACAGCATTTCTCTTTCCTTTCAGGATAATTTTCCATTCTTCTTTTAAGTTTCTCCACTGTTTGAAAATACCTGTATTAGAATAAATGTTACCCCAGAGTCTAATTTTTATCTTCTGCAGGAAGCCATCCATGAAATACAAGAGGATCTTCTCTCCTCCATGTAGCCAGGGAGAGATAGGCCTAGCTTTGGGAACTTTCCATGGCTCTCCCACAGGAGATTGCCCAATGCACATGACTTTTTATTCTGCTCTGCTAGGAAGTTTCCCTCGTAGTAACTCTGGAGATGGGTGTAATCTACTAGGAACTGAACAGCCCACCTTTAACCTTTTTTTGGAGAAGAACATTCTATAGAATCTCTTCTATGTCTCCCAATATAAATAAAGCAGGTGTGGGCTCCATCTTGATCTAGAAGATCTATCCATCTGATCAGCTTGCTGGTCTTGCCCCCACTTTTGAAACTATTTTCTGTGTTCTGTTCTTTTTTGGGGGGGGGCATTTTATTTCCCTTAGTTTTTATTTCTCAGCCAGCCCATTCCACCAAGGGGAATCCTAGTTCCAACACCTGCACAGGTTGTGGGCATGAATCTTCTTTTTGCTTATGTTTATATGACACAGCTCCAATATTCTAATTAATGCTTACTGCCAAGTGGAATATATTTCATTTTGAATATTTACTAAATAAAAGATTTCAGCTTTCTTGGTATGCTTTTGTATTTGTAGCTTATTTAGAAAAAAATGGATACCTATATATCTTTGCCCAAGATACCCTGATTACTACTGTAGTTGATGCCTTAAAATACTTTGAAGGTTCTCTTAAACTTTTCTATAATTAGCACAAAGGTCTCAACAACTTAAATATGTCTTGAAGTTTGTAGGCAGTGTGCCTCAATACGCAAAGTTTGCAACGATATTTTTCTTTTCTTTTCTTCTTTTGGTACAGGAATTGAACCCAGGGGCACTAAACCACTGAGCCACGTCCCCCAGCACTCCTTTTATTTTCTTAAATTCCAGTGTTGCTTTAAAAAAATCGCATTTCTTAAAAACTTGTGTCTTTTTAAAGGCCTCAAAATACTTGTAGAATTTTGAAGTTTATTCTCTATTAGTCCAATAATATTAACCAAAAAGAAAGAAAGGGAAACAAGTACGGTCTCTAAATGCCATTTTGATGTCTGTAGTTGGCATTTGGAACGCTACCAAATATCGCAATTCCGACAAACAGCATTCTTACAAAATAAGCCTGTACACCACTGGGCCAATTGCTGCTTTTTTTCAAGAATAAATGGGTAGTAACTATAGTTTATTTGGGATGTTTCCTATTAGAAAATAGGACAGAGGCTGAAATTATACCAAAAGGTAAATTCGGTGAAAGGTTATGGAAGTATATGGTTTGTGTGCTCTTTCAGCCAGCCAGCTGCTTCCTGAAGAGAAAAGCATCTACAAAATCATTTTCAGATGCTGAGTCAAATCCCAATTATGCCAACAATGATTATCTAATTGCAGGACTATTTAAAACTCCTAAGATTTTCTCCCTCTCCCCAGTGTTTGACTTTTAACCATTATTTCCTTTGAGAGTTCATATGGAACACTGTGTTGGTTTGTTTCTATGTACAAAACACATTGCAGCAGGCAGGGAAAGGCGTCTGAAACAAGACTCAGAAAGAAAACACAAATGATAAAGAAATAATTGAAGAGTTTGACTATAACAAAATAAAAATAAAAAGGTATAATAAAAAAGCCAGAGTAGAACGGATTTGCTCCACATTTATATGACATTATTTGAATATTTTAGAATTTCAGTGCAAAGTCTTACCCCTCCCTCTAACTCTTTTAAAGGAGCTTTGACTGGCATTCACCCCACTTTGGGGTCTGCAGTATAAAGGCTGACCTTACATTCACAGTTCAGAATGCCTTTTCCTGGTTCATATTAAGTATATCACAGATTCTCAAGCTCATATATATCTTAGCCCAGGTTTGGCTCTAAAAGTAGGTTTGCTGACCTAAGCTTTCCTCTGTATAGCTTTTTTAAAAACTATGGGCTTCTAAATGGGAACAGCTTTGAGGCCCATCTAAGTTCCTATATTATAGCATGGAGCCTGGTTCCCCTTGCCACTGCTTTGAAGGGGAGGTGTGTGTATGGGTGTGTGCCAGTGTGTGTCTTTGTGTATGTATAGAACAGGCCACTTTTCATTCCAATTACCTCCACAGAATTTGAGTTCCAGGATGAGCTTAGACCACAAAGTGCTCAAATTTTAATGGATGAATACTTACCGAGTTGTTGAGTATGATTATGTCAGTTACCTATTAACATTCTCTTTCTAATGGTCTATCCTTGCTATGTGTTAACATGAGAATATTTTCAAAAAAAAAGCACATGTTCACCATCTACATTATCTTAACTAACAGTTAAATGTCATCAGCTCTTTACCCCAAACCACTGTTTCACAAAACAAACAATATGTGAATATTGTTTAGAACATGAAAAATTTTAGTAAAAAGACTAACCCTTGATTATAATATTCATTTAAACTAATATTGAAATAGAAATTTTCCATAGTCTTGCCCTCCTTCATTATCTGCATTTTTGAATAAGCGATTGTAGTACTCAGCATGAGTTGGCACTTAAAGTGAACAAGTCTACCGGATGTTGTGATTTCTACTGTTATTTTAAGTAAATGAGTCTTTGCAATTTCAGTGACAATTGTGTCAATGGGATGACAGCAGGCCAGAATTCAGTTTGATATGTCTAGCAGGAAGCTCTATAGGAAATTGAACATCAAATAGTTGAATAGTTTTAAAGCTTAAAACACAAAGAAGACTTGAGTATATTGATGTAGCTTTTTTTCTTATTGCATCAATGATTTTCATGGTTTTATACTTGACTTTGTAACATGTGAACATATTTTAGATATGCTTATATTTATCATTATTTACAATTGATGGCATATTTTGATAATCCTTTTAATTTTGCTAGAATTTTGGAGAGTATTTTTTATTTATAAAAATATAATAATGAACTGCGTATGGACAAGGATACAGTCACTATAACATACTCATGAAAACTCAGGGTTCAAGTCCTGCCTATATGAATGATAAGGGATGTTCCACTTATGTGTATTTACTATATATGTAATAACATATATGCTAATTACTTATGTGCTGACATATTTATTTTCTTTTATCCTCCTTTATTTATATTTTTTGCTATTATAAAAAAGTACCATAAGCATCTTTTAGATATCTCCCTATGTGCAAATCAAACATTGGGGATTCACTTTAAAGTATGTTATATTATAGGATTTCCAATTTTACATTAGATGTTTCAAAATTGTCTTTAAACATTTCAAATTGCATTGCAACTTCAGAAGAATTTAAGAGTCTCTTTATTCTCATCCTCTACAGCAATTGTTATTGTTATGGTTTTAATATTTTTTGCTCATTTGATATTTATTCTGCTGGTGATTCAGATATAATATTTTACTTCCAAATCCACCGTGTGATGCTTTAGCTGGGGCTGCTTCTACATTCTGCTCTAGGAGAGGCTAGCCTCTGCTAGTAGGAGGCTCTAAAAGAACACTAAAGGGAGTAAGAAAAGTGATTTTGCTCCTTTCCATGCACATGTTGTTCTGTCAGCATCAAAAACAATAGCAACAAAAACAACATCAGTTGGTTCTTATTTCATGTTTATTCCACATTTCCTAAACTATCTCTATCATACTCCCCCAGTAATATTAGCACACCAAGCACACCAAGAGGTCTGTATTATAGCTCCACAAAGCTTTCCTCTGTATGCATGAAGTACAGCAGCAACGGACTGCTTCTCCAGATATATTAATCAGCTTTCCATTACTGTAACAAACACCTAAATAGATCAACTTATAAAATAGAAAGATTTTTGGTATGGTTTTGGAGTTTTCAGTCCATGATTAATTGACCCTGTTCCTTTGGGCCTGCAGTGGCATGTCATAGTATATGCACATGGCGAAGCAAAAACCATTCACTTCATAGCCAGGGACAAAAGAGCAGAAGAGGAAGAAACAAGAATCTCAATATCCTCTTCAAGGGCACACCCCCGTGACTGGAAGACCTCTCACTGGACTACATCTGTTAAAGGTTTCACCACCTCTCAATACTACCATAGGCTGGTGACCAGGTCTTTAGCAGGTGGACACTAGGAGACATTTGTCCAAACCATACCACCAGAGGTCTAAGTTCCCTTCTACAGGGACCGGTTTTAAACTTCAGGGACTCAGCCTCAACTAGGAGGTTGATCCTTCCTCAGAGATCATTCCTAAATACCTGCTTCAAATATTTTGGCTCTTATACTTCAAAGTGTTTCATTTGTTTCTCAAGCTTTATGAGATGGCAACTGTTTCCAGGATCAGTTTCTTACAAGAAAACCTACAGTTCTCCTCTTGTATTAAGTCCTCCAATATCTAGTAAACCAGTCTCCCACATTATGACATATATATTAAAACCATCAGTGTGTTATCCAGGCTTATGACTACAGTCTGACTGATTCACATGATCCATTAAAAAGTACTCTGAATTTGTTTTTAATTGAATTTCTTTAATTAATAATGTGGCTGAGGTCATTTTTATCTGAGAATCGGTTAATAAGATTTCTTTTTTTTTATGACTCTCTCTCTCTTAACCCTTCCCTTGCTTAGGTTTCCTATTAATTTGTTGATCCTCTAATTGATTTGTTGATTCCTTTATATTATGTGAAGCCTAGCACTTTTTCCATTATGAAAGTTTTAACTGCTGATTGGGGATGGGTGATTCAAAGCCATTGGGGATGGGTGATTCAAAGCCATTGGGGATGGGTGCATTCTCTGTTTTAATTCTCATGTGGTGATCTTATATATTACATTCCTTCATAGTTTTTGTTTCTTGTCTCTGAATATGATTCTTTAAAATGAGTCATTCTGGTAAGATGGCAGAACCAGAAAATGTAAAGATTCTTGCAGTGTGTGACACAGATATTACATAATATATAATAAAAAATAATGTATAGTTTTTTCCAAAAGAAAAAAAAAATCTCTGAGGAACAGAAACAGAAGATGAACAAAGGACAGAGATTAGGCATGTGAGTTGAAGCTGGGTCCTGAGATAGGCTATGATGTTGATCCATGCTTTTGAATTTCTTTTTAAAAAGCATTACAAAATATACTCATGGTTACTAAAAGTACAAAAGAAAAGTCAAATGAATTCCATCAACCAGATAAAAAATGATTAGGATCTTGCCACATTTGCATCATTTCTTCTGTTTTTCTTTTAAATCTTGTCCCAGACATGGTGTACCTCATACCCTTCATTCTTGAATAATACATCTCCAAAAATAAGGAAAATTCTGGACAGTAACAGTGGAGGAAAAAGAAACAGAAAAATATTTCCAAATTTCCAAATGAAATAAATCTGTTACTCTAGAACTTTCATATTAGCAATTATTCAAAAGAGAGAGAGGGAGAGAGAGGAAATATTTCAAACACAGATTTAACACTAAACTACTATCAGACTCTCACTAAAGAAAGTTCTGGTAAATGATATACTTCAGAAAAAATTACAGCCATTTTTCATTATTGTGCTAGTTATGTTCTATAAAGTTGCTGTGAACATTGACTGAACACATACTGAACTATAGTTCCAAAGGAATATGCAGACTTAAGTCCATGAGAGATTCTGCACAATAATTTTATAAATTAAATGACATTTATATTAATATGCTTGTAAACATCCTTGTACAAGTAACCAGACTCACCCATGTTGAAAAACTACTCTTCCACACAAGTCTTTCAGGTATAATACTTAGCAGAGAACTGTGATTATTTCCTATAACCTTCGAATATGTAAATCTTAAGTTTAACATTTTTCATGCCTTATCATATTTTGAAATGTCAGCCACAGGAGCTACAAGGAATAAGCCTTGGAGGCCAACAGAGAAGGGTTTAACATTTCTTACCACTGGATAAGTGTGACCCTGAGTTAGTCAGGTTTTCAAACTCACAGTGAAATTGTCCCCTGCACTGCTTTTTGTCATCATCTCATGAGTTCACACATTAAGTTGCATTTCCATCTTTTCCATTGCTACATCACATGATACAGATGTTGATTTAACGCTTTTCAGAGTAGTCTTATGTACAGAGGAGTGAATTTCCTCTTCCCTTTCCTGGACATACAGTATTGCTGATTCATGAACATTGAACTCAGAGTTGACAGCTCCATAACTCACACCTGAACTTAGCTTATCTAGCACATGTATTTTCTTTATAAGGTACACTAGAGTATTTTTGTGCCTGAGAATACTGATCAACACATCATCAGTATTGGCTCAAGAGGTCATTTTAAACCAAAATTATCCCAAAATAAAAATAAAGTAAAACAGAAAAAAATAGTATTGAATAAATCTCAGAAAAGACATTTGTTTAGAGTACAACAGATGAGCCAAGAAGTTGTTGCCTTTTACAACAATGACTTAAAATATACACACTGAGCAACTCAAATTTTCTAACACTGTCTGTCCATGAATGACCAGGAAAATGCTGCATTAATTTTTGTGTTACAAACAATTTTAGAAAGTAGTCAAATAATGAGAACTAACTTATCAGAAGGAAAAATGGAGTTTAAAAAACAGGTGTAACAAAAATTCAGTTAATAACTTATCAAACTTTGACTCTGAATCTGGTAAACTATGATAATATAAATAATTTTATATTACAAGTAATTATATACTAAAAGAGTTATAATTAACATTCTGAATAAAAATAGCATAAAGTATAATGGGGGAGGTAAAAAATAATACTTGATATATTTGTCAATAGGAAGTAACATATAAGTCAAATGAAAAGGTGGAAAATTGTCATTATTAAAAGAATGGAGACAAGAGCATTTTACATTCAAACAATATAGGAAGAAAATGTATTAAAGAAAACACAATAAACCTATGTTAGAAAAAGAAAGAGGAAAAAAAGCAAAGAAAATAAGAATGGTCAAGGAAAGCTTAAACAAGTGAAAAATCAAATACAAACATATAAATAATGGCAAAATATGAACAAACTCATGTGGCAATAAAATAGGCTGTAAATATCTACATATATGTTATTTATAAGCATAACTATACTAAAACTGAAAAATGAGGTACAAAATATTATCAAATAAATGCTAATTAAAAGAAAGCTAGAATAGCAATGTTGATATAAAGCAAAATGGAAGGCATGTCAAAATGCATTAAGCATAATAAATTATAAAAATGAAGGCCACCAAGAAGATTAATCACTAACTTGTAGGCAATTAATGAGATCTCAGAATTCATATAACAAAACCAACATAATTTCAAGGGAAAAGAGCAATCCTTTAACCTACTTTTACTAGCAGTCAACCTAACAAGCAGAGCAAACAAACAAAAACATGTAAGAAAATAGGATATGAATAACATGATTAAGGGCTATATAAAAGTTTCATACAAAGGCCTCTTTCCATAATAAACTAGTGTTCATTCTGCTAAAACATGTGGAACTTACATATTTGATCACAACTCAATAAATTCAAAATTGACAGCAAAAGCTTGTAAAGTCATTTAATTTTAAGAATCTCCATTTTAAACCAATCTTAAAACTGAAGAAAAACACAAGTACAATACAAAGAACCTCCATCTCTGTTACCATTTGAGAGTAAATTACTGATGTGATCACCACTGAATATTTTAGTGTGTATTTCCTATAAAATGTGTATTTTCTCACATAGCCACACTGTGGTTATCAAAGTAATGAGATCTTCATTAATGCACAAGCATATGATTTGGTTTTGGCCAGTTGTAACAATAATGCCCGCTAAGCAAATAGGTCAAGTTTGGATTTACCCCTTGCATTTCGTTACATGTTATCTAATCTCCTTCAATCTGTAACAGTCACTTCATGACTTTGTCATATTTTGGATGAGCTATATTGAACTTTGTCTCTCAGTTTGGTGCATCTGTTGTTTCCTCCTATGAGACCCAGGTTATGCCCCGTTGGCAGGAATAGCACAGAAGCAACACTCTCTTTTCAAACTAGCAGATACATGGCTCACAAATTGAGTATGCTGTGTAATTGATGATGATCCCCAAGAACACTTGATCTGTGTGAGGTCTATCAGGCTTCTTTGGGGTGATGTCATTCTTTTTCCCATTTGTAATTTGTAAGTATTTTTATGAAAGTTAATTGAAACTATGTAATATCCCACTCCTATTTAAACTTTCAATTTATTCATATCATTATATCAGTATGGACTCATCTATCTACTATTGTTGTTTATTTAGATGCTCAAGTTCCCTGAGATTTGGCCAGTTCTGTCTAGGTTCTGTGTGCTTTTGGCATGTCCCATCAGTCTTCGAACAGTTCCCTTACTTTGTGGTTTAGCTAGGTGCTCCAGGCTCATCTTGTCTTTCCCCTGACCTTCATTAGAATTCTATCTGCAAGAAAATGATTACTTTTGGTAGAAAATAGCACTCATACACCATGCTCTGGTAGTTAAGTTTCTTACTGATATTGGGAATTTGCTGCTACACAACACTTTCCATGCACAGAACAAGGGAAAGTGTTCATGTATGTGTATGTGTATATGTATTGATAGTTAAATCTATATTTATAAAGTTATCTATAATTTATTATCTATAGCTATTGAAATCTATAAATTTGCAATGGTATATCCAATTCTAGTAGAACCGTTTTCCACATGTCTGTAGATACCTTCTTCAACACAGAGAAACCTGATTCCTATTTTTTTAATATAACTCCTGATGTATGATCAATCTTCTTATGCATCCAAGTTCTGATTGCAACTGCCTCCCTCTCCCTTTATGTAATTTGTCCTTCCCACCTGTTTTGAGTTCTGTCTCCTTGTGCATTTTGCCTCCCTTTGTGAATGCTCTGCACAAGTTCTGACATCTGTGCCAGGCTGCCAGCAAGAACAGGCATGTTCTGACTTCTTGAGTGTGGATTGTCCACTTTACACACCCTGAGTGTGAAGATCTGAGTCTTCCTTATTTAACTCTGAAACCCTATGTTCACCTGCCTCTGTGGTGGCACCAATAATCTCTGCCTCCTAGTGTTCACAGTCTTATGAAGTCCTACCTACAGTATACTCAGTTAAGTTAGTGCAAATGGTTAGTAGCCTCATGCAGAAGTAACAGAAAGTTGCTTAAAATATTCAGCTATAAAAACTGATGTTTTGTTTCTTTTGCTTTGGGGGCCTGCCCTGGTTGTGGTTCTTTTTCTCTCTCTCTATGGGGTCAGTCACTCTTTGAAAATAAAGCTTCCAGACTGTGAGTAGTTCTATGTAGATACCCACATAGAAGGCTCTGGAGCCTCTGGACAGCAGTCAATGAGGACCTGAGGCTGCAGTGACCATGAGAGTGAACTGGGAAGTTGACTCTCCAGCTCTTTTCAGACATTCATTTCCTCCGGTTAGAATTTTATCCTTTTGGATTATTTCACTGAAGTGGTAAATTCCTATAATTTTTTGTTTATTTATTTTACTTCCTCATATCTTTCCTGATAATTGTTTAGCTAACTATAGAATTCTTCAAAAACACACTTTTCCATTAGCTCTTCAATGACGTAAGTGTTTTTTGGACTCTTAATACCCAGTTCTGATTCAAACTGCATTTTCAGCTCTTGCTTAGTTCATTCCTACTTCCAGAATGTCTAAGTCATAGATATTTATTTAATAAAATCTCTTTCCAGTTTACTTGACTTAGCTATTTCCTTGTACCCTGAATGTTCCATGGAATGTGGGAAATGAGCCTGAGAATAGAAAAATACTCATATACACATGGCCCTCTCCTAGGCCAACTAATTGATAGGGCTTTCACCCAGAACTTCTGTACAAAGAAATTCATCGTGCATTCTGATCCAAGAGTCACCTTACAAGAAAGTAGTTTTCATTAGCTCTGTCCTCAGCTGAAATTTGAGGTAATGTGGGTAATTAGCAGATGCATTTTATAAAACCATTTGTGAATTTTGAAGGATGCATAATTAAATTTAAGATGTTAGCTTGGTAGTAAATGTTATGTTCCATATAACCAATAAGTTCTGTATCACCCAACATTTACAGTACAATGTTACAACATGAAGCAAGCTTAAATTTTATAACTCTATTTAGAAAAGACATTTCCATGTCAGTTAACAATAAATATTATTCATCTTATTTGTAATTATGATATCTGTTATTTTTACTGAGCCATATTTTCCTACTATTCCATAAAACAAACTACAGAAAATATGTACAGAAAAAGAAGGACTTATATCTCTTGTATACCATGAAGAAGGACACCTACACCTTACCGAACATGTACGTTAACACCTGCATTGGGGAAATATTTACTTAGCAAGGAAACATATTTGTATGAGTCTTACTTTCCTAAATATTATTTTATTTGAAGACACTTGTTTTGGTGTCAAACACTGCCTAAATTAAAATGTTTATTTCTATCATGACAAACAAATGTTTGTTTTTGGCCCAATCTAAATGCACAAATGTTCTTGCAAATGTTCCATAGGCCAGCTGCTACCAACACTCCTTTATAAACTTTCTTAGCCAGGAATTTTGTCTCCATTGGTTGCTTATTTGAAGATATTTGTAAAATGTTTATCAGGTATTAGGTAGAGTTTTCAAATGTTGATTGCATTTTTTGCTTTCTATTCATAAAATATTTTAATATGGATGATTCTTGTTGATTAGCAACTGAAATATTTTAAAAGTAAAATAGAAAAAAGCTACCATGGTAAGACCTTAAAAAGGAATAAGAATTAAAACAAATATATTATTTATTTGATGAAGCACAGTAAGACTGGCATTTAAAATCATGATACATCATTGTCTATGGTGGTTGGTAATCTAAATATCTGCATTAGAAAAAATATGTGCATATATGCACACATATTTATATATATATATAAATATATAGATATGTATGCATATGTAGGTATACACACACACACACACACACACACACACACACACACATATATATATATGTCATTGAATAAGCATAAAAGAAAGAGGTTTGTTGTACTTTTTAAATTTTTATTTATTTATTTTGTATTGTGGATTAAACCTAGGGATGCTTTATTGCTGAGCCACATCCCCAGCCCTTTCTATATTTTTTTCTTTTGAGACAGGGTCTTCCTAAGTTGCTTAGGGCCTCCCTAAGTTTCTGAGCTGGACTTGTACTTGTGATCTTTCTTTCTCAGCCTCTGGAATTGCTGGGAATACAGGTGTGCACCACCATGCTCGGGAGGGGAAAAGAGATTTAATACAGATAACTAGATATTTAAAATTATGTTGAGATGTCTGTCAATATTTCCTGGGTTGCTTCCCAGAATAATACCACACAGCTGTCTTCTAATGAAAATACTATCTCTGCTTCAACTCAGGAACTAGGAAATAAAGAAGCTGCCACCCCACTATTAACTACCTTTACCAGGATCCAGGAATCAGAAAGCTCAAGCATAATAAGCTGGGTGGAAATTTCTCAATCTTGACATTAAAAACAAAACTGAAGTCTAGTGCCCACTAAGGTAGTGACTGAACACTGGATCCCCTGTTCCAAGTCACAGAAATACCAATGTGTTCATGAAAATTCCTGTGAGTAGCCACAAGGAAGGCATGGGAAGCAGAATTCCTCTCTCATGTTCACTTTTTATATCTCAAAAAGGTATTTTAAATTCAGCAAGAGTTGGGATATACATAGGTCATAGGATATAAACTGTGAAAAGATATAGAAATTTCAGACTTACAGCCTCTAGAATGAAGTAAGCTCTGAAAGAAAGGGATCGGAATTGATTTCAAACTGAAAAGGATGCCAGAGTTCATATAAAAAGGACTACTTTATCACCTCCAAATTTCAGTTTTATAATTGCATTTGACACTAAGTGCAAATCTATCAGCTAATGAGGCAAATTTAAATTTGGAATTGCTAAGTGAGGCTACCCAGTAATTTCAGCAAAATATATTCATGAGCCACCGTACCATGTTGATTTAAATGGCCTCTCCTTTAATGAGAACAACTTAAATGGCTGCTTTTCATTATATAACCCCTTGATTTGGATAAATATTTGATTTGGTGTTAATTGTGAAATGTTTCAAAGACATATGCTCAATCAGAAAACACATACAGTTGCAACTACTATTTATTCCTTACATAGTCTCTTGTCAATTAGAGACTCAGACCCTGGGAAACAGATTCAGGATCCCAGCAGGTGGAAGAAGATGCAAGACACAGTTGGGATAGTACACACTCTTTATTCAGAGGTGGCAGCTTCCCCTTTGCCTGAAGCTTCTGCTCCAATTTGCACCCAGCCAGTTCCATTTAGCCCCCTGAGCCATTTCCATAGGACTTTTTAAAATGCAGGAGAAAGAAGGCACATTGCCAACAGGTTATATATGTGGGCACATGCTCACAGCAAATGTTTATGACCTTGAGTACATACACTGAATCAGTGTGTTTATGATTTTGGCTACATACTAAAATCATTGTCCACCTGAAGTCTCAGCAAGGGAGCCTAATGATAGCCATCTTGGGCCTGCCCTATAGCTCTTTACTGGAATTTTTCTATCCTCTTTTGAGTAGCTGGTATGTGACTAGGAAAGAGACAGCTATACTGTTTTATCTGGTTATTTGTCTTTATAATAATCGATTGCATATATGTATGTGTATATATATAATATATCCATATATATATATACAGAGAGAGAGAGAGAGAGAGAGAGAGAGAGAGAGCACATTTGAGTCTACTCACAAGCATGTTAGAAGGTAAGGGAAGAATATATGAGTTGTATTAGAGCAGGTCTTGAGGGCTCAATTAAGTAGCTAAAATTAGTGGCTCATACTCTTGATTCACTTCATTCTTCTACATTCCACTTTTTGTCATCCACTCTTTTTTTATTAATTTTTATTAATAGGAAAACCTTGTGGATCAGTTAAACCAGGTTAAATATGTTACTATACAATGAGGACACTTTAGAAGAATAACTGCTGGTTTACCATTAGGTAATGTATATCTATCTATATCTGTATTTATATCTATATCTCTATATCTATGTATAAATATATATATATATATATATACACATCCCTTTTTTTGTACCTGACTATCTTTAATTTGATCACATAAGTTCTTTAACTCTGTCAAATTATTCACACTATCATTCCACACAGCATTGCACTGATTCATGTGTTGATGACAACATGAAGATAGGTTTATAGTAGGCTAGAATAGACACAAAAATATGCATGCTAAAGGGTGGGGTATAAGCCTCACAAAACCAGACATGCCATCCAGCTGTGGATGGCAGCTGTCTGAAGCATGTTATGATATTCTCTTCAAAGTAAAAGAGAAGTTGCTATTTCTCACATATCCTCCAACCAAACAATAGCTAAGGCCTGAGAGGCCTTGTCATGTGCTTGGTATGCTGTTGTGGTCTATTTATATATCAAGAATCTAATAAATCTCTCATTGAGTTTGACCTGGAGTCTAAGAATATATGTGTGGTTCAGCCTACCATGCAAAGAATTCTGTCACCCTACCTTTAGGTTCAGTTTATTCAATGGAACTTGGTGAGTCTGGGGCAAATCAGAATGCTCTATGGAACTGGTTTAAAAACCCATAGAATGATCATAGATCTACAATTTTGAAACACAGAATTGTTTTTTCCAGCATACTTCCCTTCTCATGTTAAAAGAATAATTGTTGGTTTGCTATTAGGAAATGATAGAATCTGAAAAAGTTCCAATACTCCATATGACCAAAAGATCTTATCTTTAAATAAAAATTAATCTCTCTCTCACAAACACACACACACACACACACACACACACACACAAACAAACAAACAAACATTTGCGTGCACTCAGCAGCATGTTAGTAAGTAAGGGAAGGATATGTATTAGTTGAATTAGAGCAAGTCTTAAAGGCTCAATTAAGTTGCTGAAGCTAGTGGCTGATTTTCCTGGTGAACTTCATTCTTAATCATCCACTCTTCATTGGTAAACCCTGTGGATCAGTTAAACCAGGTTGAACATGTTAGTGTACAATGGTGACACCTGACATAAATGGTTTCATTGAATCATTTCAGCTTCACTCCGCATGAAGCCCTCATGGATACTAGGAAATAAGAAACCTCCAAACTTCAAATATTTGTCTGTTTTGCTCCTAAGTAAAGTATACAAAGATGTAAATCAATCATGATTCATGATGAGTGACTAATTGTTTGGTCAATAGTTGGTGCTATTGGCCAAATTGGACATAGCAGAAAACCATTACCAAGAAGATGTGAGGAAGAGTTCTATGAATGAAACTCTTAAACCCAGAATGTGACAACACTGTGTTCCATGTGGAAAATCACCAAAGGGCTCATATGTGTGCCACTAAAGTCAGGTGAACAAGATATCCTATCCATTATGTATCATTCATTAGTGAGACAACAGTATTTTCTCAATGAGTTAACAAAAAAAGTGACCTAGTGATATGAGGTGGAAATGATGCATGGGGATCAACAAGTATGGGCATCACCTCATGATACTGATCTAGTAAATATTAAAGCAATGTGTCTACCTTCAAAAAAACAAATTCCAGTGCAGTCTACCCATATAATATGGTAATTGAAATAGGGTATAGCTAGAAATCTGAATCTGATCAATGGAACTCATCATTGGTCAATGGGTAGTAGCCCCAGATAAATTATCTTACTTATACTTCAATTTGGCCATCATTTATACCAATGGGCTTGTAAACAATACATAATTTCACAACATCCAAGGAGAATATGTTGGACAAAATAAACCAGTATTGAATATTAATATATCCTACATACTAAATATAATTTCTTGGGAATATATGCTTGTTATATATTTTAGACTTTGCTTAAGACAATTGAAGCTATAAAAATCTGAATATGAAACTGAACTGTGAGTTCTTCCAATTCTTTTTAAAAAACAAAATGCACTTTCTCATCATGAACATTATTAATGAGATGTATATAATCTTCAATGAGTGAATACAGTTGATGATGTCTAAGGTCCATGTTCTGGTTTAGGTTTTGTATGTTTTAATTAAACTTGGACAGGAAAATTTCAGACTCCTGGGAATAATAGTGTCACGTGAACCTCTTAAACCCAGAATGTGACAACACTGGGTTCCAGTTTTATATAAACTTATCAACATAACTAAAATATCTAAGGTTTTGTCTTTTGCTAGTAGACACTTTCATAAGCGTTTCTTTTTTATTCTATAATTCGTATGGATGATTTCTTTGCACTGAATTCATATTGATTTTATTATCATTTTTAACATAAATAAATATAAAATCTCATTTATCATATGACCCGTATACCATCAACAAAATATTCTTGAGTAAGGGCAATTGGAGGTGGAGAAAAACGCAGGGACAAAGAAAATACGGAGACATTGTCAAGTAATGCTGGGGCCAGGTGGGATGCTGCACTCTGATGGAGGAACAGTGACACAGAACCAGCTTTGCAAGCTTATTATATAGGGTCTCATATTCAGGAAGTTGAACTATAGGGGCATTGTAAATTATGTCAGGCTTGTGGGTTTTGAGAAACTTCTTTGTGCACTAGTAATTTACAGAGCTAGAAACATGTTTTGCAGCTATCCTAATGTTACAGTGGAGGAAACATTCTGCTGCACCCAGGAAACCTATTGTCCTGGGACATCTAATAACTGTTAGCATCAGAGTCAAGATTCAAGGCTCATAATGTCCTCGCCTTTGTTAAAGAATATTCCCCAGGCTTGGCTTTTGCATATGCCAAAGGATCAGCCAATGACCAGGGGCTCATCCACTCTCCACACTTATTAACAGTTATACTGGAAGGGTTGGCCAGACTCCTATCCTTATGCTCTAAATGTACCTCACATTGGTTTTCAGTAACTACCAGCACAACATGCAAACAAATCCAGCATAAACTCCAGTTTTGTTTTTTTTTTTTTACTTTATTTCTTCATATAGCCAACTGCTAGCATTAACTCTCCATGCTGCTTTTCCCTCTCTACTGGTTGGCAGCTGCAGGTAATTATTATATATTACTTCAAATTTTATTTCAAATTCCCAATTGCTATGAAAAAAGAAATAAAAAGTGTGCCCAGTTTCCTGGCCATCTGAAACATCACTATCTACATTTAAAATATAATCAAAAGTCTCTCATAACTATTTTTCTTGAATATTTTATAGTCCTCATTTTGCATGGGAATAATTTCAGTCAATTAAAATAGAAAGCATTTCTGGCTAGGAATTTCCTATGACTGTCATAAATGAGAAATGGTTTAAAAAATGAATAGTTTGTAAGGGTTGATTCTTCTGGTGGGAGCTGTCTATTACCTGTCTGACATTTGTGGAAACCTGATTAACTGCCTCGATTCATCTGGGACAACAATGTAAAAGGACTTGAGCTCTTTATCAACTTACTAAATGAATTTAATTTACTCTCTAGGTTATGTCATAATTACACATGACATTTGTGAGTTTGCTACAAATTACTAGCTATGATTCAAAAGTGTCTTGAAAGTGGAAATATCCCTGACATGAGTTAAAAGTAGCTTTTATTAGATTCAGATTCTAACTTTTATTTAATATCATTGGAATTAAGTTTTTATTTTCACACTATACTTGCAAAATAGACCAACTCAATGGACTATTTCTCATCTTTGTCCTTATATTTTAAGTCTTTAAATGATTTGCCTCCCATTTACAAAAGACAAAACTCTGTTTTAATAGTTAGGTGTTTATAGATGAGGATTTTTAAAAAATGAATTTGACAACTCTTTCGGTGTGGCTATAAATTTATCCTGCAAAAAACATAAACAATAGTCTTCAAAAAGCACGACTGTAGCTAGACATGATGGTTCATGCCTAAAATCCTAGGTAATCAGGAGGCTGAAGCAGAAGGAGAATCGCAATTTCAAGACCAGCCTCAGCAACTTAATGAGACCCTGTCAAAAAACAAAAAATAAAAAATAAAAAGGGCCATCAGAATATTAAGAACAAGTCAGTTGTATATCTGTTTACTAGAATATTAATGGAGTAAATACTTATATGTTCTTTTTTACCTAGTAATTATATATTAACTTAATCAATATTCCTAATATATAATATATCTCTTTATTATATTAACTTCTTAATATTTTATAATTTTATATGCTTATAAATGCAATGGCTCTAAAAAGATACATAAGAGTCTTATAATTAGATTGCCTCTTTGAAGAACTGATTGAGTTTTGGTTGGAAGAGTAAGGATAGGGATCTTGCATAGTGTACTATTTTTTACTTTAATTGTTTATAAATTTAGAGCATGGATGAAGATATATTGCAGGATATTAAAATCTTTAACAAAGCTTTCTCTTGATACTGCAAATGTAGTGTGTGTGTGTGTGTGTGTGTGTGTGTGTGTATCTTAGTATTGGCCTTATTGGTTCCTTTAAGGTTCTTAGTTTTCTGTAATGGAACAGTCCACTCCAAGCAACATTTACAGAAGAATTAAGAAGATTAAGGTAGAGGTATGAGTTGGAAACTTTGGTTTGCATCTTTGTCCTTAATAACACTCACACACACATATATATATATGGAGAGTGTGTGTGTGTGTGTGTGTGTGTGTGTGTGTGTATTTGGTACTGGGTATTGAATTCAGGGGCACTCAACCACTGAGCCAAATTCCCAGCCCTATTTTGTATTTTATTTAGACACAGGGTCTCACTGAGTTGCTAGTGCCTCGCCGTTACTGAGGCTGTTTTTGAACTCGCAACCTTCCTGTCACAGCCTCCAGAGCCACTGGGATTTACAGGCATGTGCCACCATGCCCAACTAAAAATATTTTTATTTTACTCTCCTTAAAACTCACTGATAGAGACCTAATATAAAAAATAAAATGACTGCCAATCATAATCAATAAGTAACATTTGTAAAATAAAATAAAATCTGTGTTAAAATGAAAAAGATTAAATGGAACTGATACCTTACTTGGCCTCAGGTAGGTTGCAGATTTTCTAAACATACTTATATGGTTCATCTAAGATATCTTGATCTAAGTGCAGTAGTATTCTATGAAACAAGAAGTATCCTTACATGACCTCAATCTAATATAACAAAAAGTGAGGGGAAGCAGATGAAGGAAGAAATGTTTAATTTGCTTTTTCAGTGCTGAGCAGAGACAGCTGAAGAATAGATGACAAATCATTATATCTATGCAGGCTGAATGAGCTCTTCATTAGAGCCACCATAAACTCTTACTGCCTTGATGAGGGTAATTCTGGAAAACAGAAGGGTATGCCCCAGGGATGAGGAGTATGAATTTGTGGGAGTGTTATTAAGGACAAAGATACAAACCAAAGTTTCCAACTCATACATCTTCCTTAATCTTCTTAATTCTTCTGTAAATGTTGCTTGGAGTGGACTATTTCATCACAGAAAACTAAGAACCTTAAAGAAACCAATAAGGCGGATACTATGAAAAACTATGTTCCACTGAATCATTAAAGAAAAGTTAACTCACCCCCAAAATCTTTAGACATAGCCTTCTCTATACTCACAAAGAAAATTAATGATCACAAGTCAGCTTTGTGGGAAAAAAAATATCCTCAAAGACACAGTACAGGATATTAAAGAGGATAAGCAAAATAAAGAGATTAGATATAATCTGACAGGCTTAGAGAAAACAACTAGAATGAAAAACAAAATCATCAATAAAGCCAAAATGAAATAATATCATGAAGGTCATGGAGGCAGTCTTTTAAAAGTTCTGCAAAACAAAATTAACTGAAATCTGTAGAGACAGTTGAAGATAGTGAGTCACTGCCACCAGCTTATGTGGAACGGAAGACACGGAAACCATCAACCAGCAGGCACTCTTAAATGTTAACTTTGTTGAATGGATACAAGTTGCATGTGGACTAGCATGAGAGAGAGAAAATCCTGGTGGCTATAATTTTAGGGGAACCCAGATGCTTTCATGGACTTTACCTCCATGAATTCTAGTAGGTATAATATGGAAATCCAAGGGGAGAAAAACCCTCCTGTTGTGATAGAGGAGGGTAAAAGTACATACTTAGAAATATGCTAGTCTTCATTTATCTGTGGGGGATATATTCCAAGATCCACAGTGGATACCTGAACATAGGTGTAGTACTGAATCTTACATATGGAATGTTTTTTCCTTACAACTTCATATCTACGTTAAAGCTTAATTTATGAATTAGGCAGAGTAAGAGACTAACAACTATAATTAATAATGATATATGGCACTTATAACCATATACTACCTTGAAAGTCATGTGATCATGGTCTTTCAAAATATCTTGCTGTTCTGTACACCCCCTTCATAGGATACTGATGTGAAGTGATGCGGTGCCTATGTAATGAGATGAAGTGAGTTGAATAATGTAGGCATTGTGACACAGCGTTAGCTTACTGAGCTAGGAGTTATTTGAATATCAGTGGCAGTCAATTTGATAACAAGGACATGTGATAAGTGCTAGTAGCACACTCAGTGTGGATACACTGTACAAAGACAAGATACACCTCTCAGGTAAGATGGAGCTGAATAGAAGCAGAGTTTAGGACAGTACTCAGAACAGCACACAACTTAAAACTTATAAATTGTTTGTTCTGGAATTTCCATTTGGTATTTTCAGATAGTTGATCATAGGAAACTAAAATAACACTAAGTGAAACCATAGGTCAGGGGAGGCTCCTGTGCTCCCAGAATGTTCTCCAAAATAAAGGCCCACTCAGTAGTGGGTAAGACTTTAGCAAACCACTATTCAAACTTTTGGAGGGCAATTATCTAACTTCAGCTGCCTTAAGCCCACCTGTCTCAGCTAAGGTACAAAAAAAAAATCTAAGAAACTATTGTGAAGCTTACAGTCCAGGGATACAGGCCCACTGAAGACTGAAATTTAATGATAGGATTGTTGATTTCTTCTATCTACCACAATATCAACAAGACTCCATATAATAACAGTGGGTTATGGCAAAAAGAGATACAAGGTACAGCTGTCTTTAAGGAAGGAACTTTTAAAATAAACACAAAGACAACATCAGAGAAAAAAAATACAGACAGCTATTGTACATTTTCGAGAACACAGGAGGAAAAAGAATGTAGTAGATGTAGAGCAAGCTTGAAACACCACCTAACTCCTCATCAGGTAAGATAAATTCTCACACTAAATGTCAGCCTGCCACATCATGCTCACCTTTCAAAGAGAGCATCCAACACATCCTAAGAGGCAAGGAAAATTAGTCTGAAGAGGTAATGCTTGAGAGTATGAGGACTATTTTGCATATGTGATACAGATTTTGGAATTATCAGAAAAAGGATTTTAAATAAATGTAACTAAATTGCTAGGAACTCTAATGGAAAAAAGTTATATGTAAGAACAGATGGGGAATTTAAGGAGAGAAATGGAAATTCTAAGAAAGAATCCAAAACACAAATGGAAATGAAGGATGCCTTTGATGGCTTACCAGTAGACTGAACACAGCTGAGTAAGAATCAATGAGCTTGAAGTTAGGTCAGTGGGAACGTTCCAAACTGAAATGCAAAGAAAAAAATACCAAAAGAGAGCAGAATATTCAAAGAACTGGGGGAAATTTTCAAAATGTATAACATGCATAATTCAAATTAGCAGAATGAGAAGAAGAGAGAAAAAAGTAAAAAGATAAAAATAAAAAAAGGATCTAGTTGAAATAACGAGGTCTGAGAATTTTCCAAACTAATGAGACACCAACCCATAGGTCCATGAAACTCAGCACAAAATATGAAAGTTTGATACCACAAAATCTACAACACAGAATACCATATTCAAATTTCAGGAAAACAAAGACAAAGAGAAAAGACTAAAAGAAGCCAGGGAAAAAATAATTACTTTATATAGAGGAGAGTAAGGATGTGAATTGTAGTATATTTGACATCAGAAATCATACAAACAAGAAGATGGAGTACAATGACTAAAATATTACCAGACCTCTCCCCCACTCCGAAAAAAAAACCCCTCTAATCTAGAATTCTTTTTCTAGAAAAATTATTCTTCCAAACTGAAGAAATAAGGATTTCCACAAACAATAAAAAATTGAAAGTTGTCAATAGACATGCCTTAAAAAAATATTAAGTTTACTAGGAAAAAAGGAAATGATATAGGTCCTACAAAAAGAAAGGAAGAGTGAAAAAAGAATGAATGGAAGTAAGACAAAATTCTTCATTTTTTCTTAATTGATCTAATGGTAACTGTTTAACAATATACTATAATGAGTGATTATAGTATATGCATAGGTACATTGAATAGAAGCAATGTTTTAAGAAACATAAGGGGAGAATTGGACTATTCTGTAGTACCTATGAAGCACTACAGGGTTAGTTGAAAGTAGATTGTGATTAGAAGTAAAAATATATTAGAGAATCTAGGACAACAACTGCAATTTATAGAGAATAATAATTGATATTCTTGTATAGAGAAAACTGAATCATTTAAATGTGATTCTAAAGCCAAAGAAGGTATAATAATAACAAAATGAGGGGATTAAAAAGAAAGAGTAAAACTATGACAGAATATAGTGGGAGAGGCTCTAGAGTCTGTCTTCCATGTCATCTGAAATCTACTTTCCTTTTAATTTTGCCTGAAAATTATTTGGAAAGGAAAAATCAGCCCAGCTATATGAAGTAGTAATATTTTCCATAATTTCAAACTCAGTCATAGTATTTCAGGTATGATTTTAGTATAAGTTGCTCATTTTTTTAAAAACAAGAAAACTGATTTCAAGGAATTAAGAAGAGATAAAGTTATATTCTATATAAGAGGAACACATGGCAACAAACCACTGTATTCATATTGCCACATAAATTAAGCCCATTTCTTCTCTTTCCATAGTTCACATTTTTCTAATGCATGCAATATTATTCATATATGATCACTTCTTAAAATTCAAAATTGATTTCCTAAGAGTCAGTCATTTATGAATCAGCATAGCCAACATTTTTGAGGCATTTAAATGCACTAAATCTAGCCATTTTATGCAGATATATTCATTGAAAAAATTGATTGATGGATAAAATTGTTACTTTGGAAAATTTTGTAAGTTGTTCTCTTTTTAACACCTAAATTTAATTGGTGAATTTTTTTTACATTTTTATTTATATATGACAGCAGAATGCATTGCAATTATTATTACACATATAGAGCACATTTTTCATATCTCTGGTCGTATACATAGTATATTCACATCAATTCGTGTTTTCATACATGTACTTTGAATAATAATGACCATCACATTTCACCATCATTTCTAACCCCATGCCTCCTCCCCTCCCCTCCAAACCTCTTCCCTATCTAGAATTTCTCTATTCTTCCCATGCTCCCTCTCCCTATCCCACTATGAATTAGCCTCCTTATATCAGAGAAAATATTCGGCATTTGGTTTTTTGGGACTGCATTATCTTCTCTAACTCCATCCATTTACCTAAAAATGCCATGATTTTATTCTCTTTTTTTACTGAATAATATTTCATTGTGCATATATGCCACATTTTTTTATCCATTCATCTATTGAAAGGCATCTAGGTTGGTTCCACAGTTTAGCTATTGTGAATTGTGCTGCTATAAACATTGATTTGGCTGTGTCCCTATAGTATGCTATTTTAAAATCTTTTGTGTATAGACCAAGGACAGGGACACCTGGGTCAAATGGTGGTTCCATTCCCAATTTTCCAAGAATTCTCCATACTGCTTTCCATATTGGCTGCACCAATTTGAAGTCCCTCCAGCAGTGTATAAGTACCTGTTTCCCCGCATCCTCACCAACACTTATTGTTGTTGTATGCGTAATAGCTGCCATTCTGACTGGAGTGAGATGAAACCTTAGAGTGGTTTTGATTTGCATTTCTCTAATTGCTAGCGATGATGTTTTTTCATATATTCTTTGATTGATTGTATATCATCATCTGAGAAGTGTCTCTTCAGGTCTTTGGCCCAGTTATTGATTAGGTTTTATTATTTTTTATTTTGTTTTATTTTATTTTATTTTTTTGCTGTTTAACTATTTGAGTTTTTTATATACCCTAGAGGCTCTATCTGAGTGAGAGGTGAAGGTTTTCTTCCAAGAAGTAGGCTGTCTGTTCACCTCACAGATTGTTTCTTTTGCTGAGAAGAAACTTTTTAGTTTGAATCCATCCAATTTATTAATTCTTGATTTTAATTCTTGTGCCAAAGAAATCTTATTAAGGAAATTAGGGCCTAATCCCACGTGATGGAGATTAGGGCTTACTTTTTCTTCTATTAGATTCAGGGTCTCTGGTTTTATTCCTAAGACCTTGATTCATTTTAAGTTGAGTTTTGTGAATGGTGAGAAATAGGGGTTTGATTTCATTTTGTTGCATATGGATTTTCGGTTTTCCCAGCCCCATTTGTTGAAGAGGCTATCTTTTCTCCAATGCATGTTTTTGGCACCTTTGTCTAATATAAGATACTTGTAACTTTGTGGGTTAGTTTTCTATTCTGTACCATTGGTCTATCAGTCTGTTTTGGTACCAATATTATTACTATTGCTCTGTAGTATAGTTTAAGGTCTGCTAAGTATTGCTTTAGCTATTCTTGGTCTCTTTTTTTTCCAGATGAATTTCATGACTGCTTTTTCTATTTCTATGAGGAAAGTCATTGGAATTTTGATTGGAATTGCATTGACGCTGTATAGTGTTTTTGGTAGTATAGTCATTTTGATAATATTAGTTCTGCCTATCCAAGAACCAGGTATATCTTTCCATCTTCTGAGGTCTTCTTTAATTTCTTTTTTTTTTTTTTAGTGTGCTGTAGTTTTCATTGTAGAGGTCTTTTACCTCTTTTGTTAAATAATAAAATACTTGGGAATAAAACTGTTTTTGAGGCTATTGTAAATGGGTTGGTTTTTCTAGTTTCTCTTTCAGCAGAATTGTCACTGATATACAGAACTGCCCTTGATTTATGGGTGTTGATTTTATATCCAGCTACTTTGCTGAATTCATTTATTAGTTCTAGGAGATTTCTTGTGGAATGTTTTGGGTCTTCTAGGTATAGAATAATTTCATCAGCAAATACTGATAATTTGAGTTCTTCTTTTCTATCCATATCCCTTTAATTTCTTTCACCTATCTAATTGCTCTGGACAGTGTTTCAAGAACTATGTTAAATAAAAGTGGTGAAAGAGGGCATCCCTGTCTTGTTCCAGATTTAGAGGGAATAACTTCAATTTTTATCTATTTAGAATGATGTTGGCCTGAGGCTTAGCATAAATAGCCTTTATGATGTTGAGATATGTTCCTGTTATCCCTATTTTTTCTAGTGTTTTGAACATAAAGGGGTGTGGTGTTTTGTTAAATGCTTTTCATGTCTCTATGGAAATGATCATATGATTATTATATTTAAGGTTATTGATGTGTTGAATTACATTTATTGATTTCCATATGTTGAACCAACCTTGCATCCCTGGAATGAATCCCACTTGATCATGGTGAATGATCTTTTTGATATGTTTTTGTATTTGATTTGCCAGAATTTCATTGAGAATTTTTGCATCTAGGTTCCTTATAAATATTTGTCTGAAGTTTACTTTTTTTGATGTGTCTTTGGCTGGTTTTGGAATCAGGGTGATACTGCCCTCATACAGTGAGTTTGGAAATGCTCACTCTTTTTCTATTTTTTCTGAAATAAATTGAAGAGTATTGGTATTAGTTCTTCTTTAAAGGTCTTGTAGAATTTGTCTGTATATCCATCAGGTCCTGGGGTTTTCTTGGTTGGTAGACTTTTGATGGTGTCTTCTATGTTGTCACTTGAAATTGATCTGCTTAAATTGTATACTCATTCTGATTCAACTTGGGCAAATTATATGACTCGAGAAATTTGTCAATGCTTTCAATATTTTCTATTTTATTGGAGTACAAGTTTTCAAAAATAATTTCTAATTATCTTTTGTATTTCTGTAGTGTCCATTTTGATATTTCCTTTTTTATCATGTTTGTTAGTGATTTGAGTTTTCTCTCTCTTTCTCTTTGTTAGCATGGCTAAGGATCTGTCAATTTTATTTATTTTTTCAAAGAACCAACTTTTTATTCTGTCAATTTTTCAGTTGTTTCTTTTGTTTCACTTTCATTGATTTTAGCTCTGATTTTAATTATTTCCTGTCTTCTACTGCTTTTGGTGTTGATTTATTCTTCTGTATCTAGGGCTTTGAAATGTAATGTTAAGCCATTTATTTGTTGACTTTTTCTACTTTTAAGGAATGAACTCCATATAATGAACTTTCCTCTTAGAACTGCTTTCATAGTGTCCCAGAGATTTTGATATGTTGTATCTGTATTCTCATTCACCTCTAATTTTTTTTAATCTTCTCTTTGATGTCTTCTGCAACCCATTGTTTATTTAGTTGCATATTATTTAGTCTCCAGGTATTAGTGTGGATTTTATTTCTTATTTTATCATTGATTTCTATTATCATTCCATTATGATCTGATAGAATACAGGGTAGTATCTCTACTTTTTTATACTTGCTAAGAGTTTCTTTGTGGCATAGTATGTGGTCTATTTTAGAGAATGATCCTTGTGCTTCTGAGAAGAAAGTGTATTCTCTCATTGAAGGATGATATATTCTATATATGTCAATTAAGTCTAAGTTATTGATTGTTTATTGAGTTCTGTAGTTTCTTTGTTCAGCTTTTATTTGGAAGATCTATCTAGTGATGAAAAAGGGGTGTTAAAGTCACCCAAAATTACTGTCTTGTGGTCTATTTGACTCTTGAACTTGAGAAGAGTTTATTTTATGAACATAGATGCTCCATTGTTGGGGGCATATATATTTATAGCTGTTAAGTCGTATTGGTGTAGGATCCCTTGAGCAGTAAGTAGTACCCTTATTTTTCCTTTTTGATTGACTTTAATTTGAAGTCTACTTGATATGAAGATGGAAACCCCTGCTTGCTTCCGCAGTCCATGTGAGTGGTAAGATTTTTCCCAACCCTTCTTCTTCTGGATGTCTTTTCGTATGAGTTGAGTCTCTCGGAGGCAGAATATTGTTAGGTCTTTTATTTTTAGATCAAATCTGATAGTCCAAGTCCTTTGACATTAACATTCAGGGTTATTATTGAGATATGATTTGTATTTCCACCCATTTTTGTTTATTTCTGATATTTAACGTGACTTGTTTCTCCTCTGACTAGGTTTTCCTTTAATATAATACCTCCCTCTGCTGACTCATCATTGTTTTTTATTTCTTCTTTGTGGAATATTTTGCAAGAATGTTCTGTGGTGCAGGCTTTCTAGCTGTAAATTTTTTTGTTTATCTTGGAAGGTTTTTATTTCATCGTCAAATCTAAAGCTTAGTATTTCTGGATATAAGGTTCTTGGTTGACATCCATTTTCTTTCAGAGCTTGGTATATGTTGTTCCACAATCTCCTGGCTTTGAGGGTCTGGGTTGAAAAATCTGCTGAGATATAAATTGGTTTCCCCCTATATATGATCTGATTCCTCCCTCTTGAGGATTTTAAGATTCTATCCTTATTTTGTATGGTAGGCATTTTCATTATAATGTGCCTTGGTTTAGATCTGTTGTGATTTTGGTGTCCTGTTAAGCCTCTTATATTTGGTTTTCCAATTTGTTCTTCATGCTTGGGAAATTTTCTGATATTATCTCATTGAAGAGATTGTGCATTCCTTTGGTATGAAACTCTGTGCCTTCCTCTATCCCAATAACTCTTAGATTTGGCCTTTTGATGCTATCCCATAATTCTTGGATGTTCTGTTCATTGTTTGTAACTTTCTTCTCTGTGTGGTCAACATTATTTTGCAGATTATATACTTTGTCTTCATTATCTGATCTTCTTTTTTTCACGTGCTCGATTCTGTTGGTTTTGCTTTCTATTGAGTCTTTTATTTGATTTATTATATCCTTCATTTCAAGAATTTCTGACTTTTTTTTCAGGGGTCTCTCTCTTTCTCTCTTGAAATAATCTTTTACTTCCTGTATTTGCTCTCTTATCTCTTTGTTGGATTGATCAATTTTGGCCTGTATTTGTTCATTTAAGTCATTTTTTAATTCACAGATTATTTTAATTATGAACCTTCTGAACTTCTTCACTGACATTTCCTCAATTTCACTTTCCATGGGTTCTGTTATTATAATATCCTGGTTTGTTTGGGGTCACTTTCCTCCCTTGTTTTTTCATGTTTTCTATGTGTCTTCCTTTCTTGCAGTGTGGATCTGAGATATTACAATTTAACCATGCAGATTGTCTGTAACTCACATTGATGTTGGGTTTCCAGACCCTGCTGGTATCCCTCAATGTATGCTACTGCATCCTGGACCTGACTCCAGGGCAAGTTGGTGTAGACAGATCTGTCTCAGTCCTGGACTCCCGCAGTAGTCTACTGGTCAGAAAAGGTAGTCCTGTGCTGGAGACTGGGCTCTGGCCTGCAGGTGGAGGGGTGGACCCAGGCCTACTGTGAGCCTGGGCCCTGCACAGGCCAGTGTGGATAGATCTGGGCCATAGGGCTTGACCTCTCTCAGTAGTCTGCTGGTCAGAAGGGACAGCCCTGCCCAGAGCCTTTGTCCTGCATAGGCTGGTGTGTGTGGTTTGGGCTGGGTCTCTGCTCAGAGGTAGTCTGCTGGTCAGAAGTAGCTGTCCTGTGCCAGAGGCTAGACTCTGGTAGGTGTCTGCCCTACTGGTGGAGGGGTGGACTTGGGCCTACTGTTAACCCATGTCCCATAGGCGCAACACTATCTACTGAGCCAATGACCCAGTTCAAGGCTGAAAGCTATTTCAAAGCAAGCACAAATGTCAGGAGATGTTTTAGTGCCAGGAAAAGATGATGTTCCAGCAAGAAGATCATTAGTCAGGAGAACTCTTCTTTGAGTACTGGAGTAGGGTAAAATCTTTTGTTGTTCAACTGATCAAATGAGGCACACCTGCATATGGAGATCAATCTGTTTTACTAAGTCTACTAATTTAAATGTTATTCTCATCTAAAAGCACCCTTAAAGAAACACCCAGAATGTTTGACCTAATAACTGGACACTGTGTGGTTCAGACATGTCATATATAACTACTCCTCAGAAATATAAAACATTCCACTGAGGAGTTTTGTTGAGAATATGCAGTCAATAGCTAAGTTATTTTTGTTCCTCATGGAAAGACTCCATACCATTTGCTGGACTATTTTTTTTTACTTCTCAAGTTTTACCCCCACGTATGGCTGACAAAGCTCATTGTCAATCTTCTGAAACAGTTCTTAAGCAACTTAAATATTGAAATACATTACCTCTACAGAAATAGATACAGAATCACCTCAAATGGTCCTATCAAGATAAGGTAGTTTATTATTGTAGATTTCATATTCTTTTGATCTATATCAGAAGCCATTTTGTGTTGTCTATCACAAAAGAAAAGACTGTAGCTTTCCCTAGAGCAATTTGATAACCTTTATCAAGATTAAGAGAATAAATAATGAGTTTTAAAAATTTATCTTTCTGTTGTCCCCAGATAATACTGATGCATTTTATACATGCCAAGCTAATTAAAATAATAATATTAGAGATAATGCTCAGCAAAGCATTGAGAAAACTATTTTAAAAGGATTCCTATACTTTCTTGCAGCCATATTTACCACAGAAACAACAAACAGTCAGAGGAACAGATACTGATGCTGAGGTAAATCTTTTTATTTCTCATTTCTCATTTTATCACAACACAAATAACCAACTCTTGAATATGGAGGTGTGTTACAAGACCTCCTCTACCAAAGGAAGTTTCATGAGGTATTGATAGATGTCATTCTGTTTAATCTTCTCAGCAACTTTGTAAGGTATTTATTCCTAATTTTAATTTACTGATGAGGAAGCTAAGACTCAGAACAGAAGGGGACACACTGGGAATTCTGCACAAGTATTTCATTTATGAAACCTTTATGCTCATTTATCATTAATATCTTCCCTCATTAACAAATGTTCTACTTAGTAAAAAAATAGAAAAAAAGTTAATCGTATTTTTTCATCTGACATTGTTATCAAATAACCCTTTGCAGAATATTAAAGTCTCATGACAAATAACATCCTGAATCTGAGTTGGGCTTTATGATAATGCCTTCATAATTTAGTCAAATTTATATCCAACATTTCAAAAATTTTCTCAAATAAATTTTTGAGATTTCTTAATATGTTACATATTAAACCCCATCAGATCTTTTATGAGAAGAAATTTGGAAATGTAATGCTGGTAAATTTCTAATTTTTCAGAACATTTTTCTTTAATACTAGTGGTATGGGCATATTGATTTAATACAATCTACTTCTTGGAAAGAAAAGGAAAATTCTAATTCAGTCCTGGTTCAATATATCAAAGAATTTTGTTGCATGTTACTATGTATTTTATTTCTGTGGAGTTTGACATCAGAGGCCACACTCAAAAGAATCATCTCAAGTCACCCTGCCAAGGATTAGCAATGAGAATCTGGTACCAGATGTCGGTTAGGTGTCCCTGCGTGTCTGGGTGTAGAATATGATCTCATTTTATGCACTATTCAAATATCTTTGTTTTCTTGTTGTTTAGCAGTGAAGCCTGTGGAGAACTGGAAACTGATATTATTTCCTGTAGTTCACCATCTGTGGCCCAAGTTTCATTTTTTTTCCTTGTGATGCAATCCAATGCTCATACTATTCAATTTCAGCCTATACCAAGTGTTTTGTTCCATCTTTTATTTGTAATTTGTTCAGTGTATAGGTACAGATAAATGCAAATTTAATTTGCAAAATGTGCAGCAGGAAGAAAGGCATAAAATATGAAATGCATGCTAAAAATGTTCATCTTCTGAAGTAAAATTATATTATCATGAAGCCTTTGTTTGTGGTTCAATAATGCCTAAAATACAGGAAATAACAAAATGCATGGTAGATATTAAAAAGAACACGTGAGAAATATTGAATTAGTAGTCCAGATTCAATTTGACATAAGTCAAGAAGCTATAAATTATCAAGAAGTAACTTTAAAAAATTAATAAAGCAAATTTTCTGTCACTTGAAACTAATTGAGGATCTACATCAGGTGCAACAAGTCATGTGATTACACATACCATGAAAAAATGACTTCATGTTAGAAATTGTTTATTAAAAGTGGAAGCATGTGGCAATCATTTAGAACCACTATGGTTTTTTAGTGCCAACCTGTGTATTTACCTTGTAACTTTGATCTCTTTTATCATTTTCAAAACTGTCCCATGTTTCCAAAGTCCTTGTTTATTCTACAAATATAAACTCTGCACATTTTAAAATTTTGGTACATATACTTAAAAAATCACTGATTGAATTATCATCCAATGAATCACATATATAAGAGATACCCATCTTTATCAATATCCATATTTACTATAAGTTACCCAGTGCATTTTATAACTTGTCTGCATGATCCATATATGAAGTAATTATAGAATCAGGTAAATATCATGCTATACTAATTTTTAAAGAGTGATCTCTCAAATTAGAGCAAATACTTCTAATAAAAAACCAAAATTAAAATACAATTTGAAACTTGGCTATATTTTTCTTAATGAATGTGAACTCACTTGACACTTTTTAAATTCATTGACATTTCCTTTATATTAAACAGCTTAGGATTTATTAATGTAAAAAAAAGATGTTTCTTTGTATTTCTTCATGTAGCTTCTTTGGGATTCCCTGTGCAATTAGACTGCATTGAACATAGAATGCTCTTAATAATTTTCAAATTAATGATGGAATGAGTATGTGAATGAATATATGAGTACATAAATGAAAAAAAGGTATCCCAAACTACCTAATGTTAGAACTACATTGACAAGTATTTAGAAAAAAAAATAGAAAAATTATGCCATACATGGAGCATGTTGAAGTTGGTGTTTAGGTTCTTATAAAGGAAAGTAAAAACACAACATTTATTGAGTTAAGAGAAACATGACTAATTTGAATTCATGTAAAAGCCAAAGCTAATTTTTATCTTGAAGTTTATCAGAAAGCTTTATTTTCATTCCAAAGGAAGTATCTGTAAAAAAAAATCTCCATTATAATATTTCTACAAATGCTGACTATTATAGAACAAACATCACATCACGCTAATATGTACATTCACATGTAAAAGAAGTTTGTGGCGTCCAAAATGGGAAAGAAGATGACCAGCACAATGATATGATGAAACTTAGACTGTAGATAACTTTAAATCTTTGCAGATGCTAAAAACGAGGATCATTCATAGTTATTCATATTCATAGAGAATGCATTTTTGAATATCATTTTAATCTGTACAAACAACAGGGTACAGGGAATCTCTAAGTTGGTAAAAAAAAAAAAATACAAAGTTTGATACTTTTCCAAAGAACCTGGTGGAGTAGAAGTAAATCAACCTCAAACCAGACATTTGAAAAAACTTTGAAAAAATCTCTCTAACATCATAAGTTCAGAACCCACATCTAAAAAAACATAAGGAGTAAACCAGCATTAGTAAGATCAAAACCAAAAACAACCAACCAAACAAAAAAATACCATCAACTTTAGGTATATAAGATTCTTCAAGAATGAAACATAAAGTAATATTTGATGGATTAAAGAGATTTTTTAGAACTTGTAGGAGGAAAATTATATGCTAGAAACAAAAAAAAAAAGAAAAAAGAAAAAAAAGTCCCTGTTATATTTTCTAAGTATAAACACTGAAATTGAGATCTCACTGTCAAATATTGCAATAAAGCATACATAAGTAAATAAAAGACTGAAAAAAGAAATCACACAGCAGTCACTCCTCCATTTTTAAAATGAATCACAGAAAATTCCTCAGGTATATCACAGAGAAATATATAGAGATTGAAAATATGTCAGAGAAGTTAAGAAGGATGGGAATAAAGGTCTAACATATGTTTCATTCAATTTTCAGAAGTCCAGAGAACAAAACATAAGGTGAACCTATAATTGACAACAAGTCTCAGAAATATATAGACTTAAGGAAATACAGGAACACTTAGATTCAGAAGTTACAGCAATTCTCAAGAAGAATGTATTATAGAGAAAAGGGAATGAAATAAAAACTATTGATAAAAAAACCAAAATATTGGAGTCATAACAAACCAAAATACTTATTCTACAGAGTTGCCTATCTTGTTCTGACATCCCTGAACGTGGTCCCCTCAGTGATATGAGAGAAGTCATTCAGTGGTTTACATCCCAAACAGTTATAAAGAGGGAAAGGAAAGCACACCCACATACCTTTCTTTCAAAAGTATAATCTGGAGGTTGCATATATTGTTTTTTTTTCTCATTCCTTTGCAAATTTTAGTTGATTTGACCTCAGCTAAACCTAGGCAGGCATGAAGGAATCTGGACATAGGAATCTTTTACTGAACAGCCACAATCCCAGTAAGAAAAGCTTACTATAAAACTGCACCCATGCTGTCCAATACAGTAGCCATTAATCACATGTAGCTATTTCAATCTGAATTGATTAAAATTACATAAAATTAAAAATTCAGCTCCCCATTTCTACTAAACGTATTTCAAGTGCTCAATAGTTCCACGAAGTTAGTGTTGGAAAGCATAGCTCAGGACATTTGTATAATCCAATTCACAGTATTCTATGGTCTAATGCTACTCTAAAAGAAGGGCAGAATACAGAATGAAGGAGATTTAGGTTTCTGTGTCATCAGTGTCTCCTTTTCCCATACACATACTTAAGTATACCCTTATTTTCACACTTGAAACTCACTCTCACTCAAGAAATTCAATCTCCAAATCCCATCAAGTTATATTTATCCTGTTTGGGTCCAAGACTTTCAAATGCATTTTTCTCCATCAGAGTCAGATGCAACTATTATAGTGACCTCTGTAATAAAAGATGTTGATCAGTCTCTAACCAACCTATATACAGTGGTAAAGAAGTAACATCAGAATTACTGTAATCATACCTATTTAACAAAGAGGAAAAAAGGAATCTCACTGTAGTCACTACCCCAGGCAATTATGAAATTCTCCTGGTCAGGGATGGTAAATGCCCAGGCTGGCTTCAGTTTTCCTTAGTCCATCCCGCAGCAATTCAAATTCTGCTTTCTGGGAGTTAACTCTTGCATTAATTGTAGGGAATGTCTTGCTGGAGGCTGTATCTGAAAGGAACATTGGAGAATATTTTTCCTGAGTGAAGATTTACAGGTCATTTTAAGGGTTGAAAAAGTCACAAGCTTTTATACTTTCTGGGGTTATCTGAAATAAAAGTTGAAAAGGCAAGATTTTTAATTTATTGCCGTTGGTCTGATTCTTAGTTTTCTGGCCTAAAATTCTTAATGGGAAATACTTGAGAATAGCTCAGTACTTGAGTTGAATGTCCTGCTAAGGCTACCTCTTCAAAGATACTTGTTAAAATAGCTTCTGTTTGGGGCACATCATTGTGGACTCTAAAGATTCTTTTTTTTTTTTTCATTTTATTTCTTTCATTTCATTTTTTTTGTTGTTGTTGTTTTTCCCATTCCCCTCACAACCTCTTATATGTAATTTTGTATAACAATGAGGGTCTCCTTCCATTTCCATGCAATTTCCCTTTTCTCTCCCTTTCCCTCCCACCTCATGTCTCTGTTTAATGTTAATCTTTTCCTCCTGCTCTTCCTCCCAGCTCTGTTCTTAGTTGCTCTCATTATATCAAAGAAGACATTTGGCATTTGTTTTTTAGGGATTGGCTAGCTTCACTTAGCATAATCTGCTCTAATGCAATAAAGATTCTATCAGCCTACATTGCAGGCCATACACATAGATTGTGAGGACTTTTGAATTATCCTTTGATAATAACAGTACTCAAAATATTTTGCATTATCTTAATCTAAGCTTGCTGGCCCAGTATGCATTAAGGAAATGGGAAGGATTAGGAAAAATGGTTGGACAAAGCCAGCCCTAGCAATTTAGTGAAGTTCTAAGCAATTTAGCAAGACTTGTCTCAAAATAATTGAAAGGGCTGGGGATGTGACTCAGTGGTTAAGCACCCCTGGATTCAATCCCTGGTATTAGCACCCACAACCCCCCCAAAAAAAAAGTAGGAGAAAAATGGGGGGAAATCTAATATTTCCTGTAGTATGATGTATAAGTAAAATTTCTGTCTTTAACAATTTTCAGGAGACAAACTAATTTCTTTTTTGGCACTTCTCTCAGATTTGATTGAACATGCTCAAACCTCTTTATATTAGCCAGTGGAGGGCACATTTGATAGTAGACTGGTGATGTATAGCAGAAAGACTTTCACTGTATAGTCCATTAATCATTTGCTTTTCTGTGAAATAAGTTTCAGTTAGATTTCTTAAAATGGATGACAGCAGCTTGTGGGTGTTAGCGTGTATTCCATTCCTGGGTTTACTGTTGTCTGTGCTGTGTCAATGCAAACCTTTTTATTTCTTAGTTGTAAGATGACATGTGTATTTCAGTCTTGCTCTGTGGAATTAAGCTGACAACACAACTTATGTGATATGCTTTGAACCAGGAAATCTCAAAGTAATACTCTGCTGAATTTTCTGTCTTAAGGCCTAGAGAATGATTTGCTTTAAGTCAATGGAGAAAAGCCTAACCAGATGAGAACAAGTAAACAGAACTGGCTTAAACAATGAGTACAGAGAGACTACTTTGTCTCATTTTACCAGTTGTTAAGATAGCTGCCATAGAATCTTGGTATTCTATCTGGTAGTGTGGGATTTATAAGCCAGAGACTTTTATGTTAGTAGTATAAAGGGTACTTAACAAAAGCATCTACCTCAAAGCATTTCTCTAAGTTCAAGTCTAAAGGGCATAGATAATAAGAATAGATGATACTTCATCTGTATTATCAAGGCTCACAGTATGTTCTTTAAAAATGGAAATTTAAATTTAAAGGCCACAAAACTATACACTTGAGCATGGTTAAAATGGTAAATTTCATTTTAAATACCTTTACCTGTATTTTTTAAAACATGAAATTCATTCAGCTTCCAATGATATGGAGTATATCCTTATTTTTTGAATATCTAATTTGTCAATTGTTTTCTGTTTGTAACCACATTTCTTTTTCACAAGAACTTGTTCAGATAGTGTTCACATTTATGTTCTAGAAGACAACATTCAAGATGAGTATATAATGTATATGAGGTTGAAGAATTATGAAGTGAGAAATTCACAAGGCGAACCCTTTTGTTTACCTGCAAACTTAATGTAGATGAACATCCCTGAATGCAGAAGCAAAAAGAGAGGTTTGGGAAAAGAGTTCATGGGATCTATCAACTATAAAAAAAAATTAAATAGAACATTTCTACCATATTACAAATACTTGAAGAACCTCACTACATCCCCATTTCTGAGCATTTACAGAGTGAGCATTAAGAGACTACAACTTGACCAAGAACCCAATGAGAATATAAAAGAGAAAAATACAAATCACCCATTGATTGACAGGAAGGTTGAATGATTGTAGCCAGCAAGAGAGGAGTTTTATGATGTCCAGGAGATTAAGACTTCGGTTTTAAATTGGATATGGCATCCTATGCAAAATATGTTTTTACCTAAATTCATCCAAACCTTCTCCTGGGGAGAACTAACTTTAAAAAGGAATTTTCAAACATCAGAAATATGTCTTTCATGCAACCAATTAGTTAAAAAGAAACAAAATTCTTTTACATAAAGAATGAAGATAAATTATAAGAATTGTTCCAAATACACACATAGGAAGCATTTATTTTAAAAATAAAATGCAACTGGTAAAGTCTTTCTTCATTCCTTGCCCTGCTTTCCTTTGTTCACCATTCTCAGCTTCACAGCCAGCAGCACACAGGAAATATTAACTTTGAGAATCTTAATCTTAAAACTAGATTAGCTAAATCCCTGAAAATATATCAACATCAAAACTCTGCCTATGGCATTTACTGCTTTTTATAGGAGTAGCAAAAACATTCCTCATCATATGCAACCAAAAATGGGTTTAGATGGCCACAAAATATTATAAGATCTGAAACCTAATATATACATTAGGGGTTTTTGTGTGTGCGTGTGTGTGTGTGTGTGTATGTGTGTGTGTGTGTGTGTTTCAACTACAACCTCATGGCTAGCCATAACTTTACTCTTTTTCTTTCCTCCTCCTTCTCCTCCTCACTTTTATTCTACAAGGGATTGAATTCAGGGGCACTCAACAACTGAGCCACATCCCCAGACCTATTTTGTATTTTATTTAGAGACAGGGTCTCACTGAGTTGCTTAGTACCTCACACTTTCTGAGGCTGGTTTTGAACTTTGTGATCCTCCTGTCTCAGCCTCCTGAGCCACTGGAATTACAGGTGTGTGCCACCACCCTCAGCAAGCCATGACTCTTTTTCTAACATTTGTGTGATCCCAGGAAAGAAAAGAAGATGTGGACTGTGCCTTCGGGCTGCTACAATATTCTCTGACAGAATTGAGAACCATGCATCTCATCTATTTATAGGAATAGTATAAGTATAAACTCACTGGATGGGTATTTTGTTAAATTATTCCTTAAAATAATTCCAATCATTTTACAAGAAGTATTTATATATGAATTTCAAACAAATGAAAGTATCAAGATTGCTTCATAACTAATAATTTAATTTTGTGATACCTCCATTTTAGGAGTTAACCTACTGTGAATTAGAGGATCATTCTCCACAAGAGATGCCTGTCCACCGGAGACCATCTTCACATTTGACTCCAACTGCAAGTTTAGGAGGTTCCCCAAACCTCCCTTATATTCATTTGTATCATATTTGAGTATCTAATTTGTTATGTTCTTTCTGTTTGTGACCACACTTTTATTGATTTATCAGAGGACTCTAGGAACATGTTGAAAGCAATTATAGTTTTGGTTTATTAACAAAAAACAGATACAGTATAAAATCAGCCAAGATAAAAACTATATAGGACATAGTCCAGGGATGTACCAAATATAATTTTCATTTTCCCCTTCCCATGCAGCATGGATGAATTTCTTTCTTATCATTGATGTATGACAATATGTATGAAGTATAGGCATGCAGAAAACTTCACCCAAGCCTCGGTGTTCATATCCTCTATTGGGACCCTTCTAGTAATTATGATTAATCAATTGACCTATTACTCATGTGACTGATCTCAGTCTTCCGGTTAACTGGTATCTTATGACTCAAACCCCTACACTAAATCATTATTTCTCACCCGGATGTGGCCAGCAACCATTGTAAATCACAGTATTACTAATCTATCTAGTTACCTCCCAAACTCCAGGAAAACATAGATTACCTCCCAAAAGCAGGGTGCAAAAGGCCAACCTTTTAGGGGCAAGACTAAATTTTTTTTTATTAAGTATCACTTGCATTAATTTACTGTAGTTGTCATAAGAAAACTACAAAAGCCCATGTGGCTTAAACAACAGAAATTGATTTTCTCACAGTTCTGGAGATTGAAACCCAAGATCAAGATGCTTTAAAGTTGTTTTCTCAGAGGTCTTTCCCCTCACCTTGTCAATGGCCACCTTCCTGCTGCCTTTTCATATGATCTTTCTTCTATGTGCATACATCCCTGGTATTCTCCTATGTCCTGATCTCCTCTTCTCATAAGGACATTACTTGTATTGGGTTAGGACTCTCCTGAACCAGCTTCCTTTTAGCCTGATCACCTCTGTAAAGATCTTGTCTTCAAAATGGTGTTAACAAGATTCAACCCATAATACCACCTGCATTCTAAGGTAAGCCCCATGGCTTTTACCTTGACTTCATTATAACACTTAATAAAAGCCATGCATTAAACAATCAAGTCAGTAGTAAGCATTATGCAGTATAAATTCATTGATACAAATCACTGCATATTCTACATAAATGGATAGGTAAAAATGCATGTGCATGCTTCTTTGTTCCAATCAACCTCTCAGTTTCACTGTTTTTGTTTTCTATTACCAAGAGAAAAATGATTACTACAATAAGTGGAAAGGAAAAGTAACTTTATGCCATGTTATGTTTTTAGTTTTTTCTGTACTTATGAATTTCATATGCAAACAATTAACTCTCATGTGAGAAAAGAAATCCTGTTGTGATTATAGGAGATGTCAAGGTGAGACCAAACATATTTTATATTCAGCATATTGAGTAAGAAAGTCTGGTAAGGGGCTGGGGATTTGGCTCAAGCGGTAATGTGCTTGCCTGGCATGCACAGGGCACTGGGTTCGATCCTCAGCACCACATAAAGTAAAATAAAGATGTTGTGTCCGCCGAAAACTGAAAAATAAATATTAAAAATTCTCTCTCTCTCTCTCTCTCTCTCTCTCTCTCTCTCTCTCTCTTTATAAAAAAAGGAAAGAAAGTCTGGTAAGACAGATTTCTCACAGTATTGATTTTGTATTATGTGGAGATCTTAGTCTTTTCCTAACCTGCCTGTAATTCACCTTAGTTGATTGTTGTAGCATAACTATGTTTTTTAATTCAGTTCTGTGGCAAACTGAACATACCAGAAGGAACATGCCTTCTATTTGCTGTTCTATAAGACAAATACTCTTGTCAACCTTTATTTAGCTCTGTATAGTGATCTAAGGAAAACTTCTTAAATCTTGCTAGAACTCATAAATGTTTGGGCATATGAATCCTGAAGCATTGGTTATCTATGATGGTGTGAGCATGTATATAGTAAAGTTGGCAGAAAGGGCAAAGGATAAAATATTCCAAAAGTAAATTTAATATTGGTGTCTGAGACGCAGTTTCCAAAGACAAAATTTTAAAATAATATACATTGTTTTACACAGAATTTTAGAATAAATACATGAGTCCGATGTGCATTTTTGAAGATTGCCTTAACAAAAATCAGCATAATTTTACATGTTACTCTGTGTATATTATTTTCTGCCTAACCCTTTGAAAATAAATAAACCAGCAATTTCCAAAATTTTTATTGTTAAAATAAAAGCGACAGAACAAAGTAAGATTTTCCCCCTCTATGTAACATGAGAGAGATATCAGTAACTTCTCCATCCTGTGTTCTGTGCAAACCTCTTCATTTAGAATATTTACTATTTTCTCCACTAAATTCTCTAATCTGTTTAGACAGAGTTCAGTAATATTTGTCAGCAATTGCACATTCACTCACTTTATACTTCAGAGAACAGAACATTGAATTGTAACTATCCTATAGTCTTATTATGGATACTTTAACTCATTTATATATTCGTATGTTTACATTTATACTGTCCAGCTTCATTGTTTAAGGTACTTAATTCTTACCCGGCATTACCTACTGTGGGTTTGTGTAATTTGGGCTTTTCTTTGTTGACTGTACTTCGTTGCTGATTTGCAACCAGAATTTCTATTTCATTTGTTCTGTAGCGTTTCACTTGCCATTTCCAAGATTTTTCTTTGCTCTTGATGCCTCTCTGAACTGCAAAGGAGCTTTGTTCTTGCTCTTTTGATTAATTCTTCTAACATTTCATTTCACAGTTTTTCAAGTCCTTGTGGTTAATACAAAGAATTTTAGAAATCTTAAGCAATCTAAAACATAGTTTTTTATGAAATTCTTAGAAATACTTAAATTTTCATAACTCCTCTTAACTATGTTAATACTATTTATAAGTTCAGTAATGCAAGCAATTCAACCCAATATCTTCCAAAGGAGAGTGACTAAAATGCTTTTAAAAGACAAAGTCAATAGTAGAGGAGGAATTCAATCATAAGATATCCTAAATTAAACATAGAGAGGACATAAACCGAGGAAAATTCTGAAAATTCAACAAAAATGAAGTAAACATTCCATTTTATTTCAACTGTCTTTATTTTAAAAGTGAATGTCTAAACATACAGTAAAAGGTAAGAATTGTCAGACTGGATAAAATAACACCTTATTATATGCTACCCAGGAGAAATGTATTATAAGACAGGTTTAAAAAAAAGGATGGACAGATATTGTCAACTGATTTTTCACAAAGGTACAAGAAATATTCAATAGAGAAAGGATAGTCTTTCTCTACAAAATTTGTTCAAACAATTGAATTTCCACAGGGGAAAATATGAACCTTGAAACATTTCAAAACTTAAAAAAAATTGACTCAAAATAAAAGACCTAAATGTAAATGATAAAAATCATAAGATTTCTTGAAAAGTCAAAGGAGAAACTGTGTACAACCTCGGATTTTCACACCGATTTCTTTTTTTAGATACAACATGAAAGGGGCATCATACAAAACAGAAATAAATTAGAAGTCAGACTATCTAAATTCCAATATTTGCTCTGTGGAAGATGCTAAGAAAAGACAAAACTCACTGTGGAATTAAATATATATAAATTACAGATGCAATAAACAATGCTAAAACTTAACAATAAGAAAACTCCAGTGAAATGAGTCATATTGACATCAGATTGATATTCTGTGCCTCCAGATATGATGTGCTGAGAAGGATAAGTGACATATTTTATTGTGGTATTCTTCTAAAAATAAACCAACAGCCCCAGTCTAATCATAAAGATAACATCAGACAATTCTAAACTGAAAGATATTTATTCAAATTAATTCTCACATAGTCCATGTTATGGTCACCAAGGGAAAAAAAAAAAACAGAAATCCTCACACACCCCAGGAGACTAAAGTGCACAGGATGACAAACTGCAATGTGGTATTTTATGTTGGATTCTGGAATGAGGTGCTGACTTTATAGAAAGCTCTGCATTCTGGTTAATAGATTACAAAAGTCCATTGCTCCATTCTGACAAATGTACTATGGTCTTTGAGGCTAGAACCCTCTTCTCCATGCCTATAACTTTTCTGTAAAGCTATTACAATTTTAAAATAATATTTACTCAAAAAAACCCCACGATTTCATTTGTTTTCCCTATAAGCAAGAGCCATTAAACACATATGCTAGTGTGACAGTTTAAATGTAAAGTCAAGGATAATATATGAAAGAAAATAAATATAAGAGCAATGAGGATGTTGGGCAGGGGCAAACAAACTGATATATTGAGAAAAGATATGAAATAAAACAAATAGAAATTGCTAAAGTTTTAGTCTTTTCCATTTTGGAAGAATGGAGGCACTGTTGTCAGAAATGGTTTTTTGGGGTTTTTTTTTGTGTTGTTGTTGTTGTTTTTTTTTCCAAAGGATGAGGTAGACATTTGAAAAGAAAACTGCTTTCTCCTGTTTTGTAGGTGGAAAGTGAGCTGAGGTGCAGGAGGGCATCTGAGTATAAAGGTCAGTGAAGTGGTTATGGAGGTGTAACTGTCAGAAGATAGATTCCGACAGGAGAAGGTAATATGGTAAAAGCACATAGAAAGAGTCACTGGCATCCAAAGAGCAAACTGCCAATAGAGAGAATTTGGGGGAAAAAAAGTTAATGAAAGCATGAGTGAGAGAGGGAAGAAAGGAAGTTCTAAAGACAGAACTTTTAGAAAAATCTATAGTAAGAATTCAGGAAGAAGAGGAACAATAACAGGAAGAGTAAAGGAGAAGGAAGCTAGGGGAAAAACAAGGAGAGGTATAAGCACATGAAGAGCAGAGAAGGTAGCTGGAATTAGAAGTGTGGGGTATTGTCAAGTACTAAAGAGAAAAGCATCTATGTTCAGTGAGTGAGCACCGATAGATCCACACATTAAGAGGTCATTGATTACTAAAGGTGATACGTGTCAATAGATCTGTGAGGGGAACACAAGTAGAGAAAGTAAAAAATATAGCTCATTCGATTATTTTTTTCCCTTCCAACACTTTAAATATGTCATCTGACTGAATGTCATCCGTGTTTCCTCCTGAGAAGTAAGTTGTTAATCATATGGAGGATGTCTTGTATGGGACATTCAAATCTTTTTATCTTTGGCTTTTACGGTTTGATCACAGTATGTATCCATGTATTTCTCTCTTGAGTTTATCTTATTTGGAGTATTTTGAGCTTTGTGGATGAGTAGATGCACATATTTCTTCTACTTTGGCATGCTTGAAATATTTAATTCTTTAAATATTTCTTATGCCTCTTTATTCTCATTCTGGAACTCCCATAATATAGTGGTTGGTATGCTTGACATGGTTATTTAGGCTTGATGGTTACTTAGGCTATGGAGGCTCTATTAGTTTGCTTCATTCTTTATTTATTTCTTCTTCTCAGTCTGGATGATTTTAATTCAGACATCTTCTTCGCTTGGTTGATTCTTTCTTCTGCCTACTCAGATCTGTTATTGAGTTCCTCTAGAGAACTTTTTATTTCAGTTATTATATTTTTCTGCTGTAGAATTTTTATTTGGTTCTTTTTTGAAATTTCTATTTCTTTATTGTCTATTTGTTTGGAAATCATTTTTTTAGATTTACCTTTAGATTTTTGAGTATATATTAAATAGTTGCTTGAAAATCTTCTAGAAAGTTCAGTGTTTGAGGAGCTGGGGTTGTGGCTCAATGGTAGAGCGCTTCTCTAGCGCATGTGAGGCCCTGGTTTGATCCTCAGCACCACATAAAAATAAATAATACAAATACAATGTGTCCCACTATAACTAAACAAACATAAATATTAAAAAAAAGGAAAGTCTAAGTTTAAAATTCCTAAGTGCACCCTCAGTATGAGGCAGTATTTATTTATTTATCAGTCTTCTCTGTTTGCATGGCTCGGTTCATCTATATGTTCTGTTTTGATTGAACTGAGTATTCTGATTATTTCAATATGGCACCTTTGGAAAGGAGATGCTCACTCTTCCCGAGAGCTTGTTTTTTTTTTTAAAAAAAAAAAAAAGTGAAGCAGAGGGTTCTAACCTCCGAGAGCTTAAAGTTTGTCAGAATGGAACAATGAACATTTGTGATATATTATTAACCACTCTGTTGAGTGACTTTTCTAAACTATTTTTGTTGTCACATGTGGCCATTAAAATATCCATTCCATTAGGGAAGTAATAAGACAGTAACTTGACAGAGATTTCCTTATATGCCAAATTTTAACGTCTTCTTTCTTCATTAACATAGAATTTGCTGTGATTTTTTTTTAAAAAAAATGAGATTCAGGAATTCTGAAATATTGATTCTGAAGATGTTTGCCAGTTTAATGACTGATGCAGCTGAGGGATGGATCTTGGAGCTCCCTGCTTTATTAGTGACCCCATTACTTATTTCCTAAGAAACAATGAAGATATGGTCTTCTTTCCTCCTCTGAGGATTTATTTGGTAAAGTACCTCACCCTTTGAAGAACTCAACAGCAAACATTGGTCTAGTGTCTATACTTTTTTTATGCTGTGAAAATCTAGTTGTATAAAACAGGAAGGTATGTAATTCAATTTCCTCCAAAACTGGAGAGCTAAAAATAAACTGTGGACCTCATGAAATAATTATATTTACACATTGTATTTATTAAATGAGCAGTTTATGAACAAATAGTGTATGTACTCTGCACTAAGCAACTGGAGAGATACAACTACCCTAGACTTCTCAAAGATGTAAAACTCTAATTAGTATGATGTACATAATATATTTAGATGCCATTTCTAAGACATCCATTTCTAACCGAACACCTTTGAAATTGAAACTGGTGTTCATGATCTGGGTTCCAGAAGCAGAAGGCAGCACTCAAGTATTCTTTCCTGCTTGTGCTTGCCCATCATGTTTATTTGCTGTTCTTTTGCTTTCCATTAGTTAGATGGGAACTCTTGGTTGAAACATATACTCTCTCTGTCATCATAGCAATATTTATATAGATCTTACATCCTATTTACATGTTGTTCTTTCATGGCCCTTGATAGCAAATGTAGCTCAATTTGTGACCCTTGTTTTATACATTATATGCTATATTTGTATACATAGCAACACAGCAGCCTAGCTCTTATTTTTAGGAGACCCAACATTAAGGCTTTTTTAAGTGGATTTTTTAACATTGATTTATTTTGTATCTGTCATTTTTCTTTTGCTGAATTGGTATGTCAAATTTCACTTTAGAAATTCCAGTCATGCTTTTTGCCTTCTCTGGATATGGAAAGGAGCAGACAGAAATGCAATATAAATTCATTATGCTGGAATCTATGTGCATGGATAATAGTTCTAACAGCTTGAATAAAAACTCCATGAAATTTATACTTGGATTTATAAATATAGAGAGGTTGAAGCAATACCATAGATTTACAATTGTCAAAGTTTATCTCTAGACCAATTATCTATACACATGTATATATCTCACACAAATAAAAGCAATGGAGGAAATTCAGATATCAATTGATCAATCTGTATTGAATTCATTTCTTGTTTCTTTGTTATGCACACAGCTTATAGCTGTAGCTTTATTTACTGATGTGGATCACTGTACAATCAGTATGGCTGGGGCAATGTTTATCTGTCATAAAATCTACCTGGAACACACAAATAGATGTTGGTGTTTATCCTGCAGACAGAAATAACTGTATTCTCCAGAGGCTGAGGCAGGCAGATTATAAGTTCAAGGTCAATCACAATAAACCTGCCTCAAAATAAAATTTATAAAAAGAGGGTTGGGGAGGTGACTCAGTATTCGAGCAACCCTAGTTTCAATCCTAACTCTTCAAATTTAAAAAAAAAAAAAGTGTATGTATTAATTACATGAAAATATACTTTTTATCTGAATTGTTTAGTTAACAGAAGGAATTTTCTTAATAACTCAGATTGTTTAGATAAATGTCTATATAGCTATCATTTCTATAGTATTCATTAGGTGTATATTAAATTTTACTAGTATGTTTTCTAAATATTTCTACTTAAATCAATTTCATTTTAAAAAGGCTTTTCCCTTTTATTAGTTGTTTTTGTATTGAAATCTAACATAAATCTCGATAAAACCTTTGTAAGTTATCGAAAATAGATAACATCAGAGAATTGGATAACAGGGGATTTGAGAATATTTTGGAAGAATAGAATGAAATGTTTCTTCCATTGAATCCTCAATTCAGGGCACCAAAATGAAGACTTCCAACTGGCATTGCAAAGAGTCTAACAGACTCTGAGCTTCCACCAACTGCAGCTTGACCTCAACCTAAAATCCTTTGGTTCAGAAGGTAGAATAACAGAGAGATAACAAGAGACCAGAGGGTCTACAGAAATTGCTGCTACTTTAACAGCACAAAATCAGTGTTCACAAAACTGTTTCTAGGCAGCTTTCACTAGAGATCACACTTCAAATATTTGGTCCTTCCTTTCTTCTCTTGTATAAAGTATGCAAAGGAGAGAAAAGATTTATACAAATGCATAACTGTTCACACTGTTCTTTCATGCTTTTTTTTTTTTTTTTTTTGTGGTGCTGGGATTGAACTTCGGGCCTTGTGCATGTGAGACAAGCACTCTACCAACTGAGCTATACCCCCCAGCCCTTCATTCCTTATATTCTTTATAGGATAGCTAGAAGTGTGAAAGGTTGATAGACTAAGCAAAAAACCTTGCTCTTCTTATAGAGAATTTGCTATCAACATATCTTATATACAGAGATATCATAAATTGTGGTATAAAGGTGTATTAAGAATTGTAATGCAAATAATAATAATAATAATAGAGCTCATGTAAAAATAAATAAATAAATAAAATTGAAAAATAAACAAATGAATTTGCCTTCTTGTAACACACTTGGAATACCATACCTAAAATATACTTTGATTTCAGTGTAAATGTTTTAAATATGCAAATAATAGAAGATAAAGGAACACTCAAATATTCAAAGAAATGTTTCATTTGTTTGTTTTTTCTTTTGGACTATGTGATTGAAAATAAACTTTGGCCCATTTTTGGAATTTTAATATGGAGAATGTTTCAAATATTTTGGCAAACAACTTATATTATTATTTGAAATCTGTGATTGCTTATGTGTATGTATTCTAGGGAATGTCCAACAATCCATTATTATTATATATTTTACTTCAGCAATGTTTTTTTTCCTTAAGAGCCAGAATACTTTTTTTAAATTTTTTTTGTTTTTGAGAGAGAATATTTTAATATTTATTTTTTAGTTATTGGCGGATACAACATCTTTGTTTGTATATGGTGCTGAGGATCGAACCTGGGCCGCACGCATGCCAGGTGAGCGTGCTACCGCTTGAGCCACATCCCCAGCCCCTGGAATACTTCTTTAACAATGGTCCAAAATAGCTTAAACTGTCATTCAAAATCTAGTTATATAGAAAAAAATCCACATTTAGAAAACAGAAGGTTTGGTAGCCAAGGGGCAAGCATAAGAAGTTTCAGTGGGTGGAGAAAATTTGTTAAAAGAACATTTGTGAAATTTCATAATGGAATTGAGATCTCAAAAAATAAGCAAAAGGATAGGGGATATTAATAGTAGTATGGCATTTTGGTCTTAACCTGACTTTATATACAAACATAGTCTCATATTTAAAAAAATCATTTCCTATCGGATAGCCCTATAAACATTTTCTTGATAGGCTTTATGCACATACTGAAACAGCAGTGCAATATTAACTGTTTCTCAATAAACACAACAATGTTGTATGTGGCAGGAAACTGGTATTGCCCAATGCAATAGGAATTGCATAGAATCCTCTTTTGGGTGACTCTCAAAAATACTTTTTGGAGTTCTTCATGAGGCTAGGTCCTCTCTAACATAGTTCTATGTCAATGGAATTTAAAACTTAAAATGACCTCCAGTTCATTCAAACTGAAAGGGGTGCTAAGGATATTGGGGATCTTACAGATATAATAAGGCAACAGTGTGGCCTCCTGCCTACTATGAACAATTCATTTTGTCCACATTGAATCTTATCTGTACAACAATATCTACTAACATTTCTTTTAATTGTAAAATATACATAACAAAATTTACCATTTTAATCTCTTTTTTTCCTTGATATACAGCTAGTGGCATTGGGTATATTCACTTTTTGAACAACCATCTTCACCAACAGACCTTTCCCCTCTTCTTAGCAAACCAAAACTCTGAGCCTATTAAGCAAGAACTTCCCATTAATCCCTTCCCCTAGGCCCTGGAAATACCATTCTACTTTCTATCTCTACACATTTCACTACTTTGCATACCTCAGGTAAGTGGAATCATAACAGTATGTCATTTTATATCTTGATCATTTGTTTAGCATACTGTCTTCCTGGTTCATCCATATTATAGTATGTGTTAGTCAGAATCTCATTCCAAATAATATTCAATTGTATGTATATGGCATATTTTGTTTATCCATTCATAAATCAATAGATGTTTGGCTTTCTTGGCTATTTGATTATTGTTAATAATACTGCCATGAGTATTTAGGTACAAATATCTGTTGGAATCTCTGCTTTCTATTTGCTTGGTTATAGTTCCAGAAGTGAAATCACTGGCTTAAATGGTAATTCTATGATTAATGTTTTGAGGAACTGCCATCTCTTTTTCACAGTGACTACACAATATTATATCCTCTAGAATATTTCACAAGGATTCCAATTACTTCATATCTTTATCAACACTAGTTTATTGGTTTTGGTGTTTTATTTTAAAAAATTAAAATAATAGCCATGCTAATTGGTGTGAAATGATGTTCCATTGTGATTTTGATTTCCATTTCTTGATTACTAACGTTGAAAATCTTTACATAAACTTGCTGACCTCTTGTATATTGTTTTGGGAGAAATTTTTGTTCAATTCTTTTGCCTGATTTTAATTAGATTGTTTTTTGTTGTTGCTGCTTCTGTTGAGTTTTGCATGTTCTTCATATATCTTAGATGCTAACACCTTACAGATATAGGACTGCAAATATTTTCTCTCATTTCATGTTTTGCCCTTTTACTCTAGTACTATTATCACTTGAGCCATAAACTTTTTTAGTTTGGGTGAAGTCCAACTTATCTGCAGTGCTCTTTTTTTTTTTTACCTCTGTTTTGGGTATAATATCCAAAATATCCAAGACATCATGAATAAATCCAATGCAGTGAAAGTTTGAAGGTTTACCTCCAATGATCTCCTCCACAGTTGTTATAATTTTAACTCTTAATTTAGGATTTTGATCTATTTATATATTATTGTTTGTCCTAAACAGTTATATATTGCAGCAGATGGCTTTGATCTATTTTGAGTTAATTGTGTATATGGTGTTGGATAAGTGTCCAACTTCATTAACTGATGTAAATATCCAGAGACTTCTAAACACTGTTTCTTGAAAATGCTTCCAAAAGGCCTTTTTCCCCCTTTCTTTCCTCTTTTAAAAAAAAATGGTACAAAGATGGTATTAAAGTCTTATAGTTCCTTTTGTTGTCAACTATTCATAAATCACACAAACTATTCATAAAAAATATATTATACATTGTTATAATTTATTTGCACTAAAATGAGCACCTAGTGAATAATATTGTTTTAGTAAAGAAGTTTGCACATGTAAGACTTCAGCCTTATTTCAGCACAGTAATATAACTGAGACATAAATCTGACTCAGAAACATTAACATATATTGTAAATATTTAATGAACTTTTCTTGGAGAGGTAGAAGAGAAGATTACAAATTAGGACAACTTCTTTACATTATTTTTAGGCTTCTCCTCTTCACCTAATTCCACTCTTCCATTATCGGATGCTTTACCCTTCCTTACCCCATTTTGAACTGCCTTCCTGAATGGCCCCTCTTATCTTAGTTTCTGCTACAAAGCAGCTCTATACCTTCTGTGCAGTCAACCCTTTTCTCCTGAGTTCTCAGCAAAACAAAAGTATCTTACTTAGTCCTCTTGGTAAAGTCTTCTCCCAAGATCACTATAGTAGATATTCCTTGTGCTCATTAACCTTTGGTCATCCTTTATCTCTGAACTTGTAGAAGAGTATATATCTCCTTGCTCACTTGCAGTCAAATGAAGTCGTGTGATTAGCTTCAGGAAAAAAAAAAAAGTTTCCATGGGAAGATTTTATATTGAAGCCTCAGAGTGAAAATGTGTGGTATCCATGAACTTCTCTTTCATTGACCCTGCAATTTAAGAATCCATGGATTCCAGAAGGTGCATCTTTAATTGGATGAAACCTTTGCCTAGAAACCAGAGTGACTTAATGGAGCAGAGCAGCTGCAAACCTAAAAGACCATAGATCTTTAATGAAAAATGAATCTAAGATCTTTTAAGAGAGCAAAATCTAGATGTTGCTTATTATTTTATCAGTTTATTCAACTGTTGTAGTTGGGATGCTTTTCTCTATGTTTTGTTTTAAAAAGTTAAGAGTTTTGCGTTTCACATTTTAAGATACTGATGCATTTGGAATCTAGTTTAATAATAGGGTAAAGGTAATAATCCACAGTTATTTCTCCAGATGAATATTCAGTTATTCTGGCACCATTTATTAGGTAGCTAATTATTTTTTCATCAACTTGCAATGCCAAAGCAAGTTGCAATGCCAAAGCTGTCACACATCAGATTTTTTGGAAATCTGATATATGAATTCTGCCTCATTGTTCTTTCTTTCTAACTCTGGGTTGACACCAGTTGCCTTAATGATTAAAGCTTGATAATAAGTTTGAAATTGGAAAGAACAAATATCCTCCATCTAATTCTTCTTGTTTAGAAGAATATGTGAATTTGTGCATGAATATGGGTTCACTGTAGTAGAGATAAACACAGCTCCAAACTGAGCAGCACCTTCAGCTCCATAAATGTTTTTCCTCCTTTTTATTTTCTCTTTTCCATAAATTTGAAATCAGTCTACCAGAATACTAACATATACAAGTTATGCTTATCATAAGGTTAAAGAAGAATTAGTACATTTATTATATATTGCTGATAATGCTAATCTCTTCATTTACTGATGTTTTCTTTAGTGAATCCTAGTAATATTTGTATTTTGCTACAAAGTCAACCCTTATATACTTTGTGAAATTTGTTCCCAGGTAACATATATGATGAATTGCGATTGTAAATTGTGTGTGTGTGTGTGTGTGTGTGTGTGTGTGTGTCTAGATACACATTGTTAATGTAGAGTTAACCTGCTATGGATTCCACATCTCAGGATTCAACCAATGTGGTTGGAAATATTTGGGGGAAAATTATATTTGTTCTGAATATGTGCAGAATAGTCCCTAACATTATTACCTAAAGAATACAGTATTACAAGTATTTACATGACATTTGCATTTAATTAGGCATTCTAAATAATTCTAGCAAGTATGCATAGGTTATACTATACAATTTTATAGCCTTGGAGTATCTGTGCATTTTGTTATCCACAAAGGTCTTGGAATGCTTCATAGATATCAAAAAGCTAGTTTATTGTTTTGTTCATATATACACTGGAGTATTGAATGTGAATATTGATTCCTTATTTTCCTATTTAATGCCTTTTTAAAAATTCTTCTATTACACTAGGTAGGTTCTCCTGATTGTAAGTGGAATGCTTTTAATGTGCCATATGATTTTTCCAAGTGCTACTCAGGTCAAATACATTCTTAATACCTTAATTATTTCTGATATTCCAAGAATGTTAGCATGAATTCTGGTCTATTTACTTAAAATTGATTTTTTATATTTGAGATAATCATATGTAGAATTTTTCTTCTACTTGTTAATATATTGTTTTGGTTACATTTTATTGCTGTGACTAAAAGACCCGACAAGAATAACTTAGAGTAAAAAGTGTTTATTTTGGCTCAGTTTCAGAGGTTCAGTCTGAGGTTGGCTGACTTCATAACTCTGAGTCCAAGGTGAGACAGAACATCATGCCAGAAGCATGTGTCAGACATGGCAACTAGGAAGCAGAGAGAGCTCTGCTCACCAAGAGAAAAGATATAAACCCAAAGATATGCTCCCCGCCGTGACCCTCCTCCTCCAACCACACTGCCCACCTAAAGATACCAACCCAATTAATCTACATCAGTGGATTTATCCATTGATTCAGTCACAACACTCATTATCTGATTATTTCACCTTTAAACATCCTTTCATTTTCTCACACAAGAGCCTTTCAAGGGAATACCACATACATATACAACTATAATATTCTTCCTCTTAACCCCCCAAACCCATGCCAATCTCACCACACAAAATGTATTAGTCCATTTACAAGAGTCCTCATAGTCTTAACAATTCCAAATTGCTCAAAAGTCCAAGTCCAAAATCTTATCTGAGACTCAAGGAAAACTCAAACTCTTGGATGTGAACCAAGATCAAAAGCGTGTTACATCTATCCAATATATAATGGCAGAGAGTAAACATTTCCATTCCACAAGGGAGAAATAGAAGCATAGAAAGAAGGACTGAGACCAAAGCAAGATTAAAATCCAGCTGGGCAAACAAGTCCTGTAGCACCATGTCCATCAGCTCCATGTCCACCATCTGGGGCACATAGCAATGTGATATTCTGTCCAAGGGGTTGGTGGGGCTCTGCTTCCGTGGCCTTGCTAGTTGCAGCACACATGGTCTTTTTTTTCTTTTTTTTTTTTTTTTGTCTTGTCTCTGCTCAATTCCTTCAGCTCTCCATAGCATACATTCTACATTACTGGAGTATCTTAATTTTAGGAGTCTTGGGTAGGTAAAAATACTTCTTTCTCTATTATATGAAGAACATATTTGAGAAGTCCAATATTATCAGTTTCTTGGATAATTTTCAGAACATAATTCTAAAAGTATTTGGATTTGTTGTTTTATCTGCATATGGGAGAGGGAAATGGCTAAAAGAAGATTTTAATCCATTGAGTTAATTTGTTTTTTTGTGATAGGCCCATTTGAATTTCACAAGTTTTTCTTTTTTTTTTCTTTTTCATATTTTTAAGTAATTTGTCCTTTTCACCTCAGGTTTTTCATGTCTGTTTATATATATTTTATACCTACAAATTCATATACCTAAAGTCTTCTTTTTAAAAATTTTTTAGTAATTTTCTTTCTTTTTTATTTTTTTCTTCTTTGATGTTGTTCGTTTTGGGTGAGATTATTTTAGTTTTTATTAACTTTGCAAAAATGCTTTGAATTTAGTTTAAGAGTGTGTTTTTATACAAATTATTTGCATTCCAACTCTCATTTCAATTAAATATGAGTCTATTAAGAAATTCCCAGGGGGAAATTCTTGGAAGGACCTCTATTTGGAGACCCACTCAGACACTTACAGCTCTATGTATTAAAGGTGTTAGGTGTCCAGCTCCATTATCATATTCCATTCCTGTAGGTTTATGGTGTTGGGTCTTTTATGATTCCTGAATAATTTCTTTACTTTCCCATAAGTCCAGCCATAAATTAAAATATATTTTAAAATTTATCCAGTACCAAGATAGAGTTTTCTGAGCATCTAGTCTTGCCATTGTGCAGGTAAGGAATTAGTAAATGTGTTTTAATTTTATTTCAGATAATTTATCTTTTTACCCCCTTCCCATTTAAAATAATATTATTTTATTATTTAAAATAATAAATTTAAAATAACATTATTTTAAAATAATTTTATTTTACTATGGAAAATATAATTGGTCATATAGAACAAAAAAATTTAGTTATTTGTTTATAAACCTCCAAGACTAAGGACCTGGGACAAACAAATAGATGGTAAAAATACCTAGGAATCCAGTTCCTTCCACTCCATTTACCAACTATCCAAGGAGAGATTAGATTCCCTAGATATAAATAATTTTAAGAGTAATAAATATATACTACTGTGAGGTTCTGAGAAGATACCTTATACTTGTCCATTTATTTGCTTAATAATTTGAAGGGGATGAAATGGGTTTAGAGTAGATGTTTTTTGACTCCCTTCAATAAAACTGGTTATCAAAACATCTCAAACAATATAGTATGAGGAAAACAGATTACAGATACCTATTTTGCATATATATGCCTATGAAAAGTTTTTTTTTTCCATAGCATGAGACAGCTTTTCTTATTTGTTCCTTTTGAGAGAAGAGAACATGCAATTGAGGAAAGTCTCAGATTAGAATCCATCTTGTGTTCAAGAGAAGCAGACTGAATACAAGCTATCATCAACCCATGGCAGGGGATTGGTATGAAAATTATTCCTCAGAGACTACTTAGCATAATCTCTACCCAGAACAGCATCAAAAGTTTCTCATGGGAAATTGTTAGAAATGCAGAAATTCAGGGCTCTGGCCCAAGTCCATTCAACCTAATCTGTATTTTAGTAAGAGCCCACAAATCATAATAACAAAAAAAAAAAAAAAAAACAGAAAAAATCAACAGACACTGGACAAAATACTTCCCTGAAAATAACATCAGATAACTTTACAGTATTCAACATTAATCTCTTTCTGACCACTCATTGATATTGTATAAGCTTTCTGAGTAACTGAGGGCAGTAGGGAGGACAAGTTTAGTCTAAGATTAAATGTCTCTCTCAAAATAGATTTGGTGTTAGGAAGAGATGAAATAGCAAAGAAAATTGGAAAAAGTAGTTTCTTTTTTTGGCATGGCCTGAAATTTGTACCTGCCATGTAAGCTTTATTTCTCCAACAAATGTGACAAATCTTTGAGCACAGGGATTATGTTATGTAACTCTCCACTCCCTCCCAGGACTTTACATGTTTCAAAAAGAATGTGCTCAATAAATGTTTAAAATAATGATATAAAAAATCCACACATATATAGGTACACACATATATATGTACATAAATATATAATAAACATTTATTTGTAAATATTTATAAATGAATATAGGTAGTAATAAGTCAATGGGATAATTTGCAAAATTTTCAGAATTGCTCCTTACCTTTAATATCTCAGGAAATAAAATGAATATCTCATTCAGTTTAATTGGAAATAGAAGTTCCAGAATGAAGAAGACACCTTAGCACCAAAAAAACCACAAAACTCTATTTTTAAAAATATTTACTTTTTTAGTGAATATCTTTTCTGTTTTACAAAGGAAGAATATTAGTATTAGTGTCTGGATTCTGCTGCCTTTTCAGGAGCGATTCTTCATTATATACTTACATATAATTATTTTCCTTCATACTCACATACAATTCTTTTCTTATATAATTTAATGAGGACAATCAGCTTTTCCATGCTAAGTAGATTACTTATCACCATGTGTTTTCTCCCTTTCCATAGCTCTAATAACATTTTTTTTTTTTTTTTGTACTGGGGATTGAACTCAGGGTCACTCGACCACTGAACCACATCCCCAGCCCTATTTTGTATTTTATTTAGAGACAGGGTCTCATTGAGTTGCTTAATGCCTCACCATTTCTGAGGCTGGCTTTGAACTTGTGATCCTCCAGCCTCAGCCTCTGGAGCCACTGGGATCACAGGTGTGCTTCACGCCCAGGCTTCAGTAACTTTTAATGCTAAATACCATAGGTAAGATGAGTAGTCACCCTTCTCCAACCCAAGTGAGGAGAGGAACACATCAATAATTTATGATTAAAAAAAGGTTTGTTTGTTTGTTTTCCCCCTCAGTGATACTAAGGATTGAACCACTTCCCCTTCCCTTTCTATTTTTTGAGACCAGATTCCAACCCAAGTGAGGGAAAGAGCACATCAATGATTTCTGATAAAAAACAAAAAGTATTTGTTTTTTTTTCCCCCTCAGTAATAGTGAGGATTAAATCACTGCCATTTCTCTATTTTTTTTTTTGTTTGTTTGTTTTTTATTTTGAGACCAGGTCTTGCTAAGATGCCCAGGCTGGCCTTCAACTTGAAATACTTCTTGCTTGAGCCTCTCAAGTAGCTAGGATTACAGGCATATACCACCATACCCAGCTTGATAAAATTTCTTACTGTAATTTTTAAAGATAACCAAAGTACATTCATTAAATAGTATCTACAAGCCAAGGTTATGCAGCTTCCCTTGCTTTTCCAGAGAAGAGATATCTAAGTACAAATTAATAATGCTACCATCCCTGTATTTGTAGATAACTGTTTCAAATTTCTTAAACATGTTTTGCTCAGTGTAATATATGCAAAGATACAAACACAGACAACTATGTCTTACTTTGTTGTACACTCTAGACAAAGCTGTGCTCACCTATAAATTTGGGCATTTTTAAAGGTGTAGACTGTTTACTGAGGCCAAGTACGTGGATCACCAGAGTAATAACTAGCCAAGCACATTAGGACATACAATCAATCAACAAGTATATGAAAAAATGTTCACCATCTCTAGCAGTCAGAGAAATACAAATCAAAACCACCCTAAGATACCATCTCACTCCAGTAAGATTGGCAGCCATTAGGAAGTCAAATAACAACAAGTGCTGGCGAGGATGTGGGGAAAAGGGTACTCTTGTACATTGCTGGTGGGACTGCAAATTGGTGCGGCCAATTTGGAAAGCAGTATGGAGATTTCTTGGAAAGCTCGGAATGGAACCACCATTTGATCCAGCTATTCCCCTACTCGGTCTATTCCCTAAAGACCTAAAAAGAGCACACTATAGGGACACTGCTACATCCATGTTCATAGCAACACAATTCATAATAGCAAGACTGTGGAACCAACCTAGATGCCCTTCAATAGACGAATGGATAAAAAAAATGTGGCATTTATACACAATGGAGTATTACTCTGCATTAAGAAATGACAAAATCATAGAATTTGGAGGGAAATGGATGGCATTAGAGCAGATTATGCTAAGTGAAGCTAGCCAATCCCTTAAAAACAAATGCCAAATATCTTCTTTGATATAAGGAGAGTAACTAAGAACAGAGTAGGGAGGAAGAGCATGAGAAGAAGATTAACATTAAACAGGGATGAGAGGTGGGAGGGAAAGGGAGAGAGAAGGGAAATTGCATGTAAATGGAAGGAGATCCTCAGGGGTATACAAAATTACATACAAGAGGAAGTGAGGGGAAGGGGGGAAAAATATAAGGGGGAGAAATGAATTACAGTAGAGGGGGTAGAGAGAGAAGAGGGGAGGGGGGAGGGGGGATAGTAGAGGATAGGAAAGGCAGCAGAATACAACAGACACCAGAATGGCAATATGTAAATCAATGGTTGTGCAACTGATGTGATTCTGCAATCTGTATATGGGGTAAAAATGGGAGTTCATATCCCACTTGAATCAAAGTGTGAAATATGATATATCAAGAACTATGTAATGTTTTGAACAACCTACAATAAAAATTAATTTTAAAAAAAACTGTGCTGATAAAATAGAGGAAACAGTTTATAAATAATTTTGGCTCTTAATTTTATATATATATATATATATATATATATATATATATAGAGAGAGAGAGAGAGAGAGAGAGAGAGTATCATTGGTGGGAGCAGTTACTACATGAAGAAAATGTTTGATTTAAGAGGATTTATTTGGTGGAAAAAAATACTTTCATAGCGAAATATCACAGTTTGCTATAGAATTTGTAACAACAGTTTAAATCTAAGTGTGCAAAGTGCACTTAATATTCCCTGAAATATGACTAAACATCTTTATATGTACATATATATCTCAAACATGAAAACACAATGCAATGGAAAATATTTAGAAGTGCATGTGATGTATTCAGGGTGAATCTACTTAATGTCAATTATATTCCACCATGACATTACTTCATATTATAGTGAAACATCATGTACTATATCATGCCAAATTTAAATGTATTGCTTTTTTCCCCCAAATAACAAACTAATTTTCTGAATAAGATTTTTCCTCAAAAGTGATTCTGTTTCTAAAATATTTTTAAACCACTGATAGAGAAAATGCACAAGAGTTGTTTAAATTTCCATTTATTTAAATAAGAGGTATTTTTGAAGCCAAGTAAAACCTTAATAAACCCATGATGCTGGAAAAAAAGAGAACACAGTGAATAACTAATTAAGATATATTCTGAATGTGACTGAAATGCTAATTTCATATGCCTACCCTAAAAATCAGTCTCCATTTGCAATATATTATACTATTTCTGCCTGTGTCATTAAAATAATGCAATATTTGGAACTTATATTGACTTATAATTTTATAAATCTTTAAATAACTAACAGCATATAATACAAAGTAGAACAATGCATTTAAATTAATATGTGCAAAATGTAATTAAGAATTTCTGAATAGTATATAACATATAAAAATATTTACTAAGAGGTTTATAATCCTGGAGAATATACCACAATAGAATCAAACAGTTCTTTAGAGGAAAATCAAGTGATCTTCTAGTATCTCTATAACCTTCTAGGATTATATGTAAAGCATTGCCAGAAATTCTAATTAATTTTCTCATATATATATATATATATATATATATATATATGCAAAATTTTATAAATGTCTCTAGGAATGTATACTAGAATTTACTTACCTATTGGGCCTAAAATATCCTTATGATTTCTAATTCTAACTTACAGATGTTCTCCCAGTTTTTGTTTTGTTAATCTGCCTAATTGAATGAAAATATATAAACATAAAGTGAGAAAATATTCATAATACTATAAAATTTCCCAGTGGGATATTCATTGGCTGATAATAATTGTATATCTGACATGTTTTTGAAGAATATTATCTTCTTGTGGGAATAAGTCTTCTTTATAACATATCATGATATAACTGAGAATTAAATAATTTCTACTCATTATTCTTCTCCACAGTTTTTATTTCCTAATTATTAATATATTACACTAGAAATGTATCTAGTTTTGTAAAGGTTCTATTTATTAACTGAGCTTTATTTCAATGTATATATAAAATGGAAATAATTATACCTACCTCCCCAAGACTTACATAAGTATTGAAAGAGTTAATCCTATATAAGTACATAAGATATTGCTTAATACATAAAAAAAGTAAAGAGAATGACAACTACATTTGGGAGAAAATATTTGCAAACTGTACGTATATCAAGGGGTTAATAGCAGAACATGTAAAGAACTCATAATTCAATGAAAACAGTTTGATTAAAAAATGGGTAGTAGGTCTAAACAGACATTCTTAAGGGAAGACCAGATATGTGAGAAATGTTCAACATTGCTAATCATCAAATAAATATAAGTTCAAACCTCAATAAAATATCACCTCATCCCAGTAATAATGACTATTTATCAACAAGACTAGAGATAAAATATGCTGGTGAGGGTGTTGAGAAAAGGAAACCCTTGCGCATTGTTGATGGGGACATAAATTAGTATACCCATTGTGGAAAACAGAATATATGCTCTTCAAAAATTAAAAATAGAACTACCAACTGAGCACAGCAGTGCATGCCTATAATCCCAACGACTTGGGAGGCTGAGGCAGGAGGACAATACCTCATCTCAAAATAAAAACTAAAAAGGCCTAGGGATGTAGCTTAGTGGTAAAGTATCCCTGGGTTCAATTTCCTGTATTAACAAATTAAATAAATTAATAAAATTAAAATTGAAATAGAACTACTATATGATCTATAAATTTATAAATATGTATACACACATATATACATATGTTTATATATATATATATATATATATATATATATATATATTCATGCACACACACATTGGAAATGAATTCAATATGTCAAAGAGATATCTGCACTCCCATGTTTATTCCAGCACTATTCCAACAGCCAAGAAATGGAAACAACCAACTTGTCCATCACCTGATGAATGGATAAAGAAAATGTGGTCCATATACACAATGGAACACTAGTCAACAATAAAAAGAATTAAATCCTGTCATTTTGTGACAACATGATTGGAATTGGAAATCATTATATTAAGTGAAATAAGCCAAGCACATACACACACACACACACAAAAAAAAAAAAAAAAAAACTACCCCAAGATCTCACTCATATGTGAAATTTAAAAATGTTGATCTCATAGAATTTGAGAGAATGTAGGTTTCTAGAGGCTGGAGAGTATGGAAGTGGGGAGACAGGGAAAAAGATCTATCAGAGGATTTTTAGTTACAGTTAGGAGAAAAAAGTTCTGATGTTCTACTATGTGCTGAGGTGACTACAGATAAAAATGAATTGTAGTATATATTTTTAAAAAGTCAAGAAGAAAGGATTTTGAATGTTTTCACGATAAAAAATGATGAATGTTTAAGGACATATTCATGTTATTCCAATTTGAAAATTATACAATGTATGCATATATGAAAACAGCACATGGTGCCCCTTATATGTGTCCAATTTTATGTATCAGTTTTTAAAAAGCACACTTTCAAAAGATAGTCTTTAATTTTTCATACTTTTGGAATTGTCAAGAATGAGTTCGAGAAAGTCAAATCAAAATCAGACTCTTCTTAGCTAGATTTATTTCTATTTCAACCTCAAAATGATACCAATTCAATTGTCTATAGAGGTGGCTTTCAGGCACCCTAGAGATCAATTGCTCCTCTGCATGTTATCCAAGTTAAGCACCCGTACACACATTCTAAGCAGTCCCAGTGCTTTGTAGAATCCTCCACATGAATTCCATCTTACTGTCACTGTCAATTATGAAATGACTCTGTGAGTGCCCTGGTATGAGCAGGAAAATGTATCTACACATTCACTTCCTTCAGGAAAATTCTCAGTTGGAGACTCCCCATGTGTTCAATATATAGGTCTATTTCCCCCAGTTATCTGGACACTGCAGGAGGGTTATGAATCACAGTTTAATGTGAAATAACAGCAAAAAGCATTTTGATACATCTCTTTTCTTTCCAAGTGAGTATTTTCATGAAAAAAGAGAAACTTAGGGCAAATATTCTAATAACCATCTCTATCAGTTTAATAGACCTAGAAAATGTTGAAGGGAAAAATGACATTTTAAAAGCATATTTAGTATTTGTTGCTTTTTATTTGGATTTTTAAAAATATAAAGGTCTTCAATGCGATTATATTTCACTTTACTATTGTGTGAGGCAATATTGAAGGAAGCTTTGAGTCTCATTCAACTTGGTGTCTCTGGACCCTATCAAAGGACTTAGTTTATTAAAAACATTAAAAAGGCCCTTTATTGGATACATAATTAAATATTTGAAGCATAGAGCTCACAATAATTAATATCAAATGAATTCAGATATTGATTTCATCATTTTATCCAAATTTATCATTAGTTTAAACTAACTTTTTAAATATACAAACTCAATCTTCCTTTTTAATTGTCTTTCAGTTTGTCCATTTATATGGGAAATTTATATACCTACATTATTTCCTTAGCTTGTCTTTTCCTACCAACTGAAATCATGAAATTAAATAATAATACTATATTATTTATTTGCAAGTTAACTCTCTATACACAATTACTTTCACTTAACTCTATATTTATTTTTGTTCTTTGGCTAACATTGTCTTACATATTAATTGAGGAATACAGTTTTTCTTCAAAGGAGATAGTAACTCTGCACTATGTGTCACAATGTATAAGACTGTTGTTTTGATGAAGACAAATTAGGTTCACTCATGCTAACACTGACCACCAACTATTTCAAAACCCTCTGCTGAATATTTCAGTAGACAAAGTGTAAAGAGCATAGAAAAGCTTCCCCTCAAGTAACATAGTATAATAGAAGTTATGATAAGCACACATTAACATAAGAATGTTCTTGAGGTTAAGATTTGAATTGGTAGAAATCTATCAACATCAGAGGAAATATTCTAAAGAGAAAGGAAAGAGACATTTCCAAAGGTTTATTTATATTTAGAGTACCATGGAATGAATTCAGTAAACTCTGATTAACATACTTGGTCCAGATTATAAACAGTATATTCCAGTAGCTTGAGAATTTGACATGCCAAGGGATTTTAAGCATTAGAATTACAGAAGTTATAATTAACATTCCAATGGAATAGACTGGACAAAATAATACTAGCAGTGAGTGAGAAATAAAACATGTAGATTGGTACTTTATATTTAACAATCACGCCATTTCACTACAGACATAACCAGTCCTAACCAGTAAGTGAAAATCAAACTCCATTCATTAAAGTGAAGATCAAGATTCACAAAAGGAAATCCTGCTGAATTCACTTCACACCTCCTACTCCTCATTTGTAGGTATTGCAATTTCTCAGTTTAATGTTTTGTTAGTAAATGATCAACTTGTCAAAGGGGATTATATGATGAAGGAGATAAAAACATAAAACCACATGGTTGTATTTTTTTAATTAATCAACTCATACATTGACTGCAGAATGATATTGCCAACTAGATTTAAATGATGCTGGGGACCTCAGTATGACTGTTCTCAATTATGGGGAGAGGGGCCCGGGGAGACAAATTAATAGCCGTATATATTTGAGAAAAGAGGCCATTTATGGACAGTGAGAAAAATGTTACTCAATTTCATTGTAATTTACATAAAATTGCTATAGTCTTGTAGCACTTGCATGAGATTTAGCTCTTTAGAATGTGAAGCATGTTGAAAGAGGTGACCAAATTAGAGTGGACAAATGAGGTCATTCCAGTATGACTGGGACAATAAAAATGAATAGAAGGCAAGTGCACAGTGTGATACATTTTTTTCCTAAATAGACAGCTTTCCAAAGAGCTCATTGATTTAAAAGAGCCAGGTAAAAGTCATGTTTGAAAACACATAAAAAAACCGAGAGGTACAACAGCAGTAAAGCTACGGCAGAATATCCTTTTACTGTGGTGATTCTTGTAGTTAATCCTTCATTACATGGTGTAAGCTATGTTGCTTCTGTAGCCTGCTAATTTTCTGTTCCTGTATAGAGCTGTATTACAGGAATCACCCAAATTAAGCCGTAAGGTCATTTCCTGCTGAAAGTGTACATGATCAATTACCTTCTGTAATTCAAAATAGCCAATGTCAGATTGCATTTTATCCTAGAAAGGAAAAAAAATGTCAATGGAATAGACTGGACAAAATAATACTAGCAGTGAGTGAGAAATAAAACATGTTGATTGGTACTTTATATTTAATAATTACACCATTTCACTATAGACATATAGTCTCTGGTATTCGATGATCATTTGTTGTCCAGATTTTGAAAGAATATTTTCTATGTGCTTGAAGCTTTGCTACATGTTAGGATTCAAAAATAAATAAGACATGATTTCTGCCTTAGAGAATTTACCAAATAATTAGAGAATATGATGTAATATGTGCCATGGAACATTAAAATATAAATGAAACGAGCTCTCAAGACAAGCCATGAGAAAGCCTTAGAAGATGTCTCCATGATCAGGAAATAGGAAGAACCAGCTAATGGGAGTTGAACAGGATATAAACTAGGGATTTAGGGGTGATATCACTATATGACCCTATTATATTATTGACTTTACACTCTAAGTGAAGAAGAAAAATGAAATAAGGAAAGAGTCAAAGATCTCAGGTTTATCTTTACCATCTTGAAATAATGTTTAGGCAAAGTTTTTTTTTTTTTTTTTTTTTTAAAGAAACGACCTCTGATACCTATACTGGAAAATAGTTATTTGGGGTATCAATTAACTATAACCTACTATAGCTATCTTGTTTGCATGGCTTAGGAGGGAAAAAGAAAAAGTCAATCTAACTTGAAAATATTAAAAACTTCATTTTTCAGAGAGAAAACAGTACCAAACAGAAATTTAGTGGAATGCAAAATATATGATAATGGCAGAGACTTAAGCTTTGTTCAGGTTAAGGAAAACTGGAGCAGTTACCCAATGCATGCTAATATGCTGTTCTTTTTGCCATAGCTAATTTTTTATTTATGACAAAATCTGTATTGCCCTAGGCAGTTACTTAAAATCTCATTAAAGTGAATACTTAGAAGATTTAGAAACAAAATAAAAGGAGTATTAACAATAAATATTGATTGTATCTCTAAGTGAATGTGTATGAACTTCACTGCCTTTTAAGGAGAGAGAGAGGGAGAGGGAGAGGGAGAGGGAGAGAGAGAGAGAAAGCGAGAGAGAGAAAGACAGATATTCCCTTAGGTTCTGTGAAAATTACAATATATGTATTAAGTTTTCCATTTAACTTTTAACTATACTTGGTATAACTTTATTTGTTTATCATTGGTCATCTAGTTTCAGTCCAAATTTTAATCTTTCTAAGAGGCAGTCTTTTTTAAAAATTTATACTTAGTTATGAAGTCCATTTGCTAATATATCCAGTCGCTTAAATAGATTATGATTTAAAACCTCTTTTTCCTGCATGATTTAGTGAACGTTAGAGATCAGTCACAGTCAAAACATAGCTTGTTCAAATTATTGCATTAGAAAATGTAACATTCTTTTTTGTTAAGTCCTTTAGAGACTCTAATAAGTTTTAAGCTAATTTTGTATACTTTATATTTTCATGATTTATCAATTTATTGATTGACATCTGATCAGACATTTTGAAAAATTCTTCATAAAAATCAAGTATTTGACACTGAGGAGCACTATTTGAATTCATCCTACACTCTATTCACAGCATATTACTTGTAATAGGCATGTCACAGGCACCTCATTGGTTCTTATTTTATTCATTTTAGTTTGAGGTTTGACTCTTCCTTAACTCCACTATCATACTACTTCCCCATAAATAACCACAACAATGTATTTCATACTTATCCTCATATGTTAATAGATCCTATACCACTTGTAGTGTTTGGGGAAAATGGAAGTATGGTCTTAAAAGTTAATATGTCACATTTCTGTTATCTACTTTTATCACTCATCATTTTTGACATTTATATTGTTCTATGAATGAGTATATTCTGCTTCCTTCTGCTAATTATTCAACATTACATATTTTTAGCCCTTTACTGATCAATTACTATGATGATTGATGCCCAGTGTTGGTGACCACCTTCCAGTACCACAAATAACACTGCAGTTGAGTATATTTCCAATGCCCCCTTAAGGACTCCTATGAGAACATTCCTGAGCCAATTACCCAAGAGTGAAATAGGACTTTAGAGTATATAGATCTACATCTATCTTTCCAATATTTTTCGTATTTTGAAGTGATTTTTCAAATTGTTTAATTCATTTCTCTACCTTTACTTTGCACTTTTATAATAAGTTGAAACAATTCTTTACATACATATGTACCTATTCAGTCTTTTCTTTCTTTACACTCTTATTCACCTGTTTTTCCCATTTTCTTCTTGCATCTCCACTCCTTTTGGTGCTGTGTAAGAGATCATTTTATAGTCTACATATTAATATCTTGTCAGTTTTCAACATTGTAAATATCTTTCTGTCATTATCTGTCAAATTCGTCTATGAAATTCTTTGTTCAATACATATCATTCATTTTGATGTAGTCAAATCCATCATACCCATCCTTATAAAGCCTGTACTTTTAAAAGTCTTCTTCAAGAAGTTTTTCCCCTCGAATTATTTTCCTATATTTAACAGAAGGCAATTTTCAAAGTCTAAGGTAATTATGTGGTAGTTTCAGTCTCTTTTTAGTTTCCATTTGTTTATATAATTCATACACGTTCCCAATTATACTTATGAATATAATTATTTCACTTGTGTTTATAAAATAATGCAGTTAACGATGTGTAATACAAAATAACTCAATGAGATTACCCATCAAGGCATATGGAGAAAAAAAGATGAAATTCTTTGTTAGGTTTCAATGGTAGTTTTGAAGAAAGCAGGATTGGAAGAGATAAATAATGTCCAACGGTAATTCTTGATAATCCCTTTCATGCTTTGGAAGTTTTCAAGTCATGTCCTCTGGCTTAAAACTGACTTGAACCCTAAAGTGGATGATTAGAATACATGCAAATAATATGAAGGATATTTTAGAGCCCTTCCACAAGTAATTTGAAAATCATAGGAAGCATTTATTTGCAAAGTGATAATTCAACACTTTGGACTTCTTCCCAATTATCAAAAACTGTCATCTCCCTACTAAAGCCACTATCAGTATTTGGTGCTTCTTATCTTCTTTGTAATCAGACAGTGGTTTTCTGTCTATAAGTCTAGATTAAGTACATGTTAGTTAGAGTTTCTTGTTCATAAGCAAAAAAAATCATTAATGTGTTTTCCCAATTATCATCCATACACTCTGCATATCTGATTACATCTGTACTATACCATCAACAATCCCCCATATATAATTTACTGATTTCCTAAATTCTTCAGAATCATATGTCCAGCATTTGGTGCTATTTCACTTTTTAAAATTCACTTAAATCTTTTTCTTTTCCTCTCACTTTTGCTTTTTCTCCACTAGACCTATATATTCCTATCTTTCCTCTTTTATCCTCATATATAGTTTCATCCTTGTCTGATTGTGAAGCCCCTTATAATCCATCCCTTACTTCAGTAAAAAATATTCAAAAGAATAAATGGTTGTGTATCTTAGAACCTAAACATATATGAAAAATATTGTGGAAATATTAGAAATTGTTTGATGGTTCATTATGTGTTTTTGGAAATTGGGGGATGGGGTAGGAAGCAATGTGTGTACATAGTGAGGGTATAAGAAAATTCCAGATTTTCAAGTCCTTGTGTGTCTCTAGCTTGTCTGAAAAAACAATTTTCAAGTCCTTCTGTGTCTCAAGTTTTTCTGCTTATTAATAACATAAAGATTAGTACTACCTAGGACTATCATTTTAAATATAAATTTTCAACAACAGCCTTTAATAACTAAGTGCTTTTAAACTTAATGTTTTTAACTTATGATGTTCAGATTTTGAAGGAGAAGAGGGAAAGTCCCCGAATGACAATACTGCATTTCTTGATAATTTTTTCAATTTTTCTTGCATGATAGTGATTAATGATCCCTGACTTTGGCTGTCTCTTATCAAGTTCCTTCAGGTCCTGATTTAGAAAGTGAAGCTTAACCTTTCTCCTCTTGATCAAGGGTATGGGGTGCCTTCTGCATAATGACAAACTACAAATGAGGAGTCCTTAAAGTAAAAGGATAAAGGCTGAAAAGTAAGATAAAGACTTTTAACATCATGAAGTTTATGGATAGGCTAGACATGAACTTATTACCAAATTTTTAGTTTATCAGGGACATTTCATAAGAATTATTTTAAAAACAGTGAAACTGTTAAATTGCAAGTCATCTATTCAAACACAACAGGAAAGAGCAATTTATGCAGGCAAATAGGTACAAGGAATATTAAACATATTCATAGATGATAAATTTAGATTTTATTATCAAGGCAATATAAGAATATTTATACAACTATATCTAAATGTAGACACAAATACATTTGGGGAATTTATACTTTGCCTGTATATAAAATATATAGCTACATGGAACATTTTGTTGATGCTAAGACACATGTAACCCTTTATAAAATGATATAATTGTCCTCTGGATGTTAGGTGTGAGGTCTAGCAGTCTGGATGCTCCAGGCCTTCCCATCTGGCCCTCACATGTCTTTAGCAGAGCTCTGCAGGCTCTTGGCAATACCTCCCACCCACAACATTCCCTAAGTCCCCACCATCTCTTGCACTATAACCACCTAAGCAAGTAAATAAGACCCTCATAAATAATTTTAAAAAACCATAAAGACAAAACAGTGATGGCTAATCTTGGTTGTCAGTTTGACTAGATTGAGAGATTCCTAGAATTGTAGTAAAGCATATTTCTGGGTATGTCCTTAAGGTATTTCCAGAGAAGATCAGTATGTGGGTCGGCGAAGTGAGTAGGGAGACCCACACTGAATGTAGGCAGCATCCTCATAAATTGAAAAGGCGGAAAAGGGAAGCTCACATGCACATTCTTGACCCTTCATGAGTGGTTGTGTTTTTGCTGCCACAGTCACCTGTGGATGTCAGACTGAAGATTATTCAGCCTTTCAAATTGGACTTACAATATAGAGCTTTCAGGCTCGAATTTGGGGCTACATTATTGGTTCCTCTTGTTCTGAGCCTCCCAGCTTCTTAGACTGAGCTGGTTTCCCAGCTCTCCAGCCTACAGATGGACTTTTGCGGGACTATCCAATATCTGATCATATAAGATAATCAAATGGATCACCCTTATAAATTATACATATAAAATTTTATATACACACATATCTATCTATCTATCTATCTATCTGTATCTGTCTCTCTCTCTCTCTCTTTCTCTCTCTCTCTCTCTATATATATATATATATACAAATATATATATATTTGTTCTCTACAGAACAAACTATGGAGTCAGAGGACTTGGTATGTATTAGTGATGTGACCTAGGGCAAATTATTTCTTTTCCCTGAAGATTCACATGTTTCCTTCTCTTAAATGGAGACAAAAATTCTTCTTACTGAACTGTAACAATTGGTGATATGTATGTGAAGAACCTATACTTAAATGGTAGTAAAACTACAAAATTTGGCAGCTCTTATTGTCATAATGAAATAAGAAAAAAATCTCCTAGCACAGTCCCCAGCTCATGTTAGGCACTCCATAAAACTTAATTTTTTATATATATACATATGTAATTACACTGGTTATGTTCTTTTTCAGAACCCTGACTAATACTAAAACTAGATTTATTTGTCATTCAAGTGAGCACACACTTAGAAGAAGAAATACACTGAATAATTCACTGAGGATAAAAGTTTGAACTTTCCAGTGCTAGACAGGTACAGAGTCTGTGGTGTCTTACTGAGGCATAAACATTATCACTCTGGATTGGACAGATCACAACCTGGCACACAGCTGGTCTGGGCAACATGCTTTGTTCCAGAAAAAAACTTCATTTTTGTCCACTAAGGGTCTGACATATTTGGAAGACTCAGTTTGTCTGGTTTACAAATAACTTTCTCTGCTTAGCATCAGATATGGCAAAACACAGCATTGCATTTTGATATCTACATTAACAAGGATGCTTGTGAAAAAAATAATTTCATTTTACACATTTCCCCCTTTTATGTTGGCTTCCAAAATAAACCTGGAATCCCTTGTTACTTCTTCCCATCTGGCCTCTGATGTCCTAAACTTATCTCACTTAGCATACCTTCCCAATTCCCAAAGCCTTCAGGAAATCATTATCAGTCCTTATAAGAGTCTTCAATTCCCTCTGGTATTTTCCCCATCTGTTTAGACAAAGTCCCTTTCTCCTCCTTCCTCACACTAAACTTGATCTCCCCTGATGACTTTGCATCACCACATCCCTGTTAGGAAGCAGGTGTTCTTCTGTCATACAGCCTCTTCTAGCCCATTCTAATTCTACTTGTCCTCTCTAAGAACCCCCAGCTTTGACTGTAAAGTCTACAGGTTATGTAGTAGGTAACTAGTAGAGGACTCTACTAGTTCTGGGATTGCCAAGTCATTTGCATGGGCATGCAAACACAATATAAGCAGAGTTGCAAATTGTTTGCTCCTGGGTCTTGCTTTGTCTCACTACATGTGGAAACCCTGCAGCTCCTGGAATGTGTAAGAACTCAGGCAATTGTGTTGCATAACCAAAGGCCCTCAGCCACCTTATCTCCACTGCCCAGGAAGGACTCTAGTCACCTTCCCCACATTTGAGTGAGTCCATCCTAGATCATCCACCGGAAACCAAACCAATCCAGACCAGAAGAATCTCCTAGCCAGTCTACAGAATCATGGGATAGCATCTGTTTGTTGTTTTAAATCACTTGTTGGGGATTTTTTTTTTTATGGAAAAAGCTAACTAATACAGATTTTCTAACCCAACTCCCTTTTAAACTATAAATTCCATAAGATCAAAGATGTTTTTTCCACTGCTATAGGGTCTCAAAATTTTTAGATGGTCAACAATTTCTATTAAATATATAACAGGTTTAAATATTTTTCAGATACAATCACTCCAAAGTAAGTATAAGGAAAAACCTGTGCTTGCTTTATAGCTCACAGTTCTTGAACATTAGAATATATAAAATGCTTAAACAATGATTTTACTGAACCTACAGTAAACTTTCATTTTTCCCCAAACCTCTCTACTCTAAAATTAAATAATAAAATGATAATGATGGCATGGTAATGGGTAATGATAGGGATTATGGTATTAACATAATATAATAACTATTATTTATTGAAAAGCCCTCGAATCCTAGCATTATGTCATTCAATCTTCAAGTAAAACTTATAAGATAGACAAATATTATTATCTTTGTTTATTGAGATGATCTGAGGTTTAGGGAGGGATTAGACATTGATCCAATATATCTCAGTATGAAATACATTTGATATTCAAAACTCAAACTGTCTTATTCCAGGACATTATCTATTTCTTCTGTGAGTAAATACTCTTTATGTCCCTATTCTTTAAAAAAAAAATGTTTTGAAATATTAAAAAACTTGGACTACATCCAATTCATTTTTTCTAGATGAGGATGCAGACAGCAAAGGGATCAACTATATGTCCAATGGGACATAGAAACTAATTTCTTCAACAAATTGCCAGGAACTCAGGGAGTAGTAACAAGTAAACTCAAAAATTGAAGGACAAAAGATGCTTTCATTTACTGAGAGCTAAGCACTGGATAGGTACATTCATGCACATGGTTTATTCCTCATAGGAAGTCAGGGAGGTAAGTGTATCATTTAAGCCTAGAGGAACCTGGGGTTTAGATGTACTAGGACCTAAATGATGTGCCTGAATTCAAACAGCATGTTTTGCAAGTACATACAGAGAAGTTTCAGGTTATATTCTCTTTATATACTTTTAATCAGTGTCTTAGGAAGAAAGGCTATTTATCTGAGAGAATATAGTTTGTTTAAAAAAATAAATTTATGTATAAGAAACTAGAGTTCTCTAATATTTATTTTAGTTTAACTTGTGGAAAAGAGGAACAGCATTTAACATAAATGCCAGGCCAGAAGGAGAAACATGTTATATTTAATTTTTTTTTTAATTTTTGTCTCTGATACAGCTGGGTGTGGTTGTGCATACTTATAGCCCTAGCTACTCAGGAGTCTGAGGTGGGAGGATTACAAATTCAGGGCCAGCCTCTGTGACTTAGTGAGACCATAACTCAAAATAAAAATTTTAAACGGTTTTTGGGGATGTATTTCAGTGGTAAAGGATCCCTGGGTTCACTTTGAGTACCCTCGCCTCACACACAACTAGAGTGTCACATAACTGTTGGATACCTGAAAATATGTATGAGATAATACATAATTTACCCTTTTTTGGTTTTGCAATAAAAACTACCACAAATTACTAATCTAAAAATAAAATCGAGTCAATTTATGTAGTGTTAGTAAAAGAATTGTGACTGTATTTCAGAACATCAGGATGTACTTGTCTTTAAGAATGTACAGGAAAGGTGGTTCACCAGTAAAATTTGCTCCAGAGATCAGCACCCCCACACCACTGTATGCGGGTAGTGATTAGCTCACAGGGAAGGATGCTAGACGATGAGAACGATCAGCAGAGGAAAACTGTGGTATTTTAATTATCAAGTTATCTAACCTCCTGAGCCACTTGAGTTCTTTAAGTGACATAAATTCATGATTGATGATTGAATGGATGGAGGGATAGGTACATCAAGGAATGAAATAAAATGAAGTTGGCATGTGGAAAATCCAGCCTGCTGGAAAACCATGACATGCCTTGTTCAGAGACAGGTTAGGATGACATATTATAGATGAGAACCTACAAAAATGTATCAATAGATACATTTATAATACATCTATAAGATGTCATCCTATTTACACTTAATGGAGCTTTACTCGAGATCACAAGTTATTTTAAAATATTTGTGTAATAAGGTGTTATTACTTGTCAAATTAAATTTCAAGATATCACCTGTTTATATCCATTCAGAGTAGTGAAATATTAAAATGCATTCTCGTAAACTGATTAAAGCATCCCTAAACTAGACGAGAGTTATCATTTTACATTACCATAATGCCAACATAATCTCAATTTAAATACATTTCCATAGCTTTTGATCAAAGTTGTGTTATTATTCAAGTTCATTACCTCTTACTAGATACTTACTCCATTTAGAGGTCATATGAATATGTTATTTGCAAAGCATACTTACAATAGTTGGTATTTCTTAATTAAAATTTTTTAATTAAAATACAAAATGCACAGCATACCAGTAGTCCAAGCAAGCCAGCTACAATCCTTTTTATGTGTTTTTGGAGGCTGTCATGTCTTTTCCCACTACACTGGAGAACCTCGGAGAATAAATTAATTCAGATCAACTTCATTCACTTGCATAATTGTAAATGATATCCAGAAGTGTTATTTCTTCTGGAATCAATCCTAAAGCACTTTTTCCCACACCCACAAAGTCTATCTTCCATGCTTTCTGGGAAACAGTAAGCACTTTTATGGATCACCCATCCTAATTCCAGGAAATGGTTTCCTACATACCTTGATTGCTATGAATCAGTATTCATGTCATGAAAAATACTTATTAGCCTGTTTGGGGGAATATCACTATGGAAATTTTTGACTTAGGTTACTAATTCTATGCAATTAAAGTCATGTTTCAAACATTCAGTAGTCTAAAACATTATCTTTGAGACATACTGACAGGCAGTCAGGAAAAAAACTTTTTAGTTAAGAGTGTGACCACCAAATACTGTCTTATTGATTGACAGTTCCATTATGAATTTAAGCCTGGGATATAGAGGAGTCAATTGAACTACACATTTATCACTGCCTGCTGTTGTGGATAAAAGGGAAAAAACTTGTTAACATGGGTAGGTGGAGGTTTCAGTTTCTAGGAGTTATTGATCTAGTTCTGCCTGCAACTCAATTACAATTGAAGTGCATGAGTAGGACAGATATTGGGAAACTATAACTAGCAATGTAGGTAATTCTTTAAAATATGGGAAATTATAGATGGAAGATATGGCAGTTGAGAACCTGGAGTAGGTCCAAAGTGGAACTTGGACAACGTGGAGCTGGTTTTGCCACTAGCATAGGTTTGATCAGTGGAAAATTATTTAAATTTACTAAACTTCAAATTTTAATATGGCAAAAAAGTGAGGAAGTTTTAATGATCTTAGTAATGGCATTAGATCAATACTTCAATTAATGAAGTCTTGGCAAATCTCTCATCAACATAAGCATGCACGGGTTTTATTTTCATTAACAACAGAATGATGATGTCTTCAATTTTCACTGGAACAAATTGTTTTCTCTGAGTACCAGAAACATTTTTCAGAAAGTATGATCAGAAGTCATTTTTATTGCTGATCAATGCAGGAGACATTACTACAGAGAGCCAAAGAAGTGGAATTTTTTTTTTTCACCAACAACTTTTTTAGTTCACTACTTTTTTCTATAACCTCATCTCCTTTGGTGACATTATCTCACTACAATCCTGAGATAATAGGGAAATACAGAGACTGATAACAGCTTTCAGGTTTTGAGGAAATTTTGTTGGCCTTTCTTTCCATAGAGGCAGACAATATAATGTCTCAAACTCAAACCAAAAGGTTAAAAGCTTTGATTGTACTTATATGATGATTTTTTTCATCACTTCATTTTCCAATGTCCCAGCATTTATATTTCATGAGTTTATATTTTATAAGTTTATATTTCATAATTTATATTTAATAAGTGCATGTTATATCAGATGAAAATTGAAAAATAAGCTAGCATGTGCAAATTTTATCTCCCCTGTAGAAATGCTGTTCCCTCAGGGTCCTTGTCAGAAGTCTCATTATGATATGGGCCTTACAAGTTCATGACACAAAGCACCCAACAATGGGAAAGCATTCATTTCAAACCGGAAACCAAGAACAACTATGAATAAAGATATATCTTAGGAAAAAAAATCAACAAGTAAAATATTTTCAAAAATAATACAATTGCTACATAATATGGAGAAGAAAAAAATCTCAGGATTGAAGGTCATGGTTTATTATTTAACCACAAAATGTAATTCAGGATGAAAGAAAATATTGAATACACCGATTGATGAGGAAATGCAGTTTTAAAAAATATATGTTCTGAGATCTTCCAAAGATAGTAAAAGGAATATCTGTAAGAAAAGTTGGCTATTCTATCCTCTAAGCTTAGTTAATATAACTCAAGACAATTCCAGTTGCTTATACTTATTAAATCCAAAAGGAAATGAAACTCCCAAAAGGTCTTCATCAGAATTACTTAATAAAACATGTATAATACCCTATATATTTCCATAATTCCTTATAAAAATAGTAGGAGTCAACATTCTAATTTTTATCATTGTCATTGTTACTTGATATTAATCACCCTATGATTACATAGTCTGGAGATTATTGAATATAGCTATACAATATAAAAAATCATGTTATTATATATTTTTTTCTTTTCCTTAATCACAATATCTATAATGTCATCCATCACCCATGAAAAGAATAAGGATTAAAGTAAAGGAAAACTGAAAATATGATATGGGGGAATAGATAAAATCATCCTCAGTAAGGTTTGGACTGTTGATAATGATAAAGTAAAATTATTTTCTGATGCATTTTATGATTATTTGATATATTTTCACCATCAAAAATGTAAATAGTATGACTTTTAGCAGGAGGAAAAAAATCAGCTTTAGAAGTATAAAAAGTAAGACACATTTGTACTATACTATCTGATTTATTTCCAAAGACTTAAGTTTGTGGACTAAAATGAAAACTAATTCTATTCATCAAAAAATTCTTTTCAGATAGTATGGACTATGAAAAAGTTTACTGGTATATTTTAGAGAATTACCTACTTACCCTGTCCCTTAAAACAATAATAATAAATTAAATTCTGTTTATTAGAATGAACAACTCTTAAAGTGCAAAATAAATTCCTAGATAAATCTCAAACATTTTCAGAACTTATTTTTTAAGAGTATATATGTCACATGAGGAGTAGTTAGAATTTTGTCCTAGACAGGTCCAAGGAAATTATATTTGTGTATAAGTTTCTATTATACCCCAAATTTCAGTAGAAAAGAATAGATAGCTACGTAAGAATCCTGGGCATTTTAAATACCAAATAGCATTGTTATATCTGCATATCCTGGCCAGGAAGAGTATTGAAAGCTTCAAGTATATGATAATTAAAGACACATTTTTTGTGTGAAAATATTAGTGCTTAATATAATTTGTAGGCTTATGTTAAATGTCATATTAAATCCACTTCATGACCAAACTTTCTAAATCCTAGAAAATTTTGCTATGAAATAGATACAAAGACATAAGGCTAAGTGATTATTGCCCTTGCCACAAACTTACTTGTACTGTAATACTAGGTATCTCTTAACCTTTCTGCATTTTCATTATGTGTAAAACAAGGATAATAATAGTCTTTTTTTGAATGATAAAATAATACTATGATCCTTAGCATCCCATAGCTTTCACTCTTGTCTGTGGGTTCACTCCTTGAGATGATACTAAATCTCTCAAAGGATTCATGGTTTAGGAATGAATTAGTGCAAGAAATTACCTATCAAACATAAGTTTTGTTCTCCTCTTTAAAATAAAAGTGTGCCAGTGGTGTTATAGATGCAATATATTTGTCAGACCTGAAGACCAATATGGAGCCATAAAACAGCCAAGTGTTTTAGTTAAGACTCTAACTCCGTAATCAGACTGATGCAAGTTCAAATTAAACCACAATTTTCTTTAACCAGAAAAGTAAAAATAACAATAGTATCTACTCCATGAAGTTGTAACATGGACTAAACTAGTTCTTTTATTACAATATTTAACAAAATTTATTTCATTTAATAAAAATAACAATAATGCTGTTACTGTTTCTGAAAGGGATACATGAAGCCATCCAAAACAAGCATGAACACCATTGCCAATATTTGCCATGGGTTTGTTGTTTGGTGGGTTGTTTGTTTTACTATCTATCTCCTTCATTGATTTTAATAGGCTTCTATCTTCTAGCAAAGGTATCTGCCATCATTTGGTTGATCAAAATGATAGCATTCAAAATGGCATACTGAAGTTTCTTTTAGTTTAAGAAGTTTAAAATAACAGTTATTCACAAACCATAGACAAAATAGCATAACTCTTCATTTATCTTTTGGAAATATTTGCTTTACACTATAAAAAGCTTCATTTTGTGTTGGAATTATTAACCATGGTCGATGCTGCAAAAGCACAACATATCTAATTCCATTTCCTTATTACATAAAAAATATAATTTGAATTTCTTTGACACATTATTTTTACTTGTATTTTTATATCCAGAATTCTTATCACCAACTTATACAATCCACATTAAACTATTTTTATATTTTTTTGTGAGAGTCACAGCAAGCAAGATTGCTTGCTACTACAATGAATTCCTTTTACCTGGGTATGTCTTTTAAAATAACTCTTACTTTCTGATTCTTATGTTCATATTTTTCTGCATACATAATACCCTCTCTTTGGTAGATTTTATGCAACCTTTTCAACTCATATTTTCAGTAAAAATGACCTTTAAAATACATAAGTTTCCATAATAGGAAACACAGTCTTAATAGAGAATTCCATCTGTATGAACTAAGACTTCCAGAGGACATGCAGGTCATGGTACTTCATTTGTGTAGGGCATTTTGAAATGCACGAAAATTGAAGTGTGAATTAACTAAATATATTTCTTATGCTATCATCACATAAATAATTACATTGACCAACACAATTGTTCTCAAATTCTAGAAAACAGATTAACTATACCTTTAACTGTTGCACATCCTTTGCCCAATGCTATAAGTTTGCAATATATGTTATTTAATTTTCTAGTTGAACCATGTTTAATTGTTAACTATTAAGATGAACACTGAGAGTTATGATGAAACATAAAGAAACAACAACCACCATACATTATCCTTAAATATATATAAGAAACCTAGAATTTTAATTTTTGTTGTGGGGTTTTATACATAATAAAGTTTTTAATTTTAACAAAGTGAAAACTATGTCAACCACCTCAGTCACAATTACTATATAAAATGTCTCTATTTCAAATTCAATCTTAATATTAGGTTTGTATTTAATTCTCCATGTTAACCCTGAATGTCATGACTCCAAAATCCTATAGATTTTATTAACTTAATCATTGAGATTTTCAAATTATAAAGTATATAATGTACACAATAATAGTCGATGCTTTACTATTTCTTTATTTCATTGTTTGTTGGTGCTGGGGATTGAATCTAGAGGCACTTTATCTCCAACCTATATACCTAATCTCTTTTTGTCTTTTTATTTTCTGTAAATCAGAGTCTCTCTTAAATTTGGACTCTTGCTAAAATTCTAAGTCTAGCCTTAAACTTGTGATCTTCCTGACTCAGCCTCCTAAGTTTTTAGGATTACAGGCATGTGCCACCATGCCTATTTCCTATATGAATTCTAAGCCAACTAGTAGGGTTTGTCCTACCCAGTTATCAGAGGATTTCAGCTCACTCCATCCTGTGATATGTACATTTGAGATGATGAGGATGCTGAAGGTAGAACCATAGCCTTTAATAAATGTGACTGGAATTGATCCATAGCACATCTGATCATGGTTCATTTGCCACAATTAGGCACATTGTTCCAACCTAACAGGAAGAAAGCCTAAGAAAGTTACAATATGATGAGCACTGTCTTTGTCACGATTGAGTTTACTAGAAGTTAATAAGATACCTGGTAAATGTTCAAAGAACAATAAAAAAAATACTTGTATACCCTAATGTAATGCTTTAGCAACATAAGTAAAAATTTATAGTGAATTTTATATTTTATAAAAGTAAGCAAAGGATGCATGACTAACTTTTGATGGAGATTATTGACTCTGACTTAGTTCAAAGTGAATTCTGATAGTAAATCAATTCAGTTGCCTGTACTTTGGCAGCCTGCTAAATACAATGAATGTGGGAAGAAATGAAACTGGTCTTGGAGCCACTTTCATATACATTTATTTTTTTAATTTTTAATTTTTAAATTTTTAATTAGTTATACATGTCAGTAAAATGCATTTATGCCTTTGATAGATCATACATAGATGAGGCATATTTTCTTATTTTTCTGAGTATACATGTTATAGAATCATATCGGCCATGCAGTCATTCATGTATATATATATATATATTTAAAATAATAATGTCTTTTTCATTCCACTATCCTTCCTATCCCCACATCTCCTCCCCTCCCCTCCCTTCACTTCCCTCTACCTAATCTAAGGTAACTCTGTTCTTCACAAGTGCCCCCTCATTGTGAATTAGCATCTGCATATTAGAGAAAACATTTGGCCTTTGTTTTTTTTTTTTTTTGGAATTGGCTTATTTGGTTTAGTATGATATTCTAAAACTCCATGCATTTACTGGCAAATGCCATAATTTCACTCTTCTTTAAAGCTGAATAGTATTCCATTGAATATATAAACCACATTTTCTTTATCAATTAATTTATTGAAGGACACCTAGACTGGGTCCATTATTTAGTTATTGTGAATTGAGCTGCTATAAACATTGATGTGGCTGCATCACTATAGTATGCTGTTTTTAAGTCCTTAGGGTATAAACCAAGGAGTGGGATAGCTGAGTCAAATAGTGCTTCCATTCTGAGTTTTCCCAGGAATCTCAATACTGATTTACAGAGAGGTTGTACCAATTTGCAATCCCACCAGCAATGTATGAGTGTACTTTTTCCCCACATCATCGCCAACATTTATTGTTGCATATATTCTTGATGATTGTCATTTGACTGGCACAAGATGAAATCTTAGTGTAGTTTTGGAATTTACATTTCTCTAATTGCCAGAGATGTTGAACACTTTAGCATATATTTGTTGATTGATAGCATTTCTTCTTCTGTGAAATGTGTGTTCAGTTCCTGAGCCCACTTATTGATTGGGTTATTTATTTTTTTGGTATTAATTTTTTTTTTAGTTTTTTATATATCCTAGAGATTAATGCTTTATCACAGGTGCATGTGGTAAAGATTTTCTCCCAATCTGCAGGCTCCCTCCTCATATTATTGATAGTTTTCTTTGCTGAGAAGAAGTTTTTTATTTGAATCCAGTCCTTTTATTGATTGTTGATTTTATTTCTTGTGCTTTAAGGGTCTTGCTAAGGAAGTCAGATCCTAGGCTGATGTGGTGATTATCAATATCAGCTAACATGTTCCAAACAATGGAGACACAATAACTCAAGAGTTGAGTTCCATAGAGATGAAAATCAGAAGGTATAACTTGTACCAAGAGGTGATAGATACTCTAAGGGATATACAAATCCCCAAAACTAGAAGAAAAGCTTCGTTTTGTATTAGAAGGACAACAGGAATATTAACAGTAATATTAACCTTATATAAGCAAATGGGACAAGGCAGTACAAAGAAAGGGATAGCAGGTAAAAATGTATGGACAGGAAATTTCTGGGAATATTCAAGAAATAATAGGTTGTCATTGTTAGAAATTAAAATGAACAGAGGATCCCATAGATGGTGACATTTGAAGAACAGTTTATTTGGCAGCAGATTGAGGGTGAATTAGAAAGGAGAGACCTCGATGTGCAGCTTTGTTCCATGGGACCTGTGAGATACAGTGGTGATGATAGAGTGGAGTGGAGAACACTCAAGATGGGGTTTAGGGGGTAGCCTTCCTGTGTCTTGGTGATTGAAAACTTGATCTATGGAAAGAAGAGGAGGAATCTGTGATTACTTCTTCTTTTCTGAACTTCATGTCCACTTCAACTGAAATTCCTAGAAAACCCTGTTGAGTTTTAATTTCCTGTATGAACTCACCGAGCCCTCCCAATCAAGTTTTCAGGCCTTCAATCCCACCCACCTTGGCTAAGTACTTTCTTCTATCAAGCTCTCCTTGTTTGAGATTGGACTAAATTAATTTGGTCCATATTTTCCATATTACCTTACCTTAACTCTTCAGATATGATCTTATAACGAGAAGCTTAGGCTCCTATTAAAAGAAATCATTGCTCATGCCAATGTCTTGACATGGTTCCTGTTTTATTATAGTAGTTTCAGAGCTTCAGTTCTCAGACTAGGTCCCTTTCAACAGAGGAATAGCTAAAGAAAATTTGATATATATAAACAATGGAATATTATTCAGCCCTATAGAAGAATGAAATCCTATCATTTGCAACAAAATGGATGGAACTACAGGACACTATGTTAAGTAAAATGAGCTAGAAACAGAAACACAAGTATCATATGTTCTATCTCATATGTGGAATTTTAAATGTTGGCCTGAATAAAGAATGTTGATTATTGGAGATGGGAAAGGTATCAGTCATGGTAAGGGTAGAAATAGGGAGGTTAGATTTAATTAATACTTGCTGTATACAGTTATGGAAATATACAGAACCTATTAACATTGTGCAGTTTTTTTCCTTCCCAGATTCTTTTTAATATTTGATTAATACAAATTAATCAAATATTAAAAAGAATCTGGGAATAAAAAACTTCAAAGCAAGGGGAGTATTGGAAATACATTTCTAAGTAAAATTATAAAATTTCCCACTGGTGGTAGCAAGTCAAAATTCCATGAAGATTTTACAAATGTTTTTATAAGTTTATTATAGATATAATTAAGAGTGGGATTCATTTTGGCATAATCATACATGCATAGAATTTAATTTACTCCATTTCAATCCCCAGTACTTCCACTTTCCCTCAACCCCCCCCACCTCTGTTCCCTTTCCTCTATTCTTCTGTTCTTCCTTGTATTTATTTTTAATTGGTATTTATACAAATACATTAGTGGTATATTCATATATACACATAGCATAATTTGTTCAGTTTCATTGCATACTTTCTCCTTTTCCCCTTTTTTCTTCCTTCCTCCTCAATCTGTTTCCTCTTCTCTAGTTATATCCCTTGTGTATTTGTGGTACCCACTCCTACCCCGCTTTTATTCATGATTTCACTCTAGTGTCTGCATACAAGAAAAACATTTGACCTTTTACTTTCTGAGAAAGATTGTATCCCCTTAATTTCTTTTTCGAGTTTCATTCATTTACCATAAAATTCTATAATTCCCTTCTTCTTTATAGCTGAATAAAACATATATGTGTATGTGTGTGTGTGTGTGTGTGTGTGTGTGTATGTGTGTGTGTCTGTTACATTTTCTTTATTTTCTGTTTACAGGCAACTGGGCTGGTTCCATAATTTGGCTATTGGGAATTGTACCACTATAAACATTGATATACCTTTATAACTATTGTATGTTGATTTTAGTTCTTTTCGGTAAATACCAGTAAGTGGGATAGCTGAGCCACATAGTGGTTCCATTCCTGTAGAATCTGTATACAGCCTTACAAATTAGTTATATTGATTTCTAGTCCCACCAACATTATATCATTGTAATTTTCCCCCACATCCTCACCATCACTTATTATTATTTGTATTCTTGATGATTGCCAATCTAACTTGAATAAGATAAAATCTCAATGTAGTTTTGACTTGCATATTCCTGATTGCTAGTGGTGTTGACCATTTTTTTAAATTTATAGCTTGGAAATTTACATTTTTTTCTTTTGAGAAATGTCTGTTTTTTTTTGCCCATTATTGATTTTTTAATTTTGTTGTTGCTGTTTTTGTTAAGTTTTTTGAATCCCTAATGCATTTTAGATATTAACTCTGTTGGATAAATAACTAGCAAAGATTTTCTTTAATTATGTAGGCTCTTCTCTTCTGTAGGACCTCTTTATTGTCTCTTAGCTGTGAAAGAAGCTTCTTAATTTGATGCCGAACCATTTATTGATTCTTGATTTTAATTCTTGAGCTTTAGGGGTCTTGTTAAGAAATTTAATGCCTGCATTAATATGTTAGATTATTGATTCTCCACTTTCTTATAGCAGTTTCACTGTTTCTGATTTGATTCATAGATCTTTCATTCACTTAGAATTGACTTTTTTGTAGGGTGATGCTAAGAGCCACAGCCAATTAATATGATGCATGGCATTTTTGATTGAAAGGTGATGCCAGCTAGCCATTGAGATGATATGATTATGTTAAAAATTACATTCATATGGATACCGGACTCCTGCTGTTTACCTCAGCCTGCTGCGGGACTCCTGGAGAGTTCCCATTGGTTGGGAAAGTGCAGTAGGAGGGAATTACGGGGGAGGAACTTGCGCTGGGGTTCCGGGAAGAGACCGGCGGAATCTTCCCGGGCACGTACGTGGTATTGGCGGTTATTTCAAAAATAAAGTTTGTTCCTGTTTGAGTGGCTCGTGATCTTGTGCCCAGTCAGACTGCAGCAGGGTGAAAGATAGGGAACTAGTTTAATTTTTCTGTTTGTAAATACCAGTTTTCCCATCATCATTTGTTAAAATGACTATCTCGTTTCCATTGGATGCTTTTGGCACCTTTGTCAAGTATCAGATGACTATATCTATGTGAGGTTATCTTTGTTTCTTGTATTTGATTTTTCTACATCTTTTTTTTTATAGCAATATGATCCTGTTTTTGTTACCACAGTTCTGTAGTATAATTTGAGATTAGATATTATGATGTCTCCAGCATTACTCATCTTGCTTAGTTTTGCTTTAGATATTCTGGGTCTTTTATTCTTACACATGAATTTTTTTATGACTGTGAATTCCTAATTGTGTAACAAATATTATTGGCATTTTAGTGGAGATTGCATTGAATTTGTATGTTACTTTTGGTATTATGATCATTTTGACAATATTATTTCTGCCTTTCCAAGAACTTGTAAGGTCTTTCCATTTTCTATGATCTTCTTCAATTTCTTTCTTCCATATTCTATGGTTTTCATTGTATTGGTCTTTCAATCTTCTTTATTAGATTTATTCCCAAGTCTGTTTGATTCATTGACGTTATTGTGAACAGAATAGTTTTCCTGAATTCTTATAGAATTGTTTATTAGAATATAAGAAAGTTATTAACTTTTGTATGTTTATCTTGTATCCTGAAACTTTGCTGATTTTTTTTTATCAGCTCTAGAAGTCTTTTTGAGTCTTCTACCTATAGGATCATGTCATCAGCAAACAGAGATAGTTTGACTTCCTTTTCTTTTTGTATCCCTTTAATTTCTTTTTCTTGCATGATTGCTGTGGCTTAAGTCTCAAGACATACTGAAGAGGGGTGGTGCAAGTGGATATACTTGTTTTGTTCATGATTTTAGAGGAAATGCTTTCAGTTTTTCTTTGTTCCCTGTGATGTGGTCTTTGAGTTTTGCATATATTGCCTTACAATGTTAAAGTACATATCACTAGTTTCTTCAGTGTTTTTAACATGAATGAGTACTAGATTTTGTAAAAGGCTTTTTTTGGCATCCATTGAGATGATCATGTGATTCTTGCCTTTTTAATTCAATTTATGTGGTAACTTACATAGGTTGATTTTTGTATGTTGAACCAACCTTGCATGCTCAGATGAAACCCATTTGATCATAGCATACAATCTTCTTAATGTCTTTTTGAAAGCAGTCCACTTATATTTTATCCTGTATTTTTGCATCTGTGTTTTCAGAGATATTGGACTTTAGTTTTTTGTTTTGTTTAGTTTTTTCCTTTATGTGACTTTGGCTTTTGTATCAGAGTGATGATGGCTTCATAGAATGAATTTGGGAGTGTTGCCTCCCCTTCTGTTTGATGGAATAATTTGAGAAAGATTGACATTAGTTCTTCTTCAAAGGTCCTTTAGAACTTGGCTGAGAATACATCTGGTCCTGGGCCTTTCTTTGTTCAAAAGTCTGTAATTGTTGTTCCAATATCATTGTTTGATATTGGTATGTTTCTATATCCTCTTGGTTTAATGTAAGTCATGTGTGTGCATGTAGAAGTTTGTCATTATCTTCTACATTTTCCAGTTTACTGGAGTATAAATTTTCAAAACACTTCCTAATGTTCCTCTAGGTTTAAGAATTGTCAATAGTGATATCTTATTTTTTGTATCTTATTTGGTTAATTTGGGTATTTTCCTCTTTTGATTAGTTTTGCTAGAGATTTATTCAACTTCTTTATCTTTTCAAAGGAATCAGCTCTTTGTTGCATTGACACTATGTATTTTTTTATTCTCAATTTTATTAATTTTGGTTCTGATCTTAATTATTTCCTGTCTTCTATTGATTTTGGAATTAGTTTGTTCTTGTTTTTCAAAAAATATAACATTAGATATAACATTAGATTACTTATTTGGGATATTTCTGGTTTTTTTCTTTTCTTTTTTTAACATAGGCACTCAATGATTTAAACTTTCCTTTTAAAACTGCCTCATACTGTCCCAGAGATTTCAGTATGTTCTCTTTTCCCATATGTTTCTAATAATTTTTCATTTCTCCCTCATTTCTTCTATGACCATTCCTCATTCAGAGGAATTTTGGGTTTTGCATATATTGCCTTTACAATGTTAAAGTACATATCACTAGTTTCTTATATTATAGAATCTCCAAGTTAAAACGGTTTATGTTTTTTATCTTGTTGTTGATCTCTAATTTTATTCTATTGTGATTTGATAGGATGAAAGAAGTTATTTCTATAAGCACTGATATGGCTTATGCAGACACTGACACACACACACACACACACACACACAGTGAATTAGACAAGAGGGGAGTGAAGTAAAGTGCAAAAAGCGACATACAAAAACCTTATGGAAAAATGAATGACATACAAAAACCTTATGGTGTATGTCACTTATGGAAAAATGAATTGAAAACATTTTCCCCAATCCTAGTAATAGAAGTATAAAATTGTAGTAATGTTCTTGAATAGGTTGAGAAATATGATATTAAGGTCAGTAAAATTGTTTTAAGCTACATAGGAGCTAAAAGGAGAAAAAATGTGCAAAGGGAATAAAAGAGTAAAGAAAAATAAAAATACAACTAAGGTAAAAGTAAGAAAAACCTGTGGGGTGGGGAGTAGATTTCAGGTAGGAGAAGGTAACCCATGTTAGAAAAAAAAAAAAAAAAGACCAGGAGCAGCTAGTATGAATCTGAGCTAAGAAAAGAAATATAAAAACAATGATTCATGTTAATGTTTTAAAACAACAGAAGAAATGCAATCAATTGCATTGAGGATTGCAATTTTAAATCACAAGAGAAATATTGATTCAACACATAAAGTAATGATATCTGTAAAATAAAAACTGACAATACAGGTATTTATGATATTCCCTGCCAAGCTATTTGAGGTGGGGATATTTCTTATTCAATCTTCCTGATTTAGGTATCATCAGGATTTGTGACCTTTGAGCGGATGCTCATCACTCCTCAGCTTTACCTTTAAGTTTCTCTCAGTGTGGAGATAGCAATCATACAAATTCACTTCTAATATAATTCTAGGAGGCCCCTGTCTGATCTGTGGTGTGTCCAAGTACCTACTAGCATTTTGATAATCAAAAGAAATGATCCCTAATTTCTGTAACTTGGAAGCTTTCTAGGTAGGGGGTGCATTTGTGTATGTTCCCTGCTGAAGAACAGCTCCATGTATCTAGTGTAGTCAAATAAATTATGGGCTTTTCCATGTTTTTTTTCATAGTGCACAGGGTGTGGTGGTCTGAGGTAGAGTTACTGTAGTCTTGTTGGTGTGTTGCTGTGTGGTCCATGAGAGCTGTAGTGTTGCTGCCCGCTCTGGAGTATACAGATCCTGGGTCGATGGGCATATATCTGGGAACACTGTGCAGTGACTGGTGTCTGTGGGATACTCCTCTGTAAGTTCCATTGTGCATGTGTGAGGTTCTCTGTTAACTGCCTGGAGTTACCCTCAGGAAATGCCTTCCCTGGGCACTAGCATCTTTCTGATCAGCTGTTCTTTCACTATTTTGTTTCTGGGCTATAGATGTTTGATGGTGGAATGCTCCCACCATTGAGAGCTTTTCCATGAAAATGTTTTTAAGAAGAGTTCTAGTGAAATGGTTAGGAAATAAAAATAAAAGTGTAATAGAAAATCACCTAAAAGCTGACGTCATAGTCCTTCAACCTGATGCTGAAATGCACCGTAAGGTTATTATTTCTCTATCTCTGGTCAGTCCCTTCTCAACTCATGTACCAGAAATAGTGAAGTGCTTATAATTCCCTGCACACACAACATAGTATGATATAACTTCTGTCTTCATTAATGTTGTGTCCTTCAACTAGAATGTCTTCAGCCTGCTCCATGGCTGGCTAACTTTGATTTTATTATTTAAAATCCATCTCATTGAATGCCACTTAAGGAATTTTTCCATGATCCCACCAGGCTGGATATGCATTAGAGCTCAAATTCATGCTGTTTATTTCTCTATATTTTATTGATGTTGTCTGTTAATGAAGTCTATTTCCTTTACCTCTCCTGGAGCGTGAGTACCTTGAAAACAGGAATAAATTTTCATTTATATTTGTATTCCTAGTTCCTGGCACAGTAACTTGTAATGTTAATGGATGAAGAAATGAATGAATGAATGAATAATTCTATAGCTAGGGTATTGAAAGTGATCATTTATATATCTTGTCATTAGTACAGGCAACATTAGAAGGGAAATGAGTATTAGAAGTGACTATAGGCAAAAGATAAGCCACAAAACTATAATTCTAAGTGAGTTAAAAAAAACAGATATTGGAATGGAAATGAACTATGAAGAAGTTTGGGGGAAAGTCATATATTAGAACTTAACTTTATAATAGGTGAAGTTTCAGGTAGTTATCAGCTATTGAGGTGGCCATAAAATAGACATACTGAAGAGTAGTAGAGGAGAGCATTAATGCATTTGATGTCTTCAAAGAACAACATAGTTATGGTGTTGATAAGAGTATTCTTTATGGTGTTCAAACCAGTTCTGCTAATGACAGAAGTGAGGAGGAGAAGAGTTAGAACTTTGACTACTGCTTTATAAATATAAGGGATACTACAGATAGAAAATAATTTGGGGACTATTTTATTAGCTCATGAGAGGTCATATATATTTGAACTGAGGATATAGAGAAGAGATTCAATTTTTTTCTAGCCTGTACCATTTATATATCAAAAATCTCTTTTCTTGGCAGAATAAAGGAAGACAGGTGGCCTATTATGAGACACCTGTGCCACTAGTACAGGTGATTTGTGTTATGGTCTGAATGTATCCCTGAAATTTCATGTTGAAACTTAATTGCCAGTGTGATAGTAAGGGGTAGAACCATTAGAAGGCGATTAAATCATGAGGAAAGAGCTCTCATGGATGGGATTAGGGTCTTCATAAAAAGAGTTTGAAGGATTAGGTTCATTACCTTCTATCCTTTATACCATATGAGGACAAAGCATTCATCTTCTCTGGAGGAAGCAGCAATAAGACACCATTTTGGAAACAGCAGCTCTTACCAAAATTTAAACAGCAGGTGCCTTGATCTTGGACTTTGCAGACTCGAGAACTGTGGGAAATTGTTCTTTATAAATTACCCTGTCTCTGGTATTCTGTTATTGTAATGCAAATGGCTAAAACAACTGCTTACAAGGTAAGGTAAAAGATATCTTTAGGTTATGTTCATCAGCTTTCCCTCACATTAACAAAACTTGAGATAATCAACTTATATTGAATAAAGTTTATTTTCACTCACATTTTTGGAGGTTCCAGTCCATGATAAATTGACCTCATTGTTTTGGCCTGCAGAAGACAGCACATTGTAGCACGAATAAAGGTGAATCCGACTCAGTAAACATTGGAAACACAGAGATGGAGGAGAGGCTGGAATTCCAAACTCTCCTCTGATGGCTTGCCCCAAATTACCTAAATACACCACTGGGACCCATTTTTCAAAGGCTCCACCATCTCCCAAGAGTGCCATCTTGGAACCAAGCCTTTAACACATTGGCCTTGGGGGACATTTAACCTCCAACATACAGTTCCCTCATATTTACCTTTGGCCCTCCTTTATTGTTTATATACCTCCTCAAGCACTCACTTCCTTATCTTCCTATTTACTGCCTCAAGAAATATTTTCAAGTGATTAGAGTCCACCTAAATCATGCATAGATATTACCTAGATTTGCAGCAGTAGTAAGCTTACCTTAACCAACAAGGGACAGATTGATGGATAAACACTACAACCTCTTCTCCTTCACTGGGGACAGTACATTTTTTTAATCCACCTCTCTCCTCCCAGTGTACCCAATTGGAACACACTCACAATTCCAGGCTGAGAATATATAGCTGGAATTCTCTCTATTTTACCTAAGGGAACATTTCATATACAATAATCTTAGAATGATGAAGTATTTGAGTTGATACATTTGAAATCTATCCCGTATCTGTCATTTATAGAGAAAAAATGTTCACAATCGTACCAAATTATTTATTAGAGATTAGTGGCAGATTTCAGAGCCAAATAAAGGTTCTTTTCATTGTAAGAAGCAGATAATACTTACTTTTTAAGAACAGCAAATTTGATGATTGCACTGAGCAGGCAATCATTGCCTTTGCAACGGGATTCTTATTATAAAATATAGGAAATTCTTCATAACAGTATAAAACAACATGCAGAAACAAAAAAAAAACAACTTTCAAATCTATGTGATAGGAACTATTTTTAATCTGTATCATATATATGTGAACACTTGTACTCACTGAATGGTAACTATTTTTATTAAATAAGCATTCTCACTAAATCCAAACTATGCCCAAGGTACTGACTCAAACTTATTTTGAAGAGTAAAGGTGCACACATAACAATGTTAGGAAAAAAGAATAATGTTGGAAGAGGAATTATACTACCAATTTCAAAAGTTGCTATAAGTAACATTCATGAGGACAATGTAATATTGGTTAAGGGAAAAAACAAGAATCAATGGAAGAGAACAGAGAGCCTAGTAATAAGCTCACAGAAATATAGTCATCTAATTTTTGACAAATGTATAAAGCCTACTCAATAAAGTACTGTCTTTTCAACAGACAAAAAAATAAAATCAAATAAAACAACATGCATATGTTTCTATTGATTGATCCAACATCAGATTGATCCAACAACACTGACTTTAAACATCAGAAAGAGCTGTCTGTTTCCAAATGTTTTCAAAATAGAAATTTTTCTACTTTCTTTCTTACAAACTATAATCAAGTATATATTTCTGGCATATATGTGCTTCACTTAGTAGCTATGTTTATTCCTATAGAAACATGGTGGTTGGTAAGAAATTCCAGTACTGAAGATTTTGTATGAATTATGCTTTATAGACTAAAGTTTTTCTTAAAAGAGAAAACAGAGAAGGAGAATGAATAGGTTTTCCATGAGGAAGCATCAGTCAATTGAGGCTTCAGTCAGTTAATTGTATTAGCAAATTCTCCTCAATATCTGCTAATACAATTAACTTGAAAGGCTCTTAAAATATTGACAGATATATTTTTAAACTCACACATGAAGAATTTATTAGAATCTCAAGTTCACAGATATGTTCATGTTAATTTTCATAAAGTGTGATTAAACTTTATTAAGATTTGGTGTCAAAAAATTTCTAAGTGCTTCATAGTGCTTTATCTATGTTTCAATAGAAAATTTTAATGAGTAGCCAGGCACAGTGGTCCATGCCTTTGATCCCAGCAACTAGGGAGTCTGAGGCACAAGGATTGCAAGCAAGTTCAAGGCCAGCTTGAGCAACTTAGCAAAACCCTGTCTCAAATTTTAAAAATAAACAAATAAATAAATAGATAAATGCAGATTTTTCAAAAAGAAATAGAGGAAATAGGCATTATACTATAAGATAGAAGAGAGTTGCACCTTTAGAAACTAAGTTTTCCATGGGCCTATTAACTCCAGGCAAATAAAGAGGATGCTTTTTACTTCCAGGTCCTAAATAGGGCTCAATCCATAGGTATCTCTAGGAAATTAGTATTCCCAGAGGAACTCTCTGGCTATCTCCCAGAACCTTTGATGCCATAGCACCTTCATAAAAACCTGCCATGTCATAAAATGTCATCTTTCCTCCAAGACAATGAAGAAAATCTCAAATGAAATGAAAATTCCTTTACTACTTCCACTTACATAATTTTGGCTAGATAAAATCTGCAATATAATTTTTTTAAATCCAAATATGAAGAAGAAAAATTGAAACTGCAGAATAAACTTTGGACTTCAAGAATGAAAGTTCTGAGATGAACAATAATAAATGCCAGCAAAAAGCAATTTCTTGCCCCAAATCACACAACACTATTTCTGAAACAGTGGAATTCTCTTCTATCTCATTGTCTGCTTAACTCTTGTCATCTCAGATAAGCCTCTACCCAGAACATGTGCACTCCAACCTCAGCCTTAGAATTACCAGGTGAAATCGGCTTAACTTAGAAACTTTTTCAATGTGATTTTATAGGCTTAGCATAGAGAGAGATGAACTGAGAATGAAGTATTCTTCTGAGGTCTTCAGCAATTTAGGGAACAGATGTGTTTTCAAATGACTCTGATACCATGCAGAAAAAAAGCATGTCAATTATAAAGAGTGGATGAAGGGAAATTCAGGAAGTGGCAACACTAATTAAAGCAGGCTGCTCTTACTAACTTCTGATGACATCTCATTTTAATGTTTGCACAGCCTGATTGTTACAATCATTATTTCATGTCTATAGTAAAACAACAGTGTCCTCAATATATTGATAAAAATTACTCACACATAGAGACATTGTTTAAAATGTGAAGTCCAAGGAGATTGAAGAAGCTCTATTTCCAACCAGTTGAAATTCTTTAAGGAGCCTCATTCTTCATATAAATACTTAATGGGAATGGAGAAACTTGAAGGACTAGAAGCCAAATATGAGAAGCCACACAAGACATAAGATACTTTATATCGATTTGCTTTGATTTTTCTGCTGCAGGTCACAAGTATATCATCCTATAATCAGTCAGTTTCCTGGAATAAAGAATAATTGTTCTATATAATCATTTTATTCAGTAGTTAGTTCTTTAAGCTCCTATATCTAAAACTTTTGTGGCCCATTTTTCTTCTCCAGTCACTTTCTGTTTAAAGAATCATTAATTTCTACAAGGGAATATAGACTATATTATATTTTACCCATCTTAATTCTTCCTCTGTATTTGCATAAAACATTTGCTAAGTATATCATTTCAAACTAGACTTAGGCTTTAAACACATTTAATAGGGTTTTCCATTCTATTATTTTGAGATTTATAAACTAACAGATATTATTGCCTGATGACAAACATAAGAGTCTTTTCTTCATATTTTATGTTTTTTTATATTATATGTATAACTAGCAACTTGTTTTCCATAGAGTTAATGTGTTATATGACCACAGCGCAACCTGTGTCCTCAGCTACTTTGTTTTTCAGTTCTAAAATATTTTTATAGGACCTCCACACTGCACCTGCCCACATTTACTGATGCCCACAGGAGCTGCTGCTGCTAGCAATTTTTTTTTTTTTTTTACTACAATCTCCTTTGGTTTGGTTTAAATTTTGGAGTTTTCTTAGAAGATACTTCCTGAATCTTCTTGGTTTTCACTTCTTAGTAAATATTCAAGTTTTATCCTCATCCATTGTTTTGCATACAGATGCTCCCTAACTTTTCCTCATCTCTTCATATTCTATGGTAGAGATGCTTATGTCCTCCCTTTATCCTCACTTAGATTTTTCCTTTGGCTTCCCTGGCAGGTTATATATCAGTCCCCACTAGTTGCTGATTTGAGTTTTATCTCAACTGTTTTTCCTTTTTTTTTTTAACTTCATAAAGCTTCCAATTTGTGCTTTATCCTAGAATATTCAGAATATGGGTTTGATGGCTCTCACAAGGCAGCTTCTGTTTAAAAGGAGAAACTGCTTCAACATGGCACAAAAGCATTTTGGAACTGTTTGTTTCTTCTGCTTTTTTTAATCCGCAATATTTTATATCCCCTAGTTACTAGCCAGATATTTTAGATTTTTAATGTCTGCTGAATTGTACATGTCTTAGGGTTAGATTAACTTGCTTTGAATTTATATTTGTGAACTGTACATGTTTAATCAACAAACCTAACGTTCTGAGTTCTAACACTAAAATGGGGGTCTTAGAGTATGTATGAAATAAAATTGACAGGAGCATTTATTAATGTTATGCTTTAAAAGCACTTGACATAGTCTCTAGCATATGACAAAGTAAAAGCTATCTATACTATGTTAAAACTTTGTTGTGAACACTGGTAAACTTTCCACAGCAAATATGTGAAAATAAGTATATAGATATTTACCATATTGATACATGTATTAAAAATAATATATCATTTTATTATACATAACTTGGGACAAAATTTCATGCCTCTGAAGGCAAGTTAAGTGATCTAATAACTCTGAGGAACTTTGGGTAAAAATAAATTTTCATAAGTTTCTTGGCTGCAAGCCTTCTCAGAAAGTATATGTGCTAGTGGGCCAAAGAGGAAGAACTTGCCAAATACAGTTGCTTATGACAAAGGGCAGCCCCAGGTTCAATTGTACATACATTGAGTTCACTTGTGAATCTGAAGTTTTGTGTATTTGGTACAAGGATATATCACATATTTCAAGAATATTATTACATATTTCAAGAATCACTGACTACATGTAGAGAAATCTGTGAGAGAATTATAGAAAACTTAGATTTGATGTGTTTTAAATTTTAGTTTCAGAGAAAAACAACTAGGAAATACTAAAAAAAATGTGTTTTATTACAAGCATCACTTTATATGCTATGTAATCTTTTGATGAAGATAGTATTCTTCCAATAAGAATGATATCATTTGCATCATATCATTTTACCGGAAGTGACTTGTAAAAATTGGGAAAATTCCTGTAGAAGTCATATCACTTCTGAGGAGTTCTGATGCTGTCTTAGTCAGATAATAATATTACTAATGTTTGTAGCTTATTTTTTGTTACCATACATACTTTTTTGACAGGGTGTCATCAGTTCTTTAGAAGAAAATATCATGACTCAGTGCAAACCCATATCTAAAACTACAATAGCAAAATTTCTAGATAAATACCTGAGAATATGCCAGAGATTATATTGAAATAATATAAATAATTAAAAATAAAACTTGAAATTTCCCCTAAAATTATACAGTTTAGTCATCAAATTAGTTGAAAACTTAGTTATGTCTTATATTTAATTAAGAATATGGTTCAAATTATATTTTAAAAATCATTTTTTATGATATGTATATTATAACAATATATTCATTAAGTCTTAAAACAGTTTCTAACATTTTGTATATTTACACAATGGAATATTAGTCAGCCTTAAAGAAGAATGAAATTAGGCATTTGGTGGTAAATGGATGAAACTGGAGACAATTATGCTAAGTGAAATAAGCCAGTCCCCAAAGAAACCAAAGTCCAGAAGTTATCTCTGTGGAAGGCTAACCCAAAACAAGGGAGAGTAGGGAGGGGAAGAATAGAAGTTTATTAGATTAGACAAAAGTTTAGGAAGGGAAGAGATGGTGATAGGAAAGACACTAGGATGAATCAGACATAAATTTCCTATGCTCATATATGAATATATAACCAGCGTAACTCCACACCATGTTCAACCACAGAATTGAATCAAAATTGTAATGGGTTGCACCCCATGTATGTATAATATGTCAAAATATACCCTACTGCCATGTATATCTAAAATCTACAAATAAAAAAATCGATGTGAAAAAACAAATAAATAAAACATGAAAATGTTTGCAAACTCAAAAATGCAAAACAAAACAACCTTAAGTGAATCTTGGAACAATTATCTTCACTGGAAAAAGCCAATCTCCAATGGCTACACACTCTATGATTTTATTTGTATAACATTATCAAAATGTTAAAATTATAGAAATAAAAAACAGGTTAGTGGTTGCCATGGATTAAGCTTATATAATTGGTAGTATCTGTATTTGATAAAACAAAGGAGCCTTTTCATGATGGGGCAGTCTATATCTTGAAAACCATCATGGTTACAAGAAGACTGTACATGGTAAAATTTCAAGGAAATACATACACACACTCACAGTGGTCAGTATATGTACACCTGGTAAATACAAATATATTCCATGAATTATACCAATGTCAGCTTCCTAGTTCAGATATTACACTTTAATTTTGCAAATTGTTTCCATTAGTGGTGGCTAGTATGTGTATCTGGGATCTCCCTGTACCTTTCTTTGCAATTACTTTTGAATCCATAATCACTTTAGAATAAAACATAAATGAAAAACCAAAAGTCACTCAAAAGACAATAAGCTATTCATTGTATATAGGATAGCAATATTGTCTGTTTTCTTAATTGTAAGAACAGTCCCCAGCATATAGTAGACACTCAAAAAATAGTTCTTGAATTATTTTTTAAAACTTATCAGTATTAAAAACAGACAATATATATTTACTTTAAATATCACAATTAACATGTATCTAATATGTGCAATATTGCTTTCATGTTTATCGTTCATTTTTAACTTATAATGGCTATAAGAATATGGTTCAAATTATATTATATAAATGTTTCAAGACATTAGAAGACTGGCACAATCCATTCTTAATCCTTAGAGTTCTTAGGGTAACTAATGTACAGCATACGCTGAGGTTATCAAAAGGAAATGTCATTATTATAAAGTAAGTGCAGTAGCAGAGGAAAATTTGATTACATTAACACTGAGGAAAAGACTCAGATCCCTCATGTTGTCCAATTTTCAAACTTAGATGTGATATTGATTTTTGCACCTTGTTAAACTAAAACTTACTGCGAGAACCATTTTTTTTTTATTTTTGGGAGACCTTTTAAGTAAGAAAATTGGGCTTCATTTTATCTTAATTCACCTGATGAAAGCATTCTCATTCTCTCTCTCGTTCTCCAACCTCCCCACCCTCTCTTTGCTTGCTAATAGACAAGACCTCACTTCAGGCACAGAAGAATCAATACAAAACTAAATACAGTGTGCTGCTACCCATCAGGACTGAATGAAGAAGTATATAGAAAGTCTTTGTACTTGAGTAAAATCAGTGAAACCTATCCTTTTGCTACTTAACCTTTTATCTAGCCAGAGCTTATTTATTAGAAATAAGAGAGCAGAGTACTGGATATATTTAGTCAAATGCTGACTCAGTTATAAAAATAATTTAGACCACCTCCCACCGGAAAAAAAAAAAAAAAAACAAGCAAACCAACAGTGCTTAAATAGGACTGGAATTTCTTTCTGAGGTAAAAGACATATGCAATTATGTTGCCTAGACTGGTCTGGCATCACTGTGAAGACACCAGAGACTGTGTTGCCGTCTAGTTCATCTCTCTGCAAGCCCTAGCTTTTGGCTCTGATTCCTATAATGGCTGATAGAGCTCTGGCTATTTGAAGGGTCTTTCAAAATCCTACATGGCACTCTACTTTTATTCATATATCAATGGCAGTAATATGTCAATTAGTAATGCCAGGGAAGCTGGAAAAGTTTATTTTTAAAATGAAGGCAATATACCTAAATAAAATTTGTAGAATTCTGACTTAGGGAAGAAAACATATATAGCTCTTTACAGTCAAATAAAATCCCCACTATAGGTGCTGTGTAAAGGGAAGTAGAACTAATAGTGTGTCTCTCTCACACATACACACACATACACACACACACACAGTAGAATGTGCATCTAATACGCCTACCCTGCCAAGCATTGTAGCTTAGCAACACAGGGCTCTGTAGAGTATTGGTTATTTACCCTCATGATAACATGACTGACTGGTAGTTGTGGCTGGTAACTTCTAATCAGTATCCCAACAGGATATCTTACTATATATATATTACTAGGGCCTGGTGTGGATCATGATAAAATCAGTGACTTCTCTTAGTACCATCCTACTGTTGCACTTCTTTAACTATGAAGGTAGTTATTTGTTCAGAAACAATTCTTCTTGGAATACCAGCAAGATGGATAGGCATTTTTTAAAGTCCAGGGATGGGAGGTTTGGCAGAAGCACTACATGAAAATGAGGCAAATTCATAACCAGAGTAAGCATTTCTCCCAAGAACAAGTTCAACCCCAACTTCAGAAACTTAGCCAGGTCCTAAGCAAATTAGCAAGACCCCTTAAAATAAAAAATAAAAAGGGCTGGGCACAAAATGGAATCCAATGTAATCAACTGACTATCAACTGTTCACCCCAGAGAGGATTCAATTTGTCCTACGAGGCTAGCAGACTGGGTGTTCAGCAATAGCTGTAGTCAGGTTAGCCTTGGTGGACATAAGTCAATGTTGTTCAGCTCATTTACAGCCATCATTCCTGCCACCATAGCTACATTACTTTTGGACCAACTGGGAGATGGTAAGGTGACTGAGACAAGAGGATACAACTTTTATCCACTTGATTATTAAAATCTTCCTCTGTTCTTGTCACCCATTGGTAAGCATTCATATGAGAAATACATACCTTCATGTTTTTCTCATTTAAGGAGAAGTCTAACTATTCCCCAGACTTCTTTCTCACAAATTTTCCAATCATGTTCCTTCCACATCCCTGACCACACAGCCACTAATCAGTAAATAATTACATATTTGTCATGTTTCCTTCTAGATTAAAAGGACAAGTGCACTACTAGAAATTTTACTTATTGGAACGATTTCACTTCACCACTCTCCTTCCTGGATATCCAAGAAATGGGATATAATGCTACTGCTGTTCACTTTCAGATGGAGCTTTTATTATGGACAGAGCCATCTGTAAATCTAGCCCTTGTCTCTTCTTCCTGCTTATATAGCACTTCATACAAGACCATAGGTTCATACTGGGAAAGAGAATATAGTGTAACAGGAATGGGTCAATGAGCATTATATATAACTAATAAAATTCTAGGGAATGATAACATTACAAATTAATTTTATAAAATACATATGAAAACAACTTGACACATGTGTTAACTGTTCATATGTATTACAGCATATAGAAAAAAAATCTCCCAAGGGTTTGCTGCACATAGAATGTGTTGGTTCAGGGGCTGGGGATGTGGCTCAAGCGGTAGCGCGCTCGCCTGGCATGCGTGCGGCCCGGGTTCGATCCTCAGCACCACATACAAACAAAGATGTTGTATCTGCCGATAACTAAAAAATAAATATTAAAAATTCTCTCTCTCTCTCTCTCTCTCTCTCTCTCTCTCCTCTCTCACTCTCTCTTTAAAAAAAAAAAGAATGTGTTGGTTCAGGCCCTTTTGGTTTGTTCTAATCTCTAACAGAGTATTGAAGTATCAATTTTAATACATAAGTACATCATTTAATCTTAAATATTGCCATTTATTCTCCAATAAATTTCTCACCTAGTGCTTTAATAAAATCTACATTTGTACTGCTTTCTGAGAATATGGAGATCATTTGTTCACTACTCTTTCCAAAAATAACTTTTCATATACAAAAAAGATAATATAGTATACCTGATACTTCCATTTTTATATATAAAATAAACAATCTATTCTTACTTAGATGTGAGTTGAGGAAAATGAAAAGAAGAGATTATAGATTAAAGATTTCAGGTGTGGTTAAAAAAACAGTTAAGGGGAGAAAGGTTCCAAAACAATCTGCCCAAACATTTTACATTAATTAAAATAGTCTAAAACATATTATTGTTAATTTTTCATATTTTAATGCTTACTAATGTTAAACATTTTGCTAAACTCTTTGCATGTATTATGTCATCACATCTAAATAATATTACCATTTTAAAATGATGAAAACTAAGAACTAAGAACTTCAAATAATTTGTTCAACATCACAATCAGGATTTAGATCAAAGAAACCAGACTCCTAGGTTCTTATTAATTATCTGTCCTATTCTTTTTTTTAATAAGTATATTTTATAATTTTATTATATGGGGTAAAAAATGAGATTTTATTTATTGTTCTATTCATAAAGAATGTAAATTTTAAAAATGGTGCTATATAAATATTTACTTTAAATATCCATAATAATTAATACCATGCTAATAAGTTTTATGGAATCATTAGTTTAAATGAAAAGGGGAATGTCACAGTTAATGCAATATATATTAATATTGATGAGTATTATAAAACTAAATTCTGTCATTAATGGAGACATGATAACACTGGTAACAAAGTTGAAGGAAAAAGATATGTAGATCATCATGGGAAGAAGACTCTTAAGTCTGATTCCAAAAGTTCAACTGCTAATTTAAGGACTTAGTAGGAAGCTCACTGTCTATCAAGTGTGAGTTAATGGAAATACAGCAAGAGTTCCTTCTCCAACTATTTGAAGAAAACTGAAGTGCAGGCTGAGTAGTATTTGTTATAAAAGTTTCTTTTCATCACCTTCTATCTTGTTAAAAAATCATTCAAGTCTTGTCTGAAGACCAAGCTTTAGTGCAAGGATGGATCAATTTCCATTTCTCCCAGGTTATCAAAGGAGTTTAAGAGTATATTAAGAAATTATTCAGGTAGTTTAAATTCAGTTTCATTATGGGACCTATATTCTCCTGTTTCTCCTTGTCATTACTCAAAGAAATATTCAGATATTTGAGATATTGCACTACATTCTAGATTTCATCAATTGAAAAAGCCCTGATGAATTCGCCAAGTGACCAGTATTAAAATAAACAACATTTTGGTTGATATATTATCTTTTCACTTATAAATTTTACTCAACTTCAAAAAGGAACTATCATAAAAGGTAAGTAGCCATTACCAAAAATATTTTCTTATATGCTCATAACCAACAAAAAAATCCTGAAGGAAAGAGATGAGAGACACTGGGCCATTTCTCCTTTAAAGACTATACGAGTTTAAAATGTGTAGTACATCAGAGATTTCTCATACAATCATCTGTATTTGTTCAATCATTTTTTAATATTTATTTTTTATTTATAAGTGGACACAATATATTTATTTTATGTGCTTCTATGTATTGAACCCAGTGCCTCACACATGATAGGTGAGCACTCTACCTCTGAGCCACAACCCCAGCCCCTCAATTACTTTCTTTTAGAAAGAAAAGCACCTAGCTCAAAGTGAGTTAAACACAGAAAGTGTTCAGCTCACATTTTCTTACTTAAAACATGGAAGGGCTCTTGCTGTTCATACTGTGGTCAGACCATAAATTGAATATTATTTGTTCTGAGTCATAATGGTATCTCCCACACATTTTCATCCAATCACTATGACTAAAAGAATGATATGCTCTAATTTTTGAGCCCTGGGCCTTGTGATTATTTTGGGAACCACTGTCATATAAACCTCATGGACAAAAAAAAAAAAAAAAAATTATTGGTAAAGAAATTGAGAGAAAACATGGTATTGCAAATCCAGCTGGTATCATTTTGGTTAAAAATATTTTCAGGTAAGTAAACCTTCTTTATCATATTAGAAGATACTTTATCACAACAGCATGACTTTATTATTCTTTGTTCCTGATATAACTATGTTGCATAGCATTTTATACTTCAAACTATTTTTTGATCTTACTTTCACAAATTAATCTTGTTAGATATTGCATACTAAACTAATCTGGCTAATTTATTGCTTTTTGATTAGTTTTCTTCTTTTCCTAATAGGAAATAATATACTTTAAAAAAGAAAACAAATGCATCACAAAGATGCATACTCAATCCAACTAATATGAATATTTATAATGAATCAATAAAAATCAGAAATAATTAAAAAACCAATTATGCATAAACACATGCTTTTATAGTGTTTCCTGATTCTTTTACATAATCAATTATTTTCACTTCAGATGGAATATACTTTAAAAGATGTTTTCAGAAGCCTTATTAAAAGAAATTATTTGGTAGCAGTACAGGTTTTGGAAACACAGCATTAACAAAAATAGAAATAATTAAGCATTTTTAAAAAGTCTATTCATGAAATTCAGTTTTAAACCACACAACCTTACATATTTACCTGCTCTGCTACCATTTATCAGTTGAAAAATCACTTCCTAATTCCATTCTATTCAGTCTCATCAGTGGCCTGCTGGCAGAAACCCTATGCTAACATTCAATGTGTAATCTCCTCTCAGTCTATCATTTTCTTAATTTGTTCCAATTGCAAAGTAAATTTGCAAACTGACCTTTTAAATGAATAACAACACAAAATGACTTCAAATAATATAATTGATAAATTACCTCCCTTTCTTCCTTCTCTCTTTTTAAATGGATCATTGTTGTTCTGACATCCCCCATGCGTCCCTGTTACTAAAACATGCATGCTGTTCATCCACTCTTATTTGTATCTATATAAATTTACATATGTGGATAGCTAAAATTTCAAAAAGATAATATTTATTTTGTTAAAGATGTGAATAGTGAAAACATCAAGTTACAATTTACTGTCTTTTCTTCCAACATACCCTTCTACCCTGCTTTCCTGCTAATGGCACCATGTGGATTAAATTCCAATCACACTTCTTGTCATTCCCCTGTCTATCACATTCTTTCAAAGCACCCTGCATGGGTCAGCATTTTTGGAATTCTGTTCATGTACCTTTCCTAAGTTTCCCTCCTTCTTTTGGAAAATTGAGAAATATCAATATTTTTTATAAAGCTGTATGCAGGGCCATATTAAAATAGAAAAGTGGGGCAATTGAATAGAGAGCCTTAGGAATTGGGAAGATTGGGAATAAATATTTTGGAGAATAAAACAAGGAAACTGAGCAAAATCTCAGAAAGTATTTTTCTTTAGGGCAATGAGACCTAAACCACATTAAAATCCATAAATTTATGTTCCCATTAGTTTACAAGCTATTATCATTTCCCCAAGCAGTATTTTGCTGCAATGTGATTTGAAAGTCAGCTAGGGAAACATAACCATTTTCAACTCAGAGATTAAGAGGGAAAAATTGGATGAGTCCCAGTACATCTGAGTTCCAATATGTATGTCTATGAAGTAAGCTGGTAAAATGGAGTCTGCCGTATAGGCTTGGAATCAAGTAGGGCTTTAGAGTTATGTTGTTGGGTATATTTCCCACAAGAATGTTAAAGTATTTCCCTGATGATAATAAAAAACTGGCATCAAGAGGATTGTGAGTGGGGACTTACTTTCTTCTTCCATACAGGGAAAAAGTTAATTGGGATATTAGACATGACGAGTAAAAGAAGTTTTAGAATTCACTAAAGCTACATTTCCTAAATGTGAATAAAGGCTCTCATTAAATAAAAAAGAAAAATAATATTGATTTAATATCAGTAGTACCAGTAATTCTTTCTGACCCTGTGGTATATTTGAACAGGAGACTGATCCATTTCAACTCTGGAAGGTAAGAGGGCTTTTGGCACTCTACAGGAGAACTGTGGATTAGTGGAGGCAAAAGATGAAGGAAAAAGTTTATTTAGAACTTGAAAATGTAGAAGAGTTTGAGAGCATACTATTGGGAAAATCTAATCAGTTGTGCATGAAAAGATAATTGATTGGATTGGCTTGCATTTTCACATGGTCAAGAGTAGAGCTGCCACATATTGATGGTTGGATAATGATTTTTGCCCAGTTCAATATGCATATTGCTAAGAATTTGTCTGGTACCTATCTCTAAAGAGGTCTCTTCCAAAGAGTTGGGAGATGGTGTATATTCCAATATATACACCATCTTTTTGAAAGTTAATTGAAATTCCTGGGAGAACCCAGGCTTCATAAGACAACAAAAATTAAAAGGTTTATAATGTATTGAGAGAAAAATCTTTTAATCATAGTTTCCCAGGTGATTGCCATTCTCACTTCCTAATGAAAATGAAGTATTTCTCTGGGACAGTAAAAATAAAGCTTTACTGAAAAAGCTTATATAGCCCTCATTTCAGACTTTTTTTCCACACTAAATAGAAGAGATCAGATATTGAATGGGTATACTGCTAAAAGAATCACAAGTGATATTTGTCCCATGTAGAATGGTTTATTTCATTTTCTTACCAAGGTTTACATCACCTATTCAGTAATCCCCCACTACTAAATTTGTTGCTTTTTGGACTTTAATTTTTAATTTCTTACATAACACACCCTCCGAAATAAATATTGTCCACATTCACAATTTCCAACCTCTAAAAGTGCATTTATATTGCTAGGAATAAGATAACTACATTTTAGTATATTTGAGTAAGATTATGATTTGAAAAACACCTAATTTCATTGCATAATCTCTTATTATTTTGGTGTTATGTGTTCTATATAAAGTAAATTATACTGCTAAACTAGTAACTAGCATTTTCCATCTTGGGTAACTGTCCTCCAGTAGAATATTCATCATTATAGATGCAGATAAGAAAAAATAATTTTAATAGAAAATCAGATGGGATGATAAGAGGGAAACATGTTCTCCTTCCCCTTGGCTAATGGCTATATATTTTGTGGTGGGCATAAGGCTGGTATGAGGCTCCCATGAGTTAGAGACTTACAGAACTGGACTGGCAGAAGGCACCTGAGAGGTCATCCATAAACCAGTAAAGGGAAGAGTGCTTTCTCCTAGACCCTGCCAAAGAACCAACTGTTTAAATGTCTAGTGAAGAGACTGCTATCAGCTTGTTTTTTTTTTTTTTTTCAGGGTACATAATTTCTTTAAACTTTTCTCTCTCTCTCTCTCAAAAAAATTTTTTTTGTTATACCCAACATTTAAACCTACTAACTTTTTTAAATTTAATGTCATCATTTAACACAACTATTATTTCTTCTAACTTTGAGTCAAGCACCCATTTGAATACATATTCTTTCTCTTTCCTGGGACTGTTCTTGAGACTGACTTCAGAGTATCTATATAACAATCCACTTCTGTCATGTCCACAAAACCAGCTACATCTAGTTCTATAGGTACATTCTAAATATCTACTGAAATGAATTACTAAAGACAGGAACATTTTAATTTAACTGGAGTATTATATTCTGAGCCAAACCAGGAATAAAGATATTGTTGTATTGCTGAATCTGCTGTTTTATTTTGTTTTATTTAATTGTTTATTCCTTTGTATAAGAAATAGTATTAAGTCCAGAGCCCAGGGCTGTCTGATTCTGTGGTTAAGATTTAATTTGATGGATTTGTGAGCACAGAACCATATAGGTCAATATAACAAAATTTAATTTACTGGATTTGAAGAGCTGATTTATAAGATGCTTCCTTGGATTGGTAAAGATCTTATTTATAAACAAATTTATTTGAGATTATCTCTGTATATATAGTCCACAAATACAGATCAAAATAGGCCAATTATATAATACCTAACAACATACTACATTATTCTGGTTCTCTAATACCAATGTTTTAACGAAATGCTACTTTGTTTTCTGTGTCTAGAATAGCAACTATTCAATAATTTTAAAATGCTGACTAAGTATATTTTACATTTACATTATGGTCCTGCAGTTGAGTCTTAGGATAAATTACAGTGTACTTTGAACTCCAAGTGCTATTTTAAAAGCTAAGTTTTCCATAAAATAGATGTTAGACATTATTCTAGTCACAGTCTCTGATCTCTATAAAAAGCTGGTACAATAACTGCTATATTCACTTCACATAATTTTTAAAATTTTTTATTAAAGTAAATGATATATGTGAAAAGGAAGTATACAACCATAAAGAGAATTTAATAGCTTTATAATCCATGTCAAAGGTCAGTAACAGAGCAAATGTCACCAGAATCATGGATTGTTACTGTCAGTATTACTTGGGTCCACTAAGTTTGAAAGTTCTTCCTTAACAATACCTGCTAATTTACTTTTTGTTTTGTTTCCTATCATTTCACAAGAGCAGAATAGTTGTTAACTGAGAGGCAATAACTTCTACTATGAATTACCTGTATATAGAATATTAAATATTTTAAAAGTTTAAAATATTATAAAAATACACAATGGTAATGATATTAAGTAACATGAAGTACAATACCCATCATCCATTTTACTCTTCCCAGGTCACCTTGCATACCGCCCACTTCTCACCCACTCTAGCTTTATCATCTTGGATATCTTACTAGACTCTTTCATTTGCACATGCATATTTACTATAGAACTATTTTGCAACTCTAAAGGAAAAAAATCAAATGTAAAGTATTATAATAATTTTAAAAGCTCTAGTAGTTTTTAAAACTGAATTATCTAGATAAAATTACCTAAGGGCTTTACTGGAATTTGCATTTCATGACCACTCAAAACTCAACCCAATAGCCATTTATTGTCTACTTTCTTTAAGATATTTTACTAAGACAAGGAGTCCTACAAATACAAATACTCTCATCCACTAGAAGATACAAATTAGTACAAAATAATAACTTTATTAAAATTGTGTTCCATGATTAGCAACAGATGGATACAAGTGCTATTGGAGTAGGTGATTCATACTGACTGAGAGCATCAAGGGAGTATTTGAGCTGGAACTCAAACAACCTGAAAAGAAAGCAGGTATGGAGAGAACAGCAAAGCAAAGATGTGGAGTTGTAATATGCTTGGATTACAAGAAGTCTGAGAACTGAAGAGGTTAGTTTTCACTTGTAAAGCAATTACACCAGTCATCAAAACACTTAAGAAGGCAGAATGCATCCTATAAATCATACTACAGTGCTGCTTCACAGCTGCAGGTTTTTTTTAAATGCTTGACACACGTTCAGTACATTTTGTACTTGTCATCTTTGTGCAATGTCCAACCTGGCTTGTAGGGTGTGTTGATTCAAATCTAGAAGAGACCTATGAATGAAATCCAATGTCTGATTTATACTTCAACCATGTAAAACTCCCAATCAAAAAATACCATTCCATTTGTGACAATAATTACAGGTCCGAAAATATTATATAAAAGCAGCTAGAGAGTATCACAGAAATTTTAAAAGAGTGTCTATCATTATTCCTGGAAACAAAGGAGGCCCTAATTACTTTGTAACTCCAGGACATTTTGGACCATTTAAAGAGACCATGTAAGCCAACAGACTCTTCCCAAGATTCCCACCACCCATCAATGCTTCAGAGAGAACTTACAAAGGATGCCAGCTGCTCACCCCTTGCAGAAACATGCCTACCTCTTGATAGCCCTTGTTTTCTTACTGTACCTCCAGCCTTCTTCAAGCAGCTTCAGATCTGCTCAGAATCTAGGTCTGTTTAGACTCAGTATCTCTGCTTCTGTGCTATTCTGAAAGTCAAAGAAGTGATTTCCCAATTAAACCAGAACATGTGCAGCTATGCTTCCAAATGTGTCACATTAGCTTGGTTTCAAGTATAAGTCAGAAAACCTGTAGTCAACCTCCTACTTACATCTGTGAATAAGCACATAAGCAACTGCAGGGTTGTTCAGGCTAAACAGATGGATGGTCCTGTCAGGAACAGATTGCAGTGGAGCTGGGATGTAGGATGGAATGCCACCCCCTCTGAACTGAAAAGCATATTCAGCAGTAGGAAAGACATCCTTTAGAATGTAGCTATTCTTTTTTAATTCTCCACATTTAACTGTTTCTAAGGAAAGGTTAAATCCCTTTGTCCTCCATAAAGTATTTTTCTTTGTTAGTTTAGTTTTATTTCTTAGTTTTATTTTTCTGGATTTGGATCATAGTACATCTACTTTATTATTAATCACCATCATTTGTGGTATAATGCCGTTATATATAATAATTAAACATCATTAACTTTGTTGATTAACAGAAAGATTGTAACATTAGAAAAATATACTGTAATTTATATTAAGCAGCCCGAGTAAATAAAACTATTTTACTTTAATCAATAATCATAGTTATTTCTATATAAAATATTTGGATTTTATATTTGTAGATGAGAAATCCTCAAATGTCATCTTTTGTGTGAGCATATATATTTAATATTTTAGAAGTTCATATACACTTAATAGTAAACAGAAAAATCATAATCCTAGAAGGTGCATGAATATTCCCATGCTTTAAAAATACTGTTACTGAAAATGGAGCCTCAATGACATTCCATTTCAACTATTTTCTGAAGTTATACTTCTACTTTAAGTAGAAGTAAAAAAATAATTATTTTGAATGAAGTCTACATTCTGTAATTCCATCTTTAAACAGTTTTATTAACTAAATAATTCTACAGGATGAAAATATTTTTAAATGTAGTCATAAATCTGATTGCATTATTTGCTCTTGGCTAGGTATGTGTTAAACTATCTTGAATCTCATTCTAGCTATTTATTTCAGTGAGGAACATGCCTCTTCTGTCAAGATATTTAGCATTTCAGTAGCTTAAAGAACTTTGGGAAATATTTATTTTTATCTGATTTTTTGTTCCTTTGCACCCAAGTAAATAAATATCAAAATTGATGTGTTTCTGAATCTTTTTGACTTACACAAGAGTCCTACATATATTGATAAATTATTTAATGCCAGTTTTTGAAAGTTTTATCATTAAAAATGGCATGATTGCCTTTAACAATTTGACCTAATCTTTATTCAATATAGAATTCATTATTTATGGGATGACCAGGTTTTGAAGAATTATTATAAAGTTTTTATTTTGTAGACAGTAAAAAAGTTAATTCAATAGAGAAAAGCCATTCATTTTTGCATTATTCCTGATTTTGAATATTGGAATCCTTTTTGAAAATGGTGTTAGAGACAAAGGAATAAATCTATTTGGTAATTCATCATTTATTATGATGATCACTACAAATAATAGTTATTTTAATCAAGTTTTCTATTAGAGTATGTGGAATTTTAAAGAAAACAATTAGGATTTTCATATAGTTTTACATTAGTTGAATAAAATAATAACATAGACTGCATTGTTCCATCAAATTTGGGCTATTTGTTTCTCTCTCAAATTAGAGAAATAATTCTTAAAACTATTGTTAGTTGAAATATCTGCCTAAAATAGTCAACAGGAGAATGGAAGTGGAGAAGGAATTGTTGAATAAATTATTTATATTTGTTTAATTAAAAGTGTTTATTAAATATGGTGCTGGGGGATATGGAGAACTCTAGGACTCACCTGCTCAGAGAGAGTTCAAAGTCTAATGAGAAATATAGATAAACTAGTAAAAATTGTACTGAAAAATGAGTACTAAGGTTGAGGAAATTTGCAAGTGATGTATTAAAGATGTGGCTTGGTTTCTTCTTGCTATTCAAAATGTGAGTAAGATACATTGATAGAATAAACATGAAACCAAAATCAAAGAGAACTTGATGTTTGGGGAAATGTTCAGCCTATCCACAAAGCAGAAAACTCTAAAGTTAAAATATATAATGTCCAGAAAGGGGAGCCTTAGACAAAAGATTGACATTGTGATGTACAATATATTGCTAGTGCTTCACTAAGTTCAAAGGATCATACTGAGCAGTAACACAAAAGACTTTTGAAAAGATTGAGAGTTTGAATCAATAAGATGTTATCTAGGAAAATTAAGGGTCTTGTCATCAATCTTAATATATTCAGGAAAGATCTATGGACTAAAACCTTGACAAATTGAGTAAATACATGTAATACACCAGAAATTCCACATGTATTACACATAGGAATCCCAGAAATTTTTTAAAAGTGTAAGATCAGCAGAAGCATTACTAGACTGGATTTTAAAAAATGAAAAGAGAGTACAAAATGAAAAGTCTATCAGAACCCTAAAATTCTATAAACAGGAAGCAGAATGATCAGTACTTAGCTGAAAACATATTCTGTATTTCAGAGTAGAGCAAGGATGAGTCGGAGCGTGAAGCCATTAGTTCAGAGTGTACCCACACAAGACACAGAAATTTACTTCCTAGTTAAGAAACAGTAGAATTTTGGCTGGTTTTTAGAATTGCTTGAAACCATAAGCCCTTTTTCCTTCCATTTCTTTTCTTTTATAACTGGGATTACTATAAATGCTATCTTAAACCTGTCTAATGATTTGGGGGCCAGTGAATTGTTTCTTTAGGTTCACAGGTTCACAGATAAAGAAGAATTGTACCACAAGACGAATTACACTTGGAAGAGCTATAATTCCTAATTAGATAATATACATGGTAAGATCTGAGATTTTCAAATTAGTGAGGTGTATGTAGATAAGATTTTGAGTAAAATATATTTGGAATACAAACTGTGGGTACCAGAGAACAGACTATGGTAAGCAAAATAATGCCCTTTCCAAAATGTCTTTGCTCTAGTTCTTGGTATCTGTTAATAAATTACCTAACATCACAAAAGTACCTTGCAAATGTGAATGAAGACAGGACTTGAGGTCTGGAGATTTTCCTTGATTGTGAAGGTGGGACATTTTAATCAAATGAGTCGTTAAATGTATTTCCTGACATAGAAATGGCAGCATGAGTGGTATTCAATGCCTCATAACTGTTCTGAGATTCTAGGTCTATGTGCAAGGACTATATGCAAGAGGGAGGTCTCTGGGAGTTAAATTCTGTCCTGAGATGATAGTCAACAAGGTAATGAGAGCTCGGGCCCACTGTGTGACAGCCAGAATGAGCAAGAAAACAAGTCCTCCCCTGGAGTCTCCAGAATTAAATGTAGTTACCAAGACCCTGATTTTAGCCTAGTGAGACCACTCAGATTTCTGACCCACAGAACATGAGATGATACACTGTGTTACTTAAACCACTATGCTTGTAATAATTTGTTATTAAAGCAGTAGAAAACTAATACAGGTGTTACAACACGTCTGAAAGTCAAGTATAGTCAAAGGAATAATTAAAAAATGTTTATTAAATATGGTGCTGCGGATACGAAGAACTCTAGGACTCAATTAAAATCGACCAAGAAAGAGCAAGTTAGTTACAGAAAGTGAAATGGCTTGGTTTCATGAAACTGCAGTGTTATGCTAAGACAGAAACATGAGGAACTCATGCTGCAAAAGGTGCAATAAGTAAAGCAGCTTTCAGGGAATATGTTCCTGTAGTGCACCAATCAGAGTGCATGCACATTATTTTTTTGTTTTTGTTTTTGTTTTTATTTATGTTTTTAATATGGAATAATAGACTATTTAAGAAAATAATAGAAAGATATTATAAATATGTGAAGCACATTGATATATCTAGTTTAGATATCTAATGTATATTGGATAGATAAATTTTTATCTCAGAAAAATTTGGAAACAAAGCAGCATATGGATTTAGATGACATCATTCATTTAGACATCATCTAAATGAACTTATCCAAGAAGATTGCTTAGAGTAAGAAGAAAGTGAAGTGTGGACCCAAGGAAATGCTGTGTTAAGAGTAGATGAAGGAGGACAAGCTAATGAAATTATCTACTGAGATATTTCAAATATGTGAGTACTATACTTATCTAGACCAAGAAAATAAAAGAGAAGCATTTCAAGAGCAAAAATTTTTTTTTAACATTCAAATGCAGTAGAGATGTCAAGGAGATGAAAACTAAGAAGCAACCAGGGGATTAGAAGATAATATCAATCTTGGTAAAAAGCAGTTCCCATAAAGTGGCAAAGTCAGAAGCCAAATTCTTAATATATTAAAAGGTTTATGGGAGGCAAAGAAATGGACAGAGTAATTTAGTCTACAATTTCAAGATGCTTGCTGATGTGAGATAGAGCATGAGGGGTTTTTTTTCCCCCTATAAAATCTGATGTGGCTATTGGAAGAAAAGAAAATGATGGTAATGGGAGAGATTTGAAAAGGACTGGAGAGAGTCAAATTTACAAAATTGAGACCATGGAGATGGGAATAGGTTCAAGAAGATAGTCTGAAATCTTAGTCTTGGTTGAGGAAGAGAGTTGCAATTTCCTGTAAGACAGAGACAGAAATGGGTAATAATGAAGATTATTGGAGCGCAGAGGAAAGAGATGACAAGGCCATTCTTACTAGAGAGCTTTTATTGTAACTGTGGAATGACACGTGTTTATCTACTGAGAGAAGCATGAGGACAGAGAAGGAGAATTGAGGAAACAGTCATTTGTCATGCCCTCTATGTTAGTCATGAGAAGGGGGTACTATTAATTAAAAAAACAAAACAAAACAAAACTATAGACAGGTCTCTTTAAAGAACTGTTTTTTGGGTTTTTGTTTTGTTTTGTTTTCCTAGCTCTGGAGCCTGGGAATTTCAAGATCAATCTGCTTACTGATCTGATGTCTGGTAAGGGCTTGCATACAGGCTTGTAGATAGCCATTTTCTCTGTGTTCCCATATGGTCAGAGAGAGGACTTTCTTGTACTTCTTATGTAAACTCTAATCCCATTATAAGGGCTCTGCACTCACAACAAATTACTTCCCAAAAGTCCACCTCCTTATACCATCACATTAGGACTTCAAATATGAGTTTGGGATGAATGTAAAAGTTTAGTCTGTAGTCCCCTTGGAGAGGAATGAGGAAAGCACTGAACCAGGGATAATTAAGAATTAAACGATAATCTGATTGTGTTAATGAGTAAAAAGTATAATATCTAGAACATATTGTAAAGAGGAAGAAGCTAGCAGGAAGTAAATACAAGCTAAAGAATGTAAGGGTCATTGACTTCATTTTGGAGGATTGTCACTGTCAATACAAAACATACAGATTCCCAAGAATACATGGACTATCACAGAAATTATCAGTAAACATACTGATTTGACTGTCTTCTAAATTTTTAATTCCCAATTATTTTGATACTATTAATTAGCCTAGCAGTATCATATAGAGCAGAGGATAGATTTTTGAGACTGTTATTTCCTGAAATCAAATTCTAATTGTGTGATTATTAGATAGATATAGCACTCATTTAAAAAGCCTATATACCTAGGGTGTCAATATGTGGGGTCATACATGGGGGAGAATAACTTTAGGACCACCCAAACATAGCAAAAAGAAAGAGAGAGAGAGAGAGACTTCAGAGTCATGGAGCTTCAGAATAAAAAATGCAAAATATCTACAGAAATTCTAAAGCTAGAAGTGACTAAAAGCACATCCCTTGAAAGTCTTTTAAAAACATGAGATGATGAGAGGGAAAAACTGAAAGATGGTACCCTAGGTGGTATTAACTAGAAGTGTCAAGCAGAATGTGATCCTACACACGTCTAACAATTGTAGCTGCTGGCCCAGAAAACCATCTAACAAGCACTTAATTAGTGAATACTGTGTGTCATTCATTTTGATGTGTACTTGATGGAAGGTCAAGTATCTGCTCCCCAAAACTAAAAAAAGTTGCTTTCTTTTGACCTTACCAGAAGGATTCCCCACCTTGTGGGCAGCAAGTACAGTAGGAAATATTTGAATTTATTAAACACTGGAAATCTGTTAGCTAAATTAGAGACAATGAAAGGAGAAATATAGATTATAATTTCCACAAGGACATAAAGTTCAATATAAAGGAAAGGTATGATAGAGCTGTGAACTTTGTTGGGTAAAAACATACCTCTGATGGAGAAAAAAGGTGCTAATATGAAGTTCTTGAGAATAGCTCTGGCACTTTAACAGAAAAAAGCAAAAGGATATATTCCATTTTCTGCTATGATCCATGATATATCTACCTTGGTTCTTTCTTCTATCTCACTGGGGTTTTTAGTCATTATTCCATGTTACAAGAATCCTAATACTATTGCTTGCTCCATGGTTAATATTAAAATAAAATAATAATTAATATTCTACAAGTAATTCCCTTATAACTCTAAACATATGTTTTAGATGATATATTGCATTAATTATATGTACGATTTTTATATGGAAATATAAATATTAACATTTCATGTTCTTCTCAAATTTATGATGGTATATTCTAGTGCTTTCTAATTCTTTGTTCTAATTCTTCTACTTTCCTACACAGAAAAGTTAAGAAGGAAAAGAAATGACTATATGAAGAACCCAGACTTATACACCAAGTTAGCCTACCACTTTAACAAAATTATCACTATTTCCTTGACTGTACTCACTCTTTGTATTAGAATTATGTTTTGTTTAGTTTGTTTTTTAATTGTGTCTACCAGGTGGAAATACCAGCTTTTACTCTGGCTATTTTTGCAGTATTCTCGGAAAAAAAACAGCAGGCTGGGTTATTTCAGTAAGCTAATTCTTCAAACAATTTATGTTCTGAAAAATAATACTGTCTTTCTTCAAAAATAAAAATTCTAGACCTTTTTTAAACATTTACTAGAAATTTTTGTCATCTTTGTTTTTCTTACTTTTAACATATTTTCTCTTAAGATATGGTATTTTCCAAACCTCATCTTTGAAATTAAATCAAGATAAACTAGGAACATTATTAATTCACACTTATTTCAGGACTTTAAGGAAAAATCAATCACTGAAGAGTCAATATTTGAGGCCAACCAACCTCCAAATAGTCATAGCTCAGACAATGAATAAACTGGAGGATGGGGCTGTTAGTGAATTTTGAACAAGGGTTCATAAATTACTAATAATTTCAAATTGTAAAGAATGCCATATGCATTCCCTGATTTTGAAGATAATTCTTAAAAGTGAGATAAATAACAGCAGCAATAGAAAACTTACCCTATACTTAAGACCTTCTTGTTAGGTAGCATGACTATGATATTAATTTTATAGAGAATGGTTCTGTTATTATTCCTGATATTTTTGCAGGTCCTTTGTGGATGTCAGTGCGTTCTGAATATTGTGTAACTTACTCTTCTCTAGAAAATGACGCTTATCTTGTAATATAACTTGCATTTTTAAAAAGCCATAATATTTTCCTATTTTTCTAATGAGTTATAGTAAGTTGACAAACTAATCATAGTAAAATGTCAGCTTTTGGATGAAAATTTGTGTATATCCCAGTGATATGCATGTTGTATAAAATCTCCAAGTCTTGCACTAATATTGTACCAGATGGCACCAACTTGCTGTGGAGAAACCATGGATCTCGTATTATATTTCAAATTACAATAGGTTGATCTTATTATAGATTGTGAAATAGTACTGAACATCAAATATGCTATTGCAAATCAGTTCACTTATGATATTAAAAATTAACTTTTATGAAGTGTCTCAGAAAACTTTTGAAGTTGAATTAGGGAACTACAATAGTTCTAATAGAGAGTTTCAGAGAGATTAAAATTTTAGCCAGTATAAGGAAGGGTGAGGATAAAAATCTAAAGCCACAGATTTGACAACTTAAGAACAAAAAATTCAGAAGTAAGCTTTAAAATAGGTAGCAGGAATAGGCGGATGACAGTCCTTAACAGGATTTTATACTCATAGGGTCTGGAAATAAGCCAATGGAGTGGCCCAGGCTTTTCGAAGACTCATGACACAGGGGATTTCCAATGGGAACAAACTGACCTCTCAACTCAATTGCAATGTAGGCCAGCTATAAAACAGCTCTATTTAATTGACCAGTCTATGTATTTGGCCTTTATCTGTCACCTTATTGTTTTTCCAACTGCATCTCCTACTGCCTCCCCCAGGTCTCACCACACAAGCACACAGACTCCATGTTCGTATTCAGATATCCCATTTGCCTTCCTTTCCTAAGGCTGCTACAAAAATTACCAGAAACTTGGTGGTTTAAAACACAAAATTATATTCTCTCATAGATGTAGAGGCCAGAAATCTGAAATCGTAGGGTCAGCCTGGTGGCACTCTCCCAAAGGCTCTGAAGGAGAATCCTGCTTTGCTCCCTCCAACTCCAGGGGGCTCCAGATGTTCTGAAGCTGTGGCTGCATCACTCCAGCCTCTGCTTTGTCTTCACATGTTATTCACTTCTGTATATCAATCCTCCCTCTGTTTTTTTCTTATAAAGTCATCTGCCATTAGACTCCATGGGATTGTTTACAATTATCTCAAGATCCTCGACTTAAGAACATCTACAAAAGAACTTTTTCCAAATAAAGCCAGGGTCACAGTTCTGGGGCTTGAAATGGGCATGTATATGTTGGGGAAACAACCCTTAATACTCTACAACATACATTCTTTAATTTCAGGAATCACGTTATTTTTCCTGTTTCTTCTGCTAAAATTGTTTTCATGAATGTGAGTAGCTCATCCCCTCTCCTGAGTCAGATCTTCCATCTCATTTCACTTGTCTGGGGAGTCTTCCCAGAACATGCCATTCAGAATTGCAGGGTCCTTCCCACAAATCCACTGACATCTTGGAGTGCCCTTCTTTCTTAATACCACATAGCATATTACATCTTCATTCCTTTTTTCTGTATATATCCATGAATATGTAAGCTCCACATAATAAAGATCATTATCTGCTGTTTAATAGTTTGTTCCCAGAACCTAGGAAAGTGACCAGACAGATGTTTAACTGGTAGTCAATAAATAATATTTGAATGAATTTTTAAAATGTAAGCATTGAAAATGTAAAACAATTGTTGAGAAGTGAGAAGACTTCTGATGCACTGAATGAATGGTGTTATTTTCAATAAATGAAACTAAATAAATTACACATCCACCTAAATGCTTAAACAAGGAACCTAAATCATAATTAGTGCTATTCATAGATATTGCTTTTGAATAGGTTATAGATTAAAATGAGAAAGGTATAGCAATAATGTCTTCAGAAGAAAATACAGTAAATTATATCTTTAGAAACTTGGAGTAGGCAAAGATTTCATTTTAAAAGCACAAAACTACAAATGATAAAATCTGATAGATAATAATTATTTAGTATCTCTAAATATTAATTAAAAGTGCCTTCAAACAACATCGTTAATTGAATGTAAAGGCAAACTATGGACATATAAAAATTATTTGAGATTCTTATTTCCAACAAATGACCCAAATGAATTTGAAAAGCTACATCACAAAGTATATTCAAATGCCATTAGAGATATGAAAAGATATAAGTTTCAATCAGCTATCAGGACAATAAAGATAAAACCATAATATTATTTGTACCTATGTCAATAGAAAGGCTAATACAATAACGGATAATAATTAGTTAGATAAAGAATATAAAACTGGAGGCACGACAGAGCTGGTCAGAATGGAAATTGAGACAAGGACTTTGGACAACTCTTTGGAAATGTCTCATAGAACTGAACAGATACATGCCAAGTACTATCACTCTTACATTCCAATATACAGTAGCAATATGCGTATATACTTACCAAAAGACAGGCACAATAATGTTCATAGTAGAAATTATTTATAATAGTAACCCTAAATTGGGAATACCTGAAGTGCTCTTCAGTAGACTATAGCACAGCAATGAGAATAAACAAATTTCTAAAGGATCCAACATTGATGATGAATCTCACAAATAAAATGTGAAGTGAAAGAAACCAGACAAAAGAGGATATTCTCCATACATTAATTTATATAAAGTTCAAAATCTTTTATCTTGCTTATGGCTAAAAGCCATGTTTATGGCTTTGGGGGTGCAATAACTGAAAGAATTTATAAATGGTCTTCTGGATAATGTTCAATTGAGTTCAAAATATGGAGGTATGTTAACTTTCTGATCATTTATCAAGCTATACCCCAGTATTTTTAAAATATTTATGTGTGAATATTGTGTTTTATTTTTGAAAGTTTTTTTTAATATCTACCAATCTTTGCACTACTTTTTCAGAAGTCTTTTGTCTGTCACCCCACCATATGTGTGATAGAGTCCCTCTTTCAGTAGGTGCCATATGTCCTCTGAAGTGTTGGCAGAGAAATTTCATAAATTCAGAAAAAAATCACAAATCAGTCTAGGTTTCACCAAAATTTTACTGTGAATCTAATAGTGTTTCAATGTACCATACATCTCTCTATTCCATGCACAAAAGGGGAGAGAGAAAAGACTGAATACTTAGGAAAGAAGTTTACATAGTTCAGCACCTGTCCTGTAAGCTGGAATTGTATGCTAAGGATCCAAACTTGGGTGACAGATACATTATTTGTCTACTTATCACAGTGCCCTACTATGCAAAAAGCATCATAAATAAATATTCCAAGTTCCAGTTCCATTATGTGTGTTGTAATGAACTTTCTCTCCCCCATATTGTCAGTGGATTGAAAATGTTCTTTCTCCTTTTTTTTTATGCTTGAGACAATGACACAATAACTGTTCTTTATTATCTTATTATTTCTCTGGGCAGAAGATGCTTCAGGGTGACCGTGGGGAAAGTCTGTGTGGAGACCTCATTTCTATTACCATTTCTTCACTTGTGTCAGTTAGCATAGGTGAGTGAGTCTCTGGTGTTAATGTCTCTGAAGAGGAATTGAAAAATCCTCCTTCTTGCTCCCTGTTTTATCAGATAATGAATGCTGATTTTAATAAAGTTGAGTATTAAACTGCATTTGTAATAAGTGGTCTGTAGAATTGTTGCTGATTCTTTGATTATAATTAATCTGCTTGATTTATAAGAGCTTCTAGACCAAGACTCAGGATGCAAGTAAAATACAAAAAATCTCAGAACAAAATATCAAGAGTTATAAGCAATTTTTATTTTGCTCAGAAATTACTGATAACAATAATTCCTAGAACATACTGTGAGGTCTCAGCAAGGTATAAGGAAACAATAATTGTGGTGGCATTACTAGTAAGTTAAACCCTTTACACTATTAGTAATTTGATTCATTTAAAAGATTGAAATCACCACATAAGCCCTGTGAAATAGGTATTATAAGTATCCCTCGTCTCTTCGTAAGAAATCTGAGGCAGAGGTTTAAGTAACTTCTCTCAAAGTAATACAGCCAGTACATATTGGAACAATACTTAATCAAGTGCCACAGAAAATCCTAGCATCCTAGACATTCATTGTTAAGCAGCTTTCCAGAAAAAAAAAAAAAAACAGATTATAATTGGAATCCATAGTATAAAATTGTGATAAAATTTTGTAATGAAATTCAGTTTCATTTTCAAAATGGTAAAAGCATTTTTTAGGAACTATCAGGATATAATATTATATAATTTCTGTAAGAAAATTCTGTGAAATAATACTAAATAGATTAATATTATTAAGGGATTTGTTTTATTTCTCTCTTTATCAAAATGATGCCATAATAACTATTTAAATAGCTAATGTTAAGTAACTTATGAACAAAAAGGCCAATTTGGTATATAAAGAGAGGTGTCTCAATCTGAATATGGAAAGAGAAATGATTGATTCTTTGTGTTCTCTGGTGAGAACACTGAATGCCAACTGACACATACCTAACTAGATTTCATAAGAAATTTAAAGAACTGTCATTGTGTCATTGTCTAAGTAATCTTTTGACAAGTGATTTCCACTTAATATGACTGAGCTGCTGACTCCAGCGCCACTGATGAGGATGTTGGGAAATGAAGGTGCATCAGTGGCTGGCACTGGCCAAAGCAGCTTTGAGGCTAGAACTATGTTTGTCAGCAATTTGCGTAATGCATTAGTCACAGCTCTGTGTCAGAAAAGGGCAGAAGATTCCGGGGTTCAGCATCACAGGAAGAAAAATTACTACGTATTTCAATGGGTAAAGGAATACATTTTGTAAGCTCAGGGGTTAGCAAAGAATTTGAACAAATTGGAAAATATATTTATTCATTATGTAATGTAAGCAAAAGAAAAACATTTTCTATTTCTGAATTGTTCCAAAGACCTTGACAATTGCAGTTGGATTCTTTTCTTCTTTTACTAATTCTAGCAAGACAAAACCAAACCAAACCAAACCAAAAAGAAAAAAAAATCAAATAATTTATTTTTGGTATATGGTTATTACACAGATATCTTAATACCATAAACATTTTTTTCAGCCTTATTACTGTTCTCCTTTCCCTCTTCTTCTTTTTCTCCTCAGATTAGTACACTGAACTATCATATAGGAACAGTGGTTGAATTAGTTGCTCTGATATAGATGCAGCTTAACATTTTGTGGATGCTCTTACTCCCTTTTAGTTTGTTAGGATTCCACTTGGTTGTGAGAGCAGTATCCATTGCAATGACAAGTGTCCCAAGTGACTTGCGTTGGCAAGTAGGAACCTACAAAATCCTCTTCCAATACTTCAGATTTTCAAGTTTTCTCAGAAAAAAAAAATGTACTTCAAAGAATTAAACCAGAAAGTTTATCCTTGTGAGTCTTTTCTAGTTGTTAAAAACCTAATCCTTCTATCTCATTTGGCCCCCATGTTGTTGTCTCAATTCTTCCCAATAAGTACATGTTACCTAAGGACAAATAGCCTAAAAGGATGCTCCTGCTACACTGTTCAGGTTTATAAAATATTTTTACAGTATATACAACTACTCACACACCCACTTGAATATAATCGCTCCCACAACTGTTGCAATGTAGACTAAGATGCTAAACTATTAGAGCAGAGATGACTAATTTCATTCAATAAAATTTTTAGTCAGCACCTACTGTACTTTAGGCACTATGCCAAACTCATGTCCTCTTAGTAGCTCAGACTAAAAAGTGAATCTACAAATGAAATTCAATGTGACTAATTCCACAGAAGAACTGTGAGAATTCCAAGTTAAAAACAAATGATATGTGTACTTCTTATTATATGATCTGTGTACTGAAAAGGTATCACAGTGAAGACAACATTTGGGCCAGATGTTGAACATAATTAGAACTTTACCAGAGAAGTGAGTGGAAGTGAATTTAGCCAGAAGGAATAACTTAGGTGAGACATCAAACGTGACAGCATGGCCAAAGGGCGGCAAGATGCATGAGATGATGAAAATTAAACTGAAACAGTAAATTAGATTTAAGCTGGGTTCTGAAGGACCATTTCTATTGGCAAATGGAAACAATTGTAGTTGTAAAGCAGATAAGTAAAAGGATTGTTTTGTATATTAGGACAAAAATTCATTGGTAATGAAAGTTAGAAATAAAAACAAATCCAGTGAGAAGTAGTAGAGGCAGCTCAAGTGAGAGAAAAACTGACAAGCCATCTTAATTATTGACTATCATGATCAAAGCAGATGGAGAAATTTACATTGACATTTTGGGCTTAATAACAGGTGGTCCATGGTACAATTAAGCAAGGTACAGAAAGAAGCACATGTATATGGAAAGTTACTTCTTGAATATTCTAAATTTTGACTTTTGAGTTGCTTATAAAAAAAAAATTCAAGCAGTTCTATCCGGTAGGAAACTCAAAATACTTAATGGCTCTTATTCTTATCACTACCTGGGTTATTTTTTGTCAATTCTGATAAGAAATGAATGAACCTTAATTAGCCAATGTAGAAAAAGAAAAAGTACCAATTCAGAGAAAATCTAAAGTCAGCCTTTTTTATTTGCACTCATAAATCATTTCTGCCTTTCCCCTTTATTTTAACATCTTTCCCACTTGTATGTCTCTGAGGATGGTAAGCACCCAAGTATTCCTTTCACCAACATTTTCCTATAAAGCCCATCATCTCTTGGTTCTTCTTCTTTAATGTGCATCAACTTTTTTCCCATACAAACTATTTTTATGCTAGGTAACCAATCAAATAAAAGGGATAAATCATTGAGAAATTCACTATTATTGTCAACTCCTTTAAGAAATATTTGCTAACATAAAGCAATTTGACATGAATGAAATCTAAAGCAGTTGAAAAGTCATCTTTGGGATACAAAGCAGTCTTTTTTCATACACACTTTTTTTATTTTAAAAGTAAGAGTGTTGAGTATGAGGAGTGGTCAAGTAGAATAAGAAATGAGAAAACATTTTTTTTAGATTAAAACAATTAGCAACTTATCAAATTACTAAAGCTCCCTAACTTGTCCAGGATGTCCTCAAACTTGCCATCCTCCTTCCTTAGCCTCCTGATTCACTGAGGTTACAAGTATGCATCATCACACCCTGCTACTTTAACAGTATTCTTGATGAAGGACCAGAGTCAGAATGATTTGAGCATTTGTGTAAAATATCCTTTCTATATGAAATGAAATAATTCTTATTTGTTATTTATAAAGTAGCTTATTCTCAACTAATTAAAGCACATAAATTTAAATTAGTTAAGAAATTAAGATAATATGAAGTACCAAGACCTTGTCAATAGAGTACTTGGTGAATACCATTAGGTTGTTAAATGAATGAATTTCAAGCCCGTGAATTTTGGTTAGAACTTTAAATATATTAAGAGAGTTCAAATGAACTCAGCACAGCAACTGTGCAGGTACGTGATGTTTATGACAGATGTTAAATACAAAAATTACGATAGTTAATAAATATTTATGTCACATAAAAATCTTCTTTTAACAAATATTGTCATATTGTCTAGTATAATATAATAAGGTTATTTTTCACAACTGAAACTCCAAATTACCTCAGTAAATACTTGTAATTAACTCTAAAGGAATCTTATTTACCAGATAAGAATAATACTGGTAATAATAATTTTGTTTATATAGTATTTCATGTCTTCCTAAGTATTTTCATATGTGTCATCTCATTGTCTTGCCCCAACAACTTTCTAATGAAGAAATTACTTGGTACATTTGCCATTTTGGGTAAGAATATAATTTATTATAGTTTGTTCAGGTTACCTTAGACATGTCATGCAGGCTTGAATAGACTATGTTGATTGTATCTTGATGGGAAGTCTATCCATTTGTTCAACCATTTTTAAAAAAATCCATATTTGCCCCCCAGTTCTACTTTCAGTGCAGTGATACAATGATGAATAAGAGAATGTCCTTGGATTTTGTAGAGCTAAAAATTAAATTAATAATTGTTTATTACTGCTATGTTTGGGCTATATACTATCTGCAAGAGATCTGCATCAGTGATATTAATTTGTGAAGATGTAGAAAGTGAAACCATGCCAGATGTGTAGGTGAAGTTCAAAATGGTTTTATTCATTTGTTCAAAAGAATGTACTGAGTACTTACCATGTGTCAGATGCCATTGTAGGCAATAATATGACAATGAACAAACTAGGCAAAAAAAAAAAATCACTTCATTTAGATTTGTGTTGGAGAAATAATAAGCAATAATTTAATAAATAAGTACTTATTTATAGTGTATTTAATGGCTATAAGTAGGTAAGGAGAGAAAAACCTATGAGTTCCAGAATTTCTGTAATTTTCAATGAAGGGCCAAGAAATGATTCTTTAGAATGAAAGGTTGAGAAACTGTTGTTGGTAGAGAATGACCCAGGCAGCTCTTTGAGAGTTTCTGAGGCAGAGAGAAAACAATTACAGAGGCCCAGAACAGCTGTGTTGTCCTTGTTGGAGAAACATCAAGGAGGCTAATGGTGGTATAACAATTGAACAAGGAGGAGGAAGAGTCAGAATACAGTGAGAGATGTGTTGCACCTATTTCAACATGAGCATGCTGCAGGGTCTATGGCTGTCAGAGCAGGGATGATCCATTCCACAAATATTACTGCAGGACTCTGTGAACCATCTTTCCTTTTCAATCAACATAAAGCTCAACACCAATGTATGAGAACAAAAAGAAATATATGAACTCTTATGCAGGAAATATTCACAGTAGAGGCAGGATTCAATTATGACTGATTCTGGACCCAGGAGCATATGAGGGCCCCAGTCTCTGTACTCTGGCTTCATCAAATCAAGTGCAGCAAAAGCACTGAGATCCTCTCTGATTGGATGGGCTTGGATGGATTGGGTGATATGTCTATCATAAACAATATCATGAGGGCCAGGGAGTGGGATATTCTGTGTAATCTAGTGCTGAGTTACCCTAACAGCACCTGACCTATGCGGGAGGAATATTTTAGTCTCATGAAAGAAGGATAAAATCAATGCTGAGAAGCTAATAAAAAAATAACCTATAGCAAACCCACAAGGGAAATTATACCTAAGATGACAACCAAACAGAGATGATAGTGGACATGAATGTGGAGCCAGAGTATATAGGAAGGGATCTATAAAACATAGTAAAGAGCTCTTTGACTTTATTAAAGATAGTAGGCAACCAGTGAGGGTTTTCCAAAGGAGAAAAAAAAAAGATATCTCAGTTTTTTTAAATGTTCATTCAACAATATTAAAAATGGGTTGCAGTAGAACCAGGCAGAGGTGGAAAGAAACCAGAGTTTAGCCTACTGATAAAACAGATGATTGAAATCTGGAATATCAGTAGCAATGAAGAGAAGTGGATAGTCTTGAGGTACTATCCTCAAGAAAAAATCAGCAGGCTTGAAGCCCAGGAGAAAGAAGGGAGAAAGGTAGAATTATAAATGTTCACAAAAGGGTCTTTAAAAAATTTGGCAATATTACATTTCTTAAACTAGTTGGTGGGTATGAGAGTAATCAATACTATTTGGTATGCTTTGTTAATGTATTATGTTGTGTTGATTTTATTATTTTATGTCATATATCACTATATACACAGCAAGGAAGTTTTCTTCTCCACTGTGGGATTTAAAAATACCAGAACAAGAACAAGCCTTCATCCCCAAATCTCTAAATGACTATGTCTGAATTTGCCTTAAGGGTAGTACTTAGCTCAGTCCTCAGCTATTTTTTAACTTTATATGAATCTTTATTTTGGTATGATTTTTATAAAGAAGGGCAGAATTGAGGGCAATCCTTACTTTTTTGAATGTATAAAATCATCAAAATATAATTTTATATTTATATTTGTTCTCCTGCCCCATTTTGTGGTTAAGGGAAGTACACTCCTAAAAAAACTATTTTATCAGCCTCCTTTATTGTACTGGCTTTCTTCAGAATCTTTTAATACTGTTTATTATAATTTAACCACATCTTCTAGAGGATTCAGAATTTCTGGGTCTAATATAATTCTAGAAATCCATTCCTGTACTCACTTTTCAAAGACAGTTGAGTCAGCATGACTCATTGTTCACTATCCGTGGTGCAAATGCTGCTGTGGCAACATTTAAACCAGCAGAAGTGACTGTTTTCACAGGACAGGTTCAATAGCATGGCTATGAGCAACACTTTATGGCCAGGAATTCAGGTCCTCATAGACATTATGTGAGTCACAGGATATGTTTTAGTATAGACCATCTCCAACTTATAATGGTTTAAATGATGATTTTTGGACTTTAATATGGTGAAAAAGTGATACATATTCAACATAAAGTGTACTTCAAATTTTGAGTTTGGATATTCCCCTGGACTAGCAATATATAGTAGGATATACTCTTTTGATGCTGGACAGCATTAATGAGCCACAACTCCCAGTCAGCCACTTAATCACAAGGGGAAATATCCCATATGCTACAGGGCTCTGTGCTTGCTAAGCTGTGATGTTCAGCAGGTTAGGTACATTAAATTACTTATGACATTTTCACTAATGATGTGTTTGTCAGGATACATCCCCATTGTAAGTGGAAAAGCATCTGTATTTTCCTGTGCTATTTAAATTAAAATTGGTTTTTGATTTTTTTTAACAAAACATTTAATTGATAGATACACCAGTATGCACATTTCATAATTCTCTACATTTCTCCTCAACAACTCAAGTCAAGGTATAGAGAAGGCTCCCTCAATCTTGGATTAATATAGCATTAGCTTTGCCAGAAGGATGATGAGCACAGAATCAAAATCAGACAGGAAGGGAAATTGAAGTGGATGAATAAAAGGAAAGTCATCCAAAACAGATGTATAGAACAATTAAAAGAAGGAGGATGCAAGAGAGAATGTTTTACTGAGATAAGAAAACCATCGAATTTCGGAGATGAAATGTTGCTGATAATATCCAGATTCAGGGTATTGCTAGGAAAGAACTTCAGTGAAGTGAAAGGGAGGTTATTAAAAATGTGCATATACACAATCTGAGGGAAAATTAAGGTGAATGGTTCACATATAGTGAATCATAAAGATTATGGGCTAAGATTTCCAATGAAGGAATTTTGATTTCTGTGGAAATTGATTTCTGTGGTGTTAAGGATAAAGAGGAAGCCTTAGCAAGAAATGGGCAACAAGGTGAGTTTTGACTGAGAAAAGAGAGCAATGGTGTGGAAGCAGTCATCACACTTGACCCTGCAGGCCTGTTGACTTAGCCTCCTGGCCACTCCTGTGTTTTCTAAACAATGCACTTCAAATTACTGTTTACAAGGCTAAGATGCTCATGTAGAGTTACTGAGCATAACTAGAAAGAGCCGAAATAAGACATCAAAATCTATACATATATAGTGATAAAATGCTTCCATTTTAATTAGATGTGGAAATGTGAAGGTCCTTTTAAGTTAATAAAAATAGGATGCTGCCCAAATTTTATTTTGGCAAAAATTTTGGCACAATATTAACTTATTTTAAAGTATCTCTTAGTTCTGTTAAATAACAATATGTGTCATTTCTATAGAGAGCTTAAGGGTTTTGTTCAATTATCTAACTTTTATTTGGAGTCACATAATCCTTAAAGGAATGTAATATAGATACTGATGAAGGTACTTGCATTCATGAAGACAACCTTTGGACCCTCCTTTAATGCTTTCTTTTTATAATGTAATTTTAGAGAGTAAAATGCTATAATTATTTAGGAAAACCATTATGAGTTTGCAAATTTGCACCAGAATATTAAAGAAAAACAGCAGAATAATCAAGTAAAACAACAAAGCACAGCTTACTGAGTGAATTTCTTAGGTTTCTAATGAGGATAAATATTGTTTTTTAAAATTTTTTATGGAAAACTATATTTCCTTTTAATGTATTGTCCATCTTTTTCTTTTAATCATTTTTTCTTACGTTTTAAGGATAGCTAATATTTTTACCTCACCTATATATTCCAAGTATTTTCATCACCATTTATTTTCCTACTTCCTTTTAGGCTGACATTTGGTAGTTTTAAATTTCATAAAACATCTAAGTTTCCCTGCACAATTTTCTGGGTTTTGAATTTCACCAAACTGCATCTGAGATCAAAAAGAGATTTAGTATAACCACTTCTTAATTTTCCAGAAATTATGTTGATATGAGTTGTGAGATGCTGTCCTAAACTTTATTTGCTTGTTTATTACTATTTATTATTATTTACTCATACTCATCATAGCACTAATTACCCAATCTGCACTCATGTAAGTTGATAATTTGAGATAATTCATTTGTCTTCCAACTACTTTCTGGACTTCCTGGTCTGTTCCAATTATCTGTCTACGTCTGTGCCAGGATCAAAATGTTTCATTTTTAGTTTTATATAAACTTTGATTTTTGGAAGAACAAGTTTGTGGTTTAGTTATTCTCATTTGTATTTTATTCTAGAAGAACATTTTAAAACCAATTTGCTAATTAAAATATGGTTTTATTTTTATTGCAATTGAATTAAAAATAAAAACTAGATAAAATTTGACTTCTTGGAAATATTGAGTCCTTTCTTTGAAAAATATAAACAAATAGAATAATATACCAAACCCTCTTTTATTCATTCTTGCAATTTTAGACGATTTATACAAACACTTAGCACTTCTTAATAAGATATTATATGCAGTCTTCTTTTTATATCATATTTTCTAATTTTAGGAGTACTTGGAGTAGTATTGGGCTCTTTACCTACTTAATTATTTTTAGAAGTCCTAATATTTTTGGTGTCTTTTACTTTTATAAATATCAAATGTAAAAACTTTCTATTTTCTTTTACAATATGTGTTACCTCTTCTTGTGTGTATGATGTATTAGGAAAAGATTTCATCATAAGGGGATCACTCTGCACAACATAAATATCATTATAATATTTCCGAAATTTAATTGTAATAGTCTTAGATCACTTATTATTTTAAGATAGATACCTTGTATCCTAGACAAAAAAAGCAGTGTTTCTATTTCACTTTTATATTTAATTTAGAATGGAATTTGTATTTATCAAATGCCTTTTTACTATCTATTGAGTGACCTTTTTTGGGGGGGTAAAGGGGGGGGGATTGAACTCAGGGGCAATTAACCACTGAGCCACAACCCCAACCCTTTTGTGTATTTCCTGAGTTGCTTAGGGCCTCCCTAAATTGCTGAGGGTGGCTTTAAACTCACAATCTTGCTGCCTTAGCCTCCAGAGCCGCTGGAATTACAGGCATGTACCACCATACCCAGCAAGTGAGTGATCTTAATTTTACTCTTCAGAGTTATTGATGTGATAAAATGTTACTTAAAATTAAGAAATCATTGTGCAGTAGAACCTAATCACTGTTTATGTGTGCCTTCTCTTATATGAACTATTCTACTACACATTCCCAAGAGGAACTTGCTAGATTTTATAACTTCGGTAAATGTTTGGCTGTGTGGTGTCCCTCAAAAGCTCATGTGTGAGACAATGCAAGAAGGTTTGAAGGAGAAAACATTGGGCTATAGCCTTAATATAATCAGTGAACTAATCTCTAATGGGATTAACTGAGTGGTAACTAGAGGCAAATGGGATGTGGCTGGAGGAAGTGGTTCACTGCGGGCATGGCTATGGGGAATATATTAAGTATAATGAAAAGTTATAGAGAGTGGAATTTTTCTTTCTTTGTTTTCTGATCATCATGTGAGCTACTTCCCTCAGCCATATTTTTCCACCATGTTGTTGTGCCTCACCTTGAGCCCCAAGGAATGGAGCCAGCCTTCTGTGGACTAAGACTTCTGAAACCATGAGCCCTCAAATAAATTTTTCCTCACCTACAATTGTTTTGGTCAGATCTTTTAGCTCCAGCAGTGGAAAAGACAACTAAAACAATATGGAACTCCAATAATGCATATGTTAGTTTGATTGAAAGTGACTTATAGGTCATGTAGATTTTCTTTACTCATTATTCCTTTTGTTCTTTTGACTAATTTCAAATTACTTATTTTCAAGCTAGACTATTGTTTTCTGCCTCTGAATTCTAAATGAAACTTTTTATTTCAGTCATTTTGCTTTTTTAGCTCTAGCATTTCTGTTCAGTTCCTTATTGAAGTCTCTACCTCTCTGCTCAATTTCTCATTTTGTTCATGTATTGCTATCCTAATTTGGTTTAGTTCTGTTGAAGCTCACTGAACTCCTTTAAGACTGTTAGTTGAATTATTTTTCAGAAAGTTCTTATGTATTCATTTCTTTAAAACAGCTACTGATGCTTTATTTTATTCCTTTGGTGGTATTACATTTCTGCATTATTTGTGATCCCCTGTGGTCTTTTGTTAGTGACTGTGCCTTTGAATAGGTAGATACTTCTTCTTTACATACTAGCTTTATTAGAGAAAATAGTCCACTTGTTAGACTGTCCAAATGTTCTGGAAAGTCAGAGTAGAAGTTTTTGCAAGGTGACTTGCTTCTAAAATCTTTGGGTAGGTTATCCTAGTACATGGGCAAAATCAGCATATTCACTAGAGCTGCGGTGATCTCAGAAGTTATATGTCTGTACAGGTTGGGCTGTTTGATGCTACAGGTACTGACCTGGAGCTGGAACATACCTGGAACCGGCCATCCTAGGGCTGGACTAGAATCTAGGGTTCAGTGAGCCAACCTGGCACAAGGACTATGCTGGTCCCTAGAAGATGGGGAAATGTCTAGAGCTTGGGACTGCAGTGCCTGACTGGTACCAAGGTAGGCCTACAGCTTTTGGTTGCTGGCTTGGCCCAGAGCCAAGGTACACAGTAACTAGGCTGGAGACTAGGTCTGTGGAAACCAGCCTGGAGCCTGGATCTATAGGAGTTGACCTAGTACTGAGGTGATCCTGGAGGATGTTTCCAGAGTGTGGTCCTAGGGTTAGGGGCTGAGAGTTCCAGCCTGGCACAAGAGCATCCTGGAGCCTGAGCCCACAATGACCAGACTGGCACCTGGGTTCACTGTGATAGGCCTGGTCCTGTGGATCCTGGCAAAGTTTGGTGCTTACTTCATTCTCTTTCACCCACACAGAGAGTATCTCTCCACTGTGGTAAGCACTGGTTTGGAAGAAGGGTGACAGGGATAATGTTAAACTATCCTTTCTACCATTTTCAAAGGTCTTTTTTCCTGTGTTCTGCTCAGGTATTGTAATCTCTTACTTGGATTCCTTAGCCTTTGTGATGGTATTTTTGTGCATTGATGATTATCCAAATTGATGATGTGAGGGGTGAAGAATAAGTGCTGGAACCTCCTGCTCTCCCACTTTGATTTGTCTTTTCATATCATTTATGTTTTGTTACGTTTGAATTTTAAGTGAAAATAAACACAATTTGCAATTTGACATAGAAAAAATGTATCTAAATTTTCTAATTAAAACTGGCATTTTAGGAAAAATTCAGATTATCTGACATTTATTGTATCCTACGATTTGAATTTTCTATTTTATACTGTTTAATGACTCACGTGTGTTTCTATTTTTCCACAATTAATGAGAGGACATGATGTGGAATTTCCTTGTGAAAATGGTAAGAAAATCAAAAACACAGTGCTTCCTTTAAAGGACCTTATTGATTATCTCAGTAACATGAGACCCATAAAGCCATATGATGAATATGCCCGTTCTCATAAGAAATTCTGCTTCAAGATATTAGTTTGTTTAACATTGAAACACATGTGGAGATTGACTTTATGTGGCAAGACACTGATGAAAAGAGACTTGTCAGATTTGTTGACAGATCCTAAATGTCAGATCTCTCATTATTTCCCAAGTAATGTTATTCATATGTTAACCTTTATTTGGCAGTTGTTATTAATCCATCACCTACTAATTACAATATTCTTCATTTATATTTTCTTCTGTAATCACTATGATCAACTTCACCAATAGAGTCATGGGGACCTGCATGCCCTGCTATTAGAAAGGCCATTAGCTCTCCTCTTAGGTTTCTCCAACTGTTTCAATATTTTAAGATCCCTAGGCTAGGGCTCAGTGTTTCTGTGAGTATAATACAAACTCTACTAGCAAACATACACACTGCTTATTGCTATAATTTTAAATTCCCCCTGAGGACTCATCTTCAGAAGTTTGGCAGTTGTCTCTAATTTGTGCTCTGGTTTATCACTATTTAAGCTCTTCCTCAATAAATTTTGTCATTTATCCCAAAGAACATATTCTTTACCTACTTTGTCAGATCTGGAGACATTTCCATGATTAGTCAGTTGCCATAAAAATGAAGCCTACCATCATCATTACACCTTTCCTCCTATATTCCTAGGTTCTTACGCACTTTTTTGAATCTCTGGGACTGACTTCATTTCAAGGGACTCATTATCTTTCTCTTCTACCATGATCCACTTTAATAGTATCTCAGATAAAATGGGGAAATATTGGTGCACACCATTATCTATCTATCTATCTATATCTATATATCTATATATCTATATATATTTCCCCTGTGACTATATCAAGAAATGAGGAAGTATAGACTAAGAAACAAAAATACACATATGCAAATATACACGCAAACCCATGTTTTGTGTGTATATGTGAGAAAAATTTTGTGTGTGTGTATCCTGAGAAAATTATTCTTTTACATAATTAATAATAGTTCTTTTACATAATTAACTTACTTTTACATAATTAAGAAAGGTAATTGAAGTGTCAATACTAATGAGTAGGTCTCTATGTTTTTCCAGTCAGTGATTTCTAGTCTTGGGGACCTTAGCCAAAAAAAAGGGTCCACCTCATAGCCACCTTATAGAATTTGTATTTAATTTGTCTGCAAATATAAGAATCTTCATACATGTGCTTTTAAATATATATGTAAAATATATAAACATAACATATAAACATATAATATGTAAGCATAAACTCTATCTTTTATATATATAAGCATATATTATATCTATTTCTGATGAGGTTAACAATGTGGAATGTAACTATGTTTTCTCATAATTGCAGAATCTCATTTTGCTTTTCAAAATTTGCCAATTACACTGTATTAAAGTGATGAGAACAAAATTCATTTCTCCTGATTACCATCTTAGTCTCTCTCCTAAATTAATATGGCAATTGTCTCTAAATTATACCCCTGAAGACAGAACAAAGGAATATCTTTGTAAGGACTGGACCATTTGACCCAGCTATCCCACTCCTCGGTATATATACCCAAAGGACTTAAAAACAGCATACTACAGGGACACTGCTACATCAATGTTTATAGCAGCGAAATTCACAATAGCAAAATTGTGGAACCAATCTAAATGCCCTTCAGTAGATGAATGAATAAAGAAAATGTGGTATATTTACACAATGAAATATTACTCAGCATTAGAAGAGAATAAAATAATGGCATTTGCAGGTAAATGGATGGAGTTGGAGAATACTGTGCTAAGTGAAGTAAGCCAATCCCCCAAAACCAAATGCTGAATGTTTTCTCTGATATGAGGATGCTAATTCATTATGGAGGGGGGCATGGGAGGAATGGAGGAAATTTAGATAGGGCAAAGAGGAGAGAGGGAAAGGGAAGGAGCATGGGGGTAGGAAAGATGGTAGAATGAGATGGACATCATTACCCTAAGTACATGTATGAAGACATGAATGGTGTGACTCTACTTTGTATATAACCAGAGACATGAAAAATTGTACTCTATGTGTAATATGAATTGAAATGAATTCTGCTGTTATATAACAATTTAGAATAAATAAAGAGATAATATTTTCTTTATGCTTGATATATTTCATACTTGAAAAATACCAAGCTAATATAATAGATTTTTTAACAAGTAATTAGTAAAATTCACTTTGTTCTGATAGTTAATATATCATATCTACTGTATAAAATGTTCTTTATCTATTCACTGTCATCTAAAACTGACAAATGGGGTGAAAAAGAAACCAACCACGGTAGTGCTATTGATTTAATGTTATTTGCTTTAAAAAGACTGTTAAGTGAAGCAACAATTAGCAGGAAGTGATTCTTCCTTGCTGAAATTTCTGACACAATTGTACCTAGGTAGGAAACTTATTTAGAATTACTATTCTAATATAGCCTTGCTAAGATATTTTCTACATATTTTGTTTAAAATGTATACAAATTCCTTTGTTGCTATCAGAGAATTTTTTTAGTACCTTTGTCCAGTTAGAAACAAGAAAGCTCAAGAATTCTTGCTATCATGATGTAGTGTAACAATAAAAAGGTACAATGGCAAATCTACAAGTGTTTCATACCTGAAACTGTTTTTAAAAGTGGGAAAGGTACTTAAGAAAGAAGTTATTTGGCATGAAGTTTTTTGTTTGCTTCTTTACCACACATATATAGCACAGGGGTGTTTTGTATGTACATTTTTTGATGAGCAACAAAGTTGACCTCCATTAAAAATAACTCTGTTCTTTATTGTTTACATGTAACTGATAAAATTAACATGTAACTAATAAAATATCTAAGTAAGCTACTTAGATAACTTTTCTAAGTAGTTTTGACTTAGATAACCTTTCTGCAAAATATCAAAAATCATTTTACCCTGAAAGAAAATTCTTTCTCTGTTATTAAAGAGTGATCAGTTTCTTAATCCAAACAGTTTTTACTAAATTTTGGATAGTCAACCTAATGTAAGTAGAATTTAAAGTAGAAAATGGTATAAGATTTCTAAGATTCAATCAACAATTTATACCAAGATATATAAAGTGTATGATTCCTTTTGCATCTATTAATCCACTCTAACTAATGTATTTCAATACAATATTTTAAACTTCTATAAGATACACGTGCATCAAAGCAATATTTATAATCAGAAGCAATGAAAACAATGTGAATTTCAAATAAGATATAAATACCTTAATAAGTCAAGACCCATCAGTACAGTGGAAAATAATGCAACCTATAAAAATAATGTACTAAATAAAACTTATTTTAAGGAAACATATTTGCTAAATGAAAAAAATATGTCATAAATGAGACATAATGGCATTTTTACTTAGTAAAGATGGTAGGCTTATTTTAAATATATAAATAAAAATACCTTTGTATAGTATGGGTTTAGAAAATATACTCATAATATTTTTTGTGGAGGATGATTGGCAATTAAACCCAGGTGTGCTTTACCAATGAACTACATCTTCAGTACTTTTTATTTTTATCTTAAGAATAAGATATCACTACCTTACTGAAGCTGGCCTCTAACTTTCTAACCTCCTGCTTCAGCCTCCCAAGTGGCTGGGATGTCAAATATGTGCCACCATGCCTGATTATATTCATAATTTTTATTAAAGCATATAAAAGGAAATATATAAAATGTACTTTTTGAAATGCATGCATACACATTTGAAAAAATATTATTTTTATAGTAATACAAACTGATGAAAGAATTATTATAAAAGCTTAACTTTATTTTTATAATGTTTATATGTTAAGATTAGCTTTATAAAAATTCTAAATTCTTAATGAGGGATAAGAAGTATCTTGCAACAAGAAAAAATAACTATAACTGTATATATAGAGAGAGAGAATAAAGAGAGAATCTGCAGTGTAATTTTTAAGACACATGATAATACATCAGTCAAGATCCTGACACACTCCTAAATCATACTTATATCTAGGCAGTTATGATTGTCATGGTGATTTCAGTGTACTTATTCTGATTCTGAAATGCAAAGGCTAGTGATTGAACTAAACACTTCTAGAAGTATTAGATATAGTGGTGTTTTTCTGCTCAGGTAGAGTTTGCTTCTACCAATTCAAACCAAGGAATAAATTTTCTGCCTTGAAAAAGAATAGCCTTTATAGATTGTAAACTATCGTGATTTTTCACTGATTTTAAAACTTCTTACCCTTGATAGCACAACAGTTTCCAAAGAGATTCTTATCTGAATTATAAAACTATAAGAAATATTTAAGAATATTAAAAAATCAAGATGGAATTGTTTCCCCCAATTAAGGCTGTATTATTAATACTAGCAGCAAGCTGCCTCCTTATCCTCTCCCAGCTCCTCCCCAGTGGTTGCCCAAGAAGCACCTCCAGGCTCTGTAGAACTATGTTTGAAATTATTGACTTATAACATGATTCAGCCAAAAAATATGGAATTAATTTTAATTTCCTATAGAAATATATAAACAAATGTTACATCATCCTCTAATACCATAAAACTCCCAATAAATTATAACTACTGTTAGTTATGATGATGATAAAATGCTAATTACATTGATGCTCAATTATTAGTGTGTAAATGAGTTGCTTGTGTGTCTTGTTGAAAATGAAAATTCCCAGATTCTATTTTCAAACCTTTTGAAGGTGATTCTAATTCAGGTAAACAATAATTTAGGGGATTATAAGAGTAAATTTTGGAAAACAACAGCCAAATAGGTTTCACTTGTAGACCCAGGCCAATTTCTAAATCACTTCCAAAGGAAGTTTATTATAACATGGCTTTTCTCAGCTGTTTATTAAATAAGAATCAATGAAACTAACAATAATATTAAATAAGAAAGGTGAAGATAAAATATGATTTAAAAACTGACTAGAAGAATTAAAATAGATTTATATATAAATATATTTATACATTATATATACGTAAACATATAGTTTTAAAAATCAAACACACATTAATTTGGTAACTTTGATGTTCAAGCACAGAAATCAGTGGTATTATGGAATGTACTGTCATTACATAGGTCAGAACACAAAGCACATATTCATGGAAATTATTAATTCAACCTGAATAAGTATGACTTTTTTTCTGTCAACTTCCCTCAGTCAGAAAATAATACCCTATTATATGGTTAATCTTAAAAGAAAACAATTTCAGGCTGACATTACAGATTTAAAACATGATAAAGTTTTTCAGTTTTTGAATTGGAATGAATACATACCTCTCCATATATACATGAACACATGTAAATACACATATGCACGTTTATATGAATATGTATGCATACACATGAGTACATACATATATATTTATGTGTGTATATACATAGTCACATATATACACACCTTCATATATTTGGGTGTGAATGTGGGAAAACAACCCCTTTTAAACTCTGCAGTTGCATATAAATATTGACATTTTCTTGACAAATAAAAATGAGACAATGTTTAAAAGTTATTTGTGTACATAAAGTTAAGCCAAGAAAATTATCAATAAAGCTCAAAAATACATTTATAAGACAAAATGTTGTCATACATCTCTTCAATACTATACTGCATTCTAATGCTTGTAGAGATTGAAACTGTCATAACAGTAGGGAGAGACTGAAGGCAGTTAGAGATCATTTACCCTTTCCTTCCTGGCAATTATCATTGCCCTTCTCTCTTAGTGGAAATCTTCAAGGACACAAACAGTAACAGAACTCAGGAGTTACTGCTGAGCAGTTCAGTGAATGGCCTGATAGTAAATATTTTCTTCTTTACAGACTGGGAGGTTTCTGTGGCAACTGCTCAATTCTGGAATTGTAGCAGGCAATGCACCAACCAATGAGTGTGAATGTGTTCCAAAAACATTTTATTACAGATGCTAAAACATGAGTTTCATATAAATTCCCTAGTTCATCAAATATTATTCTTCTTTTGAAACTTCTTCCAAACTTCTAAAACTAAAGTAACTATTCTTAATTCAGGACCCCTACAAAGCAAACAGTAGGCTGGAATTGACCTAAAGGTGAGGCTTCTAGGCACCTGCTGAAGACTGAGTGAATCCATAATTGTAATGGTGGTGATCAGTAAGGAATCCTCCCAAGACCATTGCCATGTTCCAAGGACAGTCATGTATCAGTTTCTAGAGATATGAGAGTGAGAGTATACACTTTTATTTATTTTTTGGCCACCTAGGGAATTGTATTAGTTTTTTGCTTGTTTGTCCATTCCCATAATTAAGTATTTAAGACAATTTACTCTATGAGAAAGGGTTTATTAACTCATAGTTTGGGGTGAGTTACAAAGCTGTAACAGCTGCATTCTAAGAAAGTCCTCTCATCTTGGTGAGGGCTCCTTGGCAGATGGTAGATGGTAGCAAGGGCAAGTGTTTGTTGGTGCAAGCATCATATCTAGAGCCAGGAAGCAGAGAGAGCTGGGAGGAGTCAAGCTTGCTCCTTTTATAGTAACCATCTCTAAGAAAGCAAGCTGTTTCAGGACAACTATCTTCTGAGAGTTCAAGGACCTCCCACTAGACCCCATCTCTTAAAAGTTCCATGGTATTTCCCAATATCACCATTCACTCTGGAAACCATGACTTCAATCAAAATGAACCTTTGGGGGATACTCAAACCATAATCAAACAATAGCAGTAATAAATTGAGACTCTGAGGACTTCTAATGTAAACTTGAGAAATAAACAAAAACTTATTTTAGGACCATGATAAAATTTCCTCTATTATTTTCTAGAAATAAAATAGATGAGCACCTATGTCAGTAAGTTAAGCAAAGGTGATTCATAATTCACATTCATAAGTTCTCCTTTTTCATTGCGATTATGCAAACTGTTACTTGAAAATAGCACATAGATCCTGTCATACTAACAATAATGCTATAATAACAGAATAACAATAATGCTCTCCCAATGTAATTTATTTTTATTAGAAGAAAAATGTCTTTGTAAGTTAGTAACTAAATAGTCTCAGATTCCATACAAGAAATGTTCTTAGTAGTTTGCATTGACCAAAGTTGTTCATCATAGCCCTTTTTATGATAGCAAAAAAAAAAATTGGAAACATTTAATTTTCAAAAACAATAAGTAATTGGAATAACTGGGCATACATTAAAACTAGAATATATCACAGATACTTAAGTGATTATAAAAATTGCATTTATCATCTTTGGAAATATTGGTTTCTGCTTATAGCAATATGGCAGACTAGCAAAATCTGAAAGCCTTCTCCTAGAGACACGTAGAAATCCTTGATGAAATATATGCTTTTGTCAATCCTCTTAAGAAATGGAATAAAGTTCACTAGAAAGAAAATTTATGTTTCAAAATTAAAGAAAGTGCTGACAACCAGAGTAATAAATGTGAATGCTGATAGAGGACACGCCTGGGAGGGCTTTATTGATCTTGTTACCTAAGAGTGTGAATATTATCACTGAGTAAAAGGAAAAGAAGAGAGAAAATGAAACACTGCATATTTTACAACCACTTAGAATTTATTTTAACAATGATTCAAGTTAAAATGCCTGTGTACTAAGAATCATTCCACCACACTGTATAGATTCCAATTGTCCATCAATAATGCTTCAGGATTACTAGCATTTCAACATTTCCTGAACTTTGCATAATATCCATTTCCCTGGCATTGTCTTTAAAATAAACAAATAAATTCTCCATCCACAACTATATAAGTCTATTTATATGTAAGCCTATTTATGACTATTATAGCCCCTCACAAAAACATATCCAGGATTAAGTTCATAGTTTTTACAAAAATAGTTTTGGACTCATATTATTCTAAATAGATTTAGAAATAGTCTACAAACTCTTCAGAATTGTTTTAAACTACTTACAGGGAGGAGTGCATTAAGTTTTCACAGTTTTCAATACTAGTTTATTCTTCCATGTTAAATAACCCCCACAGCATTATCACTACTGGAGAGTTCTAGGAAAGTCCTCTCATCTTGCCTTTGCATGTTTTTTTTTTAAACAAATATATAATAGAATTGGCCTGACTTGCAAAAATGGGCTAATTAATGATTAATTTGGACATGTTCACAAAGCATTAAATACCTGATAATTATCAAGATGAAAAGGGCCTAATAGCCTCAAATTATCTGCCATCATTTGTCCTTATGAAACTCCTATAATCATAGGCTTTCACAGAGCTTTTCTTTGTTATTGCCAAAAACTGGAGCACAGAATTATAGAGCAATTCTAACCAGATAAAGGATGTTTTTCCTCCATTCAAAATAGATTCTATTGAAGATAAAGAAGTAAATATGTGTTTTGCTGGTTATAATTCTAAGACAATCAACCTAATAATAATTAACTGAAATTTCCTAATCAGAAAATATTCAGAGACTTTGAATGTATGAGTTGAAATTTGTGTGGTGATATATAGAGAAAAATATAAATTATGTATATAAAAAATGTTTCTATTCTTGTCTTTAGTCTTTTGTTAGATTAATTAAGATGATAATTATGAATTCAGAATTGTCTGGAGTTCATAATAAACTGTTTAAGTATATTGATTTATATGCCAGTGGTGGTGTCATCCATCACAAATGTCTTGCTGTTTCGAAGTCCCACTATTTCATACCTGATCCTCTTTCTCTTCTTTCTTATTTCACAGTCACTTAATAGTTTCTACCTCTGCACTGATCCCTAAGTACCATTCTATGGAGAATGCTATTCATAAGACTATTGATATGTGTCTATTTACTCACTTAAAAAGTACTTTGTGTCCCCCATATTAACTGGTTTTTCTTCAGGACTTGCTACTGTTGACCCTTTGCACTGAATGTTAACCTCTCACTTACTTGGAAACTGGGTCTAGAATTTTCTTGTTTCCAGTTCCTTTGTTTCTACGTGCATGAAAGTTTTCTCCTTTTATGCTACCTTCTTGTATGTCAGAGACTTCCCAGGATTCTGTCTTTGATATTTTTCTTTATCTCACTGTATATTATACCTGGGAAACAGATATTGTCATAGTTCTAAATGACAACTACATGCCAATAACTTAGAAATGTCCCTTTCCTCTCCTTATCTCTTGATGCCAAAATCCAACTGCTTTATAATAATTAGGGTAAAAGTAAAAGACAACTCACTGTAATTTGGACCATTCAAATATATACATGTTTAATGTCTGACAATTTATATTTAATGCGAATTTCTTAAAAATTCAAAATACACATGAGGAAAGAAAAATAAAAATGTGGTGAAATTTAACAATGAACACCTAGAGGCTACCCATTATTTTCAATTATTTTAAATTTCATATTATGATGGGTTGCTTTCATATTTCTTTTTGTTTTTTACTGAATATCATGCAACACCAATTTAAGAAGATGAAATTTAAAGAGCATAAAAGTTGAGCATAAGAAATGTGATGAGGTTTCAGAACCCTTTGTGGTCACTATTCTTATAAAGTTACTTACTAATTTGGCAACCAAAAAAGATCCAGAGCTAGGTCTGTTATTTTATATCCTAAAAGTCTATTGTTACTGTATTCATGCTCTTCTATCAACACATGCCTTCATTATTAAACAAATTGCTTTTTTAATATTTGCATATTTCTTTTTTAATGTTTGCACAATCTATTTGGTCTACCAATTACTACAGATGTAATCTTGACAAAATTCTTAGCCTCTTTCTGAATCTTTTGACTGCTTATAGAATAGGAATAATGATGTCACCAATCACATATGATTCAGGTGAATGTTAAAGGAATTATTTGCTGAATAAGTAATTTCAAGAATTATTATTTTATTTGCATTATTATATCTGAAGCAGATATGTCAACTATGTTACTATATATATTTCCTATTCAATCTAGTGCTTACATTTTTATATTTTATCTCAAATTGAGAATCATATGATCCTCATGAATACAACTATGGAGATTTTAATAATTTTTTATTCAGTAAACATATATCCAGTACTTAAGAGCTTAAGGTGAGGCTATGGATGGAGTAAATAGGAAGTGAAAGATTGAAGACATATTATCATATGAACAATGAAAGAAATTAAGAGTGCATTATATTTTTTCAATTAGAAGTTTATTGACAACATGGTGAAAGAGTTTTAATAGAATTATGAAAGTGAAACTGGTAGTGTAACCCAAGTTCTTTCATGAGAAGTATAAACAACAATTAGACATAGGAACAATTTTCAAAAGCTTGGTTATTTAAAAAAATAAATAAAACAAATGATGAAGAAATTGAGAGAGGACACATTATAAATATTTTTATGAGAATGCTGACTATGTGAGAGGATTAGAGGGAGAGAGAGAGGAATGTTCTTGCAACATTGGTATTTATTTTAAATGATGATATTTCAAAAAGCTAAATATTCATCCATATTTCAAAATCATCTTCAAAACATCTGAGTTAGTTAACCTCAGAACTGTGATTTTTAAAATTATTGTACTTTCCCTAAAATCATTAAGTAGTATATGAATGGATAGATTTCAAATACTAGATCAGTAGCCATTTGAATATTCCCAGTTAATGTTTGAAAATTGATATGTTTACATCCTTCCATTCCCAGATACTGTGAGTCTTTGCTACTTTAAATATACGGTATATGATCACTTAGATAATATCTCATGTTACTAAGAAACATATATGGAACCTTTCATGTATCTTTAATGGTAGTCAAAATATTTTATTCTGATTAACAACTTTAACCATCTTGATATATTTGGTTGTGTATTGAGAATTTTGGTGTCTAGATAAGCTGTACTCTCTATTTAACTTTCTTATCCTGTTGGGAATAGATAAAAAGACAGCTTAGTGTTCAACAGCATATCTAAGTGTGCTCAATACCATCTCAATTTTACATTAGATCTTTATGCAAATTTAATTAAAGGCTGATGATTTTATACTCAACCATATTGTGTCAAAATAGAAAACTGTCTCTTAAAACTATTGTAAAATTTTGCTCAAGAAGAACTGGTGAAACCAGCTACCAATTAATCATAGTAATCTGTAATATCGTAGGTCAAATGATTAACAATGACTATCTCTTTGATTTCTATTTTCACTATTTTTGTAAGTTAGCTTACAAACTCTCAAAATAATTATTTATTCATTTTTTATCTTTAAGTTTCAATAAATGTGCTAGTCAGTTGTCTCTAACTGTGAGAAAATATTTACATAGAAGAGGAAAGATGTATTTGGGCTCATGCTTTCAGAGGTTTTTAGTATATTGTTGTATACTTCACTGCTATGAGCCTCTATGAGGCATAACATCACATAGAGGAGATAGTGAGTTGGAGTAGAGCCACTCACCTCATGTTGACTATAAAGCAAAAAGTGAGAGAAAAGGGCCAAGGACAAGATATAGTCATCATGGATTCTCCCCAAGGTCCTACTCTTTTCAACTACAGTTTCTTCTACAGTTGTCCATTCAGTTATGAATCTATCAATGACTTAATCCTGTAATAAGGTAAAAGCTTTCATGATCCAATAACTTCTTACTTGTGAACAAAAGTCCCACTTGTGAATATCACTACATTGGGGACCAGGCTTTACCACCAGTCTTTGGGGGACATTCTAGATCCAAACCATAATAGTACCTTTAGGGCAAAACCATGGTCTGTCTTCCTACTCTAGAATTATATGTTCCTTGACTTTAAAAATATGTACACTCAAGTTGTGTTGTTTTTAATCTTCTAAATTTCATGTTTTTGAGCATTCAGAGTAGAGTCAGGTGTGTGATTTGTAGTATGTATTTTCCAACTGATAATGTAACATGTGATGAACTAATCTAAGATTTGATTCACTATGTGTAGGAAAGAAAAACCACTGAAGAGTAAAGAAATGAAGTTCAGGCAACTTTTAAAGCAATTTAATATGGAAACAGACTTTATTATCTAGGAAGGTATTTCTGAACCTCTCACAGACACTTAAAATTTCAATTACTTGAACTCAACTATCATACAGAACCTTACAAATTTTTTTCAATTTTGTGACAAAATGAATTTAAAATTTTGCCATTCACCAGATAATTTGAAAAATGTCATGCTAGTTAATACATATTTTACACTCTAAGTTTGTTTATTTCCTAAAAAAAGGATAATTGCATTTGTCTACTTCACCTTGATTAACACTTTTCACATTTAACAATCCTCATCAATGTTTATTTTCTACAATAAAGTGGGGCAGAAGGAGATAAAACTTAATTATTACTTGTAACATTAAGTCTATGGTTTATATTTCAAATATTTTGCACAATAAGTATTGAATATTTGAAAATTTCTAACTTTAAAGTGGAGCATATTTTGTGACTCATTTGTAGGAAAAAGCTCTTGTTTTGCGAAAGATATTGGTTTTAATTTGCTGCTAATTAGATATTGGTGAATTGCAAATAGAGCACTCAGTTTTGGTAACTTGATATTTTTGTTGTTGGTACCAGGGATTGAACTCCGGGACACTTAGCCACCTAGCCATATCCCCATCCCTTTTATTATTTTTTAAACAAAGTCTTGTAAAGTTGTTTAGGTTTGGTAACTTTTAAAATCTAGAACTTTTATAACATATTTACCCAAACTTGATTTTTTGGGAGATACCCTCTATTTTACGTAATCACAATAGGATATGAAAAAAAAATTATGCAGGAATTAAATGTGATTTATTAAAGAAAAATAAGGAACTTTATAATTTAAATTCAGCATCTTAGTCAATTTTAGGTGCTATGAAATAAGATGCCATAGACAAGATAGATTATAGACAACAGAAATTTAAGATTCTAAGGCTATTGCCAAATATAGATAATTAACTCTGCCATGCACCAAAACAAGAATGAAATAAAAAAGGAATTTCTGAGAAATAGCGACATAAAATTAAATTCAAGACGTAAGTGTACTCATGATGGAGAGATTGAACAAAATTGGATGCAGGCAGCTGGCTGAGCTCATTAATCAGCAAACTGAATTTATTTTATTTAGGACAAAGAGAAAATGAAATGTAGAATGGGATGAAGAAAATGGAAATACAGGCTCACTGACTGAGATAATTATGCCTCTAGAATTTTACCAGAGTTTTTGACAATTCCATTATAACTGCTACAGAAATCACAATAACTGTGAAGTTAAGTTTTCTTGATTTTTGACATTATACGAGATCTTATGGTATCAACTTGTCACTTATACATCAGGCATACAAGTCATATGAAAGTAGCAGGGTACCACACTATGATCTCAAAGTTACTCAGAGTATGAACCATGATCTTAAAAGTAAGAAATTATTCATTACTAGGAATTTTAGTAAGTGTGAGAATATATGTTTAGAAAGATAACTAACTGTACCGTGAATTAGTTCTGAAGGAATACTTTTATGAGGACTCTAATGTATATTTATTTAAGTTAAAATGAAATGTAAGGTTTTTAGACTGAAGAGTCAGAATATGTAAGTACGTGCACATGAGGTATCTGTTAAGATCTTAGCAAATTATTGTATTAAAGATGGAAACTAAAGTTCTCAGTGTTTTTCTACTGGGTATTCGTCTCATTAATGAAGAAAAATGGGGGTGATGGGCAGGAGAGGAGTTGTCAGGGGCTTCTTGTATCAAGTCTCAGTGGTGTCCCTAAATTGCTTATGCTGGCTTTGAACTTGCGATTCTCCTGCCTCAGCCTCCTGAGTTGCAAGGATTACAGGACATTGGGCTCTCCTTCCTTCTTCAAAGAATGACATGATATGTGAAAGGACAAGAAAAGTCGTTTTTCTCCTGGATGGCTATCAAACTGACAGGACATGTCCATCCATCTGACCATCTTTCCCCTCAGTGGAGGGCTCTAAACAATCTTTAAGGAAAAGTCAAATCGAAGGAGTGAGTCCTAGAGACTTATCCCGTAGTATCAAACTGTTTCTTCTACTCTGCCTCTTTTCTTCTGAGAAATGAAGACCCAACATTTAAATAAATAACAATAAAAACATAGAAATTAGCAAGAAAGAATATTGTATGTTCCAACAGTAGTGATTAAAACTCTTGAAATTTCAAAATACATACTGTATTTAAATCACTGACACACTTGAGCTAAATAAAAATATATTTCAATGATGGAAAAATCTATCAACATACTGAAACCAGGGTCAGGTGAAATGGCCCACCACCTAATAATCTCAGCAGTTCAAGATACAGAGGCAGGAAGATAGCAAATTCAAGGTCAGCCTCAGCAACTTAGGTCCTAGGTAACTTAGTGACACCCTGTCTCAAAATAAATAAATAAAAAGGGCTGGGGAATGTATGTTATGTTATTTAGTGGTTATGCACCCCTGGGTTCAATCCCCAGTACAAAAAAAAAGAAAGAAAGAAAGAAAAACAGTCTATCAATAGGATTCATAGGATTCATACTACTTCAGATTCATACTATTTTATTTATTATTATTATTTTGGTTTTATTGATTTTATTTTTTTAAATACAAAACAGTGGAATGCATTACAATTCTTATTACACATATGAAGTACAATTTTTCATATCTTTGTATAGAGTTATGTTCACGCCAATTCATGCTTTTTTCACATTACAATTCTTATTACACATATATACCACAATTTTTCATTTCTCTAGTTATATATAAAGTATGTTGACACCCAATTCAAGTCTTCATACATGTATTTTGGATAATGATGTCCATCACATTCCACCGCCCTCGCTAATCCCCTGCCCCCTTCTTTTCCCTCCCACCCCTCTTTCCTATCTAGAATTCATCTAATCCTCCCACACCTCCCTACCCCACTATGAGTCAGCCTCCTTATAGCAGAGAAAACATTTGGCATTTGTATTTTTGGGAATGGCTAAACTCACTTTGCATTATTTTCTCCAACACCATCCATTTACCTGCAAATGCCATGATCATACTACTTTAAATCATGTATATTTTACACAATTATCTCGAAGAATACTTTTGAACTCTAGTGTGTCATACATACCTAGTGATACTTATAAAATTATTTTATCAAATTATTTTATCTTTGTGATTAATACAGATAATCCATGCATTAGTTTGTCATACATACCTAGTGATACTTATAAACACATTACAAAATATTAATTAGACAAAACTATTTGGTTATCAAAAGTTTCTACTTACTATTTAGTGGAGTTAATTAGGAAAGCATCAACTGCAAATCAGTATGCAATTTTCCAACTCAAAATTGGAGCTACTTTCTGGTTTGGGGCTGTGACTCAGTGGTGGAGCATTCACCTGGTATGTGTGAGGCACTGGGTCCAATCCTCAGTACCACATAAAAATAAATAAAATAAAGGTATAAAAAAACTTGGAAAAAATTGGAGCTACTTTCTATTTGTCTTCCTCTAAGTACTATCCTTCAGAAATTAAGAACTTTTTTTATGAGAAATTACATGAAAGTTACAGAACTAGACCTGAGTTCTGTCTTATTATCATGCTTTCATACTAAGTGTATCATAATTCATTTACTTTTAGGCCAGTTCCCTTCTTATCAGTCTATAATGTAATCATTTGTAAATATGTAGGACTGACTTCACTTCATCCTTTTAAGAAAACTTCCCTAATAGTTCAAACAAAATAGAGAAAGTATTTATTGATTAACATCCCCTCAAGTGGATCCTGCAGGCATTTTTATAATGAAACAATTAGACCTTCCGAGAAGTGCACTACATTTGTTTACTTAGTGAGAAAAGTCTTGAGGTTCATGTAACATGGAGAAGTCATGGCAAATTCAAAAGCATTTCTTTTTCCTAACAGTATGGACCAGTAAAATGCCTGTCACATGACAATCTGTGTAATGTTCTTCAAAAAAAAAGTACTTGAAAATGACAAAATTTGTTCACAGGATGTGCAATTTTATGTACCACTTCATTCTGAAATTACAGTTGTACCATCAAATCTGAGTTGAGTTCTTACTGATGCTCCATGATTTCAGTTACTAACTTGTCAAAAATATCTTTCAAAGAATGGCTCCTCTGGGTGTCCTTTTATTACTCTATAGACTTTATTATTTTAAGTATTGTGAAATATTTATTGAACACAATGTCATATATAGTGCTAGCAGAGAAATTGTTTCTCTACTCACAACAACTCTGAACCAAATATGTAGGCTTTGCAAATTAAGCATCTCTCCAGATTTCTACAGACACCAACTGGGTGTCCTACAATTTAATTCAATTCTGCCACTAAGTACTTAGGGTTAGCACAGACCACACACAGATTGGGCTAGTCTCATGCAATTGTTATCACTTTAGATTTCAAGTTCTGGTGGCTAAGAGCACTCACACTTTTCCTCCATTGATACAAATGGAGGAATTACAGTAACCCACTCCTCAGGTTCAATCATCTGATATTATGGCTCACAGAACTCAGGGAAACACTTTCCTTACATTTACCAGTTTGCTAAAAAGAATTTCATAAAGAATAGAAATGAACAGTTCCATGAATAGTTTTCCAGGGAAAGATTCAGAACATAGGAACTTCTTTCTCCATGGAGTTAGGATGTACCACTCTTTCAGCACAAGAACGTGTTCACCAGCCCAGAAGCTCTTTAAATTCAGTAGTTTGGGATTTTTATGGGGCTTCATCATGTAGGCATAGTTGATTACTAACTCAAATCTCCTGGCCCTCTCCTCTTCCTAGAGAATAGGAGAAGGAAGAGTTAAAAATTCCAACCTTCTCATCACAGCAAGGTCCTTCTGGAGATCAGAACCCAGCCTCAAGCTACCCAGGAGCCCCATGAGAGTCTTCTCATTAAAGTACTTCTCATTAAAGTACTTTCCCATCATGTAGAAATTTCCAAGGGATTTAGGAGCTCTAGGTAAGGTGTTTCTATCAATCCCATCACTCAGGAAAGGGTTTTAGGAACTCCGACTGAGGAACGATTAATAGACAACAAGAATATAGTTATTTTTCTATCATAGCTACTACGTAAAACACTGTAGCAACTCATGCAATAGCATTCTTTTTTCTTTCTTTATTTTTATTTGTTTTAATTAGTTATACATGACAGTAAAATGCATTTATGCACTTTGATATATCATACATAGATAGGATATAATTTCTCATTTTTCTGAGTGTACATGTTGCAGAATCATATTGGTCATGAAGTCACATATATACATATAGTAATAATGTCTCTTTCATGGTACTATCTTTCCACATCCCCTTCCCTTCCTGAAATTCCTCAGAAAATCGGGAATGGAACTACCATTTGACCCAGCTATCCCACTCCTTGGCTTATACCCAAAGGACTTAAAATCAGCATAATATAGTGATGCAGCCACATCAATGTTTATAGCAGCTCAATTCACAATAGCTTGACTATGGAACCAACCTAGATGTCCCTCAATAAATAAAGGGATAAAGAAAATGTGGTATATATACTCAATTGGAATATTACTCATCTCTAAAGAAGAGTGAAGTTATGGCATTTGCCAGTAAATGGTTGGAGTTGGAGCATATCATGCTAAGCTAAAGAAGCCAATCCCACAAAACCAAAGGCCGAATATTTTCTCTAATATGTGATGCTAATTCACAATAAGGTGGGGGGCACTAGGAAAGAATAGCAATAATATTCTTAGGAATATTCTGTGAAGAATATGAACTACATGAGAGTAAGAAATATGCCTGGTTTATCACAATACCTCAGTTATTAGTACTGTGCCCAGAACACAATTGGCACTGCATTATTTAATAAGCACCCACTGGAATCATTTAGCAAAACAGTGCCAAAATAGAGGAAAACCAATCCAAAAAGGATTCCTTCATTGTATTTATCTTTACCAATATTTTATATTTTCGTATTTCTTTCACTTTCTACTTATATTTTTTCTTTAACATATGTATTCTGTATTTTGAAGTTGCAAAAATTGGTTTATAGTTACATTTACCAGTAAGAGGGATAACGAGGGATGCATCTGTAATTTCCTTTTTATTGCAACCTCACTTAAAAAAAAAAAAAAAATGATGAGACTTGTTTGTTCATTTCATACCAATGAATTAAATTTATAGCAAATGCTCTGGATTATTCTAGCAGAAAAAAACACTGTTAAAATCATATACTCTTAAAAAACTATCATTGACATTGGAGCTCAATTTCTCAATGGGCAGCCTATGTTTCCTATAGAAAATTTATCCAGTTAAAATGCATAACAACAAGGTGCTGTTTTTACTGATTAATGTAAGCTTGCTTTTTCTAGTGGTCATTAAGTACAATCTGTGGGAAAGAGAATAACTTTGTGGTACATCTCCAACCAATATCATTATTTTCCTGAAGGGCCCAAGTGCAGGAGATCACCACTTTTCCTTGAGATAAAATGCACCTTATCTTTCACTTTTATTTTATCCCAAACATGGATACCAGGGCAGACTCTTATTCAATTTCCTCACATTTACTTAATTGTAACAGAAAGGCAGTGTCCTACAATAGCAAATATTTTGTAGTATTTTGGCAAAACCCCAAAATAATCATTCTAAAGTTCTGCAGATTTCTTTTTCCAGATGGTATACCTGAAAATTGCAAATTATTTACATAAGATGTAATATATACAGATAACCTTTAACATTCAGCACATGTTTTATTACAACAGAGTGTTATACTGGGTTAAAAAAATGTAAAACAGTTTTTTAAAGAAGCAGTATTAGAAAAATTATTGAAAAGATTTAAAATGCTCAGTGACTACATACTTTCATTCTTTGAAATTTGTATATTTTGAAGCCATTTGGCATTTTTAATACATTCTTAGTTTCTTCCTACTAAAATATTACAAAAATGAATATGTATACGTCTTTGTTGGCTCAGGCTTCCATAATCACAGATTGGGTGGCTCACACAACAGAAGTTTACTTTCTCCCAGTTCTAAAGGTTTAAAGTCCAAGATCAAGGTTGTGGCCCATTTGGTTTCTGGTTAGGGCTCTCTTCCTTGCTTGCAGTCACCCATCTTTACTGTGTGTCATCACACATGTGGAGAGGAAAGAGATCTTTATCCGTCTCTTCTTATCAGGATCCCAATTCTATGACACTAGGTCCCCAGACTTATTTTTTTTTTTTTAGTATTTATTTTTTTAGTTGTAGTTGAACACAATACATTTATTCTAAACATTTAGTTTTATATGGTGCTGAGGATAGAACCCAGGGCCCTGTGTATGCTAGGCGAGCCACAACCCCAGCCCCTGTCCCCAGACTTATGACCTCATGTAACCTTTATAACCTCCTAAAGATCCTTATCCAAATATTGTCACATTAGGGGTTAGGGCTTCAAAATGTTATTTGGGGGGAGATATTAATTCAGTCCAAAGTAACATAGTTACTGTTTCTTTTTTGGGTACTTATACTTCTAAAATAATTTGAATTCAATATACTAATAATGAATGCATTCTGAGAAAATTTAGAAAATTAAAAATGTATATCATCAATCTTTCATGATTTTAAGTATAAACCCAGCCAAAATATAGCTTTTACGAGAAAACATATTTTCTACTGTTTTTATTAATAATCCTTTATTCTTTATATATAATTATTTAATTCTATTGCTGGAAATAGAAAATCTATAGTTCATGTATCACATGCATGAATTACTCTGATACCAACTGATAAAACTAAAGAAATGTTGCCCTTTTTTATGAATGACAATAATTTTCATAAAAGGTACATTTTTTACATTCTGATACATGTTAATTTAAATAAAGATGCTAAAGTTTATATTTTTGGAAGCATTTTTAATTATTGTTTTTACTAAACTTTAAGAAAAATATTTTTTTATCATTCTCTTTGAAACATAATAAAATATTCTCTATACAAAAACTACTAGCAAAGATTAGAAAATAATCCTCCATTGTTACTTTAGAAAAGACAGTGAAGGAGAGAGATAAAATGCTTTATATGGTTTTTAATGCACTTCTACATTTCCCAAATTGAATCATCAACCACAGTTACCTTAGCTCTGTGCTTGCTTAACCAGGCACAATATGTGGATCAATCATGTGATCTTCATCCTCAGCAAGTAGTAATTTTTAGCCAAATACTGAAGAGCTAAGTATGAAAATCAATATCTGATTTACACAGATACTGAGTTCTAGTCATGGAATGTATCTCTTTAATGAAAGAATAAATCTGAAATGTTTCCTAGAAAACTATTACTAGTATTTATTCAATACCATATTTTAGTGACCAAGATTCAAACATATGAAATTATATTGTAGAACAATAGTTTCTGGGCATTATCAGTTTCTAGATTGCTCCTGCATTTACAGTAGCAGGCAATGAATGCTCATTTTCCACTGTGATAGGTGGAGGAATGAATTGTTTTCTGGGTCCTAATGATTCTTTAACCTTATTTCCCATTCTACATAAATCTTTACATTCCAATTAAAATGTAATGAATCAAAGGTGGATTCATTTGATGGGTCAAAATGATTTGTCATGGATATTGTTTAATATTGTTTTGAAGTTTTACTTTTTCAAGAAATTTACATTGCCCTTTTAATTTAGTAACCATGAATGAGAATAATTTTTAAAAAGTTTTAGTTTTTTAAATTTCTAAGTTTTAGTTTTTTAAATTGCTAAATGCAATTCAATAATAAAAAAGTGATACTCTAAGCTTATTCATATGATGATTGCCATTTCTTTGTATGTATTCATTCTTGCAAAAATGTAAAATTGATAAGTTTCAACAAATAAAACACAAAAGATTTTTGTTTAATTTGGGAGTTATCAAAAATGCTCATCCATCTGTTATAGTCAATATTCATATTTTAACAATAAATCTGAATGACATACTTTATTTAGACCAGTAATAATGGTGATTAATATGATGCTCACACATTTATTGATCAGGTTTACTGTAAGTTCACAAACACCAGAAATGTATTTAAATGAACATGCAACAATTAATCCTTCCAAAGGTCAAATCTATACCTGACACCAAAGAGAAGATTTTGGCAAAATTGAAAGGTCAAGGATAGACTCTAGAGTATTACTAGTGACTATTTTATTTTTTCATTTTACATATAGGGAAATTTAATTTTAGTAAGTAGTAGACTCAAGAGTAAAACTAAGGAAATAAAATTTTCTTTATCTTCACATAAATTTAGTGAGCATGGTAATTATAGCCTGATAAAATTCCCTTTTCTCTTCCCAATTAGGCAATGAAGTATGAGCTGCTCCATCTGCATATAATTCTTTCAGGCCAAAATATCTCAGGATAGTCATTCATTTGAAAAAAAATGTGCACTTTTTGAGGGTCAGGCACTCATCATAATACTAGGAATACTGTCATAAATGAAATAATGTTCTTTCTTTCATGAAACATGTTGAAGAGTGACAGAAAAAAAGTGAATAAATATGTAATGAGCCAAAAAGAAAAAGTAAAACAGTAGTTCAGAGGATGAGAAGGCATGCTATATTAGATGAATAGTCAAAAAATTATCATTGAAAATTGTGACATTTGATTAGATATCTGAATGAAACAAGAGAGATCTTTAAAATATTTAACATAAAAGCTGTCTCGATAGGTGAAAATGGAAAACTTTCAGTTCATTCATAACTGCTTTAGGAAAACTTCATTGAGAGAGGTCCCACTGAGGCAAAATCATTATTGTGGTTGCTTCCCATGTTTTCTTCAAGAAATTTTATAGTTTAATTTTTTTCACTTAGAACAGTTCTGATAAACTTGGGGATGGTGTAATGTAAGTTTCATTGTGTAGATCCCATATAGATATCAAGTCCTTTCAGCAGTATTTATAGAAAAGATTTTCTTTGTTCTGTCAAACGGCATTAGCACCTTGTAAAAAATCAACTGGACAAATATCTTTGGAACCATTTCTGGACTCCTTATTCTAGTCCATTGATCTATGTGTCTATTTGTCAATTCTAAATAATCTTTTTTTTTTTTTTTTGGTGGGGGCGCTTGGGGTACCGGTGCTTGACCCCAGTGGCCACATTGACCACTGAGCCACATACCCAGACCTATTTTGTATTTTTTTAGAGATAGGGTCTCACTGAATTGCTTAGCACCTCCCTGTTGCTCAGGCTGGCTTTGAATTCATGATCTTCCTGTCTCAGCCTCCCAAGATGCTGGGATTACAGGAGGGCCCCACCATACCTGGCTCAAGTCTAAACAATCTTGATTGCTACACCTTTTATAAATTGCTCTAAGACTAATATTTTCTAAAAATTTAAGTATCAATTTATCAATCTCCATCAAAAAGCTGACTATAATTTATTATCTGTAGCTCAATTTGGGATTAATTGGTATCTTCAAATTGATGAACATGATTAATTGATCCATTTTTCTAGCTCTTCTTCAATTTCTTTTTAGCAATGATTTGCAATTTTCACTGTACGGATTTTAGATATCTTTTGTTATAAATCTTATTAATATTAGATAATTTGTGTGCCTTTGCAGACAAAATTTGTTTTATAATTTTATTCCTCTTTTTGCTTTCAGTAAGTAAAAATGCAATTGATTTTTCTACATTGCTATTGCTTCCTCCCTAATTAACACACTAATTTTAGTAGTTTTATAGATTCCTTAGGATTTTCTAAGTAAACATTTACTTTATCTGCAATCAAATGCAATTATTTCTCTATTTTCTATCTGTATACCTTTTCTTTCTTTTTCCTACTTTATTATAATGGCAAATATCTCCAGTTCAGTAAGCCCAGCATGAGTTAAATTAAGCATCTTTGTCTTATAATGGATCATTTGCCCTGATGTTTTCCTATCTAAACTAAGTGAGACCCTATGTCTAAATAAAATATAACAAAGAGCTAGGAATGTGTCTCAGTGGTGAAGCACCCATGGGTTAAATCTCTGGTACCAATTAATAAATAAATAGGGCTGGAAATATAGCCTAGGTAAAATGTGTCCCTAGTTTCATCCCCAATACTATGGGAGGAAAAAAGAATATCCAAGAACCTCTACTACAGTGTTGAAAAGAAATGGTGAGAGTAGTTATTTTATCTTAAAGTGGTGGTTCTTACCTGGGGCTAATCTCATCCCCCTGTGTCCCAGGAGATATTTGTATATTTTAGAGTTAGTTTTGGCCTATGCAAATTGGCAACCGTTAGATAAGGGTCAGTGATACTGTTGAGCATCCTATAGTTTACCACAACAGGGATTAATCTCTCAAAAATATCAGTAGTGCAAAGGTTGAGAAATTCTGTCTTAGAGGGAAAGTATGCAGTCTTAAACTTTTATGCTAAATGTAAACCCACAACCCTAGGGAAAAGATAAATTAAATATTGCAAAAATGAAATCCATAATTATCATAAAGTAGATCCTAATTTAATTAAAACAATAAATTTCCATTATATATGTCTTGTAGAGAGGCAAGATAAAAACTTCTAAAGTGAAAGAAAGTAATAGAGACTTTTGTGCAATATATTCTTCATTCAGTCCAAATTATTTGAAAATATGAAACATATATTTGATAACCAAAAACAAAAATAAATTTGAGGACATATTTACAAGAGTTCACAATATTAGCTCTAGCATATAGGAAATTTAAGTAAGATATGATTTTGTTGAATGCATAGAAACAGAAGATGGTGATTACCAAGTGCTGGAATGAGATGTTGTAAAAAGGTGCAAAGTTTCTGTTAGATAGGATGAGTGCATCCTAGAGGTTTAATGTACAACATGGAAGTAACAGGGCAGTAACAATTCCTCATTGTTTAACCAAAAGAACTAAAATCAGCATACTTTAGTGAGACATGCATAACAATATACATAGTAACACAATTCGTAATTGCCAAATATAAAGTCAGCTTAGGTGCTCATCAGAAGATAAATAGTAAATAAAATATGGCATGTACACAATGAAATCTTTCTTAGCCATAAAGAAGAATGAAATTATGTCATTTTCAGGTTAATGCATGAAACTGGAAAACATCATGCTAAGTGAAATAAACCAGACTCAGATTGTCAGGTGTGGGATTTTTTTTCATGTGCAAAAACTAGAAATAAGTAAGGAAATTTATAAAAAGGAGAAGCTTGTGAAAAAGAATGGAGAATAGTGGAGTAGAGAAAGGGTATTAAGGTGGAGGGAGGAGGGATGGGTTGTGGGAGGAATAGTGAAATGAAATTGACCAAACTGTGCTATATGCATGTATAAATATATGACAATGAATTTTACTTTTATGAATAACTTTGATTCACCAATTAAAAAAATAATTAATAGAAGTAAACTGAACAGAAAGGGATCAGGAGGACAGAGGAGTAAAAGTGGGGTTAGTACCAGGGATTGGAATAGAGCAAATTATGTTATATGCAATTATGGATATTTCAAAATAAATCCTGCAATTGTGTGTAACTATAATGCACCAATTAAAAATAAAAGTATAAATCAAAAATAGAGAAAAATATTTTGAAAAAATTTCAGGAAAATGTGAATAAATAATTCAAATCCAATACAAAATTGGAAATGATCTACTATAGAAAATGTAAAATCAAGCACTCCCTCAGGACTCAGCACTCGGTGGTAGAGCACTTAACAAACACAGTTGAGATTCTGAATTCATTCCAAATGAGTAGAAAAAGGAGAACTAAAGTGAATGGGTGTAATAGTATATTGGACAAAACAAAATATAAAAATATTAAACTTGAATACAGACCAATAGAAATTATTCAAAGCCCAGAGTTTAAACAAACCAAAAGGAAGGAAAATGTAAAATATGTGTGAGACAAAGTGAATATATGAAATTAGAATCAATTAGAAAAAGTGAGAAGAGAAATGCAATCAGAAATAAATGAAAAGGTAATGTCAGGAGAGTCAAGATGGTGGATTAGAAGAAGGGTGCGTTCTTAGTTGCTCTGTGCCTCAGGATTCAGACAGTGGGAATACTGCTTCTTAGCAAGGTAGATGAAAATGGAATTTCATTAAATTCAATAGAGATAGTCGAGTGTCTTCTAGACTCAGAAATTTGGATAAATTTAACAAAAACTCAAGAGTACATTAGAGCCAAGCTGGTATGGCAGCAGCAGCAGTGCTGGTACTGACTTGCCACAGAGGAGGGAAAACACAGAAAGAAACACAAGTTTGGTATAGAAAAATTTGAGATCATGAACCCAACCTGAAACGTGCTGATCCAGAGGCTGCACTGTGCACTGGTGTTTGAAAAGTGCTCTCTGTTCCCTAGCCTCAGGATGGGAGCCATCTTGAGGTGGTCACACTTCACTTGGTGCTGGGGAGCCAGCATATTAGAGCAAACAATGCCACAAGGTCCTAGCAAGCTCCTACTGTGCAGCCTAGGGTGCACCTAGCAAAATGGGAGTAAAACAGCCACAGAGAAGTTTATACCCCAGGGGAGGATTCAAGTCAGAAAAGTGCAGGGAAGCCCAGTTTTCTTCTTTGAGCCTAGTGACTCATATAACCAGCTGAAGTGGATCTGGAATCTGACCATGCAGGTATGAACATACTCAGGGACTGAGCCAGGTAAGCCTGTGTTCCTGGACAGCAACTGGGCAGCAATGTGTTTGAAGGATTGACTCCTCTGTGCCACAAGCAGAATTCTTGAGAGGCTCCTGAGATGCAGACTCCTGACAGAGATTGACAACTACCAGCCCTTGGGTTGCATTGATCTAATCTTTCGGGAGCAGTGCCACCCAATAAAGTCCCTAAGGCCTGATTAGACCTAAGCCCCATTCACAGGAACTCCACTCATAGAACTCTGCAACAGCTCCACACAAAAACTGCACTGATCTGGTCTGAGTGGACAAAACTCCAACTGACAGTATTTCCCACCCTGGCCTACCTCAAACTGATAAGAAGGGAAGTTGAGATTTATTTCATCCATATTCAGTCTTAGGCTATTCCAACAGTCATCTTAGAATGGGAAGGGTTAATAACCACCAGCCCCTCTTGTATGTGCATTCTCCACCCCCAAAATAGCTCAAGAAGAAATGAGAAATGGAAAGAAAGACAGGCACAAACAGTGACTACCATCCATTGTTATCAACTATTTTGGCTACCCCAGTGGAGACAATGTCTTCATTTTTAATTAAAAAATCTTTTCTTTTCCCCCTGTGGGAGAGACAGAGAAAGGGAGAGGTATTTATGTATGCTGATTGGTCAGGGACACACACACATACAGAGAGAGAGAGAGAGAGAGAGAGAGAGGGAGGGAGGGAGCACATAGATAAAAAAAAAAAAAAAAAAAAACAAGTATAGGGCTGGGGATGTGGCTCAAGTGGTAGCGCGCTTGCCTGGCATGCATGCATGCGGCCCGGGTTCGATCCTCAGCACCACATACAAACAAAGATGTTGTGTCCGCCAAAAACTAAAAAATAAACAAACAAATATTAAAAAAAATTCTCTCTCTCTTTCTCTCTCTCTCACTCTCTCTTAAAAAAAAACAAGTATATAATATATAATACGTAATTGTTTTTTATTCTCATTTTTTGGCATTTTTAATTGTAGCTACTTTTTTGTACTATGGCTTTTGAGGGCTAGAGTTTATTTGGCTTGCATATTTTGGGTTTGTCTTGAGGTATTTATTTCTTTTGTTTCTCTTTCTCTCTTTTCATCTCCTGCTAACAGCTAAATTACATTATTCTCTTCCTTTCTCCCTTTACCTTGTTACTTCTATTTTTATCCTCCTTCCTTATAACCATCACCTTCTATATCTCTTCTGCATTCTGTTTACTTTTTGAAATTGTAAAAATTTTCCTACCTACCTAGCATTTTCTTTTGTCTTAATTAACTGTATTTTTACCATCTTTTAAAACTAATTGATGTATGCAATTCCTGACACATCATTAATGCTGATGTAATTATTACTGCTGTGGATGACATAATTGATACCTGCTGTTTGCTTTAAATCCAGATCTTGTTTGTATTGTTTTTACTGTTGACTATTGCTGGCCCCACCATTCTTGATTTTTTATGGTAACTAGTATTATAAATGCCATGGTACTCACTGGATGGTTACCTTAGTGCTCTATATTGTTTGCATTGGTTGTTTTATGGTTTGTTTCACCCTATTTTGTGAGGTGCTGGGAGACTACAGGGACACTGCAAGTTCACAGGGTAGAAACCGTGCTGCCAAACTAAATTCAACCAAAAGACAGCACATCTTCCTGCACACGCAAATTAATACACTCAATCTTTAGCTGTACATTAATACAAAGAATAGGAGGAGACAAAAATCCCAAAACAGCAACCAGGCCCCAAATAGAAATGGTTAGAGGTGGGTCCCTAGTTTCCACCTATGGACATCCACTGCTACAGCAAAAAGAGATTTAATACAAAGAGTGTGATTACCACACCTATGAGGGGGTCTCAGTCTGGATTACTCAATGACACTGTTGCAAGTGACTATGCCCTAAAAAGGACCACTCATAAGGTGTATCTCAAGGCCCTTGGGGGAAAAAAAAACTAATTCCAAAACTTATTGAAGGAAGAAAATAATTAAGATCCAAGTCAAAATCAATGAAATTGAGAATTTAGAAAAAAATTCAAAAAGTCAGTGAAGCGAAAAGTTTGTTCTTTGAAAAGATAACTAAGATTGATAAGCCCTTAACCAAACTAACCAAAAGAAAGAGAGAAAACACAAATTAATAAAATTAGAAGTGAAAAAGGAGAAATCACCACAGACATCTCAGAAATCCAGTAGATAGTTAGGGACTATTTTGAAAAATCATACTCAATAAATCAGAAAATTGAGAGGAAATTAATATCTTTCTAGACAAATGTGATCTTCGCAAACTAAATCAAGAGGCCATAGAATACCTAAACAGATCAATGACTTGTAAAGAGATGGAAGCAGTAATAAAAAGCCTTACAACAAATAAAAGCCCAGGACCAGATGAATGCTCAGCTGAATTCTACTAAATGATTAAAGAAGAACTAATGCTAATATGCCTCAAATTATTACATGAAATAGAAAGTGATGGAACATTTAAAAATTTATGGGAAGCCAGTATCACACTCATACCAAAACCAGATAGGGACACATCAAGGAAACTACAGAGCAATATCTGGAATGAACTTAGATACAAAAATATTTAATATTAGAAAATATTAGATAATATTAGAAAATCATGCTCAACAACATATTAATATTGTACACTACAACCAGCTTGTTTTTTTCCAGAGATAATAGACTGGTTTAATATAGGCAAATCAATAAATGTAACTTATTACATAAACAGAATTAAGGATGAAAATCACTTAGTCATCTTAATAGATGCAGAGAAGGACTTCAACAAAATTCAACACTAATTTATGTAAAAACACTGAAGAAACTAAGGGATGAAAGGAAGCTACCTCAATATCATCTATAACAAACACAAAGCCAACCTCGTAGAAAACAGGAAAAAAAATGGAAAACTTTTTGTTTTTTTAATCTGGAACAAGGTTGTCCACTCCTACTTAATATTAAGAAATTTTAGCCAAAGCAATTAGGCAAAAGAAGAAAATAAAAGGAATAAAAATAGGAAAGGGAAAAGTATCTCTGTGGATGATATCATCCTATACCTAGAATATCCAAAAACTCCACCAAAAGACTACTAAAGCTAATAATAAAATTTGACAAAGTAGCAGATTGCAAAATAAACATACAAAAATCAATAACTTTACTATATACCAACAATCAATCTTCTGATAAAGAAATCAGAATAACATTACATTCACAATAGCCTCAAATACACACACACACACACACACACACACACACACACACACCAAGGAATCAATCTAATTATGGAGATGAAAGAACTCTACAATGAAAACAATAGAACAGACAAAAGAAATTGAAGAAGACCTCAGAATAGATAGACCTCCCACGTTCATGGATAGGCAGAATGAATATTGTTAAATTGACCATACTACAAAAAGCAATATACAGAATCAGTGTAATCCCCATCAAAATACGAATGACATTCTTCATGGAACTAGAAAAAACAGTCCTAAATTCATTTATAAGAATAAAAAAATCCTAGACTAGCCAAAGCAATATTAAGCCAAAAAAACAATACTGAAGACATCACAATACCCGACTTTAAATTACACTATAGAGCTATAGTAACAAAAACTGCATGGTACTGGCATAGAAACAGATACGTAAAAAATGGTACAGAATAGAAGATACAGAGAAAATTCTACACCTCTACAGTCATCTGATTCTTGACAAAGGTGCCAAAAACTTACATTAGAGAAAAAGACAGCCTTTTATACAAATGGTGCTAGGACAAGTGGTTATCCACATGTAGAAGAAAGAAACTACACATTTATCTCCCACCAGGCATGAAAATAAACTCAAAATGGATCAAAAACTTAAAAATTAGACCAGAAACACTATAATTCATAAAAGAAAATGTAGGGTCAACATTCCAGTATATAGGCACAAGCAATGACTTTCTCAATAGGACCACTTAAGCTCAGGAAATAATGCCAAGTGTTAATAAATGAGATGGCATCATATTAAAAAGCTTTTACAGAACAAAACAATTAGGAATGTGAAGACAGAATCTACATAATGGAAGAAAATCTTTTAGATACTCTTTTGACAGAGGATTAATATCTAGAATATATAAAGAACTCAAAAGACTTTCTACCAAAAAATCAAATAATCCAATTAATAAATGGGCAAATGAATTAGAAACTTATCAAAAAATGCAAATGGCCAAAAAATAGATGAAAAAAGTGTTCAACATCATTAGTAATTATGGAAATGCAAATTAAAACTACACTGAGATTTCATTTTACAACTTTGAGAATGGCAGTCATCAAGAATACAAATAATACTACATGCTAGAGAGGATATGGAGAAAAAGGAACAGTTTTACATTATTGGTATGATTTTAAATTAGTAAACCACTGTGGAAATCATCATAGAGATTCCTCAAAAGACTAGACATGGAACCACAATATGACCCAATTATGCCACTGCTCAGTGTTTATTTTAAAGACCTGAAGTCTTCACACAACAGTGATGCATGCATACCCATGTTTATAGCAGACTAATTCACAATAGATAAACTATGGAACCAGCCTATGTGTCTATCAATACATGAATGGATAGAGAAAATGTGGTATATATACACAATGGAGTTTTATTCAGCCATAAAGAAAAATGAAATTGTGTCATTTGCAGGAAAATGCATGGAAATAGAAACCATTATGTTGAATGAAGTAAATCAAACTCAGATAGTGATGGGACATTTGTTTTCTCTCATGTGAAAGCTAGAGAGGAAAAAGAAAAAAAAGGTGGGGGTGGATCTCATGGAAATCGAAGGGAGATCAGTATAGGAAAGGGACATTGGTGGGCAGAGCTGAGGGAGGGGGAAAGTAGTGGGGAGTGATATTGGCCAAATTATATTGTTATATGTTGTGCATGTATGAATATGTAAAACAAAACCACATCATTACATACCACTATAATGTACCAATCAAAAATGTGTGAAAAACAGCATGAATATCATAAACTGCTATAGATATAACAGAACTTCAAATAGATATGAATATTTATTGGTAGTCATAGGAAAGTCATTTAGCTTGTAGAGCAAATCCAGCCCATAGTTTAGTTTAGATATGTGCTAATGGGCAACTGCTTTTTTTGTGCAGCAGAAATCTCTTATCCCTGTGTAGGTTAAATTCTACATAATTAGAAAATAAATTTAAATAAGAAAAGTATATCTTTCTGAGTCAAATACTGGCTAAATAGAAAGGTAACAAGTTGTTATTAACAGGGGAAACATAACAAGAATCAGTGCTGTATAAGGTAGTATTTTTCTCAACTTAATTGAATTTTTATAAGTATCTTTTGAATTTATTATATTTTTCTAAATAACTATTGGAACTTTGGAAATGCCTTATTAAAAAGAATTCATAAAATGTAAGGGAAAATTTATAAGTAACAAAATTTTTAAATTAAAAAAATCTCATTATTATGAGTAAAAACAAAGAAGATATTTTACTTTTATCTGCATGCCAGATAAAAGTAAAATATCTAAGTTTCAAATCATATTCAACCAATTCACTATAAAAGAATACTTGATGGCTGAGTTATAGACAGTAATGTGATCCTGCCTAGTATGGGCAGTAACACAGTGATCTGCCATTGTATGTTAAACTATACTATACCATTCTAAAAATAGGGAGAGATAAGTTCACACATAAACACTGTTCTCTTCTATGTATGTTTTCCAGGAAACAATTCATGAATCAAATGGTGTTAAGGCTAAATGGGGTACCATTAAGCAGTATGTGGATGTGTTGATTACAATTTGTGAAAGGAATTTATTGCAAAACACAAGCTTTATAGGGTAATGACTATAAATGCATAACATATTTCAAACACAGTGAATATTTCGATTTTCTCATCCAGGAAATTATATTAAGCTTATTTCCTTATTAATTCAATTTTGGCAACTATTTTCATAAACCTCAAATTTCACATTTATTATACAGTTATGTATCACTAAATAATGGGGCTATGTTCTAAGAAATGTGCTATTAGGCGATCTCATTATTGGGTAACCATAATAGACTTAAACTAAGATAGCTACAAAGTTACTAGGTAATAGAATCTGGTATATTCTATTAAATATAATGTAATCCATTGTATATATGCTATGTGATTGACTGAAATATTATGTTTTTCATTACTATATTTTATCTAATATAATGATTATATCCAAAGTAATATGAAGATTTCCTAAATGCTTTTTTGTCATTCAACTTTTTCTCAAAAAAGTTCAAGTAAGAAAATAAATTTCAAATTTATGAGCAAAACACATCTTCAGCTCTTTAGACCAAGCAAAGAGGTCATTTTGAGTTGCAATTTTTCCTGCAAAAATAGAAATTCCATCAAGAAAATATGTGCAATGACCTTTTGGAAATCTACTGCCAAAGATTGCCCACATTTCTGTGGAAAGTAAGAAGTTTCTTCACAACAAACAGTGCCAAATCAGGATGATAGATTAAAATCTGTGTGGCAGACAGTAAATGGTGTTTAAACTGATAAGAGTCTATTTCTGATAGAAACATATATTACTACAACCCACATTATTTTAGAAAATATTTCTTAAAGTGATGTTTCTTACAGTGCCTTTTTAAAAGTTTTAAGTTGCACATTTAAGTTTCACTCAATCTTGGAAAATAATTTAAAGAAGTTGTGTCTAATAAAAGTAGCTAGACATTACTACTTTTAAAAGACTCCCTAAACTCTTTATTTTTCTGCTGACTAGTAAATTACAAACTGAGTGATTAAATAAGTGCTATTTTGACTTGGAATTTTTTAATTTTTTTGTATGAAAAGGCCATTATACAGAAATTCAGCTTTACCCCTAATCTGATCATTCATTGATAATGTATTCCCAAAGTCATTCTTGTTTTAATTTGTCCCAAATTTCTGTTATGCAGGTAACAAAAAAAGTACAGTAATACTCAACAGAAGAGTACAAATTGGTAATCTTGTGCTCAGAATGCAGAACTGAAAAGTAATCTAATCGCCTGAATGACAGTCAGTACAAAACCATAATAAGAGGTCCATTGATAACTTTGTGTATTTTTTACATATAGTTTAATCTGAATATGCACAGAGGGCATTTTCTGTAAAGGGATGCATAGAGTGAGGTGAGACTTGAATAAAATAGAAAAGAACACAAAAGTGTTCGTTTATTCATTCAGTAGTCAAATATTCATTGAGATAAGCATTCCTATTTACTATGGAAAGAATACTGGCCAGACCAATGGGGAAAAAAGATAATGATTGAAGAGCAATTAAAATATCACTTATAAGGACATATATGTGGTACCTGTCACAATTCAGTATGGGAGGATCTAGGGAGAAATGTTCAGTGGACATTTTCCCTCAGTTTTGGGCTGTTACAAATAAAACTGCTAATATGTTTCTGTGTTAGTTAGCTTTCTATCCCTGACACAATACCAGAAATAATCAACTTAAACATAGGAAAGGTGTATTTGGGCTCACAGTTTTGCAGGTTTTAGTGCATGGTAACTTGGTTCCATTGCGTTTGGGCCTATGGCAGTACATCATGGCCAGAGCACGTAGTGGACCAAACTAGTAACCTCATGGCTGCTGGGATACAAGGAGAGAGAGCAAGAAAACTGTGTCCCACAATACCCTTTGAGGGCAAGACCCAAACACCTCTAGGCCATATCTCTTCAAGGTTTCACTACTTCCTAATTGTGCCACTGTTAGGTACTAAAGTGACTTAAGAGTTCTTTGCTAAAACTAGAGTTTACAAGTACTAAAAGCAAAGAGAGGTTGCAGAAACTACTAAATGTGGGTCAAGCAGAGAAGCACATGTGGAAAGAAACTGAAACAAATGACAGGAAAGTCTAAAGCTTATCCCTGAGCTAAGGAAGCGTTATCAGAATGATGACCTTTAGCAGTATTTGGTGAAATCACTCTGAAATAGTTAAATTTAACTTAGGAAATGAGTCATTGCTATTGTCTTTAAAAAAAAAATAGTTCTTTAAAATGAAGCAGCGGTACTAAGTAGCTAACAAGTAATCATTGCATGCAGGCTGTGCCCAACTTGCACTGTGGTAAACTTTTAAGAATTAAATGCTACACTGTTGAACTATTTCCAAAAATCAATGTTAAAGGGGGTCAAAGAGGAGTATGGCAATTCTCAGGCATGGATGGACAATTATAAGCTAAAGGAAATGTTTAAATGTTCCATTCTCCTTAGGGAAATCTCTGTCTCAGAATTCTTTTCTACCTTTAAAAGAAAATTATTTCCTTTGAAAGAGAACACTTTCAAAGACTTTCAAGACTGTGAACTGGCATCAGAAGAAACCAGCTTTATTTTGTAGATGTTTACAAGACAATTAGCTACATAATAGGAAAATAAACATAGTCAAGCACAAGTAGGGAAAGAAAATAAGAGATAAAGAAGATACAATACTAAAAAGAACCACAAAATACCATAACATAAAAAGGGATAATTTAGGCTTGCAAAATTCTATTAGCTATTGCTTCCAAAAATATTTTTTGAAATGTAAAATATTTGATAATAAATATTTTATTTTACAATCTCCAATTCTCAGCCTACAAGATAATTATGTATTTTGTGGGTACACCAAGATTTTTGAGTCTTATCTTTAAAAAGGTAAGAAAAGCAAACCAATTAAAATATTTTCTATAAACAATGCTAAATCTAGTTGAAATAATTTTCCCAATAATTGATATAACTAATCAACTCTCTAAATGACAGCCAAAATTGTAAATTGTTACAGTTCTGCTCTCAATAATTTTAATCATTTTAGATCTTCTCAGAATGTTTACCAGAAGTTGGGTTGAGACCAGAATAGAAGTGAATTTCAAACAGTTCAATTCTGTTTTATACATTAGGTCTGACAAAAAAAAAAAAAAAATGGTTTCAAAGACAAAGGAAATTATAGATTAAGAATGCCTTATCTTCAATTTCTCCACCATTTTAGTATCAATATTATCTTCTTTTTTTAACAAAACTGGAGGTAATTAATAGTTACAATGGTTTCTATGCCAGTACTCAAGGTACTTTAGAATATAATTACATCAAACAATTATATTCATAACGTATGTGGAACTTCTTTATAATATCTAAAACCCATTTATTGAGTTTCCAGAATTATATTTTATGATATCCTTTAGTCTAGATAGATGAGTAGCTGTCTGAAAAAGCACACCTTGGACTACCTCTCTGGCCATTAAGAAGCCCTGATGCATCACAGGATCTCCACACACATCACTCAGATGCCCACCCCCTTGCATTGTTTGGCATCCTACTTCTCCTATCTTCAAAGCCTCTTCTGCTCTTCTTCACAAATGAAATGTCTCAACAGTTTCTCCTTTTAATAAAGTCCAGAGCATGTCTGTCATAGTCATTAAACAGCAAAATGTTGATTGAGCATCCACCCCACTGTGTAGAATGGATTGGCCTAATGCTAAGGAAATAGCTAGAAAGAGGTTAAAGAAAACAGCACAGTGTGGAAAAGTTATCTGTTTAGTGAATGCCTCTACTTTCTCTCTTGTTTTTTGTGGGTACACTAGGTCCTAAGACTTTTGAGAAGTGTAGCAGTTTATTCACAAGAAAATCAATTTTCCCTCACTGGGCCCAACATAGATACATGAGCTAGCTTTTTAAAAGTATACTCCACATCTTAGTTTTCTATTTTTCCTGTAAAATATTTTCTAAAGGCTTTAAGTAGTTCTCAGTGATGATTAACTCACTGCACAAAAGAGCATTTTTTAACTACTCAATTTTCTGCTTTATCTCATGAGCATTCAAAAGGTAGACTCATAAGACATCAGATTATATAACTATAGCTCAAAATGCATTCATATTTTGAACTACAGTAGATAGAGAACCAAATTGAAACATACCCACTTCAAATAGCCATATCACAATAAACAGTTAATTTCCTGTTATGTAGACATTATTAAACCTTTTAAAATTAATGTGTCTCAAAGCTTATTTATAACAGTACAGAAAAGTAATGATATATGTATATATAAAATATTCATTTTATATTATGAACATATACATATATATGTCTTTTCTGTGATAAGGAAACAAATATATGTTTTTGTTAAAATTGCTTTAAATCCTTAGGCTGAACTTGAGGGCCTTCTAAACATTTAAAACAAAATGTGAAATTTTTTGCTTCTAGTCTTTACAAATATTCTCATGTTTTATGCCCCAAATGACAAAAGCAATGTAACAAAATAAAAGAAACACAGTATATAGGAAACTGCTCTATATGGAACTGGCTAAGGAAGACCTACTCTCAGTTAACCCTGGGAATAACCAAAGCACCTCTGCTGTGGAGGATAGGCTTTAGCTTTGGGCTGCAAGGTTGAAAGAAGCTTGTGCTGCTGACCTTCTGCTCAGAGTTGGATAATGCATGCACCATTCAACAAACTAGCCATTAATTTTTTTAAAATCCATATGGCAGCAATTGTTTGCCTAGAAATAATATGCAGAACATATTAGCATGCTCTTTAGTTATGTAATAAGATTAACTGTGTAATTACACATCACAGGTACATTAGTTTGCTAGAACTGCCATAACAAGGTAACCCAAACTGAGAGGCTCTAAACAATAACTTGCTGTCTCACAGTTCTGGAGCTTGACATTTGAGGTCAAAGTGTTGGTGGGCCATCCTTCCTCCAAAAGTGCTTGGAAAGAAGCTGTCCCAGGTATTTATCCTAACTTTTGGTAGTTCCTGGACTTATACCAGCATAACTTTAATCCTGACATGGTGTTCTCTCTGTGTGTGCATGACCTTGTTAAAATTTCTCCTTTTCATAAGGACATTGGGCATTTTGGTACCTACCATATTCTAGTATGATCTCATCTTAACTGATTATACCTACAATGACCCCACTTCTACACAAGCTCACATTCTGAGATGCCAGGCACGAGGACTTCAACATGTAAATCCTTAGAGGACATAATTCAATGCACAACAAAATATAAATGTCTTTCTATAAGAAAAAACTATAGATGGATACAAATTAATATATTCTCATATCCAGACAAATAATATTTGTAAATCTCATGTCACTCATGCATAAAGTGGGTTATATTAACATATAAGCATGGTAAATAAAATAAAGGCCAATTGTTTTACTCTAATGTTCTTTTTCTTAAAATTTAAATTTATTTTAATTAATACATAAAATCACAAATATAAAACGTAGTAATGAGGTACCATATCATGTTTTGATACATGTATATATTTTGTAATGTTTAAATCAGGTAAAACATATCTATCTCCTCATATATCAATCTTTTTATTTTTATTTTTTTTTTAGTTATTGATAGATTTTTATTTTTTATTTATTTATATTTTGTGCTGAGAATCAAACCCAGTGCCTCACACCTGCCAGCCAAGTGCGCTACTGCTGAGCCACAGCCACAGCCCCCAAACATGGATCTTTTTTGGTGAAAATATTCAAAGCTTTTCTTCTAGTTTTTAAAATATACAGTTCATTATTATTATCCATCGATATTCTATTGTAGATAGCAATAGCACACCAGAACTTCTCCTATATAACCCTAACTTAGTAATCATTAATCAACCTTTTCATGTCCTCTCTCCTGCTAATTCTCCACAGCCTCTGGTAACTACCATTTTACTCTCAACATCTATGAGATCAAATTTTTTGGAATCCACATATGGATGGGATTGTGCAGTATTGTCTTTCTATTCCTTAATACATCAATTAGTGTAATGTTCTCCAATTTCCATCCAATGTCATAAATATCAAGATTTTATTATTTTTATGGCTGAATAGTACTCCATTGTGAATGTGGGCCACATTTTCTTTGTGCATTTATCAGTTGATGGACACTTAGGATATTTCTATTTCTTGTCTCCTCTGAATAGTGCTGAAATAAACATGGAAGTGCATATGTCTGTTTGACATATTGATTTTATTCCCTTTGGATATATACTCAATTGTAGGGTTGCTGATTACATAATAGTTCCATTTTGATTTGACTTTTGTAAATGGAAAATTCCATCTTTCTTTAAAAGCCAGTATATGTACATAAGCACCAAGATTAATTAAAAAGTTACTTCCATATGATTTTCAAGATTTCAAATTTAGTGTCTTATACGTTAAGAAAAAAATGACCTTGAAATGTTTCTTTTTTTTAGAATTAATGAAATATCTGTTATTTTGTATAGTTACTGGATTTTCTTAGGACACAAAGAAAATGTAAAACTGACTGAGAGCTCTTGATTCTAGAACAAAAACTGATATAATTAACTTATTTTCACATTAACTGATGATTTCCAAATAGACAAATCTCTGGGAAACCACTCTTATCAGCATGAAAAAAAATATTTTTAAATCTTTCTTTTATAAAAGAATATTTAGCAAACAATTGTAGAGAGATTTTTAAGGTTTGCACTTCTGATACATATTTTATACAGAGTTGACATTAAAGAGAAAATAAAGGGCTTCAATGTTGTTATACTTGCATATTTTTTCCCTATGTGTTTAGTTTCAAAAGACATATAAAGGAAAGTTACCAGTTTTTGCAGAGAGAGAAAGACCTTTAAAATTATGTGTAATGAGATTCTCAATAAACTAAAATTGTCAGAAACCATCAATTAATTTAATATGATAAAGGTGTGATTTGCCAACAACATGAAACACATTATAGCAAGGACTGTGGAAAATGAAAAGGAAAATAAGACATGGTCCCTGTCCCTGAAGAGGCCATAGTCCAATTAGAGAAACTGAAAGAACTGAAATAGAAAATTAATGACATGCAATATAACTATATAATTAATTAATAATTATTATTATAGTTATAACTAACTTTAATAATTATAACAATAGCAATCATATGATGCTTAACAATGATATGATGCTTCTTTTGTGCCAAAAGCTATTCTTAAATGCTACACAAACAGGTATGCACACACACACACACACACACACACACACTTGTTTGAGCTTGACAACAATATTATCACGTAGATACTCTTCTTATCCCTATTGTACAGATATAAACAAAGTGATAAAGAGAGTTTCTCTAATTTTGGTGCTGAGGCTGCAGTTACCAAGAGTTGCATCTATGACTCAAATGTAGTCAGTCTGTCTCTCCAGAATTGTTTTTCTGAGCCATTATCCTGCTCGGCCTCTCTAATCGTAGTATCTCTGGCACCAGCTGGCAAATTAGGATATTTTAAATCTACACACTGATCAGGAACCCATAAAACACACACACAAAAAAAAAAAAAAAAAAAAAAAAAAACAAGAAGATAAGAATGAAGATAGAGCCATGTCCCCAATCCAAAATCTATGAAAAATATCTTTCAAATTTTGTGATTTTTAGACGTAATGAGGATATTGGGGAAAGTATCAGCTGTTGTAGATATGGAGTAAGGGAGGCACTACTAGGTTTTCCCTAACAAATTCCTCCTCAGAACTCACTTAAAGGACAAATTTCATCAAACATTTTAAAAGCTGCCCAAGAAAAGCTTCTTACTTGGAATAATGAATCTAAGGGAATGGAAGGATCATGGGGAGGAAAATGGCATCTTTGAAAAGACCAAGCGCTGGTTGCAGAGGAGCAGAGATGCTTACAGGAACCACCTCCAGTTTCTGGAGTCCACTTCCCTGATATAGAGAAAAGGCTGGAGGCCCCAGGGTAAAATGACAAGGGAAGAAGCAGTCACCCAAGCAGGCTCCATTCAGTCATGTGAGTATAAGTTAGCAGCACAAGGAGAATCTGCCCCACAAGGATTCACACACTGACTCATTTTTTCCTGAAGGAGAAAGTGCCAATAATTACAGAGGATTTGTTTAGAAATTAATTACTCCAGATTTATAAATTGAAATTTCCAATTGCCCTGGCTTACTTCCACATCCTATTTCTGAAATGAATCATAAGCAACATGAGGTGCAGGCCAAAATACTTTTTTTTTTTTTTAAATCAAGAGAAAATAACAAGCAAAGATGACCCCCCACTGTCATGATCAGTTTTATAAGTGCTTGTGAAATTCAGAAGAAGACTCCTCAATTAGTGCTTTTAAAATAGCATTATGACTCTATGCTATTGAAACCCAAGGGCGGGGCACTCTCTTCCATTAACTAGTCAAGAAAAACTTGTGAGACTAAGTTAATCATTAAAAATATGGTTTGGATGGCCAACACCTTTATCTGCCTTAACCAATCAGGATAAATACTGGCATCTTTGTTAATCTAAGTTCGGGTCAAAAGCCCCAACTTACTGGGACACCTGTGTTCATTAGGGCTTTGATTCTCAGCTGGCTGTCACTGTTCTTTAATCTGACCTTTCCCTGGACCCTTTCCTTCTTTTACAGTTGGTCTCAGATACTGCAGGTCTGGACCAGAAAACTGCTCTATATGCATATTTACTTGAACTTTCCCAAAACCTTCTTATCTTCATTGAGATGGCTTGTCCCCAAGGGCACTGCTTCCTGTCTCAAAGGGAGGCTATTTATCTCTCACCTCCCAAGTACATCAGGCTGTCTCTGCACCTGAGTCACCAAAAACAGCAGGAGGATGCTGGGGCAGAAAACAAGTGAACTTGTCGTAAAATGTACTAATAAATGCAAAGTCGATTGTTAAAAGTAAACCAAACTCCCATAACTATAAACTTATTTTAAACAATACTCATCCAGAAATAATTGTTTTGATTTTTGCTTCATTTTTTAAAAATCTGACCCCTAAACAGATGAAAATGTGACCAGACAAGTTCCTCTCTGCAGTTGCTGATATCTAATTTAATTTGCAGTGATTCTTAGCTTAAAGTCTAGAGGCATGGTCAACTAAAAGCTCAGAAAACTGAATTACCCTGATGAGCCTAAATCATTAAAAGAAATGAATTAATTTGGTAAACTGACCTTTGGCAATAGTGAATTGAGAATCATTTGCTTCTCAATGTGACTTACTCTAGCAGTTGACCCTAAGCTTTCCTTTTTCCCTTCTCTTCCTAAATGAGCTCATCTATTCCCATGAATCTAAATATCATACCTGTGATAACAGTGTGAATATTCATATCACAATCCTAGATCATTCCTCTATAATCTAAACCCTTTATAACCAAGAGCCTACTTAAATTTCCATTTCAGGCCTTCTATAGTAATAATCAAGACATTTGTTTTCTTCCTTGCCACTACTCAAATCAAACCAAGAGCCTCACTATATGACTCCTATGAAAAAATGGTATCATCCTTTCTCTGATAAATCAAGGTTTACCCATGATTCCTCCATTCTCCTAACCTCCTTCACTGAATCCATTTTAAGTCTCTGGCTCAAACATATCTCACATCCCTCTGCCCCACTCTGCACTCTTAGCATAAATCACTGTTATCTCTCATTTATTTTATTGCATTTACTCCTAATTATTCTCCCTGCCTCTACTTTCTCTGACTTGTCCAACTACGATCCATTTGCACATTGCTACTCTCCTGCTTAAAGACCTCTAGAAAATTCTCACTGAATTTAAAATTACATTCATTCTCCTGACCTGAGAATCCTAAATCAGTGGTTAGCAAATTTTTTCTACAAGGAGTCAAATAGCACCTCATTTAGGCTTCACAAGCAAGGTCCTATGTTTGTGTCACTGGAGCACAACAGCAGCCTTAGACCATCTGTAAACAAATGGGTGTGGCCATGTGCCAAGAAAATTTTACTGATATACACTGAAATTTGAAGTTCATGTAATTTCATATTTCACAAAATATTATTATAATTTTTATTTCTTCCAAGCATTTAAATATATAAAATCTTTTCTTCATTGCCACACACAATCAGGTGGCAGGCGAGATTTGACATATGGTCTTAGTGTACCAACTCTACATAAATAATTTGCCTCAGATTACCTTTCTGACATCTCCTTGTTCCTGTTTTCTCTCAGATTGGTATCTCCCTGCTCTACTAACTTTCTTTCTGTTCTTTTTTATGTAATTTTTAAATTTATATATGACATCAGAATGCAATACACTTCTTATTACATATAAAGAACATATTTTTTTCATATCTCTGGTTGTATACATAGTATATTCACACCAATTCATGTCTTCATACATGTACTTTGAATAATAATGATCATCACATTCTACCATCATTAATAACCCCATGCCCCCTCCTTCCCCTCCAACCCCTCTGCCCTATCTAGAGTTCATCTATTCCTCCCATGCTCCCTCTCCCTATCCCACTATGATTCAGCCTCCTTATATCAAAGAAAACATTCCACATTTGATTTTTTGGGATTGGCTAATTTCACTTAGCATTATCTTCTCTAACTCCATCCATTTACCTGCAAATGTGCCATGATTTTATTTTCTTTTATTGCTGAGTAATATTCCATCGTGTATATATGCCACGTATTTTTTTATCCATTCATCTATTGAAGGGCATCTAGATTGGTTCCATAATTTAGCTATTGTGAATTGTGCTGCTATAAACATTGATATGGCTGTGTCCCTGTAGTATACTATTTTTAAGTCCTTTAGGTATAGACCGAGGAGAAGGATAACTGGGTCAAATGGTGGATCCATTCCCAATTTTCCAAGAACTCTCCATACTGCTTTCCATATTGGCCGCACCAATTTGCAGTCCCACCAGCAGTGTATGAGTGTACCTTTTTCCTCACATCCTCGCCAACACTTAGTGTTGTTTTTATGCATAATTGCTGCCATTCTGACTGGAGTGAGATAAAATCTTAGAGTGGTTTTAATTTGCATTTCTGTAATTGCTAGTGATAATGAGCATTTTTTCATGTATTTGTTGATTGATTGTACATCATCTTCTGAGAAATGTCTCTTTAGGTCCTTGGCCGATTTATTGATTGGGTATTTTTGTTTTTGTTTTTTTTTTGATGTTTTGCTTTTTGAATTCTTTATATATATCCTAGAGATTAGTACTCTATCTGATGTGTAAGGGGTAAAGATTTGCTCCTAAGATGTAGGCTTTCTATTCACCTCACAGATTGTTTCATTTGCTGAGAAGAAACTTTTTAGTTTGAGTCCATCCCATTTACTGATTCTTGATTGAAATTCTTATACCACAGGAGTCTTATTAAGGAAGTTGGGTCCTAATCCCCCATGGGGACTACTTTTTCTTCTATTAGACGCAGGGTCTCTGGTTGTATTCCTAAGTCCTTGATCCATTTTGAGTTGAGTTTTGTGTATGGTGAGAGACAGGGGTTTAATTTCATTTTGTTGCATATGGATTTCCAGTTTTCCCAGCACAATTTGTTAAAGAGGCTCTATTTTCTCCAATGCATGTTCTTGGCACCTTTGTCTAATATAAGATAACTGTAATTTTCTTCTGTTCTTAAAATACTTAATCTTCGTCTTACTTAGGTCCCTTGAATTCATTCTTCTCTTGACTTAGCATATGGCTCCCTTGTGATGTTGGATTGGCTAACTTTACTTAGCATTAATTAATAAATTATTTATCCCTCCACAAAGCACAGTCTCCTCATATATTTGTCTCTGACTTTCTCTCACTAGTGTAACATTTTTGTCCCATCCTTAATGTCCTTCATTCATAACACTGATAACTCTAGGAAATTACCTGCACAGTGTCAAGCACATAGAAGTCCCTCAATGAAAGGACAACTAGAAAAATTCTCCACTCATTCATTTTTTCCCTGAGTCTTAATATAGAGGGGGAGATTCTTTCAATTAAAACAATTATTCATTCTTAACTATCATGGATATATCTGATATTCAAATGTGCTTTTAAAAAATTCCATTTCTATAGATAAAATAAATACCAGATGTTAGGTCAGGAAGATAGCAACAGATATCTTGTATTATGGAATTTTGGCACAACCTCTCCAAAAATCAACTGAGCATGTCTGTAATCTCAGTGACTCAGGGGACTGAGGCAGGAGGATTGCAAGTTCAAGGCTCTAAACAACTTGGTGAAATACTGTCTGAAAGTTTAAATATTAATAATTATAAAAAGGGCTGGGGATATGGCTCAGTATACCTGGGTTCAATCCCAAGTACCACAAAAAAATGACAATAATAACAATAATAAGCAATGGGAACAAAAACTGAAAAAGATTTCTAAAAGATTTTTTTAAAGCACAGTTGAATATCAGATATATCCATGATAATTAAGAATGCATAATTGTTTTAATTGAAAGAATCTCCCTCTCTATATTGACTCTACCCATCTCATCTCATCTTGGTTCTCCCACTTTATGACTGTATTTTGGCTACTGAATGCAACAATGTTAAGAAAGAGATAATCTCCCCCTCAGACATGGCCAAGATAATAATGGAAATGAAAAGGATGGGGTAATACATAAAATTACTTTGAACAATCTGTGTTCCCATTCTGGTGATTACTAGGTATGATGTTTTATTCTTTACCCCAATGACAAATCCTTTAGGATCCTCTGACTAGTCCATTCTCCAGGTGACAGCCGAGCCAAATAAATCTCAGGACCACAAACAACTCATACTACTTCATATAGAATCATTTGTTAGATTAACTGATCCAGTATAATAAAGATAACGACCACTTAGTTAAGTTCACTGCTCACCAGCTTGATGTTTATATTATTTGAATGATACATTTTTTGAGCTTTCTTCACTTTTTTATGTATAATTTCCCCTCGAAAATATTTAACTAAGATTAATATATTATTGACAAATACACAATAACATTCCAACCTGAGGCTGTTTTCAACTTTGCATTTTGGAGTTGAACTCCATGACTGGAACTAGGAAGATACAAGACAAAGTTGCAGCACCTTGTAGTTTCAAAAAAAAAAAAAAAAAAAGAAGAAGAAGAAGAAAAGAAGAAGGAGAAGGAGAAGGAGAAGGAAAAGGAGAAGAAGAAGTGTTAAGTACACAGTAAATGGAACAAACTGAAAAGAAGTTTCTTAACCAAAGCTGAAACAATTTGCACAGGAAATAAAATGTAGTACTAAATTGTAATCTGAGGCATGTTATTATTATCATCAACTCTACACTCACATAAATAAGTTATTAAAAATACATAAATGAATAAACAAGCTCTCATGAAGAAGAGCTCAACATAATTTATGTAGTTTTTCTTTTA